>NC_138184.1:30852328-32052328 GCF_964194105.1 Spermophilus citellus
CACGCCTGTGATCCCAGCGGCTAGGGAGGCTGAGGCAGGAGGATCACAAGTTCAACACCAGTGAGGCGCTAAGCAACTCAGTAAAACCCTGTCTCTAAATAAAATACGAAATAGGGCTGGGGATGTGGCTCAGTGGTCAAGTGCCCCTGAGTTCGATCCCCGGTACCAAAAAAAAAAAAAAAAAAAACAAAAACAAAACCAAAACCCAAAAACAAATAAACAAACTTCTAAGAACTATTTATGTAAGGAGGCTGTGGTCAAGCCATGGGACAGCACTGTCATCTTCTCAAGTCTCACCGGGGGATGTTCTGCTTCTAAGGCCACTCAGGTGGCTTTTAGCAGGTGCCAGTAAATCTGCTTCCTAGCTGACTTAGATAGTGGCTGACATGCCCTAATGCCTCCTACATGGGCCTCTTCAAAAGCCACCCAAGTGTCCTTCTGACACACAGGGCAGTTGGATTCATTAGAGAGAATAAAGAGAGAGGAAAAGTCAGAGAGAAAGATTCAGGGAAAACTTGCCTAAGACGAAAAACACTGTCTTTTCATAAACGTGATCCTGGACATAACATGTCACCACTGCTGTCACAATGTATTCATTAGAGGTGGGTCACTAAGTCCATCCCACACTCCACCTATTGAGGGAAATAGGATCACACAATTTATGAGCTTATCTTGGAAATTATTACAGTCTACCCTCTGGCCACAAGTTATTCCTATTCTTGCCACATGCCAAACACATTCAACCCACTTCTTGGTATTCCCAAGGATCTCTACCATCACCACACCAGCCTGAAGCCACAGTCTTGTCATCCAGGTTGGATCTAGGTGAGGAGACCCTTCCATCAGCCTGTGAAGCTAAGACACTGTTACGTGTGCCCTTTGCACTCCATTTCCCATGGGGAAACAGGCGTGGGGTCACTGCTCTCAATATTCCTGTTCAAAAGTAGGGAACAGGGGCTGCAGTTGTAGATCAGTGGAAGAGTGCTTGCCTAGCTTGTGTGAGGCACTGAGTTCGATTCTCAGCACCACATATAAGTAAGTAAAATAAAGGTCCATCAACAACTAAAAGATATTAAAAGAAAAAAGTGGGGAACAGATGGCACAAGGAGTCACAGTGGGTGAATGTTGTGAATTACTTGATTAGTTCTCAAGCTTGGGAATAATTCTCCATGGTTCTTGGCCCCAGGACCTTGGTTTTGTCCTCTCAGTCCTTCCCTTTGCACAAAAGGCAACATGTGTTTGCTCTGTTTTCTAACCCAAGTTTATGAATATTTCTGCTATGTTTTCTTATGAAAGTCTATTTTTTAAAATTTTTCATTTTTGTATTTTTTTTTTTTTTTTTTTGTACACGGAATTGAACTCGGGGGCACTCGACCACTGAACTACATTCCCAGTCCTATTTTGTATTTTATTTAGAGACAGGGTCTCACTGAGTTGCTAAGCACCTTACTTTTGCGAAGCTGGTGTTTCAGCATCCTGAGCTGCTGAGATTACAGGCAGGTACCACTGCGCTGGCTCATTTTAGTATTTGATCCATTTGGAGGTAATATTAATATACAGTGTGAGCTATAGGGGATGTGGCTCAGTGGTCAAGTGCCTGAGTTCAATATAGGTCTTTCTGTTATTTTCGCACATGTATGTCCATTTGTTCCAGTACTGCTTGTAGAAATGTGGCAGAAGTGACTTCAGGCTCCCAGAGGTCTTTTGTGATTCCTTTCTCAGGATGCTTCCCATACCCTGAGCACAAGCCTCGGCTCAGCTATGGAGGATGGGAGACCCAGCTATGGAGGAGAGAGAGCTTGACTATCCCAGCCGAGGCCCACCTAGGCCATCCAACCAAGGCTCAATCATGTGACATGGAGCCAGGATCAGCACAGTAAAAACTGACCCACACTTTCCAGAGATACTTCTGCAGTACACAGCTATATTTATATTTTGATTTTGACCTAGTGATGACAATTCCTGAATCTTATTCTAAAGAAATAGTTAAACTAAGGTAAAAGATAATAGAAAGGACATTTTTCATAATAGCAAAAATTTTATATCCTAGTGTTTATAAGTAGTGGAATGATTAAGTCAGGGTAGATGTATCCAGCAGACCACTCTGAAACTGTTACAAAGGATTGCACAGCTTAAAGGAAATTGACCACACTGCATTCTTCAGTGAGTGAACAAAGCATATTAAAAATACTAAGTATTTTGTTGTACACACCTGATTTTGAATAAAATGATTCATATCTCTGAATAGAAAAGTGTCTGGAAAGATATATATATATATATATATATATATATATATATATATACACACACACACACACACACACACACACACACATATACACATGCACTCACGTGCGCGCGCACACACACACATATACAAATATATATACATATATAAATTTTTAGCAGTAGTTTCCTCTGAGGGAATATTATTTTTTTTTTCATTTTCTGCCTTATAATTTGGTATGTGTGAATTTTCAAAAGTAAGCATCTTTTAAAATAAAATTAATAATAAAAACAGTGATATTATTTTCAAAGAATATTAATATAATGCACATTTAGCTGTACCGCAGAGCTGCATATGACCTTCACAGCTATTTGGTTTCCCTGGATGTAACTCTCTGGTGGTCTTCATGGTGCTGCTCATTCACTGGATGGCAGACTGTAATGTAATTCTGGCATTTTCTTCTCCTCATTTTAGTCAGTTATTTTGCTGCTGTGACTAAAGGACCCAACCAGAACAATTATAGAGGAGGAAAAGTTTATTTGAGGGCTTACAGTTTCAAAGATCTTAATCCATAGAAGGCCGGCTCCCTTCCTTGGGGCATCACAGACTGGCTGAACATCATGGCAGAAGAGTGTGGCAGAGGGAAGCAGCTCCCATCATGATCAGGAAGCAGAGAGAGACTCTACTCACCAGATACAAATATATACCCAAAGCCACGCCCCCATGCCCACCGGCTCCAGCCACACCTTACCACTTCAATTACCACTCAGTTAAGCCCTATCAGGGGAACTAAATGGCTGATTGGATTAAGACTCTTACAACCCAATCATGTCTCCTCTGAATTGTCTTGCATTGTCTTCTTGCACATCACAGCTCAAGTAGTATACCGTATTTGCAAGAACACGGTCAAATGACCTTGGCTCAGTATTGCTTCCTCCTCTCTGAGTTTTGCACACTAAACATTTATTGAGCATCATTGTGTACAGGCCCTTGGCTGCATTCTAGGAACCTAAGCACCTCCCCACTTCTGTTGGAGCGGTGATGGGAGAATCAATTCCTAAGTGAGCAAAAATATAACAGGAAATGGAATTCCAGGCACTGAGCAGTCCTTTCAGTGGTTTCATTAAGTACAGGAAATGAAACTGGATCCTTCATGAAACGTCATTACAGGTCGAATAACATGGTTAAGAACTCAAGCTCAGTAATCAGATTGCCTGATTTCAAATCCTGACTCCAGGAGAATTAGGGAGCATGTTGCTTAACTTCTTTTTGGTTCAGTTTCCTCCAACTGAAAATAGGAGTGAAAATTAAGGGGCCTCCTTATGTGGCTGCTGTGAGGATTTGTGGGTCACTGTGTGTAAAACACTTGATACAGTGTCTAGCCACAGTAAGCGCTCAATATCAGCTGTTATTATTCTATTATTTGGTGCAGAGAACAGATCAGATAAGGTGTTTCTAACATAGAAATGACCAAGTTGATATCAGAGGATGACCTGCTCGTGATAAATTTTTCTTTACTTGAGGCAGGCTTTACTCACCTCATTTGGCCAACTAGGTCAATGTTAGGTCAGTGTCCACTTACTCCTCCTAAGGCTTTATGTGTCATCAGCATGAATGACATTCAGCAAGAGGAGGGGGTTTCAGAAGCAATTACTAGTGCTGGGTGGAATGGTGAACACCTGTAATCCCAGAGACTTGGAGGCTGAGGCAGGACGATTGCAAGTTTGAGGGCAGTCTTGACAATTTAGTGAGATCCTATCTCAAAATAAAAAATAAAAAAGGGCTGAGGATGTAGCTCAGTGGTAGAACACCCCTGGGTTCAATCCCCAGTACCAAAAGCAAACAAATAGACAATAAAACATATACATAACAGAACTACCGTAAACTCCAGACCAGCTATTCCAATTCATGTGGAGGACAAAGTGAGGGGTTAGGGGTTGGCTCCCTCCTGGGGTTACTGATTCTGTCCATTATTTCGAGAGATTTGTCTTCTTGTTCTCATCATGCATGGCTTCAATTCTCAGTCTTCACCTGACCCGAGATGGCTGTTAGATTTCCAGCCATCCTAATTATATTTCAGTTTTTATTAATGATCTATGCAATCCTGGTAAATTAAAGACCCTGATATTGGACACATATATTTTGCAAAAAATTTTAATCATATGTATCACAAGTATTTTTTGACAATTTATTATGTATTTGTTCTCAGATTGACTTTCTAACATGAAGACATTTTCTCTCTGAAGAGAATTTGAAGGTATTTTTTCCTTATTTGCTATACTAGTGTAGGTACAGGAACACTTCCTAGAATAAGTGACTTTTAATTCAAAAGTTTGTGTTCCCTGCACAAACCAGGTGAAGTGAGCAGGGAAGAGTGTTGCAAGCAGAAAGACCAGCAAAAGCTTCATCAGTCTTGCATGTTATTGTCCTTACCCATGTCAGCACATCCCTTCCACTCCCCTCTTGTCACTGACTGACTTATTGGGCTATTTGGAAAAAAAAAAAAGAATTTTTTTTTTTTTTAGTTGTAGATGGACACGATACCTTTGTTTTATTTATTTATTTTTATGTGGTGCTGAAGATCAAACCCAATGCCTCACACATGCTAGACAAGCACTCTACCATGGAGCCCAAGCCCCAGCTCTCTTAGGCTATTTTTGATCCCACACAGCTGGCTTGCCCCTGGCCCATTCTGGTTTTGACTCTTCTTTTCAACTTAGCTCTTTCCTCCTTTCAACTGGACTGTCTCAAGGTTTCAGTTTTTTAGCCCAAGGTGAGAGAATTTGCTGTGCTAGCTCAACCAGTCATAGATTGGCTGGGTAGGATGGAAGAATGGTGGTATAGGTTAGACAATATGAAATAAAATGATGTCACGTCTCCCTTTTTAGCAGGAGCTTGGAGTAGTTGTCTCCAATAAAAAAAAAGAGGGATGACTGACATTTATCATTCAGTGTGCTCCCACTTGCTCAGTCTTTATGTCAATGAAGGACTTTGGATGAACATTCACATATTGATCAGTGTATCAGGTGGCGTAGGCAAAGTTATGCTGTTTTACAAAATGATGCTAAATCTTCAATCGCTTAAAACAAATATTTTGTGAACATGGCATGGCCAGTGCTAACTGGCTTTGGCTCTGCTACAGTCCATATTTTGTACTTCCAGGATCCAAGCTTAAAGAGAGCCCTTATCTGAGACATGCTACTCACATGGTATAAAGGAAAATAGTAAGATGGTGGAACTGCATGACAGCTCTTGAAGCTTATGTTCGGATGTGGCATATCACTTCTATTCATATTCCACTGTCCAGAGCAATTTCATGGGCAAGTCTAAGGTCAAGGCTCCTCTTATTAGAAGAGGTAGTAAATATTTTGAACAAATATACATTCTTTCAGAGTTCATCACAGCCAGTATTAGTTCCATTTTGCAGGTGAGAAAACTAAAGCTTAAGAGGTAACTTGATCAAAGTCATAGGTTAACATAAGCTCTGTCTGGTTTCAGTGTATTTTTTCTTTTACAGTGTAGAGACATCTGGGATTATAGTTTATTTGGCTGTAAAACCACTTCTCATCGGTCCCAGAAATTTCTCCATGAATATTTCTAGAGCGAGACAGGAAAGGGCTCAGGCTGGGGAATTGCTCCCATGAGAACTACTTCTATTCCATCTACTAACTTTTTTTTTTTTTAAGAGAGAGAGAATTTTAATATTTATTTTTTAGTTTTCGGCGGACACAACACCTTTGTTTTTTGTATGTGGTGCTGAGGATCGAACCCGGGCCGCACGCATACCGGGCGAGCGCGCTACCGCTTGAGCCACATCCCCAGCCCCTCCATCTACTAACTTTTTAAACTGTTCAATTATTTAGCTGCTCTAGGGGTTTGTAGATGCTTTGGAAAGGGATCACTTATCATCTATCACCTTTGGTTTTGTGTTTTGTGTGTGTGTGTGTGTGTGTGTGTGTGTGTGTAGGCAGGAGTCCGAGCTCCTCAGAGCTTTTTTCCTAGGTAATTTTAGAAACTTCCAGATTGCAATGAATATTTATATTCAAAAAAATTATGAGTGGGGAGGAGACAGTGAAACTCATCTACTTTTGCTAAAGAGCAACACATTTGGATCGAGCAACAGAGTTGAAACCGAGTTGAAGTGCAGTCTATCTTGAGGGTTTTTTTTATACTTAGATTCCTTAAGTGTCTGTTCATTTCACTTGCCTTCCGTGTAGTCTCTTCGGTTTCACTCTCTGGTTTCCAAAAGTGCCTGGTGCAGTCTGGTAACAATGGGAGGTTTTGATTTGTTAATTTATATGTCCTTTAGGGAGGGGATTAATGTAGGCAAAGTGAGTTCCCAGGGTCACTGGATTTAAGGAAGCAGTTGCACGAACCTGAGAGTTCTTTCGTCTCACCAGTGTCCCTTAACCTGGTGTCCGTTATGCATTTTGCCCTCTTTGCGTGATAACACCCCAGGGGAGCTCACCTGCGAGAATCACCTGTCCTCCCCTCCCCCTCCAGATTGTAGGAGAACTCGGAGGGCCTCGCTGTCCTGTTACTTTGCTCTGCCCGTGAGGCCAATTTCCAGGTTACTGTGTACGTGTCAGTCCCCTGCTTGTGTGCGGAAGACAGCGAGAGGGAATGTGCTCGAGTCAGGCCGGGCGGGTCCATATCCGGGTGGACCGAGTGGGTGGGGTCGTCCCTCCTCCAGGTCCCGAGGTGGGTTGGGGGTGGGGAGTGACGCGCGGAGATTCCCTGACGCCCCTTCGGATCCGAGAGGGGGCGGCAGAAGGAACGCTAGGGCAACAGGGCGTGGATTTAGGGCGTGCCCACCTTGTCGATCGGCCCTGGGGAGCACCCCCCTCCACCTTCCCGAGCCTTAGCGGCCGCGGAGAAGCAAAAGGAGAGGAGGAAGCGGAGGAGGGCTGGCTGAGCCGGCCACCAGCTCCGAACTTGCCGGGGAAACTAGTGCTGAGGGAGGGAGGGGCCGGGCCCTGGCCGCGGCGGGAGGAGGGGCGGCCGCAGCTGCATCCAGCCCCGTTGGCTTCCTTCCCAGCTCTCCTTCGCCTCCTCCTCCTCTTCCTCCTGTATGAGTCAGGCATTTCCCGGGGATTTGGAGCAGCCACGCGCGGCCCGGGCGCCCGGAGCTGTAGCAGTAGCGGCAGCCGTCACCGCGGCGGGCACCCGCGTCCCGGGCGCGCAGGGACCATGGAGAGGGCGGCCCAGGGCGCAGACGGCGGCGGGGGCAGCAACAGCAGCAGCCGCAGCAGCAGCCGCGCCACCTCGGCGGGCTCCTCGCCCTCCTGCTCCCTGGCTGGCCGAGGGGTCTCCAGCCGATCGCCGGCGGCCGGGCTGGGCAGCGGGGGCAGTCGCAGCAGCCCGGGCTCGGTGGCCGCTAGCCCGTCCGGGGGAGGCAGCCGCAGGCGGGAGCCGGCGCTCGAGGGCGTGCTCAGCAAATACACCAACCTCCTCCAGGGCTGGCAGAACAGGTAACGCGCCCGCCGCCTGCGCCACCGCCCGCGCCACCGCGCGCCCCTCCCCGCGCTGCTCAGTGTGTGTTTGTGTGCGCGCGAGATGGTGCCACCCGCGATCGCGGTGCTGCCTCCGCACCGTGCCCTTTCTGAGTCCCTACTCCCTTCCAGGTGGGGTACCAGGATAGGGTGCGCCGGGGCCCCACCCTGGGACCGCACCGCAGTGGCGGGGAGGGAGGCGAGAGCCCTGGTTTTCTTCTGTGCTGGTACCTGCAGGGTCTGGAGTGACAGGAGGAGCGTGCTGGTTGATTCCCTTGCCCTGTCTGCCAGCAGTTTCCCGCACCCTTAAGAATGGCTGAGAAAGGCAGGCAGGGAAGGCGTGCTTTGTGCCCGGTTGAAACAGCACGTCTGGTCCTCCGGTCCGAGCACAGCAATTCTCCCCATAACGTAGTTTTAAACTTTGGTGTTTAAAAACAGCAGTGCCACCAACAGATCTTGCCACTTGTCTTTCTCAGTGTCCTCCGGCGGGCGTGTATACCCCTTCCTCAGTTGGCAGCTTCCAACCTCCAATCTCTGCAATGCAAGTTTCTTAAAATAAAGGAAAAAAAAAAAGGAAAAAAAAATCCAAAAGACCCTCTTCCCCTTTCAAAAATGGAATTTCTGTCGTTTAAATTATTATTTTTCCCTTTAGATGCCTTTTGAAGTTTCTTGCTCTCTCCCCTTTGGCCTCAAAATTGGGAAGCCTACTTATGGACAGACACATGGAAGGATGGGGATGTCAAGGAAAGGTGCTGCCTGGGTACTCGAGGTGATCTTAAATGTGTGGACTACAGTTGTGAGGAATAACTTAATAAGGATCAGATATGACACTACTCCTAATTTTTTTTAACTTGGTTTTTGAAAAACAAGCTGGAACAAAAACACAAATGCCATGCAAGGGCACTAGGGAGGTTCTTTGATGAGATCCTTTGACCTCCCTTCAATAGTCCATGGCTCTTAGCAGATTTGAATCACATCCTGCAAAGTCTTGCTTATCTCTGCTGGGTGGACCAGATTTTTTGGTTGTCTCTTCCTGGAAACTGGAAAGATTCAGATTGCTTCCAGCAGAAACAGCATGCTGTTTTACTTGAAACTCAGCTTGGAGGAAGAGGACTTTGGATGTATGGAAACTGAGTTGTTTCTCTGTTGATGTTCTAGATATAGTCAGAGTCACCTGGGTTTCCTGGGAGATGTGTTACTATGTTAGTAGAAACGGCACTTAACTTTTGAATTTTTTTTTTAATTTCTCAAAATAGTCTCAGTGTCTGCTCTTACCCCTTCCTTTCTCCCTTCAATTCTTGAAAGATGAAAAAGAATAGGTAGAGTGCGTAGGATGGGAGAGAGTTGAGATGACTAAGTCTGCTTTTGGTTCTTGGAAATTGTGTCTTGTTAATGACACCTCAAGCTACCCTGTCAGCAACAGCATTTTGTTGGTTTGTTGGGTAATCAATTTTAATTTTTTTTCTTCAGGTAGTTTATGAGGTCAACAGAGCATTAACCCTGGATTACAGTTGTTTTACTTGGTTGAATACAGTATTTTACCTTCAATGTGCATTAAAGGATTTTTTGTTTTGAGTGGATTTAAGAGGAATTGGAGTAATGTTCTTTTGGATAGCTTTTTTTCTTTTTGGTTCTGGGGATTGAAACCAGGGGCACTTTACCACAGAGCTATACCCCCAGCCCTTTATATTTGGAGACAGGGTCTGAATAAGTTGCTGAATCTGGCCTTGAATTTTCGATCCTCTTCTGCTTCCCTAGTAGTTTGGATTACAGGTGTTTACCACCATGCCTGGCACTTTTGCATAGTTCTAAACTTACTGTGGTGTTTAGATTGGAGGTAAGATTAAGAAGAAGCAAAATAGCCAGGTATAATGATCATGATGATAAAATACCTATCTTGTTGAAAGCTACCTAAGTAAAGTGCGATAATGGTATACTGCTGACCATGCCTACAGGAAGTCTTGTCTTCATTGAGTTTGAGTACTGTGATTTATAGCTGTCTGCCAATGTTTGTTCTTGCCACAGTGGACTCACCCATTTTCCAAGTCTCCCATTGACTGCAAAGGCATTGTGTGTAATGGTTAATGTCTCTGTGTTAGGGTCTATACCTCCCACATTGTGTTCTCTGAACTATGACTGAGCGTCCCTTAGTGGTCTGGAGAAGATTTATGATTACCCAGTGATCATATACTTCTTTCTCAAGGGGAAAAGGGAAATCTGCCTCCGTGAGAAGAAAGAGAGAGCGTGATAAAGACAGAAACCTTGACAATATATTCATTTGTTCAGAGGCCATTTTGTTGAGCATCTACTGTGTGCCAGGTTATGTTTTAGGAGCTGGAGTTACTCCAGAGAACAAAACCCGTGGGTGTATTCTTATGGAGGAAACTTCGAATTGACCAGTAGAGTGAGTCTACCACTCCTCTCATCCAGGAAAATGTCTTTGTGCAAACAGTTGGGCTAATTCATGCCACCTTTCTTTTGGAACTCACAGATTCTTCCTTTGGCAGTTCTTTTCAAATTACTTGCAAGTTAATGACAAGCCACCAGCCATAGAATTCTTGGTGAGTTCTCTAAGTTTCTGTGCCATTGATAATGCTCCTTACCAGCTTCTGGGACTTAACATCAGTCATGCATGACATGGTTTCTTTAAATTTTAAAACATGAACAAAAACACATTGATTGTGAAATTACAGTACCAGTCGCAGCTTATGGATAGGAGCATAAAGAGCCTTCGTCATCTTGATTATGTCAATGAAAAGAAAGTAAATGACTGTAGAACTTGCAGCCAACGAAAAAGTTAAAACAAAAAGCCAACATAAAATAAAATAAAATACAAGGATGGAACATAAGAAAGTCATGTTGGAGTTAACACACCAGTGTAGAAAAAACACAGGCCAGTGGTGTGCCCCAGTCTTTGAATGTCACCCGTGGAGTTTTTACACTGGTGTCCTCTTTCCTGCCCTTAAGTTGCTTTTTTTTTTTTTTAAAGAGAGAGGGAGAGGGAGAGAGAATTTTAATATTTATTTTTAAGTTTTCGGCGGACACAACATCTTTGTTTGTATGTGGTGCTGAGGATCGAACCCAGGCCGCACGCATGCCAGGCGAGCGCGCTACCTCTTGAGCCACATCCCCAGCCTTAAGTTGCTTTTCTAAAGCTTACATCTTAACATTCACCTGTATATTAGGCCTTAATTTATTTGTAGTACCCCCAACCTCATCAGCATGGCCTTAGGAAGGCAGTTAGGGCCAAACACAAGATAAATGACACAAAGAGAATTCATGGGCGAGAAAACTCATATTTTGGAATATACTCAGGAGAATGTGCACAGAATGCCTGGCTCACACACACGGGGTGAGACTGACCATGGCAGGAGGGAAACATGGTGGGAGGGTTTTGTCTAACTCATTCTTATACATATTTGAAGAAAACATTTTAGGTTTGCAGGATGGCCTTAAGGAGTAAATGCATCTAAACAAAGGAACAAAAACATTTAGGAAGTGTGTCAGGAAGGTTAAAAAAGGGGATGAGGAGATAAAGGAACCATTTTATGTGAGGATCTGGGTCTCCTGCTATTCACATTTTCATGTAGAATGCGCTCTTTCTCTCTCTCTCTCTCTCTCTCTCTCTCTCTCTCTCTCTCTCTCTCTCTCGGTACTTGGGATTGAACCCAGGGGCACTGGACACTGAACCACATCCCCAGCCCTTTATTTTTGGTTTTGACACAGGGTCTTGCTAAGCTGCTTAGGCCTCACAAAGTTGCTGAGGCTGGCCTTGAACTTGCAGTCCTCCTGCCCTCCTGAGCCTTTTGGGATTACAGGTGTTCGCCACTGTGCCTGGCTCTTGTTGAATGCTGTTTTATCACTCACCTGGTTTTCATATGGAGGGAATCAGGGAGAACAGACCTCCAGAACCTGGGAGGCAGGCTGTGCCAGGTTACACAGCACTTGGTGTGGGCCAGGCTAGGAATCTCAGACTGTGTTGTAGTTGCCAGAAGAATTTTGGACAGGGAGGTGACATGGTAATTGGTTCAAACTCTGGCTGCTGTGATGAGATTTTCAAGGGACCCTATGATGAGGCAGGGAGACCAGTGGTCTAGAGATGCTGAGACTTGGTTTTGGGGAGGAAAGAGAAATGAAGAGAAGGAATATATCTGAAATGGAGAGCATGGAAATTGCTATTAGATTGGATGTGAAGGTTTGGAAAGAGATGGTCAAAGATAACCCTTGAACTGGATGAGGTGGTGCATGCCTGTAATCCCAACAGCTCAGGAGTCTGAGGCAGGAGGATGGTGAGTTCAAAGCCAGCCTCAGCAAAAGCAAGGTACTAAGCAACTCAGTGAGACCCTATCTCTAAATAAAATACAAAATAGGGCTGAGGATGTGGGTCAGTGGTCAAGTGTCCCTAAGTTCAATCCCTGGTACTCTCCCCAGCCAAAAAAAAAAAAAAAAAAAAAGTATAACCGTTGAATTGCTGGCTTTAGACTGAGAGGTTGAGGTGTCTTTTGCAGAGGCAAAGATCACAAGAGAAAAATGTGTTTTGTGGATAGGATAAGGGACAACCAAGAGTTCTCTTTGGATTGTGTGCCTTGAGATGCCTACACCCAGTAGGAAATTGAACTCTCATTTGCCTTAAGGTTAATTTTAGTCACAAACCCAAATGGAACTACTTTGGGATTGCTCATAATGTCTGGTGTTTTGAGGAAATAATCTCTAACTGAATCTAGACATGTTATGTAAATATTTGACCTTCTTCTCTGCCATTCACTTTTTGTTATTTAGAGAAGAGGACACTATAAATATGGAGCCAGCCTCCAATTCTTTTTTGGGTGATTTGGTGGTCTTTTTGGGGGGATGCAAGAACTCTGTAAAATACTGAATGGCAAATCTTGACTAGGATAAGAAAGAGGTGTTGGCAAAAGGAAAAATCATCAGGCCACCAGGGGACATTTACTGGGGAGGAAGGGTCGTGTAGACTTTGATTTCAAATGTCAACGTCCACCCTTAGTGCATGTGTGACCTTGGGTCAGGTCCTTCATGTTCTATTCTGGAGAAAACCATGCTGCTCTTCTCAATAGCTCAGGTGTGGGGAGAAAATGAGACTACTGGTGTTTAAGGGACTGAGAATAGTACATAGCAAGAAACCAGAAATGGTAGCAATTATTGGATCTTTAATTTTTCTCTTCTTAAATGGATCCTTTCCATAAAATTCGTGTTTTTTTTTTTTTCTTGAGTGCTGTGGTTGCCCAGGGACCATATTAACCTAATTATTACAGAGTTCTTTGGGGGAGGAAATGATAACTTTGTTTTGAAGTAATCATTTTAAAACTTGGAAACAAATTACAGCTTCCCTTCCCCAGCCTGATATCCGTATCTCCCTTTCCACGTGACAAGCTCCATATTTTACTTATTTTTTTTTTCTTTACTAGATTGTAACTTCCCCGAGGACAGGGATTTTTTTCTGTCTCCTGGTCACTGCTATCTCCCATGTTGATTCAGTGTCTTAGTCTGTTTTCTGCTGCTATAACAAAACATTTGGGGCAAGGTAATTTATAAAGGAAAGAAGTTTAGTTGGCTCAGAGCTCTGGAGACTGGAAGTTCAAGATCTGGTGGCTGCATTTGGTGAGGGTCTTGTACTGAGTCATAATATGGTGGGAAGAAGGAAGGGCAGTCGGGCACCTACAGAAGAAACAGAACATGAAGGGCAGCCTGGCTTTATAATAGCTTTCTCTTATGGCAACTAATTCAATCACAAAAGGGCAAGAACTTGCTCCTTCCAGAATTAATCTAGTCTCCGGAGAATGGCAATAGTCCCTTCATGAGAGTGGATCCCTCATGCCCCAAACACCTCTTTAAAGTCCCATTATCTCTCAGCAATGTTACTCCAAAACATGAATTTTGGAGGGAACAAACTACATCCAAACCATGGTAGTAATATCATCTTATTAAGAGAAGTAATTAGGGGGCTGGGGATATGGCTCAAGCGGTAGCGCGCTCGTCTGGCATGCGTGCGGCCCGGGTTCGATCCTCAGCACCACATACCAACAAAGATGTTGTGTCCGCCGATAACTAAAAAATAAATATTAAAAATTCTCTCTCACTCTCTCCCTCTATCACTCTCTCTTTAAAAAAAAAAAAAGAGAAGTAATTAAGCCAACATTTAGTTCAGTTTTGGCCAATGCTAGCTATTATTAACATTATTACTATTATAATTATGCATACTATAATGAATAATATATTAATAGTAATAGTAAAATAATATAGTACATTATCATTAACATTAATATTGTAATTTTTGGCTTTGTACCTGTTTTTGCCAGCTTGTCCTTGCGTTAATAAGTATATCATTTGTCCTGCACTCTGTCCATTAGCCTGTGTCTTCTGGGTCAGAGATTCTGACTTTCCTTGTGACATGTCTATGCTGGCGTAGGGCCCACCCGCCCAGGTGGGCTGTTAGTGACCAAATATCCAGGGCTTGCTTTTGGCTCACCCTGGCTAACAACATGCTTTGAAAATGCAAGCGAGCGTCCTGTATTTGGGGGCTACTTGTCCCATTAAAAAAAAAGCCACTGGGGAGCAGCTGGGATGTGGGTGTGGCTCAGTGGTAAAGCACTTGCTTAGCATGCAATGCACAGAGCCTCTGCATTTGATCCCCAGTGTGCGCACAAATACACACACACACACACACACACACAAACACACGCACACGAGAAAAAGAAAGTCACTGGGGCATATATTAATTTTTTAAACCACGCTGAATTAAAATGAGTGTTTTTTGAGTATTCCAATATTTTTAGAGGTAATCGGCCATATCAGAGTTGAAGATCACTGCCCTGGGTTTTACTTTCTTGCCCGTGTGTACTTAGGAAGTATTTGCATCTTGCTGCCTGGGCTACCAGACTGTCCTGAGGCTGCGCACCAAAATCCTTTAGGGACATTGGATTGCTTCATGGACAGTAATAATAAAGGGATGTTGCCTAGGTTACAAAACAGCATATAATAAGATTTATTCACTTATGGTTTAAAATATTTATTGAGCACCTGCTTTGTATTAGCTACTCCCTGCAGGATTTGTCCTCTCTGACTTTTAAATGGTGTAAAAAATGTGTAGTAGAGGATATTTATCCCAAAATGATTACTCTGGTTTTTCTGGGATGGTGGGATGATGAGTGATTTTTTTTTCACTTTATTCTCTTTTTTTGTTGTATGGTAAACTTGCATCTCTTTTGCAGTTTGAGAAAGTTGTTGAGAAAAAACAAAGTCATGCTTTTTTTTTTTTTACATCGTCTCTGTGTAAGTGGTGGCATACATTTGAAGTCTAACATACATTTAGAAAAGGATACAAATCAGGAGCAAACACAGGCCAGTGAATTTTTCACAAAGGAGCACACCCAGATCTAGAAATGGCAGCCAACACCTGCCACCCGTGCTGTCCCTTAACGGCCACTGCCCCATACTGTCCACCCTCTCCACTGAAACAGCATGGATTGGTTTGGCCTCTCTTTGAATTAGTTTTGTAGCATACAGTATGTGACCCGTGTGATCGTTCATGTCTGGATTCTTTCTTTGAACATGTTTGTGAGGCTCGTCTGTGTTTCTGGGTATAATTGTGAGGCCTGGTCTTTGAGGATATGAGTAATTCTCAGTTTGGGGTGCTTCTGCATAGTGCTGCCGTGGATATTCTCATGCATGTATTTTGGAGACAAGAAGTGTTCATTTCTGTAGGTGTGCAACCTAGGAGTGGAAATACTGGGGTCCAGTGTTTCCACTGTGCAGCTTCGTAGATACTGCCTGGGAGCTTTCCACAGTGGTCTGATTCGTTTATACTCCCACCAGGAGTATGAGAGAGTTCTGGGCGCTCTCCATTCTTATCCACCCTTGACAGATTTCTTTGTTTTCATTTTAGCCATTTGATGGGAGAGTGGTGGTATCTCCTTGTGATATAAAACCTGCCTTTTCCTTGATGACTGATGACGTTGAGCAACTTTTCACGTGTCGATTGGCCATTGGGACGTCATGTCTCGTGAGGTGCTCTTTGAGCCCTTTGCCTACCTGTCAACTGGCTGTCTGCCTTTTTCTTAGTGAATCTTAAGTATTTTTAAAATTTATTTGGTACTGGGGATTGACCCAGGGATACTCTATCACTGAGCCACATCCCTAGTCCTTCTAATTTTTTATTTTGAGAGAGGTTCTTGCTAAGTAGCTGAGGGTCTCACTAAGTTGCTGACGCTGACCTTGAACCTGTGACCCTTCTGCCTCAGCCTCCTAAGTTGCTGGGATTACAGGTGTGCACCACCACATGTGTTTTCTTTAGGCATTCTTTATATATTCTGGAACCAGTTCTTTTTGGTATGTGCACATGTGGGCGTGGTATGTGCACATATGGGCACCTCATATACAGAGAAAGCAGGTCGTTTCCTCTATCTGTGGTTTGCAATTTTATCTCTTACTAGTGTGTTTGCTTCTTCTTCTTCTTTTTTTGGGGGTGGTGGTGGTGGTTTCTGGGTATAAAACCTAGGTTGCTCAACCATGGAGCTACATTCCTGGTCCTTTTTTATAATTTATTATTTTGAGACAGAGTCTTGCTAAGTTGCTAAGGCTGGCCTCAAACTTGCCATTCTCCTGTCTCAGCCTCCCAAGTCACTGAGATTACCAGCATGCTCCAGCATGCTCTAGCACACCCAGCTTCTTCCTAGTGTCTTGATAAACACAAATTGTGAATTTTCCTATAGCCACATTATTCAGTTTCTTCCTTTTGTGATTTGTTTTCCCTGACTCCCGTTTAGGAAATCTTTGCTTACTATCCCTGTGAATGAAGATATTTTTTTCCGATATTTTCTTCCAGAAAAGAAACTGGATTTTGTTATTTTGAATATTTATTAGAAGTTTGAGTTGACAGAGGGGTAACATGGACCACTGGCCAAAGCTATCCGAGTAGTTAGGGCTTCTAGTCCCTATCAGTTCTGTGTGGCTGCTACGACAAATGACCACAAACTTGGTGGCTTAAAGCAACACACATTTATTCTCTCAGTTCTGCAGGCCAGAAGTGTCAAGCAGTTTTACTGGGCCACAGTCAAGGTGTTGGCAGAACAAAATATTGGCACTCCTCCTGGAGACTTTAAGGGAAAAGCTTTCTCCAGTTCCTGGTGGCTGCCGCCGGTCCTTGGCTTGTAAGAGCATCACCTCTGTCTTTGCCTCAGCACATCCCTTGGGTGCCTTCTGTGTGTGCCAAGCCTCCTTCTGCCTCCCTCTTAGGAGAGCTCCTGTGATTGCATTTAGGGCCCACCCAGATAATCCAGGATGATCTTCCCATCTCAAGATCCTTAATCACATCTGCCACATGCCAGAGTCTTTGCCGTATAAGGCAATGTTTATAGGTTCCAGGGATTAGGATCTGGGCATCTTGGGGGTGGAGGGCATTATTCAGATTCCCACATGGTAGTTGTAAGCTGGTTGTTAAGATCTCTGCCTTCTTTCCTTTCCTCGTCCCCGTTTCCCACCCTTCAGTGGTTGCCATGGTGACAGGCATCTCTTCCTTGGGAGGGCCCACAGAGCTGTCATGACTGTTAGTGGGCTTGCTAAGAAGGGTTGGTGGACTCATTCATCTCTGTCTACTAGACAGACAGACCCCTTGGGCAAATGCAAGGTACGTAATATTGTCAGGCAAATTGTTTCTAATGCCAGCCAATAAGCCTAATTTCCTTTTAATGGGCAAATCAGAGTTTCTTTGGGGTTTCTTTAAATACTGTTGAGCAACCACACTTAGACATGTACGTGAAATAATTCACGTTTTCCATTTTATCATCAGAATGACTCACTAATTAACCTGACGACTTTCCTTACAGGTAACGATCAACATGAAATAAGTGCTCAGGTCTTAAGTGTTTGGACAGTGGTTTAGTAAGTGCTCAGGTCTTTAGTGTTTGGACAGTGGTTTATGTCAGGTAACCACTGCCCCAAAAGGCACAGAATATTTCTACTTTCCTCCCTGCCTGGTACTTTATTTGGGCTTCACTCCATCCAGCGGTCTTCCGTCTGCAATCCCTTCTGATTTCTGTTACTGTGAATTGGTTTTGTCTGTTCTTGCATTTCATGTAAATGGAACCACACAGAATATCTGTTTTGGAGTCTGGTTTATTTAGCTCAGCATAACCTTCTGAGATGCATCGTGTTGCTCTGCCCATCAGTAGTATATAATTTTTTTTTTTTGTTATTGAGTGGTAGTGTATCCTGCGGATATACATAATATTTTTATCCATTCACCTGTGGATGGACATTTGGGTTGTTTCCAGTTTGGGGCTATTATAAATAAAACTGCTGTCTGTGTGCAGGTCTTTGTGTGGACATATGCTTTTATTTCTCTTGGGTAAACACCTGGGATTGGAATTGCTGGGTCATAGGATAGGTGCATCCTATGTAAAAAGGGGCCGGCTCTTTTCCACAGTGGCTGAACCCAGTGGCAGGGTACAGGTGGATGGATTGTGCCCCACTCTGGCCAATTTTGGAAAGCAGGGGGCTGCCTGTTCCTCAGGCCAGTTGCAGTGTTTCCTCAGAGGGTCCATGGGCAGGAGCTCAGGCTGGTGCAGTTGGGTGGACCTCCTTCGAGTTCCAGCTTTGCCCCTTTTTGCTAAGTGACCTTGAGCAAGTTGTCTAACTCCCTAGGCCTTGGTCTCCTCATCCATAAAAGATACTAACTTTGTAGCCTTGCGAGGCTCCAATAGGCTCCAGTCCAGGCCTGGTGCTTGGCGTGTAGTAAGTTGTGTTAGTCAGCATTTCATTGCTATGACCAAAATACCTGACAAGAACAACTTAGAAGAGGGGAAGAGTTATTCTGCCTCACTGTTTCAGAAGTTTCAGTCCATGGTCAGCAGACTCCATTGTTTTGGGCCTGAAGTGAGGCAGAACAGCATGGCGGAAGGGCATCGTGGAGGGAAACTGCTCCTCATATGGAAGCTGGAAAGCAGAGAGAGCAAGAGAGAGGAAGGGGTCAGAGAGAAGATAAACCCTTCCGGGTCACAGCCTCCAGTGACCTGCTTCCTCCCACAAGGTCCCCCCCTCCAATAGTCCATCCACCTCTCAATGGACAAATCCACTGAGGAGGTCAGAGCCCTCAGGGTCCTAAGTTATTTGAGGGTTCACATTTTCAGAAGTCATTGTCTGTAGAAGGCCAGCTCCAATCTTTGGGGCTCGAGGTGAGACAGAACTGCATGGAGGAAGAGTGTGGCAGAGGGAAGCAGCTCACATGATGATCAGGGAGCAGAGAGACAGGTCTCCAATTCCCAGGTACAAATATACACCCCAAAAACCATGTCCCCAATTCTCACCTCCTCCAGCCACACCCACCACTTCAGTTACCACTCAGTTAATCCCCATCAGGGAATTAATCCACTCATTGGACTCTCATAACCCAATCACTTCTCCTCTGAACTTTCTTGCGTTGTCTCACATGTGAGCTTTTGGGGGGCACCTCACATCCATACCATAACTACCCACCTCTGAATACATGGTGCTTTGGGGAACATTCCAGATCCAAACTGTAGCATTGGTTCTCAGCAGACATTTGTGGATCGAGAGTCTTGTGTTAGACAAGCCAGTGAGTATATATGTCTTTGTGGGACTAGGGTATGTACGAATGGGCAGATCGGTTTAGATTTAGCAACTCTGCAGGTGTTTAGCTGTTCCTCCCATGAGTGAGGACCCAGGTGACCGAAGTGCTTTGGTTTGCACAGTAGAAGGCCATCTCTGCTGCCTAGCTTGAGATTCCTCACAGTCAGCTTGTGGACAGTCATCTGAGGACTCTGGGAAGAAAGAAGCAATTTGGGTCTTTGTGTCCTGAAAGAAGGTTGCAATGATTGTGTCGGAAACACGGGAGGCTTTTTGCATTTCTTCTGGCTCCCATTGATGTGATTTGGGGCCAGGCCAAGTCTGAATTAAAAAGAAAACAGTCCAGAATTTGATTTTTGGTAACCCAGACTGGATTGAATGTGGTTACAGCCCAGAAGGAAAGTGCTTTATTTGTGTCCCTTGCCATGATATCAGTAACAACGATAAAATTAGGGAACGTTCTACAGGACTTTGTATGGCAGTTCTGTTCATTGAAGGTCAGAGAAAGCCTTTGAGCCATGAATAACTTTTTCTTCTTGTGTTGTAGTATTAAGGGGGACTATTTATGTTTTTGTGTGGTTTTGTCCCTTTCTATAAATATATCAATGGAAATATAAAAAGGTGAAAGGCAATCTGCATCTTTTTTTTTTTTTTTTTTGGGAGGTACCAGTTTTTAGTGACTCTTTTCTGTGATTTTATGTATCTATCTGTGAGACTGTCACTTGGCCCACATGAGGCCACAGGTACCCTGGGCTCTGAGCATGGTGGAATTGGAGGCTCTGCCTGGGCCTGTGTTCAGGGGAGTTAGTAGATGAGGTGAACAATACCGATTACCCCCAACTTGTCTCCATGGTGGTCAGTCCATTGGGGTGTTGGTGGGCTGCTAATAATGTAATGAAATGCACCCCAACAGTTCCCTGGGCCTTCGGGCTGTAAAGTCCACTCTGAACACAATGGAGGAAGCGCAAGGTCCTGAGCAAGCTGCAGCATCCTCTGTTGCACACACTCCTCTTTGCACGTAAAGAGGCCTGATGCAGTGCTGATACCCCATGTATGTCCTGTGTGCCTTTTGTGTGTGAGCCAAATGCCATGTGAGAATCTGGGAACAACAGAGGACAAAGGCCCAGATCCTGCCTTGAGGCGCTTACTGAGCCCAGTCCATAACAGGGGAGGGCAGACTTTTGCAGGATAGGAAAGCGTTGACACCTGATGGGCAATATGGTTTCTGTGGTGCTATGCAATCCTCCCCTTGAAAACAAGTGGGAGCAGAGGTGTTCCAATAAAACTTTATTTGTAAAAACAGGCAGTGGGCTGTGTACAGCCTGTGGGACACTTAGATCATTAAAAGACTAGGAATGGAGCCGGCCTTCTACAGACTGACTGACCCAGCCTTACCACAACTGGGCATTTATCCTGAAGAATTCAAGTCATCAATACCACAGGGATCTATGCATACCCGTGTTTGTAGCAGCACAATTCACAACAGCCAAACTGTGGAACCAGCCTAGGTGTCCATCCACGGATGAATGAATAAAGAAAATGTGATGTGTGTACACTATGGAATCTTATTCAGCCATAAAGAAGAATGAAATCGTGTCATTTGCAAGAAAATGGGTGGATCTGGAGAGCATTATGTTAAGCAAAATAAGCCAAACTCAGAAGGTCAAGGGTTGCATGTTTTTGCTCCCTGGTAAAAGCTAGAGAGAAAAAAGAAAAACAAAGGGGAGGGGTGGGAGGATCTCATGAAAATAGAAGGGACGAGTTAGAGGATGGAGGGAAGGGAAAGGAGAAGTACTGGGAATAAATTGACCAAATTATGTGCATATATGAATATGTGAAAATGAATCCTGCCATTGTCTATTATAATAATGCACCACCAAAAAAAAAAAAAAAGAATAACCCCAGTACCCCTAATGCAGGTAATTGAGGTGGCCTGTTGTGCTGGCTAAGAGATTAGACTCAGGTCCAATAAATTCCCTGTGTTTGAATCTCGGCTCTGCTCTATACCTGTGTGAGTTCAAATGAGCTATTTAACCTCCCCGTATGTCAGTTTCCTAACGTGTAAAATGGGAGCAACATAGTGTCTGTGTCCTAGAGTTGTTGGGATGAACTGAACACTGGCACTGGGAGAGCAGCCGTGAGGTGAAGAACCTTCTAGAATGTTCTGGAATGTTGATGAGAGGCGCTCATTCCTGCAGACGGCTTGAGGAGGGCTTCCTGGCAGAAGGTTTTGTGAGTGTAATGGTTTGGAGGCATGAAAGGAGGAGATGGGTTTGGTGTGGCCAGGTTGTAGGTTGTGTGTGGGGTGGCCAGAGAAGAGACAATGATGGGTGGACCAGGCTGGAAAAGGCTCCCGGGAACACTGGTCATAACATGTCCACATTACCATAGGGAATGTTGGCCCTTGCAATATTTGTGAACCTAGGAAGCATTAGGCACTTTATATTATTTTTCAACTTAATCCTTAAAATGAGAGTGGGGATGTCATAGAACTAATCAGTTTCCTTTTCTTCTATAGTCACAGAACTCCAATTCTTAGATGATATGTGACTGTCTAAAATAAAACTATATTCACACCCTGTCTCCTCCTTACAGGTAGAGATGGCCATGAGATTATATTTTGGATGTAAGCAAAGTTGTTTTATGGTGTTTTCCTGGAATTTTCTTCTGTCGCTTCCAATTTTTTACCTATCCTCTTAGAATACAGACATGATGACAGAAACTAGAATACAGACATGACGGCAGGAATTTGAGCAGCCATCTTGAACCTTGAGGTGACTGGAATGAAGGCCATCGAGACAGAAGAAACCTGGTCTCTGAGACTTTGTGGATCAGAGCCATTGCACAGATCGTGGGCCTAACAACTGGAATTTTCCATGGGGAGTGGGGAATGTTTCTTTTATAAGCATCTATTCACAGATCTAATCTCAGTGGATACAGGAATTCTGTTTTACAATAAAGAAACAGGTCTTGAGGGGCTGGGGATGTGGCTCAGTGGTAGAGTGCTCGCTCGCCTAGCATGCACGAGGCACTGGGTTCAATCCTCAGCACCACATAAATGTAAAATAAAGATATTGTGTCCACCTAAAACTTAAGAATAAATATTTTTTAAAAATAGAAAGAGGTCTTGAGTGACATAGAGTGCATAGTTGATAAGTTGTAAGAAATAAAAAAAAAAAAAAAAGTTGTGGAGCCAGGATTTGTCTGACTAATGGTTTTTCTTTTCACTACTCTAAGAACTTGGACACCTACCCCCTCATTTTACAGATGAGATGACTTAGCCTCAGGATAGACCAGTACCAGCTCATTCCACAGCAAGATGATTAATATTCTGTTTTTTTCTCTCTCTCTTTCTGTTTCTCTCTCTAGCCAGAGCCTTCCAAAAGAAGTAGGTGATTTAATGAGCAGAATGGCTTTACTGTGGGCAGGTGATGGTTGGTGGTCTGAGTGTTCCTTGGACCCCCTTGGACCCTTGGTCTCCTTGGACTCCCTTGCTGGCTCTTGCCTTCTCTGGGCTGCCGCTCTGTACCTTCTCTTGCCTGCCTTGGCTTTCTTTGCACTTGGGCTCCTGGGGGCTGGATGAGGAGGCTTTTAGGCCCTGTGACAATTTGTAGGCACTGACGGATGAATGTTGGCTTTATGCAGAGGCCCTTTCCCAGATCATGAAGCATTGTAGACTTTTCTGAGACAGGGAGATGTGTTTGCGAATGCACTTGGCTTTGGGATTCTTGTGAATTTGAGTTCTGCCCTATTATTAATACCTTAAAAATGGGCCTCCTGACCCTGCTCTGCTCACCAGGCCGCTCAGGACTTTCCTGTACACTCATTGCAGTGGATTCATTTAGTATATTGGTCCAGAAAAAGTTGAAGAGGGCAAAAGTCTAGTTGTGGGGGCTGGGGTTGTGGCTCAGGGGTAAAGAGCTTGCCTAGCATGTGCAAGGCCCTGGATTCGATCCTCAGCACCACATATAAATAAGTAAAAAAAAATAAAGTAAATAAAGAAAAATAAATAAAGGTATTGTGTCCAACTACAACTAAAAAATAAATATTAAAATAAAAAGCCTAGTTGGTGCTAGTAATGGCTGTTGAGAGCGCCCTGCTGGATGTTTATTATATACGTTTCATGTTGATGCCACTCTTTACTCTAGCAAATCACTTTTGTGGTAATTTTTATTAGCTTGGCTAATGTGTGCCTTATTCCTTTTTATGATAAGTCTGCAGCTGATACCTTGGCCTAAAGTGCATCGTAACACTATTATGGTCACTTGGTTAATTCGGGAGTTTCCTGTAACTGAAATTGTTCTGTCCAATGTCAGTTTTCACGATTCCTTTGGAGTCAGCCAAAATGCAGAAAATAGTATTAGGAAGCCCAAACTGCACAATTCGTTCTCATTTTAAATAACAGGATAGGCCATTTTTATGGATTGAACATAAAGATATGCTTCAGAAAAAAAAAAAAAACAAAACAACACAAAACAACCTTTGTATCAAAGACAGAGGACTCGAGGCTGGGGACATACCTCTAGCTCAGTTGGTAGAGCGCTTGCTTCACATGCACAAGGCCCTGCGGTCAATCCCCAACACCAAAAAAAAAAAAAAAAAAAGGACTCAACTCATGTTTGTGAAATCAAGTTTAAGTCTGGATGAAGTTTTTTTTTTTTTTTTTTTTTTTTTTTTTTAAACAGAGCATGACCTAACTTGGATGAAAACTAAATTGCAGTTCTTTGTGTTGTGGAATTGTCTGAATTTTTGTTTATCTAAAGGCTTGCTTTCTTTTCCTTTCTTGCATTGTAGTGTTATTGTTATTTTTAGTGCTTTTTGGGCTTTGTTTATTTCCGTCTTTATTTTTGCTTTGTTTCATTAGTTTAAAACTTTACAATTCCTTTGGGGAGCAACTAAATGTAACTCGTTATCTGAAGTTTTCTTTCCCTGTCAATGACATTATTTTGAAGATGGGCAACGTGCTTAGTATAAGTTCTGTAGATTAGATAACAGGACAGCGTTCATGTTGATTACTTGATTGCAATATTTGTACCCTGAACTATTCAGAGGTTTAAAGGCACCATATGTCGACAACTTACTCTTAAGTGGTTCCAGGAAAAATAAATACATACAGAGAACATGATAAAGCAACTGTGGCCAAATGTTATGAGTTTTTTTTTTTAGTAGAAAATAGATCTGTGTATTACTGTCACTTCTCTGTGAACTGGAAATTATATTAAAAACTTAACAACAACAACAAAAAGCCTGTGGTACTTGCAGTATATTCCTGCCTGAATGTAGCCTATCTGTAATGAATTGATGATTGGCCTCAACTCTAGTCTTCTAAAGTGGCCACTGAGGCCCCTGTTCTGTAGGCCCCTTCAGACAGGTTTGGAAGATGCCCAGGTGTGGTAGAAATGATTCTTAGACAATTCCAGACGTTAACTACAGTGGAATTGACTGAGTTTTTTAGTGCCTACGAGCAATTGTCCATTAAACTAGGTAAAGCCAGCATATTTGCAGCTTATGAAGGGACCATTAAACCCGAGGCTTGGGAGATTTGTGCATTTATCCCTTCTCTGTTTAGTTGTTTTCTCTTACATAACCCTCCACTGGGTTTTCGTCTGAAAATGGGATGAAGGGGGAAGTATATTGCTTGTTTTTGCCTTGCTGCAACATGGGAAAATCTGACTGAACTATCTTTTATACTCGATTTTAAACCCATAACTTCATTCTGTGGCTGTATTATCTAGAATGTGGTGTTAGTTTTATCATTGCTAGTAAAACGTTTCTGGACACAGAGGGTCAATGGAACGTGACTTTGGAATTTTCCAGGGGTGGTGGGCCAATTTCTTCACCTTTTTTGTGGGCGGAGGGACTGAAGATTGAACTCAAGGGCGCTCGACCACTGAGCCACATCCCCAGCTCTATTTTGTATTTTATTTAGAGACAGGGTCTCACTGAGTTGCTTGGTGCCTCGCTTTTGCTGAGGCTGGCCTTGAACTCTGGATCCTCCTGTCTCAGCTGGGATTACAGGCATGTGCCATGGCGCCCAGCTTAATGGGCCAGAGCAGCTCCCGTGTACCTGGTGGCCTTATCCTTGTAGGGCTGCAGGATGAAGACTCTGGGGCTTGAGGCCACAGCAAGTTCTGGCTTGCCCATCAAGCTGGCAGGTATTCCCAGGGAACTGTAGTTCAGTTGCCCCCTGGCCTCCCAGGGTCTCGGTGTTGCATGCGTCTTTGCCATCAGCGATGCCACCTTTTAGCGGGGATCTTGCTTTTTTTCTTTTCTTTTTGTTTTGAGATGCAGTATCACTGTGTTGCCCAGGCTGTCCTTGAACTCTGGGGCTCAAGTGATCCTCCTGCCTCAGCCTCCTGAGTAGCTGGGACTACACTCCCATGTGCTCTTTTCTTGAGGCTGAGGCAGGAGAATCTTGAGTTCAAAGCCAGCCTCAGCAACGTAGTGAGGACTAAGTAACTCAATGAGACCCTGTCTCTAAATAAACTATAAAAAAGGGCTGGAGATGTGGCTCAGTGGTTAAGCACCCCTGGGTTCAGTCTCCGGTACCAAAACCAAACCAAACCAAACAAAAAAAACACCAGAGTCCTGTTTGTCTCTTTGTGCTCTGATACCCCATTTGTGTGTTCTTGATGGGTCTGGGCATTATGAGCATTTGTTTATTTTATTTATTTTTGAGGTGGTACCAGGGATTGAACTCAGGGGCACTTGACCACTGAGCCACATCCCCAGCCCTATTTTCTATTTTATTTAGTGACATGGTCTCACTGAGTTGCTTAGCACCTTGCCATTGCTGAGGTTGGCTTTGAACTTGAGATTCTTCTATCTCAGCCTCCTGAGCCGCTGGGATTACAGGCTCATTGTGAGCTTTTGTATTCACCAGGCAGGTAGAGGTCAGTGCACAGGGCTTCTTTGCTATGAATGGCTGCTCAGAAAGGACCAGATTTTTTTTTTTTTTTTTTTTTGGCACTGGGGATTAAACCCAGGGGTGCTCAACCACTGAGTCCCATTGTTAGCCCCCCCCCCCCCCTTTTAAATTTTATTTAGAGACTGTGTCTCATGAAGTTGCTTAGGGCTTTGCTAAGTTGCTGAGGCTGCTTTGAACTTGTGATCCTCCTGCCTCAGCCTCCCAAGCTGCTAGGATTACAGATGTGTACCATCACACCTGGCCAGATGGCCCTTTCTTGTTTTATAACCTGTTATATTTTGGATCTGAAATGTCCCCAAAGGCTATGTAGTAAAGTCTTGCTTGCCAGCCTGTAGTGCTATTGGGACATGGTCCACATTTAGGAGGTGGGGCCTAGTGGTAGGTATTTAGATTAGGAAAATATTTCTTTTCTAATAAAAACGTTTAGTGTTATGAATTTCACTCTCAGCGCTACTTTGGTTGCCCTTACCAATTTTGATAGATTGTGTTTTCATTTTAGTTTGGGTCAAAAAATTTTCATATTTCCTTTGAGAATTCTCCTTGACCCATGAATTATTTAGAAGTGTATTAAAGTCCAAGTGTTTGCCAGTTTTCTTACTATGGCTAGATAATATATTTTTGTACCATTTTAGTTCCTTTTGTTTTGCTGAGTATTGCTTTATGAACTTTGCTGTGTTCTGTCTTGGTGAACATTCCGTGTGTACTTGGGAAGAATATGCATTTGGTTGCCATTGCACGAACTGTTCTTGTAAATGTCACTTAGGTCCAGTTGGTTGAAGGTGTCATTCAGTTCTATAGCCTCATTTTTTCAAAAAATTGAATTTTAGAATTTTGGATCTGGGCTCTGAGAAGAAAGTACAACTCCTGCTCATATCAAGTCAGTGGAATTCAGATTTTCCCCTGACTTATTTTGAATTTTCCTTAATATCACTGCAGGCTGTCAATCAAATGATAGTCTTGGACCAGTTGGGTGGTGAACACCTGCAATCCCAGCGGCTCTGGAGGCTGAGGCAGGAAGATTGAGAGTTCAAAGCCAGCCTCAACAACGGTGAGGCGCTAAGCAATTCAGTGAGACCCTGTCTCTAAGTAAAATACAAAATAGGGCTGGGGATGTGGCTCAGTGGCCAAGTGCCCCTGAGTTCAATCCCTCATAACCACCCCCCAAAAAATGATGGGTCATGGGGACTTGGTCCTCATTCATTTTTTTGGTAAGCATTAAGTAACTCAGGACAGATGCTGTTAGTTTTTTTATTTTTTAAGGTATTTTACCTGGCATCTGCTGTTATTATAGGCAAACTCCTGAAAAATCTGCTTCAGGCTCACCTGGAAATGCTGTGCTGGATACCTTACCAAACTCCAATTCAGATTTCATATAAACATATTGTTGACCTCATGTAAAGATTGATATGAAGAACTATGTATTGGTTCTAATGAGTGGGTGGTTGGTGACCAAAGGGGTTCTAACACCATTGCTCACCCCTTAAGAGTGCCGGGTAGACTGTCATTGGAAAGATCTGCCTCACACACCATAGGAACTGTTAGACCACCAAGGCTCACCCACCTCCTTTTGAAGAGGGAGATTTATTTATATCCCCTGAGACTTCTACTCTTTGTGTAGATATGCAAAATCTTCCATATTTGGAGCCTCTTTTGGGGACAGGGTGGAACCCACCCAAGCCACATCTGTGGAAGATGGGCCAATTAGAGGCTTTGGGCCAATTAGGTCAGACCTGACCTAGCTCATATCCGACCTGGAGTCAGCTTTTGTTCTCTTGATGGTAACATTTTGCTCTCCTTCCTTTACCAGCCTATGTTCTTGATGATTACAGACCATGCATGTTGATTCCTGGCGTGGTGGTGGTGGTGGAAACAGTTCAATCCTTGGGTCTAAAGTGCAGATATAGGCACAGGACATAGGGGGGTGTACAACATATCTGTTGCCTTAATATTCCATGAGTGGATGTTTTGGGGAAGAAAATCTAGAGAGGACTGGGCACAGCAGTGCTCATCTGTCATCCCAGCAACTTGAGAGACTGAGGCAGGAGGATCGCAATTTTGAGGCCAGCCTTAACAACTTAGTGAGACACTGTCTCAAAATAAAATAATAAAAAAGGGGGCTGTAGTTCAGTGGTAGAGGGCCTCAGTTAAATCCCAGTGTCTTCCTGCCCACACACAAAGGTCTGGAAAGTCTCCTTAGGGGACAGATAATGGTGAAAACTGAGGATGCTCAGAGAGGTACTAATCAGGAGGGTTATGGATTTAGAACAGCTTCTAATGGGGAGGGTGTGGAACGTGATGCTACTGAATTTTATTACAAGACATATTTTTATCTAAGCTCTTCAGTGACTATAGAACAAAAATAAATAGGATCAAAGTGAGTCATGGAAAAAGGTTAAATGTGAGATAGTTATTGGTGTCAGCTTCCTTAAAGAACTTCAAGGTCATGAGATGCTCCTTCTCTCTGGGATCCTTCAGGAAAGGCCCCGTGGGGGGTGTCTCTGCAGGTGGTATCTCCTGCTGTTGTCTCCAGTTCACTTGGTGGTTGAGGGGGTGAGCTTTTGAGTCACCGTGCACCCCCTGCCTCCCGTTGTTTGGACCCTCGGCAGTGGTTGAGGGTAGACCACCCTTGGCAGTGGTTGAGTGTGGACTGTACCTTAATAATACTACTCAATCAGTGTTAAACTGCCAGAAATTGATAATGATACTGTCGTTATATAAGAAAATGTACTTGGAAAGTACCTGATGAAATATGTAGGGATTAAAGGAGATGACTCCAATTCATTCTTAAATGGCTCAAGAAAAAACTTTTTATAAGGAGAGAGGGAATGGGAAGGGGAGGGGAGAAGAGAGGGGCGGGAGATAGGGGAAGGGAAGGGGAGGAGGTGGATGGAGGAAAGAAGGGGAGAGATGGTCAGAGCCCATATAAAGCAAACGTGTCAAAACATCAATAATGATTGAGTCTGGATGAAGGTATATAGAGGAGTTCTTTGTAATATTTTTGTCATTCTTAAGTTTGATTTCTTTCAAAGAACAATAACAAAGAGCTGGGCACATGTAATCCAGTGACTCAGGAGGCTGAGGCAGGAGGATCACAAGTTCAAGGCCAGCCTCCGCAACTTAGTGAGACATGTTTTCAAAAGATTAAAAAGGACTGGGGATGTAGCTCAGCGGTTAGAGCATCCCCAAGTTCAATCCCTAATACCTTCCTGCCACACACATGAAAGAAAGAAAACACATAGCTCCTAAGGAAATGAAGTATTTTGATTGAAAGCAGGTCATTATATTGTGAGATTCAGGAGAGTAGGTATTAGATCTAAGTCCTGGACCTAAGTCCTGGTCCCACACCTGGCACATAGTAGGTGCTCAGCAGATTTTTATTTAACGAATGAAATAAAAGGGGCAGTGATTTGGAGCTAATTTTCCCTATGTGCTTGGATGGGCTTTGCACCTAGGAAATGTGGATGTGTTTTCCAGATCCACCTCTCCGTGTCTGTGGACTTCAAGAAAAATCACCCAATAGAAAAATTTTGTCACAGGGGCCTCATGCTACAATTAGAGTGATGAAGTGATTGAAACTTTAGACTTCTTACAAGAAAAGGCACCTGGGGAATCCAGCAGAGTGCTGAAGACTTCTCTTTCATTGGAAAGGGATGGAATCTCCAAAAAAAAAATCACTTTGTTATGGTAAAGCATATATCACATAAATTTTACCCTTTTCACCATTGTAAGTGTCTAGTTGGGTGGCAGTATGTACATCCATGGTGTTGGGAGACCTTCACCACCCCTTTTTCATCTCCCCAAGCCGAAAGTCTATATCCACGAAACCGCAAGATTATCATTTGCTTCGCAAATCATTTATTTAATAGAATTACAAACGTCACTGTTAGGAAAACTCAGCTAAAGATCCCAGCTGCAAAATGGGTGGGGCCCAAATTAGAGAATTGACTTGAATTTAAATAATAATAATTGTCTTGATGGGGTTGGGCACATCTTCTGCTGGTGTGCATGTCTTCTCCTTCCATAGAGAGACCTTTTATACGATGTACTAATAGTGAAATGTAAGAGTTCTAAAACTTTTCTCCCAACTACTTAAAATTAACTTTAGGCCTGGGATATAGCTCAGTTGGTAGAGTGCTTGCCTCGCATGCACAAGGCCCCTGGTTCAATCCCCACACCACACAAACACACAAAAATTTATGGAAGCATGACTAACAGACCAAGTGTACCTGTTTTCAGTGTATAGTTCAATGACTTTTTTTTTTTTTTTTTTTTGGTGATGCTGGGGATTGAACCCAGGGCCTTGCACATGGGAGGCAAGCATGCTACATTACTGATCTAACCCCACTCCTGGATTTTTTTTTTTTGAGGGGGGAGTACTGGGGATTGAACTCAGGGGAACTCAATCCTAGAGCCACATCCTCAGCCCTATTTTGTATGTTATTTAGAGACAGGGTCTCACTGAGTTGCTTAGTGCCTCCCTTTTGCTGTGACTGGCTTTGAACTTGCCATCCTCCTGCCTCAGCCTCCCCAGCCATTGGGATCACAGGTATGCGCCACCATGCTGGGCAAATTTTTTTTTTAATACAAATATCATTGCCTCCTTTTTTGGGGGAAGGGGGTGATGGTTATTCTGTTTTTTTTAAAAAAATATTTTTAGTTGTAGATGGACACAATACCTTTATTTTGTTTATTTAGTTTTTATATGTGGTGCTGGGGATTTAACCCGGTGTCTCACACATGCTAAGCAAGCACTCTACCACTAACCCACAATCCCAGCCCCGGTTATTCTGTTTTAATGACTTATTTTTTTCTGGTTATGAAAATATTGTTGTATACTCTTTATGGAAAAAAATTTAAAATTCAGCAAAGATCAAAGAAAAAACAAGACATCAATAATTACCCTGTCTTCTCCCCACAAAACATTAGTGTGCACTCTTTCTTTCTCATACACTTTACATTTTAGAGCAGTTTTAGGCTCGCAGTAAAGTTGAGCCAAAAGTACAGAGAGTTCCCATGTGTCCCCTGCTCTGACACAGTGTGCACACCCTCTTTTACTATAAATTTTAAAAATAGTATCTGCTTCCTAAAATAAAGTTCAATGGTGCTGGCTTTCCACAGTAGGTGGTTGCTTCTGTTCTAGAGCCTTCCCTGGCTTCCTGGCCTTGCAAATCCCTCACACTTAGGTGTTCCCTCCTGTTTGGTGGCTTGTGACAGTCATGTGACCAGGGCAGCCATGGGCTGGTGTTTGCTTGTAAGTGCTCAGTGTTTGATTAATGAGCCGATGAGTGGATTTGCACAGTTTCAGAACTTGGTTTGTTACAGACTGGCTTAGAATCATACTTTATGGTGTGGAAGGATGTTTTATGTAGAGTAGCTCTGGCAAACAAAATAATAAAGGCATGCTTCTTGATTAAACATTTCATAGGAAGACATTTGTGAGTTGCTGGGTGGTTTACACCATTTTGGGGGAGCACCGTTGGTTTACAAGTATGTTGTGTTTTAAACTTTCTTGGTGAGTTTTTTTTGGATCTTGGAATCTATTTTCCCTTTCTGAGAAGGATTCAGGAGGATGGTTTTTTGGGTAAGAAAGAAAGCAGGTGTGTTTGTCAGCTTTTCGTCACTATTACAAAACAACTGAGATAATTAACTTAAAAAGAGAAAATTTGGCTCTGACTGTGATCTCTTAGCCCAGTGTTGCTTTGGGCCTGTGATGAGCAGCCTATTGTTGAATGAGCAAACGGTGGAGCAACCAGGGGTGGTGAGAGGGAGCTAGATGGCTAATGCCCTTGAGGGAGAAATAGGCCTTACAGCCTCTGGTGACAGTGTCCAGGGATTTGGGAAGGTTCAGAGGTACTCTTTTGGTTCCTGTGCTGGTGAAAGGAAAAGATGGAGCCTCCCATTCTTACTTGGAAATGGGTGGAGGTGAGGTGGGGAAGGGTGTTATGTAATCCCACCCTTAAATGGTGTCCATTCTGGCCTCGCTTTCTCATTTAGGTCAATTGGAGCTGAAGAAGGAATTTGGCCTGATGACAAAATATTTAAACTGATTCCCCTATTGCCTCTCGTTTCCATGCCTGTTTATAATCCTAATTGATGTAAATGCTGTTGTTATCATGAATGTGAGCTGAAGGCAGAGTTCTGGTGTGTTTAATTTTACATGGCATTATTGAATGTGGGAAGGGTGGCAGAGGATCTGAAGGACAAGCCCCATGGGGGCTGGTGTGTGTGTCTCATTTCAAGTGATTCCTCTGGCAATCCAGGGCTCCAGGAATGTGGCACCATTAACCGGGAAGCTGACCGAAGCGCCAGGAAGTCATCTCTGAGGGTCCCTATTTGCAGGATGCCTGGGTCTTGAGCTGCTTGTTGCTCAGGGGAGCTTTTCAATGTGTCCTTCCTTAAGCATTCAGCCAAGTGCCAAAATGGTCCTTCCCATCTCCAGGAGTTTGGAAAGAGACTTTTTCCAGCGGCCTACGTCAGGCCTCAGGAGGGAGCGTGGTATTTTCCCTGATGGGCAGCTTTCCTTCTCTGCTTTTGAGAGAAGCTGATTTTAAGTAGCAGAGAGGCCACATGTCACAGCCCAGGAATAATCCTGGCATTTTTTTTTCCTATATCCTTTTTCTGGAAGCATTTTCCAAAATAAATCAAAATACCCGTCAAGGGGAGGGGAGGCCTTGTGCTGGGCCTGGAAGGGCCTCAGAGGAACTTGACCAGGCTCCGTTTTACAAGTGAGGAAATGGTCCCAAGGAGATGACGTTTAGTTCAAAGTTATGCCCAGAGTTTGTGGCTGACTTAGAACCAGAAATCGAACCTCTGCTCCTCACATTGGAAAAATTCCAAGAAGGTGATGCTAAAAATGGTCTTCTTGCTCTGTGGTTATTGTTAAAGAGCAGAGGATGCTCACATTAACTGGCTGATGCCCTGAGACTCATCTGATGTTCTGGTTTATTTATTAGCTGTTTTTTTGAGGGATGGAGAAAACGTCCAAATGTGCAGAGAGCTTTTCTGGAACCCTGTGTTCCTGGGGTATTAAAAGATCGTGTCTGGGATATCTTATCTCTGACTCTGACACTGATTTCCTCAAATGCATAGCAAAGCGTACTGGTGTTTAATAGCAGCTTTCGGTGGGCAGAGTTGCTTTTTTATTTAATTTTCTAGATGATGAACAAAGAACGGGCCTTTAGGACTATGTTGGGTCTGTCGGTAGATAGTGCATTGTTTATGGTGTTGCAAAAAAATGGAAGACAGATTTCTGAATTCAGGACGGTACCTGGCTTGCTAGGATGAGACAGCATTCAAAATTTAGGACTTTTCTCCATGAGCTACTTACTTCTTAGCCATTTCTTAGGACAGTGCTTTCAGTGATTGTTTGGGGTGGGTTCTTGCCTGGATTTTGGCTTAGTTGGTAAATGTAGCTGCTTGAGTCTATGGCGTGTTCCTTCCTTCATTTTTTTGGGGGGGGCACAGTGTTTTTTATTGGCCCATTTTAGTTGTACATAATGGTGAGATTTTATGTGTATATATGCACATAATATAACAATATAATTTGGCCAATGGCATTCCCCAATATTTCCCCTTCTTTCCTTCTCCCTTCCTCTGGTCTCTTCCCTCTGTTCTACTGATCTCCCTTTGATTTTCATGAGATTCTCCCCACCACACACATATTTATTTTTCTTTTTTTCCTTTCTGGCTTTCACGTATGGGGGAGAACATACAGCCCTTGACCTTCTGGGTTTGGCTTATTTTGCCTAACAAAATGCTCTCAAGTTCCATCCATTTTCCTGCAAATGGCATAATCTCATTTTTTCTTTATGGCTGAATAAAACTTCATTGTGTATATATAGCACTTTTTTTTTTATCCGTTTATCTGTTGATGGGTACCTAGGCTGGTTCCATAGTTCACCGATTGTGAATTGTGCTTCTATAAACAAGGGTTTGCCTGATTACTGTAGTATACTGACTTTAATTCTTTAGGATACTGAGGACACGCCTTCATTCCTGAGGAACAGAGCCACTGTTACTAAAAGTGTCTTTAGGAGCCTGGCTCTTCAGAGATGGTATGTGACCTTTGGGGATGCTTCTGATGGTGCATTAGTGAACCTACCATGTGCTGTAGTGTTTATTCTTTGTTTTAGTTCAGAAAACTTTTCATGTAAAGGGATAAATAGTAAATAATTTCCACTCTGCCATTATAGCCTAAAAGCAGCCATAGACATGTAAACAATTATGTGCCCTTGAGGGTGGCTGTGTTCCAGTAAAATCTTATCTACAAAAACAAGTGTTGGGCTGGTCCTGGCTCATGGGCCAGTGCTTGCTGACCCCTAGTTTAATGGCTTTTTGGAGAATAAGGCTGAAATATACTTGGTTCTACAGGAGATGAAGGAAGAATCCAGTACTCAAATATAAACATCTCAGGTGAGATTTAACATCCATTGTGGGAAAGATGCCTTTGTCTATCAAAAACTTGATGCAACAAAAATAAAAACTTCTTTGGGGAAATAAAAAGGACCCTAATCCCACCACTCTCGTTACAAGTGTATCTTTATTTTTCTTCATTTTTTTTGAGTCCCGTCTTTCATATGTACTTTTGTGACATCCTGATGTATGTATGTTACCAGTTGGCATTATTAAAAAGCATAATGCACCCTGAGAGCTGACAGTTGTGAGTGTATCAGGATCAAGTGGGGTCTAAAGACACAAACTTGACTCAACAGGGAAGATGTTTCTAAGTGCCAGTTGGTGGGGTACACTGTCATTTTGTGTGGTTTTCACCTTGTCAATAAGAGAGTTATAATTCACTTGTTATAACTGCAAAAGAACAACACCCAGAGGACTAACTGTTGACAGAAATCAGGCCAGGGCTAAAGGAAAGCAGACCACTGGCTATTCAGGGACCAACACATGGTCAGTGTCAAAGTCACACTCTGGGTCTAAGTTGGCTGTGATCACAGGTAAGCTGTTAAACTACAGGTAAGGTGGTGGCTTGAGTCTGTGCCCTTCCTTACACATGGTCACAAAGTCTAAAGCATAGCAGATGCTTAATTTTTTTCTTCCTTCTTAACACAATAAACCAAGAAGAAAATAATAATAATTCAGTCTCACTGTGCATAACATCTCTCTAAAGGACATTTTCCTTTTCTTTCTTTTTTTTGGTACTGGAGATTAAAACCAGGGACACTTTACTGCTGAGCCATATACCTAGTCTTTTTTTTTTTTTTGGTGCTGGGGATTGAACCCAGGGTTTTTGTGCATGTGAGACAAGCACTTTATCAACTGAGCTATATTCCCAGCCCAAGTCATTTTTATGTTATTTTGAGACAGGGTCTTGCTAAGTTGCCCAGGCTAGGCTTGGATTTGGTGATCTTCCTGCCTCAGCCTCCTGAGTTGCTAGGATTATAGGTATGTACCCCTGCACCTGGGTAAAGCTGTATTTTTCAAATAGGAATTTCCAAATTTGTCTATACAAGAATGGTAATGTTCTTTTTTGCAACAGTATGGTCATTGCTCAAAATACTTCAAGGATACTTTTTTTGTAATTACCTTCAGAAAACTGTATTTCATACCATAATCAGTGCAGATTTTATATGCCATTTTTTTTTTTGCAAAAAAAGTGAGGTGTGATCATTATGTGAGGCTTTTTTTTTTTTTTTAAGAAAGAATGTGCTGGTATTATTTAGAAATCAATTATGACTGAACTTTCTTTGGTGCAATATTAGTATGCATGGACTACTCATGAATATACATTAAAATTAAATAGTCCAAATTGATGTACATCATGTCTGTGAAAGTTTAATGAACATTTTTCTGGCCTGAAAAATAAAGTTGATAAATGAGTTGTTATTGATTTGTGCACTATAGTCAAAATATTACACTTGAGAAAATTTGCTACAGTGTTGCAAAATATGGACCTAAGAATTTTCTGTGTCTGGAGATTGGGTGTAGTTGGTTGTGTTATCTGGCATGCTGTCCTCAGCCCTCTGGTAAGATGTGTTTACCATTAGTGCCGCAACACTTTAAATAAACCATGGAAGTTGATTGACAGTGTGTGGGCTGAGGATTCATAGTGTGCAAGAAGACAAATGCACGTCCACATGCTACCAGTGGATGCATTGCGGCTTTGTTTACCTTTTAAGCAGTGTGACAAACGGAATCATACCATGTGACAAAATTATGAGATAAAAGGTAATAAGCCAATTTTTGGTCTGAAAAAAAAACCAGGGTACAGTGATTACGCAATGAAATGTGATAAGTTACTAGCTGCAGCAGAAGTCTGCCTGCTTTATAGTCTTTCCTCATTTTGACCAAAAATGGTTCTAGTCGGCACCACTTGCTCTCCTTGGCTGCCACCTGTGACTATGTGCTGCTTCCAGCTGTTCCTGGATCTCCTAACCATGCTCAGAGCGGATGGCGTTATCTCACCTGAGCTAAAGGTTGTGGGTAATGACACAAAGCCAGGAACCTCTAAGGTATTTTCTAGAGGGAACAAATATATTTATTTTATGTGTAAGTTGTAATAGTTTAAAAATCAGTTGCATCTTTACACATCATTAGGCTGTTCCTGGACCGCCATGCCAACAGGGCTTTTGAATGAGATCATTACTTCACAGACTGGTGTCTAGGATTAACCTCTTTTATTCCAAATCCCACTCTAGGGATCAAGGCCAGGGCCTGGGAAAGTCTGACATCATTATTTGCTCTGTTGTCTCTGTTCCCTGGGAAATTTGAAAGGCTGTTCTAGGTTTGTTTTTCTGGGACACCCTGTGTACCTTGATAAAATCTGATGAACCGTGGTATGTTCTCCCTACTCCTCGTGTCCTCCCCTGTGGAAGGTGGGAAGCTTATGTCCTGTACTGGGAGGTTGACTGTTTTAGCCTACAGACATTTGTATAGGATCAAAATTTGGGAGGTAGGGGCAGAGCCCTTGGGAAGACACTCTGGTTAGGATCATAACTGCAGACAACTGATTCCTTCTAAGCAGGCTAAACAGGAGGGGATTTATTAGAGCATTTACAGTATTTGTGGGAGAACCAAGCTGGACGCTATATTTTCAGGCACAACACAGCCTGTCTCCAACCAGCTCCCTTAAATCCACCTCTGCCTTGGTATCTGAGAGGCAGGACATTGAAACATCTGCCCCAGCTGCTCTGAGGAGTCAAACACACCTGTCGCTGTCTTGCTGTAAGTTCTGGTTTCCCAGTGTATGGCTACTGTTTTCCTGTTGTTCCCCTGTGTTTTTCCAATCTTGCAGGGGTGTGTCTGCTTGGAAGAACCTAGCTGCAAAGGAGTCAGTGAAGTGTAACTTTTAGCTTTCTGGCTTCTATAGATGAGGCCGATGCCTAGAGAGCTGTTGATGGTGGTGAAATGAGCCACTTTGTATTTCCTGTTACTAAGGGTATGTGCCCAGAAATGCTGGCTAACCCCCTCATGGGTAGCATCCCCTTGTAGTGAAAAGAGAAGATGAAAGAGGACTGAGAATGGGAGACTCTGCAAAGGCTATTGAGGGACTTAAATGACAGGGAGGGGTCCATGCATATAACTAGGAAGGCACTGCTGGGTAGGAGTGACTGCCACGTCTGTTCCCATGGCATGGTCCTGACCTTAGCAAAAGGGAAGAGTGCTAGACTCATGGTTCTTTTTCTGTGCATCTAGGAGTTTACTGCAGAACCCATTTCAAATCCTAGACTGTGTGGCCTCAGGTAAGTTGCTACGCCATCCTGAGTTTCAGTCGGCTTATCTGTAAAAGGATGCTGTGCCTACCTTGCAGGGTGGGAGGTTTTGATGCTAAAATCAGACAGCATGCGTCTGTCGAACACACACCTCTGATATAGGGCAGTTGTCCAATAAGTTATTGCTGTGATGCTCAGCTTTACCATCTTCCTTTCCCTTTTTCTTTTGGCTGAGCAGCTTACAGCTGATTTAAAGCCTGGTGGTGTCAGTCCTATGCTGCATGAACAGTTTCAGTATGATTTTTTTCCCTGCCAATAGCTTCAGTATGATTTTTCTTAGCAATTAGCTTACCTTTTCTACCCTGCTCTATGACTTACTTTCCCCCATAAACATTTTATCATGAAAAATATCAAACTACAGAAACATTGAAAGAATTGTGCAGTGAGCACATATATCTACCACCTGGACTCTATAACTAACTTTATTTTACTTGGCTTTTATACCACACATGTATCCATCCCTGCCTCCCTCCATCAGCACAGTGCCTTTGTACATTTCAAAGTAAATTGCTAACATCAGTGAGCTTCCTCATTCCTGTTTCAGCATGCATATTATCAATGAATACTATTAACATGATTTGTTTGTAGCTTTTTTTCCTGGATGCCCAATTTCCCAACGAAATGCACAAATCTTAAGCATGCATTTGCTGAATTTTGACAATTTGCATACATCTTTTACCCATCAAGGTATAGAATAGAACCATCTTCCTGGAAAGTTCTCTTGAGACCCCTGCCCCTTACCACCTAGGAAACCCATCCTGATTCCCTTTCTTTCCCTCTCTACCACCAGCTGTAGATTAGTTTTTCCTTTTCTAGCATTTCATATAAATGGAATGGCACAGCATGTGCTCACTCGTGTCTGGTTTTCTCTCGTCAGCATAATGTTTTTAGATACATCTGTGTAGTCATGTCTTATCAGTCATGGATTCCTTTTCATTGCTGAGATGGCTAGCTTCAAAATTATGCCTGATGACTGCAAGAAGGGAGACAGATACACTCTCCATGAAACTTGGAGGTTATTTCTTCTTTCTGCTTTTCAGCCTAGTATTAGTAATGCACAAAGGCTCTTTGTAGATGATTAGAGTTGCTGGGGCTTAGGGTTCATTTAATTCAGTCCCTGCTCCTCCCACTTTGTGGCATCTTGGCTGTGGCCCTCTTTCTTACCCCATTTTCCTCCCTCTAGGGACTAGCATTAGTGGGAATCACGTGTGAGAGGAGCGAGGGGGTCTACACATGGGCACCTCAGATGTTTAATTGTATTAGGGTTAGACAAAGGAATCCAGTCTTGTCTCTCTCTCTCTTTCTTTGGTACAAGGGATTGAACCCAGTGCAACTTAAGCACTGAGTCATATCCCAGTCCTATTTCGTATTTTATTTAGAGACAGGGTCTCACTGAGTTGCTTAGCACCTCACCGGTGCTGAGGCTGGCTTTGAGCTTGTGATCCTCCAGCCTCAGCTTCCCCAGCCACTGGGATTATTGGTGTGCACCATCGTGCCTGGCTCCAACTTTCCCCTTCTTTTTTTAATCTTTATTTTGTTTATTTAGTTTTATGTTGTGCTGGGAATCAAACCCAGTACCTCACACATTATAGGCAAGTGCTCTACCTCCCAACCTTCTCTCAATGATTTTTGTTGTTGAGGATTTTCTTATGCTTGGTACATACTAGATATTACAGTGACAGTCAGCTGCAACAGCTGGAGCTGGAAACAATCTTGTGTTTAGCTTTTGTGTAAAGGAATTAACCAGAACACTGAGGCTGCTGAACTCTCTAATGGAAAATTATCTCTTATCCCCAGTTCTTTCCCTTTTCCTCCATTTCTCTCTCAACTTCTCTCTTTCTCTCACACACATAACTGAGTTTAAAGATATTTATGTATAATGGCTTATCCAAGGGTTTAGATAGTTTTGTTTTGCAGTGCTGGGGATTGAACCCAGGGCTTCAAGCATGCTCGGCAAGTGTTTTACCACTGAGCTACATCCCCAGCCATAGGTAGATGAGGTGGATCTTCTTTTGAAGGCAGTTGACATGTTTGAGGGTAAGAAGGAAGAGGGTTGGTAAAGAATGGCCACTTCTTGATAATGAGGAGGCAGTGCCCATGCTAGCAGGGGGAGTGTTAAATAATATGATGTGTGGCAGCTGAGAGTTGGACACAGCAAAGCTTATATCCTTCTTTGTTTCTGTGCTGTGCAGATGTTCTGGAACCTGCCTGCACATTAGGATGTATCAGGGAAGATACTCAGAAATACTTCCACTAGATTCTGTCCTGACCAGCTGTACCAGAATGTGAGCCCATTCAGCCAGCAGTTCTAGTGTGCAGCCCTAGTTTAAAATCAGTACCTCAGGGACCCATTTTTTATATACATTATCATTGCTAATTGAAATAACCGTTTCTGTGGGTTGAATGTGCCCCTGCAAAGCATGTGCTGGGAATTTAATCTTCAGTGCAACACTGCTGGGGGGTGGGGCCTAATGGGAGGTGTTTAGGTCAGGAGGACTCCGCCCCATGAATGGATTAATACTGTTATGAACGGGCTTGACGCTGGGCTCTATCTCACTATGTGACACCTTCTGTCATGATGTGATGCAGCAGGAAGGTCCTTATGAGACGCCAGCCTCTTGATCTTGAACTTTCCAGCCTCTAGAATTTTAAGAAATCAATCTCTATCCTTAATAAATTATTCAGTCTTTGATATTCTGCCACAGTAGCATCAAGGCAGGCAAGTTTTAGTGCTATTTTAGCTGAGCCAACTGATGTTGAAGTGGACATTCTGATTCCAGGTGCCACATTCTTCCAGTTATCCTGTGTTCCCTCTCCTGCCTTTATGGGGATGGATTTCACATGGTCGCATGACCATTCCTTCATTCAGTGGTTCACTCAGGCACTGCTTAACCTCTGCTGTACTGTACCTGGAAGCATGGTGTGGAGGAGTGTAGCTGTAGCCCCATCCCAGGGAGCTGATGGGCTAGGATGAGCCTCAGGGGACAGGCGTTAGATGCAGCATCCTGAGTGCTTTTGGAGAGTGTGACGAAGCACCCAGTCTGGGCTTCAGTGCAGGGCTCTATCTGGAGGAAAATCCACTTCGTTGAGACCTAGAGGTGTGAGAGAGGAAGCATGGACTCTGGGGAGTGGAGGTGGGGGAGTGGAAAAGGCTCAGAAGCTGGAAGCAAGAAAGCACTGAACCAGGAAACAGATCTACTCCAAGCACGTGACTGGATGTGCCTTGTTGAGGACCACTTACTCCTCAGCACAGTGTGAGCTGAGGCATTTAAAAAAAAAAAAAAAAAACTTTACAAGAGGATTCTTAATTTGCATTCATAAAATGAAACAAATGCTTTGCCATAGGGTTTCTTTTTTTTTTTTTTTTTTTTTTTGTGGGGGCTGGGTACCAGGAGTTGAATTCAGGAGCACTCTGCTACTGAACCACATCCCCAGCCCTATTTTGTATTTTATTTAGAGACAGGGTCTCACTGAGTTGCTTATCTCCTCACTTTTAGCCAAGGCTGGCTTTGAACTCACGATCCTCCTGCCTCAGCCTCCTGATCAGCTGGGATTACAGGTGTGCACCAACGCCCCTGGCTGCCATGGGGTTTCTATAAGTTGCAAATTTCATTGAATTTTAAAGTATTTTGCTTTTTGTTTAACATAATCATGTTAAGATGTAAATAAATGCAACTTTAAAGCCAAGAAATCCTCAATCAGTAATGTTCATTTCTCTCCTCAGAAGACCCAGATGACAAGAAGGGTGCAGATGACAAGAAGGGTTCTATAAGAAGACCCTTTGCATGCCAACGGGTCTTAGGCAAGGATTCCTGAATCTTGTGAATTATTTCTAGTTTTTTTTTTTCCTCCTTCCCTGGTGAAAACCTTAGCAGTTTAACCTAGTGTTAAAAACATGGATTTTTAAGTTAATTAAAAGCTCAGCTTTGTCATGTTTACTTAACTGGATGTGTAAAATTATCTCCTTTCTAAAACTCAAGTTTCCTTATCATTAAAATGTGAGTACTAAGAAATACTCTATATAATTTAAATGTAAGTTGAGTTCATAATCATATAATTGAAACAATTTATTGATTTTGTTTTTGTAATTTTAGAGTGTCATAGAACAAACAGGTAAGATCCAATTATCTTTTTTTTCTTTTAGAAATGTAATATTTGTTTTATACAAGAGAATATATGCAATTATGTATGTTGTAAAGCATATTAAGAAACATTATGAGCATGACTAGGAGCTCACCATTCCTTCCAGGAGGGATGATGATCAGGAGTAGCTCCTCTGCCCACTTGTTCTTTTCCAAAGTAATCCCTTCCTCTACCCTTCAGATCACCACTACCACTAATGCTTGCATTTTGAGTATACCATTCCTTTGTCTTTTCATAAATAAACTGCTTTTAAAATAGACATTTAAAATAAATATGTATTATCCCTATATATCATGGAGTTTTGTTTTCCAGTTTTCTTTGTTTTTTAAAAAGGTTGTGCCAGGTGCTGTGATGCATGCCTGTAACCCCAGTGTCTTGGGAGGCTGAGGCAGGAGGATCACAAGTTCCAGGCCAGTTTCAGCAACTTAGTGAGACCCTATCTCAAAATAAAAAATAAAGGGCTGGGGATATAGCTCAGTTGGTAGAGTGCTTGCCTCGCATGCACAAGGCCCTGGGTTCAATCCCAGCACCATAAATAAATAAATAAATAAATAAACAAATAAATAAATGTTTAAAAAGGGCTTGGGTGTGGCTCATGATTAAGCATCTCTGGGTTCAATCCCTGGTACCAGTAAAAGCAACACAAAACAAAAACCAAAAAGGCAGGTTATATATAGTGTTTCTGAAACTGCTTTTTTTTTTCTTTCTATTTTTTCTCATTGTGGTTTCAAATTTTCTCCCTGTGACTGCTTCGCTGTGGTGCATTGGGCCTTGATGCTGAACAGCCCTCCTTTGTGTGACCCTGCCACCACTTTTCCTCCTGGTGATGGTGTTTAGGTGTTCAGTCTTGCCCTGTGGGCACTGTTGCTGCCGTGCTCCTGTTAGTGTGTGCTTCCCCTACAGAGGTACCAGGATTTCTCTCTTATGTTTATGTGCAAATAGCATTGTTCAGCTTAAGTGTATCTAGATGCCCAAGTTCACAGGATTATGCTATTGTTTTCTAAAGTGGGGGTACCAGTTTAATGCCTACCCGCACAGTATAAGCATTCCCATTGTTTGAGATCTTTTTCTGTTTTGGATACTGTAAGACTCCTTGATTTTACACAAAACAGTGGTTATAAATGGTATCCCCTTGGAGTGTTAATGTGTGTATCCCTGATTATCCGAGAGAAGATGGATCTTCATATGCTGAAGTTTCATTCTTTCTTCCTCTTTTGTGAAATCCCAGCTTGAATCCTTTGCTCAGTTATCTGTTAGGTTTTTTTTTTTTTGTCTTTTTTTTCCACATTGGTTTGTAGGAATTCTTTACGTATTATGCATGCTTATTCTTTTTTGGGTATATGTGTTGTCAATATCTTTTCTTACTTCATAGTTTGTGTTTTTACTTTAGTTTTGATGCTTTTGAAAAACAGAAATTCTTATCTCTTTCTCATGATGTTTAATTGTGCTGTGTATGGCTCCATTCATGGTCAGAAACAGCTATGCCTTCTGACAGGACCTTTTCAGATACTGGTAAACTAAAATGAGCATACATAAGTAGGACTTGCACAGAGACCTCTTAAATTTTTTTGCAGACTCTCAAAGTGCTACTTCACCCCACAGCAGAACTGATGATTCAAATTTTTCACTGAGAGCAGCTCCCAGTTCTGATCCAACCAAGACAGTTCACAGATAGCATCTCAGGGCAACAAATTCTTAATTTTAATGTGGCAGTATTTTCTTTTATAGTTAGCTATAGAGATGTTTTCGTAACTTCTGCTGAAATTTTCAAAAGTTTACTTTTCTCAATTAAGTCTTTAGTCTGTCTCCATCTTTGAGTATGGTGTGAGGTAGGGACCCAATATCTTTTTATAGTTCCTGTATTGTACAGTGTTTTCATGAGAACAGAGAATGATATATGCATTCAGTTCCTTGCACTGTGCCAGGCACATGGAGAGTGATCTATAAAGGTTAGCTGTTTGTATTTTAACTTTTTGTTCACTAATTTTTAGTTGATTGGTACATGCTTTCATGAAATAATTACTGTGGTTAGGAAAGACAATTGAGGCCAATTTGCATTGGTTAAGAAATCAACCTGGAACTTCCTTACCCCCAAGTTCCCCCCTAGCATTTTGACAGAAGCTTGATCTATAAGTTAAATCATAGTGTGCATCATAATTAAGAGTTAATTGGGGGTAAAATTGGGGGTTCATAACCCACTTCAATCTAATGTATGAAATATGATATGTCAAGAGCTTTGTAATGTTGTGAACAACCAATAATAAAAAAAAAAGAATACAAACAACAATAAATGTTGGTGAGGATGTGGGGGAAAAGGCACACTCATACACTGCTAGTGGGAATGCAAATCCGTGCAACCAATCTAGAAAGCAGTATAGAGATTCCTTTGAAAAATTGGAATGGAACCACCATTTGATCCAGCTATCCCACTCCTTGATCTATACCAAAAAGAATTAAAGTCAGCATAATATAGTGACACAGCACATCAATGTTTATAGCAGCTCAATTCACAATAGCTGAACTGTAGAACCAACCTAGATGCCCTTCAATAGATGAATGGATAAAGAAACTGTGGTATATATACACAATGAAATATTACTCAGGATTAAAAGAGAATAAAATTATGGCATTTTCAGGTAAATGGATGGAGTTGGAGAATAACATGCTAAGTGAAGTAAGCCAATCCCCAAAAACCAAAGGTCAAATGTTCTCTCTGATAGGTAGATGCTGATCCATAATTGTGGGGTGGCAGGGTATGGGAAAAATGGAGGAACTATGACTGAGCAAATGGGAGGGAGGAGGGAGGGGGCATGGGAGCAGGAAAGATGGTGGAATGAAGATGGACATCATTACCCTAGGTACATGTATGACTGCACATATGGTGCAATGCTATATCATGTACAACCAGAGAAATGAAAAGTTGTGTTGCAATTGTATCCAATGAATCAAAATGCATTCTGCTGTCATATACCTAATTAGAATAAATGAATATATAAATTTTAAAAAAGAAATAAAAAAAAAGAGTTAATTGGTTTGAGTATTTATTTCCTTTTGGACTTGGTTGATGATTCAGGAATTTCTCTGGCACCTTAGCCAATACCTGCTCCCTTCACCCTGAATAACCAGGTAGTCTTTTATGCCCCAGTCTGCCTGGGCACAGTTCAAGAGCCACTTGTCAAGCAGAAACGAACCTTATTTTTAGAAAACACACACACACACACACACACACACACCACACCACACCACAGAAGCTCTTTAGGAATTCCCTCAGAGCCCAACTGCCACCACCAGCTTCCAGTGAGCCTGTCAACCCCAACTCCTCCCACTCTTGAGGCCTTGGCTGGGACGCATGGGCGGAGCCAAAAGAGTCCCCCAATGAGCAGCTCCGTGGTCTGAAAGGGTGGGGAAACAGCCCGGTGAGCATCACCACAGAGGAGCCAATCAGCTGGCAGCTGGAAGTTTGGTGGGTGCGAGGTGAGCCAATCAGCTGGAAGTTTGCTAGGGCCTCTGTGAGCCAATCAGCTGGAAGTTTGCTGGGGCCTCTTTGGCTGTGGCTCTCAACACTTTTATTACAAGGTTAATTTTGTTACTTTAAAAATAGGCTCTGGATGGGCTGGGGATGTGGCTCAAGTGGTAGCTGTGCTCGCCTGGCATGCGTGCGGCCCGGGTTCGAACCTCAGTACCACATACAAACAAAGATGTTGTGTCTGCCGAGAACTAAAAAATAAAAATATTAAAATTCTCTCTCACTCTCTCTTTAAAAAAAAAATTAAGATAGGTGTTGGGTGTGGGGGTGCTCCACTTGAAGTTCTCAAGTCCATCCCTTCTTGAATGGCCTGGATCAATGTACACCCATACAGAAAACCTCCTCAGGAGTCCTTTTCCAATTTCTTAGCCATGCTTTGGTGGAAAGAAGAGGCAGAGAGAAACTTCCTGGGAAATGAAGACTGCTTAGCCACTCCTCTGGGGCGCGTTGAGTGCACACAATGAAATCTGGGAAGTAAAACATGAAACTTTATAAAGTGAACATAAAAGGTGCCATAAACGTGGGAGGAAAGTTGTCAGTTATATGATGAGGACGACGGGCCGTTTATGGCTTGAGTGTGGTCTCAGAAATTGACTCTGAGGCTAAAAGCGCTCCTGGGTGGAAGGCAGGTGGGACTGCAGGTTGCAGCTTTAAAAGGGAATAATGAACCCAGCAGCCAGAAGCCTGCCTGCAGCCCAGGTTGTAAAACCACATTCTGTGCTCAGGGCGTTTCAGAGGTGGTCAGCCCCCTTGTGGAAATGAGTTTGTTAAACTCCTGGCCAGTGTCCAGGGGCGGGAAAAGATGGAAAGACTCATCATGGTGCACAGTCCTTCCCTCTTGCCCTACCCATAGGTTGTTCTTGTGGACACCTGCATTGGACCGTGTAGCCAATGTTGTGGGTGCCCTGCCTGGGTCCTTTGACTCTTGCAAGGGTTCATTTCTAACGTCTCAACCCTGCACCCTTCCACCTTGCTGGTGGAGCCCTTGAGCCAGGAGGTGTGGCCTTATTCCCAGTGGCTAGTGTGGCCTTATTCCTAGTGGCTGATGTCTTTAACTCCTGGCAATGTTTGGGACTCTCTGCTCAGCCTCTTACCTCCTGGCAGCCAAAGCCTGGCTGCCCTGTATTTCCTCCAGAGCACTCTGAGGCACCAGCCTGAGGATGCGCTTATGTCAGTCCCCATCTTCCTTTTACCTGTGCAGCTTCTTTCACCTCCTTTTCTGCTTCTCCTGAGAGCACTCCTGGAGCACTTGCTTGCACAGAAGTCCCCCCAGCACACTCTGCTTCTGGAGAACTGGACCTCAGCCACACCCTTCCCTGCCACTCCTCCCTGGCTGTCACCCTCTGCTCAGCTCATGGAATATTTCCACTGGGGCCTTTTCCTGGGCCTGCTGTGTTCATTAAAGGGCTGATTTCATGTGTTGTTCATTTGTAGATCTCACCAAACCTCCCAACGTCATGCTCTGCTCCTAGTACCTGCTCAGCAAGGTGGGAAGGTGATACCTGTTGATTGGGGAAGGAGGGAATTTTGGGTAACTCCCTCCTCCCTCAGTGACTCTGGAGCTTCTCTTTTGGGTGTGGTTCCTTCTTTTCACATGATCAATGTGCTGGCATGGGGACATCCCAAAGGTCCATACCACAGGTGGTTTTTTTTTTTTTTTTTTTTTTTTGCATTTAGAAATTGCCATATTGTTTTTGAATGTGTTTGTTAGTAGAGGGTAGAATTGCCCAAACCCTAGGCCTTGTTCTTTCCCCAAGTTAATTATCAGAGCTGCCCATTCATTTCTGTAGCCTGGATAGAACGCAAGAGTGGAAAATTGGGAGCTGAGAGGCGGTTTTCTAGAAATCTTTCTCTTTCCGTGTCTGTGTGTAAGTGGGTAACGCTTTAGCAGGCCTGACTATTTAAAATATGGATTGTCATTTGAGAACTTGACATTTGCCTAGACATCTAAAGCCTTAGGTCATCCTGCCTGGTCACAACATTTAACAGAAAAGAATACGGTTATTACATGATTTGTCAGTTTGGAAGCAGTTCTTTTATATTGCATTGTTTTAGAATTATATAATTAATTAATTTTTACACTTTAAAATCTGTTTGACATTACTACGAGGAAGGTAGATGGGTAAGACTTTTATGGAAGATAAATGCATAATCTTTATCAATAGCCTTAAAGGAATGTTCATGTCGTTTAGCCCAGTGACTCTACTTGTAGTAAGATATCTTAAAATAGTAATCAGAGAAGTGCCCAAGAAATAATTTATGAAGCCAGGAGCTGTGGCATATGCCTGTAATCCCAGTGACTTGGTAGGCTGAGGCAGGAGGATGGCAAATTCAAGACCAACCTTAGCAACTTGGTGAGACCTTGTCTCAAAATAAGGGCTGGGGTGCTGGGGTGGTGGCTCAGTGAACACCAGAAAGTGGCTCTAGATGTCGGGGGACTGACTAGAAATGAGTGTGGGGGAACTATCTGGGGTAAAGGCAATGTCTTCTGTCTGGTTTGGGGTAATGACAACATGAATGTCAACAACTGTCAAAACTCATTTCCCTTCTTAGATTTTTTTTTTTCTCTCTGAGAGCCCCATGATGTCAGGCCAAAGGCTTTTAGAATGTCATTCCTATTTACCTCTCCAAAGTCTATCTTAACCCTGTCATTCACCTTCCCTCATGGGCTACACTGTTCTGTCACTAAAATTATGTTTTCCCAACAGATGAGGTCCTCCTTCACCTCTGGCCTCCCTCTGCTTAGACAGCCACACACACCTTCAAATGGCCAAGCCCTACTTACTGTCTTTCAAGACGTGGTGCAGATGTCACCCTTCATAAGTTTCCCCAAAGGTGCATTAAGGTCTCCCCTTTGGCTTCTGCGGTTCCCTGTACTGATTAACACCACAGCCCCTTTAACTCTGAAATTCAGTTGTCCATCTGCCTCTGCAGAATGGAAACGCCCAGGGGCCAGAGTCTGTGTATTATTTGCTGCTGGTTACACTAGAGGTTAAGGATGGTGCTGTATTCCATGAACGTTTATTCAGTAAATGAGTGAAACATTAAAAAAGAATGTGTTCTCCCCAGGCTAAACACAGAGGGATGCACACTTGCAATATCAATATTTAAGGAAATAACTTCAAAGGAAAACATATATTTTATATGTCATACTTCAAGTAATCACATATACACAGGAGACTGTGTTGTATCGAGATCGACTGCAAACAAAAAGGAAGAAGAAAACAGACTCTGCTCATTCTTACTCCAAAAGCTGAGATCAAAGGAAAATGGAAATCATCTTGGGTAAATAAATAAATCTCAGGGAAGGCATACTCAGCCAAGAGAAGAGTCTTTGATGGATATAAAGCTGGTCACTTTTTCAGTTGATTTAAGGAGAGTGAAGGGTTAGTTCAACAAACCTTCCTGAATTGTGTAAATTCCAACAGAAGCAGCGAGGAGCCAAACAATAATCTGGAAACGTACCAAAAGTTCAAATGCACCAAGTCTAGACACCTCGAACTCCCCCAAGAGGGATCTGGCTGCTTGCCCATTTCAAAGAGCCCTGCTGGCCCCAGTTTCTTGCTTTCCATAATCATTTTTAGATGGATTGCTAAGAAGCACCTTTAAGAGAACAGTCTCAGCTAACCTGCCATCCTTGATGTCTCAGAGGGACACAGACTTCATAAGGGAAAGAAAATAGACCAGTGTTAAATTGCAAGTGAAATGAATCTTAAATATCAGGAAGCAGAGAATATAAGTAAAGATCTTCTTTTAGCACTTCTCGCTGCCAAATAAATCTCCAAAGCAAAAAAGTGATGGCTGTATTTCTTCCAAGTGCTATCTGATGTGCCAGAACATTCTTAAACATTCCAGAATGATCATCAGTGCTGGTTAACACCACGCTTCTCTTTCTTCCTGCTCCCAGTCAAGAATTCAGTGAATGGCTCCATATTTAAAAGAGGTGACAGATTTCCCTTCACGAATGTTTTTTAAACCCTCCTAGATGCCTCGTTAACCACCTGCTCCATTGTCAGTGTCTGACCCTGGCACCTGAAACCTTCAAAACAACCCATTTAACTGCAGGTGTATTTACAGGGGTAAAAATGAAAAGCAAAAAGTGAAATAAATAGACCCCAAAGTGACAACCACTGTCATTCAGAGCAAACACATAGTACAACTGGCTAACATGATTTTGTTCTGTTTTGATTTTTTTATTATGGTAACATATATATAAAACATCTGCATATAGTCTTTTTAATTTTTTTTACTTTTTAATTCATTTTCCTTTTTATTTATTTATTTATGTTTTGGTATTGGGGATTAAACCCAGGAGTACTTTAACACTGAGCTACATCTCCAGCCCTTTCTTTAAAAATTTTTATTTTGAAACAAGTTCTTGATAAGTTGCTGAAGCTGGCCTGAACTTGTGATCCTCCTGCCTCAGCCTCCTGAGTTACTGGGATTTCAGGCACGCGCCACTATGGCCAGCCATTCCTGTAGCCATTTTTAAGTGTATCATTCAGTGGCACTAGTTATATGCACAATTGTTGTGCAACCACCACTCCTATGTATTCTCAAAACTTTTTCATGACCCATAGAAATTCTTACCCATAGAAGTCGTACCCATCTGCCTTCCTAGCAGTAATGTCAAACAGAGTTTAAAATGTAAAGATTAATAATTATATAATTCTAAAACAAGATGACTCTGAGATATAACTCCCCTCCCCTCTCTCTAGCCCTTGGTATCCTTTAGTTTACTTTCTGTCTCTGTGAATTTGCCTGTTCTAGATATTTCATGTAAGTAGAATCATAATCTCTTCTTTTGTGACTGCTTTTTATTCTGTTGTGTGTTTTTGTTTTTGTTTTTGCTTTTTTAATGATACATAACAGTGGTATTCATTGTCACATGTATTCATGCACACAATATAAAGATATAAATTGGTCATATTCATGCATTTTTTTCGTTTTTTCTCTCTCTCTTTTTTTAAACTGAGGATTTAACCCAGGGGTGCTTTACCACTGAGCCACATATCCCGCCCTTGTTTTTTTAAGTTTTTTTTTTTTAACTTGTGAATGGACACATACCTTTATTTATTTATTTATTTATTTATTTTATGTGGTGCTGAGGATCAAACCCAGTGCCTCACACGTGCCCTTTGTTATATTTATCAGCAGTAGTTCCTTTTTTTTGTTTGTTTGTTTTTTTTATTGGTTGTTCAAAACATTACATAGTTCTTGATATATCATATTTCACACTTTGATTCAAGTGGGTTATGAACTCCCATTTTTACCCGGTATACAGATTGCAGAGTCACATCAGTTACACTTCCACTGATTTACATATTGACATACTCATGTCTGTTGTATTCAGCTGCCTTTCCTATCCTCTACTATCCCCCCTCCCCTCCCCTCCCCTCCCCTTTTCTCTCTCTACCCCCTCTACTGTAATTCATTTCTCCCCCTTGTATTATTTTTCCCTTTCCCCTCACTTCCTCTTGTATGTAATTTTGTATAACCCTAAGGGTCTCCTTCCATTTCCAAGCAATTTCCCTTCTCTCTCCCTGTCCCTCCCACCTCTCATCCCTGTTTAATGTTAGTCATCTTCTCATGCTCTTCTTCCCTACTCTGTTCTTAGTTACTCTCCTTATATCAAAGAAGACATTTGGCATTTGTTTTTTAGGGATTGGCTAGCTTCACTTAGCATAATCTGCTCTAATGCCATCCATTTCCCTCCAAATTCTATAATTTTGTCATTTCTTAATGCAGAGTAATACTCCATTGTGTATAAATGCCATATTTTTTTTATCCATTCGTCTATTGAAGGGCATCTAGGTTGCTTCCACAGTCTTGCTATTGTGAATTGTACTGCTACAAACATCGATGTAGCAGTGTCCCTGTAGCATGCTGTTTTTAGGTCTTTAGGGAATAGACCCAGAAGGGGAATAGCTGGATCAAATGGTGGTTCCATTCCCAGCTTTCCAAGAAATCTCCATACTGCTTTCCAAATTGGTTGCACCAATTTGCAGTCCCACCAACAATGTACAAGTGTACCCTTTTCCCCACATCCTCGCCAGCACTTGTTGTTGTTTGACTTCATAATGGCTGCCAATCTTACTGGAGTGAGATGATATCTTAGGGTGGTTTTGATTTGCATTTCTCTGACTGCTAGCGATGGTGAGCATTTTTTCATGTACTTGTTGATTGATTGTATGTCCTCCTCTGAGAAGTGTCTGTTTAGGTCCTTGGCCCATTTGTTGATTGGGTTATTTGTTATCTTATTGTCTAATTTTTTGAGTTCTTTATATACTCTGGATATTAGAGCTCTATCTGAAGTGTGAGGAGTAAAGATTTGTTCCCATGATGTAGGCTCCCTATTTACCTCTCTTATTGTTTCTTTTGCTGAGAAAAAACTCTTTAGTTTGAGCAAGTCCCATTTGTTGATTCTAGATATTAATTCTTGTGCTATGGGTGTCCTATTGAGGAATTTGGAGCCCGACCCCACAGTGTGTAGGTCGTAGCCAACTTTTTCTTCTATCAGATGCCTTGTCTCTGGTTTGATATCAAGCTCCTTGATCCATTTTGAGTTAACTTTTGTGCATGGCGAGAGAAAGGGATTCAGTTTCATTTTGTTGCATATGGATTTCCAGTTTTCCCAGCACCATTTGTTGAAGATGCTATCCTTCCTCCATTGCATGCTTTTAGCCCCTTTATCAAATATAAGAAAGTTGTAGTTTTGTGGGTTGGTTTCTATGTCCTCTATTCTGTACCATTGGTCCACCCGCCTGTTTTGGTACCAATACCATGCTGTTTTTGTTACTATTGCTCTGTAGTATAGTTTGAAGTCTGGTATCGCTATACCACCTGATTCACACTTCCTGCTTAGCATTGTTTTTGCTATTCTGGGTCTTTTATTTTTCCATATGAATTTCATGATTGCTTTCTCTATTTCTACAAGAAATGCCATTGGGATTTTGATTGGCATTGCATTAAACCTATAGAGAACTTTTGGTAATATCGCCATTTTGATGATGTTAGTTCTGCCTATCCATGAACAGGGTATATTTTTCCATCTTCTAAGATCTTCTTCAATTTTCTCTTTGGGTTCTGTAGTTTTCATTGTATAAGTCTTTTACCTCTTTTGTTAGGTTGATTCCCAAGTATTTTATTGTTTTTGAGGATATTGTGAATGGAGTGGTTGTCCTCATTTCCATTTCAGAGGGTCTGTCGCTGATATACAGGAATGCCTTTGATTTATGCGTGTTGATTTTATATCCTGCCACTTTGCTGAATTCATTTATTAGCTCTAATAGTTTCTTTGTAGACCCTTTTGGGTCTGCTAGGTATAGAATCATGTCATCTGCAAATAGTGATAATTTAAGTTCTTCTTTTCCTATTTTTATGCCTTTAATTTCTTTCGTCTGTCTAATTGCTCTGGCCAGTGTTTCTAGAACTATGTTGAACAGAAGTGGTGAGAGAGGGCATCCCTGTCTTGTTCCAGATTTTAGAGGGAATGCCTTCAATTTTTCTCCATTCAGAATGATGCTAGCCTGGGGCTTAGCGTAGATTGCTTTTACAATGTTGAGGTATGTTCCTGTTATCCCTATTTTTTCGAGAGTTTTGAACAAAAAGGGATGCTGTACTTTGTCGAATGCTTTTTCTGCATCTATCGAGATGATCATATGGTTCTTATTTTTAAGTCTATTGATGTGGTGGATAACATTTATTGATTTCCGTATATTGAACCAGCCTTGCATCCCAGGGATGAATCCTACTTGATCATGGTGTACAATTTTTTTGATATGATTTTGTATCTGATTCGCCAGAATTTTATTGAGGATTTTTGTGTCTAGGTTCATTAGAGATATTGGTCTGTAGTTTTCTTTCTTTGAAGTATCTTTTCTGGTTTAGGAATCAGTGTGATGTTGGCCTCGTAGAATGAATTTGGAAGTTCTCCCTCTTTTTCTATTTCCTGAAATAGCTTGAAAAGTATTGGTATTAGTTCCTCTTTAAAGGTTTTGTAAAACTCTGCTGTATACCCATCTGGTCCTGGGCTTTTCTTAGTTGGTAGTCTTTTGATGGTTTCTTCTATTTCCTCAATTGATATTGGTCTGTTTAGGTTGTCTATATCCTCCTGACTCAATCTGGGCAGATCATATGACTTAAGAAATTTATCGATGCCTTCACTATCTTCTATTTTATTGGAGTATAAGGATTCAAAATAATTTCTGATTATCTTCTGTATTTCTGAAGTGTCTGTTGTGAGATTGCCTTTTTTATCCTATATGCTAGTAATTTGAGTTCTCTCTCTTCTTCTCTTTGTTAGCATGGCTAAGGGTCTGTCGATCTTATTTATTTTTTCAAAGAACCAACTTTTAGTTTTATCAATTTTTTCAATTGTTTCTTTTGTTTCGATTTCATTAATTTCAGCTCTGATTTTAATTATTTCTTGCCTTCTGCTTCTTTTGCTGTTATTTTGCTCTTCTTTTTCTAGGATTTTGAGATAAGTATGAGATCATTTATTTGTTGGTTTTTTCTTTTTTTAAGGAATGAACTCCATGCATTGAATTTTCCTCTTAGAACTGCTTTCAATGTGTCCCATAGATTCCGATATGTTGTGTCTGTGTTTTCATTTATCTCTAAGAATTTTTTAATTTCCTCCTTAATGTCTTCTATAACCCATTGATCATTCAGTAACCTGTTGTTCATTCTCCAAGTGATGCATGATTTTTCCTTCCTTCTTTTATCGTTGATTTTCAGTTTCATTCCATTATGGTCAGATAAGATGCATGGTATTATCTCTACTCCTTTATATTGTCTAAGAGTTGCCCTGTGACATAATATATGATCTATTTTTGAGAAGGATCCATGTGCTGCTGAGAAAAAAGTCTAACTGCTTGATGTTAGGTGGTATATTCTATATATGTCAATTAAGTCTAGGTTGTTAATTGTGTTATTGAGTTCTATAGTTTCCTTATTCAACTTTTTTTGGAAGATCTGTCCAGTGGTGAGAGAGGTGTGTTGAAGTCTCCCATGATTATTGTATGGTGGTCTATTAGACTCTTGAACTTGAGAAGAGTTTGTTTGATGAACATAGCTGCACCATTGTTTGGGGCATATATATTTATGATTGTTATGTCTTGTTGGTGTATGGTTCCCTTGAGCAGTATGTAGTGTCCCTCTTTATCCCTTTTGATTAACTTTGGCTTGAAATCTATTTTATTTGATATGAGTATGGACACTCCTGCTTGTTTCCGAAGTCCATATGAGTGATATGATTTTTCCCAACCTTTCACCTTCAGTCTATGTATGTCTTTTCCTATCAAATGCGTCTCCTGTAGGCAGCATATTGTTGGGTCATGTTTTGTGATCCATTCTACTAGCCTGTGTCTCTTAATTGGTGAGTTTAAGCCATTAACATTTAGGGTTATTATTGAGATTAGGTTTGTTCCTCCAGTCATATTTGTTTATTTATGTTACTAAACCTGATTAGCTTTCCTCTTTGGTTACTTTCCCCCCTTTACTGTCCTACCTCCCACTGATGGTTTTCAATGTTATTTTCAGTTTCCTCTTCCTGTAATGTTTTGCCAAGGATTTTTTGAAGAGATGGTTTTCTAGCTGCAAATTCTTTTAACTTTTGTTTATCGTGAAAGGTTTTAATTTCATCTTCCATCCTGAAGCTTAATTTCGCCGGATACACGATTCTTGGTTGGAGCCCATTTTCTTTCAGTGTTTGAAATATGTTATTCCAGCCATATTTGTTTATTTATGTTACTGAATATGGTTTGTTTTCCTCTTTGGTTATTTTCCCCCCTTTACTGTCCTACCTCCCACTGTTGGTTTTCATTGTTATTTTCCATTTCCTCTTCCTGTAATGTTTTGCTGAGGATTTTTTGAAGAGATGGTTTTCTAGCTGCGAATTCTTTTAACTTTTGTTTATCGTGGAAGGTTTTAATTTCATCTTCCATCCTGAAGCTTAATTTCACTGGATACACAATTCTTGGTTGGAACCCATTTTCTTTCAGTGTTTGAAATATGTTATTCCAGGATCTTCTAGCTTTCAAACTCTGTGTTGAGAGATCAGCTGTTATCCTGATTGGTTTACCCCTAAATGTAATCTGTTTCCTTTCTCTTGTAGCTTTTAAAATTCTCTCCTTATTCTGTATGTTGGGCATCTTCATTATAATGTGTCTAGGTGTGGATCTCTTATGATTATGCACATTCGGCGTCCTGTAGGCTTCTAGGATTTGGGATTCTGTCTCATTCTTCAAGTCTGGGAAGTTTTCTCGTATTATTTCATTGAATAAATTGTTTATTCCTTTGGTTTGGACCTCTATACCTTCCTGTACCCCAATGACTCTTAAGTTTGGTCTTTTAATGTTATCCCATATCTCTTGGATGTTCTGCTCATGGTTTCTTAACTGTCTTGCTGAGCTGTCTATGTTCTTTTCAAGTTGAAATACTTTGTCTTCATTGTCTGACGTTCTATCTTCTAAGTGTTCTACTCTGCTGGTAGTATTCTCAATTGAGTTTTTAAGTTGGTTTATTGCTTCCTGCCTTTCTAGGATTTCTGTTTGTTTGTTTTTTATAACTTCTATCTCCCTGTATAGTTGATCTTTTGCTTCCTGGATTTGTTTATGTATTTCATTGTTGAAGAGATCTTTCATTGTCTGATTTTGCTGTCTAATGTCTTCCTTGAGACTCCAGATCATCTGAAGCATGTATCTCCTGAATTCTTTACCTGACATTCCATCTGCTGCAGATATTACCTCTTCTAACGTTGAGTTGACCTACATTGCTTGTGGTCCTTTCTTTCCTTGTCTCTTCATACTGTTCGTGTTTCTTTCTGCTTACTGAGACTGTTGTGTTGTTGAATTTTCCCCCTATATATTTGTATTACTCTTGTATAGTTGCAAAGTCTCCTGCGCAGGCATGGGCAGGGTCTCTGCTCCTCCTCCAATGGGGGCACTGTGCCTACCACATCGGCAGGCCGCTGGGCCTGTTCTGCTGGTTGGTAGCAGGTGCGCCTACCTTGCAGGCGTGTGGGGGCGGCTCTGCCACCCCCAGGTTGCTGGGCCTGACCTGCTGGTGGGTTGCAGGTCCGGCTACCTTGCAGGCGTGGGGGGAGGGTGCACACCTATTTGTATTTAGACAGTTACGCGAAATGGAGGACGTAATGCTTGGGGATGAAAGTTGGGGGGAAGGGGAAGGTAGGTGCTCTTGAAAAGAAAGAAGGAGAGGGAGATAGATATCATAGAGGAGAATGGAAAGAGCAGTAAAACTTGGAAGGGGAGAGAGAGAGGGAAAAGGGAGAGAAAAAATTAAAATGAAATAGGAAATAAAATTAGGTGTTAGAGATCCATTTTCTTCTCTTCCGGTAGGCAAAGCTGTGCCCTCCGGGCTGAGTTTTGCCCTCAATGTGTCAACAGCAATCCCTGTAAGGCGGTTCCTGGGAGTCTCTCAATCCTGTTGGTCCAGAGCCGTTTCACTTCTACGGCCCCTCCTCCCCTTCCTCCTGCCAGCCAGCCAGGTCCTGCTCACCGGAGGCAGTTCCCCAAGGATTTGGTTACACTTTCAGCCCCACCGAGTGCTCTATTTCCCTAACTACTGAGCACTCTCGCTGTCATTCATCTAAGCCCCAGTGCTGTGGAGCTGTGGTCTGGGAGTCAATTGTTTAATTTTTCCGGACCCCTTTGGTGGGCACACCTTCGGAATCTGGCAGCTAAGACCATTGGTGTCGCTGCTGGTGGTAATAGGAGTTGGGGGTCGAGGATCCCCTCTACTTCCCTCAGCCCCTACAGTCACAACCACACTGCTGGCGGTAGGAGGAGTTGGGGGTCTGGAGTGTCCTCTGTTTCCCTCCGCCCCTACCGTCACACCCTCTCAGTTCGCGGTTGGGGGAGTTGGGGGTGGGGAGTCTTCTCTGCTTCCCTCCGCCCCTACAGTCACGCCCTCGTCACTGGCAGTAGGGGGAGTTGGGGGTCAAGAGTCCTTTGGCCCTTACGGTCACGCCCACGGAGAGATTTTGAAGTTTCCCGGTTGTTTGTATCTGTTGTGGGTGGGAGTCACACACCTGCTAAAGTAGATTCCGCTGGGAAGGAATCTCTTTGGCCGAACTTTGGTGACTTCCCCTCTCTGCTGTGGCGGGCCCCTGGCTCCTTGCCGGAGTGTCCAAAGGGAGGGGTGGAACTGGCTTGTCTATGGTCTGACACAATCTCTGGTTTTAGTTCCCAGTTCGCTATTTCGTAAAGGGTTGGTTAGATTCCCTTCACGCTGTCTGGGGGGGGGGAGCCGTTCGCCGGGTGGGCGGGGCTGTTAGTAGAGCCGGGAGGGCACGGGCTGTCTGCTGGGCCAGGCGGGGACACTTCCCGCTGCGCTGGGCCGCCACCGCGTGGCTAAGATCCGGGCGGGTGGAGTGGCCGTTCACTGAGTGAGAACGGGGCCTTCCGGGACAGCGAGATGGCGGGTGCCGTCTGCGGGTTTGGGCGGACCGCGCCGCTTGGGGCCGCCGGCCGCTTTCTGAAGCGGCTGGTGGCTGCGGGACTGGACCTCCGCGCCCGCGTGACCGGCCAAGATCCACTTGTCTGAGACAAACTGACACTTCTAATAAACCTACCAATTCCCGGCAGGTCCCCTCTTCACGGAATTTTGCTAGAAGTTCCTCAGTAGGTAGACTGCCGCTGTTCCAATGGGTCTTTCTGATCCCGTTAATGTGGAGACATTGGAATCGCTGCTTCCTCACCGGCGGCCATGTTGGATCCCCCAGCAGTAGTTCCTTTTTCTTGCTGAGTAGTATTCCATGGTATGGGTCACCACAGTTTGTCCATTCTTCTGTTGAGGGCCATTTGTGTTATTTCTGTCTTTTTGCTTTGATGAATAAAGTTGTTGTGGACATTCTTGTTTAAGTCTTTTTTTGAGGACATATATTTTCATGTATATTGTGCATGATGCACAATCCCAGCGAGAAATGAGGGTGTTCAGCATAGAATAACTGAGGGTGGGCAGGAGTGAAAGGAAAATATCCCTTTACTCAAGAAGTTGACTAAGGGAATGGAAATGAGAGAGGAAAAAGGATCTGGGGTCCTGAGAATGGAAGGCCATGTTTTGCCCCGAGGCCCAGGGTTGAGGAGGACTGGAATGAGGGGTTAATTTGGGATGAGTTGAGTTTGAGGTGCTGCAGGCAGGGGGATGACCAGGAGGCAGTTGGCTCTTTGATCTGGAGGCCACAAGAGAGATCTGGCCTGGAGGAAATGGGGTATGTGGTGGTTACCTTGGAGAAGGTAACAGAGGCTGTGGGAATGCTGGAGGTGACCAAGTGGGGAAGAAGGACCCACAGACTAAGAGGAGACACTGGACACATCAAAACTGATGCAGTATTTGGTTTTGGATTATATTGAGGCACTGCTAAAAATCAGCATTGGGATGTGGCTCAGTGGTAGAGCACTTGCCTGGTATGTACGAGGCCCTGGATTCAATCCCCAGCACTGAAAAAAGAAAAATAAGTAAGACAAAGCCAGCACAAGGCACATGCTTGTAGCTCCAGTGCTTGGGAGGCTGAGTCAGGAGGATCACTTGGGTTCAGGAGTTCGAGACCAGCCAGGGCAACATAGGGAGATCCCAGCTCAAAAAAACAAAATCAGTAAAACAAGGTTAAGCAGTCTAGTAGAAGAAGGACAAGTGATAAAATGAGGCTTCTCCCAGATGGAGAAACAAGATCGCCATTAAACTCATCAAGCCAAATCAACCTTACTACTCCTTAGAGAATGTTATTAAGGCCACAATGACAGAGCATCCCAGACCCTCAACAAAAATAAGAGAGTCTTATCAACAAGTGTTGGCAAGGATGTGAAGCAACTCTGATCCCTGCTGGAGAGAGGAACAGAGACGGTGATGGGTAGAAGGATCCAGGTTGGGATTTGGTCGGCTGAATATGTGTGTGGAAGTGTGGAGCTGAGCCGTTGGCCAGTCAGCTGATGATGTTAGGATGGAGGAAAAAGTTGATGAAGACAAAAGAGTATGTTAGAGGAGGAGAAAACAGAGGGGACCAACCTGGAGAATCAGCTGAGAAGGAAGAGCTGGTGTAGAGGAGAAGCTTTGAGAGAGTTTTGAAGGGGCCAGAGTTGATACAGGATGAAGGATATGGTGTGAAGTGGGTTGTAGGGGTGCTGTGTGGGGTTGGGGAGAAGCTCTGTGTGGTGATGGGGAAAGTCAGGATGAGTCTTTGGGAAGAAGACAGTAACAGGAGGAGGTTACAGAGTGAGGGCAAGACACCATCTAGGCATCCTTCTTGGTGGATCCTAAGGTATTCAGACTTGACCGCTGGACTTGGTACCAAGGGAGGGCTGAGCCATGGACAAGGTCTTCAGTGAATGAGAGGGAGTGGGGATTTTCACACAAGAATGGAGGAGTCTTATTTTGGAACCTGCTTTGGGGAATGAGAAGAAGCTGCTGTGTGACCATAAGAAGTTCCAGATTTTAGCCAAAGAGTAAGAAAGCTTGGGGTGAGAGATGGTTCTAGGGGTATAGGAGAAAGGTGTAAGAGGGTGGGAGCAGAGGGCTTCTAGAGTGTGGAAGTGTTTGTGGGCAAGATGTTGGGGATCAGGAGGGCTTAAGCTTTGGATGGGCTGGGAGGCACCAGGGATTGAGTAGCTATAGGGTTCTCAGTTTCCTTGGGGTTTGGGAGGACCTGTGGACTCTTTGGAAGCATTTTGGGAAGTGTTCTGGATGGAGGTGATGCTGTCCTGATTTCTGTCCTAGAGCAAGATGGTGGCACCTCCTCTGTTGTGATTACAACCGAGTGTGGAGAATCTATGGAGCCAAGAATTGGCACTAAAAGACCCTTGAATGATTCCTGTTGTTTTGACTTTGTAGAAGCCCATTTAGCAGAGGAGAGAAGAGTCCCAGCTGCTTTTCCCCTGGCTTCTAGGTAGCAGAAGGGTAAGAAGACTCTTTGGGGTTTGGTTCTCTTCATTGTCTTCATTAAATGGTGTGATGGGCCACTCTGGTTCTTTCAAAGTCTGCGGAGAATAAACTTTTCACAGTATAGAGCATGGAACTCCACTGGGGAGTTTAAACACATTTCATTTTAATGGCTTAAACTTCATGAAAGTTTTATATATTTGACCTATTTAATTTCTTTTCCTTTGAGGGAGAAACAGAAAACCATTTTTTGGGGGGCAAGGAGAGATAGATGTGTTCCATGGAAATAGATGGTGTTTGGAAATGTGAAAAATGCAGTTTCTCCTTTTTTTTTAATTATTGGAGTTAATTAAAAGAAACAAATATTTCAATGCAACTGGCTTCGATGAATGGCTTTCCTTTGTAAGCTTTAGAATCGGAGTGAAAAATTATGTTTTGCTTTTTCCCCCTATTCCCCCCCCCCCAAAACTACGAACATTTCCTCTTAGAAGTAATACAGATTCTGTCACAGCAGTCAATTAACAGCTGACAGGAGGTATCAAATGGTTGTTTTATACAGATTGGATATAATATATACAGAAAAGACTGAGGCAGAAAATAAATGATAAGCCCCACGTGGTTTGGGTGGAATCATAAGAAATTGGGAGAAGAAAGAAAAGTAATTCATGCAGGAGTGTCTGAACAAAGGATGGGTGAGACAGAGACTATCGAATGGACATTTAAAGGCCAGGCTGAAACAGGAGTTCTGAAGAAGTGACAGCTTGGGGGTTGAGAAAGGAGGAAGAGGAGGAGATGAGGGGTAGCCCAACCTCTAAAAAGCATAAAGGGGAAAGAAAAGAGATTTTCTCATCAGAGCTGTAATAGAATAGAAAAAGTGAATATACCCCAGAGCCAGTTTGTTGAACTTTATGATAGTTTCATAAACCAGAACCCTTTGCTTAAATGCAAGACCTTTACCTTTCTAAGTAGAAAGCAAATTATGGTTTCCTAAGAGATTTTTTTTTCCCTTGAGTTCCCAAAGCAGCATTCCTAAGTTATGTTGCACGGAATGCTATTTTAACAGGTTGTTCAAAGGAAATAGTTTTGCATTCCACTAAGTTTGGGAAGTTCTGTTAAGGAAAATCTAAACAGGCTTATTTACTGCACAGCTTGGCAGAGCCCTCACGATCAAATATGCATTTTGAATGTCTAAGATAAATGAGATAGTCCTTTTAAGTTGCTAACCAAACATCCAGTCTCTTTTCATTTAATGAAATTCTGGTTTTGCTCTGAATGACAAGTGTATCTCCTTAAAAATTCTCATCTCCCAATTAGAGAATGAAGTTGACTGAATTATGTTGTGTGCATGTGTGAATATGTAATGATGAATTCCAGTAATATTATAATTGCAATGCATCAAAAAAAGTGAAAAGAAATTTCTCACCTCCCACTCTCTTGCTGTTAGAGGTGACACAGAACTAGCCAATGAGATACAAGTAGAAGTCCCTGCAGGGTGGAGGCTTCTGGGAAAACTATTTTATTTATTTTTTTGGTACTGGGTATTGAACCCAGGGGCACTTAACCACTGAGTCATATGCCCAGCCTTTTCTTGTATTTTATTTAGAGATAGGGTCTCACTGAGTTGCTTAGAGCCTTGCTAAATTGCTGAGACTGGCTTTGAACTTGGCCTCAGCCTCCGGAGCTGCTGGGATAACAGTGCGTGCCACTACACCTGGCTCTAGGAAAACTACTGGCTTCTTGATTAAAGATGATTGAATGATGTTGGTTCACTTGCTTTGTCCCTGCTATCATCCTCCTGCCTGAAGGAGCCGGAGACATCTCACACCAGGAAAAGCAAAGCCATTTGCTAAGAGATACAAGATTGAAGGAGCTCTTCATAGTTTCACGAAACTACCAACATTGGACTTTCCAATTTTCTACTGATTATTTTATTAGAGAAAACAAAAGGCCTGATCCGTTAATTCATTGTAGTTTAGTTTCTATTACTATTACTAGGCAGATGCAGTCCTAGCTCACACCAGAGTGGTGCAGTAAGCAGTAACTGCATTTGTTTTAACCATGGATGCCCCCTCCTTTCTTTATACTTACAAAAAAGCCTCAGAAATGCTGCCTTAAAAAGTATGAATAAAGCTGGGTGTGGTGGTGCACACCTGTAATTTCAGCAACTCAGGAGCCTGGGGCAGGAAGATCGAAAGTTCAAGGTCAGCCTCAGCAATTTAGTGAGACCCTGTCTCAAAATTAAAATGGCTGGGGGTGTAGTTCAGTGGCAGAGCACCCCTGGGTTCAATCTCCAGTACTGCAAAGGGTAGGAATTGAAAGATAATAGCATTTTTCCTTTGAATTTTCTGATTTGTGTGTGTGTGTGTGTGTGAAATTAGGTTTTGAATTTTGACTTTTTCTTCTTATCACTTTCATGAGAAATTTTTGCTTTATGATTTTTTTTAAATGAATCTTACCAAAGCACTTTTTTATGCCAGATTAAAAAAAAACCCCAAGATGGTTTTATTAGCCTATTCACACACTTTACACAGTGGAATTGTTAAAAAATTTATAGGTAAATCTACTTCGATGTACATTTATTTCCACCATAATATCAGAGGTGTTTAGTTTCTTTTGAATGGTTTTATTCTTGACTATAGCATTTAACACTTTTTCTCTCTTCTTTCCTTTTAAAATTAATGTTCTGTAAGCCAGTACCTGAATGTCCTAGGGACTCTCCTAATGTGAATGCTTTGTGTAAAGTCGGAAGTCTTTTGTAATTTGATTGAACACCCCGTGATTGCTTTCCTTCTGTTAAATTGGTTTTCCTGGGATTTTCTTATAGTGTTTAACAATTTTCTGATAAAAGAATTTCAGTGTTTTTTTTCTTTTTCCTTATAAGACATTTAAAGTACATTTCCTGTCTCTAGAGTATAAAACCAGAATGTTCCTGAACCTTAGCAAATGGGTGCAGCCTCATCCCACAGCTGCAGGGACTGAGAATTTACCAAAGGCTTCTGCCAAGGACTGGACCCCAGCCCCTGTCTGTATAGTTTGATGAGTTTTGATGAATGTATATGGTTTGCTAAACCATCACCACAAATAAAAATATTTCTACTACCCTTAAAGGTGAGTTTATTTTCCTTTGATTAATATAAAATAATACTCTGATTATCTCTAAAAAGGATATTTCTTCAGATAAAAATATTAACATGACTTTAAAAATTCACATAGTTTCTTGTTCTCATGTACGCTGTTTTAACTTCTGATTTCTACTTTTTGCTGACATCAAAAAGTAGGAGAGGGAGGAGAGGCAGCATCTTTAATATTAAATTGCCTCTTCATGATATTGAGAGTATGTCATCTCCTTTAGTATTCAGGTAGAAAAACAAAGGTAGTTAAGAAAAGAGTAGACTGACATATTTATTCTGTGCAGACTCACTTATTTTTATTCAGTGTAATCTAAAACTCTACAAGATTTCCTGTGGATTTGGGGAGATAGGTTGTTTATTACATTCAGGTAATGGGGAAACAGAAACCTACGTCAATAAAGTGAATTGTATGACTTCTAACATTGTTATTTTTTCCTTACACTGTTATTGTTAAGGCCATTATCAGAAAAAGCAGTGTCAAGGTACTTAAGCCGTTTGTATTCCATTTGAGACGAAGGAAGTCAAATTACTTAGGCTATGGAATTTGAGGCAGTTCCATCTGGGAAATGAGGAAAAAGACCTAAGTGTGTTAGTCAGCTCTTCTTTACTGTGACATATACTGGAGACAGTCAATTTATAAGAGAAAAGGCTTATTTTGGCTCACAGTTTGAGAGATTTTGGTCCATAGTTAAGTAGTTCAATTGTTTTGGGCCTGTGTTGTGCCCCTATGGTGGGAGACCAGGGTCCTACAATCCCCCTCAAAATTATGTCCCCCAGTAATCTGAGGATGTCCCACTTAGCTCCACCTCTTATTCTACCCAGGGCTGGGGACCAAGCCTCTAGCACATATGTTGTTAATGTTAAATAATGATATTCGGTTTTCCTTATTTTCTTCCTTTATTTGTTCTACTTAGTTAACATGACAGTAGAATGCATTTGACACATCATACATAAATGGTATATAACTTTTTCTTTTTAAAAAATCTTTATTTTATTTTGGCCCGGGGATTGAACTCAAGGGCACTGGACCACTGAGCCACATTCCCTGTTTTGTATTTTATTTAGAGACAGGGTCTCACTGAGTTGCTTAGTGCATTGCTGTTGCTGGGGCTGGTTTTGAACTTGTGATCCTCCTGCCTCAGCCTCCCAAGCTGCTGGGAGGCATGCACCCCCATGCCTGGCTGGAGTATAACTTCTCATTCTTCTGGTTGTACATAGTGTAGAATCACACTGATCGTGTGAGCATATATGCACATAGGGTAATAATGTCTGATTCATTCTACTATCCTTCCTACTCCCAAATGCCTTCCCCTCCCTACGCTCCCTTCTGTCTAATCCAAAGTACCTCTTTTCTTCCCTAACTGTCTCCCTTATTGTGAATTAGCATCTGTATGATATTTGGTTTTCTTAAACATCTTTTTCTTCAAGTTACTTGAATGAAAGACTATGCTTTTCATTTTTATTTTTTCATATAATATAGATATTTAAATCCTATAAATTATAATTACTATTCATTCCTGTATTCATTATTTGAAGAACACTTCTTGAACATCTATGTGCAAGGCACCATTTTAGGATTTTGTGAGCATGCTGGGGATTGATCCCAAAGCCTTGTCTATGCTAGTCAAGTGCTGTACCACTGAGCTGCAGCCCTACCCCGCCACCTACCTTTTTAAATTTTATTCTGAGACACGGTCTCATTTTATTGTCTTCCATGGTCTAGAATTTGCTATCCACCTGCCTCAGTCTCCTGAGTTGCTTCAATTGCAGATGTGCACCACCCCATATCTGGCTGTTGTAGAAATTTTTAAAATAAAAAGATAGCGTGGATAATGACTAATCTTTAGGAAAGAGTATAACTGGAAAGTTCTAGGTATAACTGGGAAGTTAAAAAATAAAGACCGACCACTCCAGTAAACTGTCTTTCCCACCAAAGCTGAATGCCAGGCTGAGGGGCGGGGCCCTCTGCAGGTAGCGTATCCTCTGAGCCTGGAGGCTGCACTTCATCAGATCTGGGCAAAGCGAATCTCCTGACCTATCTGAATCTGGCAGCCAGAGCGGGTGTGTTCTTAATGCAGAAGCTGGGAGGGAGTGCAGAGATCCGCTAGGAGACTCCTGGAAATTGCCCAAGGAGTTGAAGTTGGATTATAGTCACAGAGTTGGGAAGGAGATGCGTAAACAAGAGATGTTTGGGAGAGGGATTGGCAGAGCATAGTAACTGGTGGTGCATGGGAGTGTTACTAAGGGCTTAAAATAATTTAATTTGAATTCATATTTTAGTATGTATTCTGCTCATATAAGTTACTACCAAAGGAGTACGACATGAGTAATTTCCCTATTAGTCTCACAGGAGGCCTCCCCAAAGAAAGTCAGCCATTACCAGATTCTTGACTATTTTACCAGAGATGTTTAATCTGGTGTGAACAGATATGGTAGTTACTGTAAGAATCTCCTTCCATCTTTTTATTCTATTGGTAGCCATTTGTTTTTCAACTAGTAGAATTTTAAAATATCATTCCATACCAGTAGGTAAAAGGCTTCCTTTCTTTTGTTATGGCCACATGTTAGTACCTTGTATGGATTTACTTGTTCATTCATCTTTTCCCAGTTGATGCCCATTTAGGTTGGTTCCAGTTTTTACTATTATAAATAACGTTAATTGCAGTACCTGTAGATACATCATTTCTCACATGTATACTTATTCCTGTGGTATAAATGTTGAGTGTACATTTTTTATTCTGATATATTGTCACCTAATTTCCCTTCATAAAGGTTGTATTCCTCTACTTAAAAATAGGAAAGGTGTATCATCCAGGTGTATTGTCAAGATTTTGAATTCTTGACAATCTGAGAGGTAAAAATGATTGCCTAGTCCAGTTTTAGTGTGCATTTATCTTATTGTAAATGAAGTTGAACCTTTTTCTTAATACATCAAAACTCTATATTTCCTCATCTGTGAACTTTTTATCACTTGACCATTTTTATATTTGGTTATTGGTCTTTTTTTTTTAAAGCAGGAGTTGTGTAAGTTAGGAATATTCGTGCATATATTTTTCATCTTTTGTAGGTTTGTTTTTGTGGTGCTGGGGATTGAACCCAGGAACCCACACATGATAGGCAAGTGCTCTACCACTGAGCTACACCTCTGGCCAATGGTTTGCTTTCTCAAATTTGCTTTTGGTAGATATTTTTAAAAAATCATGCAGAACTTTCAATTTCTGTGTAATTGTGTTAATCAGATTCTTTATGCCACAGTTGGAAAAAACCCATACCACTTCAGGTTCTATGTGAGATCTCATTGATACTCCCCGCACCCCCCCACACACATTTAAAGTTTTGATGTACTTAGAGTTTGTCCTGAGGTTATCCGGATGTTTAACCTCATATTTATCAGATAAGAGGTATGGATCCAGCTTTATCTTTTTCTTCCAGATGACCCTGTTTGGCACCACATCACTTATTGAAGCAGCCATGAGTCCTCCACTGATTTGAGATGCCACTTCTCTGATATTCTGAGTTCTTATATGCATTTGGATCTATTGCTGGACTTAATGTAATACATTGATCTGACTCATTCTCCCAAGTCCTAACCACACACTTTTTGCTGGGGAGGGGGGCAGATACCGGGGATTGAACTGAGGGGCACTCGACCATTGAACCATGTCCCCAACCCCTTTTGTATTTTATTTAGAGACAGGGTTTCACTGAATTGCTTAGCACCTTGCTTTTGCCGAGGCTGGCTTTGAACTCTCAATCCCTCTTCCTCAGCTGCTGAGCTGTTGGGATTACAGGCATGAGCCACCGTGCCCGGCTTTAACCACATACTTTTAATTCTTTTAGCTTTATTTTACATTTGAATATTTTTATAGCTACTTTCTCTTTAATATCTGTCTTTTCAAAATTTTCTTGGCTAGTCTTCCCTGTTATTTTTCCCTATATACATTTTAGAATATGTTCATTCAGTGCCAGTTTCCCACCAAAAAATTCCATAGCACTTTTATTGAAATCATATTGGATTTATCGTTTAGGGAGAATTAGCATCTTGATAATGTCAAATTGATCCCGAAATATCATACATTTTTCTTTTCTTGCAGTCTTTTTTAGTGATGCCTTGGAGTGTTTTAAAGTTTTCTTCATATAATACTTGTACATTTCTTGTTGAGTTTATTGCCAAATGTTTTCCTCTACTTATTTATTTATTTTTGGTATTGGAATTAAACCCAGGGTCACTTTAGCACTGTGCTACATTCTACTTTATATTTTATTTTGAGACAGGTCTCTCTAAGCTCATGGTCTTGCCAAGTTGCTGAGGCTGGCCTTGAACTTGTGATCCTCTCTCCTTAGCCTCTAAGTTGCTGGTATTATGGCCATGTGCCTGGCTATTTTCTTTTTTATTTTGTAGTCATCGTGTGTGATCTTTTTATTGATTGTATTTTATTTTGCCTGTAATCAAGCTGCCTATTTTCATATTTCCTATGTAAATTTTGTGTTAGTAATTTTTTTCTTGTCTAATAACATTGACTAGACTCTTAAGATGCATGTTAAAAAAATACTTGGGATATCAATATGATTTTGTTCCTCAGTAGATTGTTAGAATTTCTCTGATGCTGGCTTTCATGTAGAGATATTTTATGATGTTAGAAAAGTATCCATCTCGGGGCTGGGGATGTGGCTCAAGCGGTAGCGCGCTCGCCTGGCATGCGTGCGGCCCGGGTTCGATCCTCAGCACCACATACAAACAAAGATGTTGTATCTGCTGAAAACTAAAAAATAAATATAAAAAAAAATAAAAAAATAAAAATAAAAAAGAAAACTATCCATCTCTATCTTTTTTTCTTTTTTCTTTTTCCAAGAATGGATATTGAGTATGCTCAGGTGACTTTTCAGTGCCTATGGCAATGATATATGACCCACCATCTAAAGAATTTCTTTTTAATCCCAGCTGGATGTGAAGGAATGGCAGGCTTGGGAGCAAGCCGGTCCAGGGGTGGTTGCATTTGTGATTCTGTTGTGCAACCCAGCTCTTTTATCACAGTGCTACCAATATTTCATAAACACAAACCTGGTGTATTAGCTTTCCATGACCATAACAACACACCTGAGATAATTAACTCATTTAGGGGAAAGGTTTATTTGGGCTCATAGTTTTGGAGGTTCCAGTTCATGAGGATTGGCTCTGTAGCTTTGGGCCCATGGTAGTACATCATGGCCCAGCTTGTGGAAGAGCAAAATCATCCACTTCATGGCCAGGATGTGAAAGGGGGAGAGAGAGGGGAGACCAGGGTCCCATGGTCCCCTTTGAGAACACGTCCGCTGTGACCTCAAGTTGTCCTACTAAGCTCTAATAAATGTTCTACTACCTCCAGTAGTGCCATGCTGAGATCAGACGTTTACCACGTGGACTTTTGGGGGACACATAAGATCCCAACTATAGCACCCGATAATAGACCTTGGGGAGTGATTTTTATATTTCTCCCTTCCTCTTTCCACACCTTTTGGTAGCTTCAAGTCAGACTTCTGGTTTGGATGCTGTGAGATGGGTGCAGATGTACTTTCTGGACATTCCTAGTTGTGCAAATCTGAGGTCGATGCCTAGGGGTTGTGGCCTCTGAATCAAGAGTGGGATGTTGGGGGTGGGAAGGGACATCATGCACAATAGTTACTGTCCGAGAGCATGCAGATAAACTTTTAAAAATCACCTTGATGTTTGGACCATTCTTGAAATTCTCAATTAGTGGTTTTTCCTCCTAAGATAGATGCCATTAAATGGACAGGATGTTTTGGTTGTATGTTGGTTATTTTAAAAAAATCAATACATCTGAATTAAAGTTTTGTAAGTTCCTAAGTGCTCATTTTCCATAGAGTCTTAAATATCATCTGCAAATGTCAAGTTATTTTTAACAAAGGTATTTTTGCTTTAGGAGTGGAAGGTGATTGTTGTAATGTAACTAACCTAAACTCCACCTTTGGGAGTTTGATGACCTAATTTTACTGATTGTGGCTCATGTTTAATTTTCCCTCCTTTCTTTTGCCTCATGCTTTCTGTGTAAATTATCTTTTTGTGTCTTTTAAAGCTTCTTACTCCTTAGGTATATGGCAGTCCCTGTTCTTGACTTCAAGGGGTTAGAGGGTGGGGGTAAGACTCCAAGTCATTAACATACCCAGGTATGAGAACTCACAGGCTGCAAAGCTCCTTGCCGAGTAGAACTCCATGAAACTCAGAGTCTTTACCTATTGTATTAGTTAGCTTTCTGTTGCTATGACAAGAAAATCCGAGAGAACCAACTTAGTAAAGGTGGCTTCCAGTTTCAGAGGTTTCTATTCATGGTGAGTTGGCCCCCTTGCTTTTGGGCCTGTGGCGGACTGTGGGGACTGTGTGGTGGAGCAAAGCTATTCACCTCACAGTGGGGGAGTGAAAGAGAGGGAGAGGCTGGGATGCCATTATCCCTTTTAAGGGAATACTCACCTTGTGATCAGAAGACCTCCCACGAGGCCCAACCTCTTAAAGTTTCACCACCTCTCCTTAGTGCCAAATTGGGGACTAAACCTTTAACCAAGTGTGAGCGACATTCTGGATCCACACTATAGCACCCATGATTTAGATGTTTCTGATTAATTACTCTATACTAGATTTCTAGATAAGCCTAACTGAGGATAAAGGTCAGAGATCAGTCATATACCAACTGCAGCAAGAAATGAGTTGCAACTTAATGGGTGACTCTGAAAATTGTAACAGGAGAAGACAGACTCTCCAAAACTGGCCTGTGGGGACCATTCAGTGAAGGGTGAGTCTGTGTTCCTTTGCAGAGGGCTGTGAAGGTTGTATCAGTGTGATATAATATTAAATTCAGTAAGGTGACCCTGGGCATCCAAGAAAGGTAAATCTGATGTAGGTTGTTCTGTTCATGAAGGGAGGAAGTTATGTGCTATATTTTAGACTCAGTTATCAGGAAAATTTACCACGCCCATGTTAAAGAGTACAGATTTCTGTTACCAAAGAAGGGTAAAAGACACGTTCTAATGGAAGCAGTTAAGTAGGTGATGTCCAAGTTTTTCTTTAGAAATGGATTTTATAAGACTGTGTGGTTGAAAGTATCCTCTAGATATTCTGGAATTTCTTTTACATACGATAGTGCATTTTCATGCTCCTGGTAGTTGAAAAAGTTTCAAATTTAACTTTTTGCAATGAATACGGTTTTCATCTACTTTGGTTTCCAAATGTCAGTGCATTGAGAAGGATCCAGAGTAAAGCTTTTACTTTACCCTTGATTTTGTGTATGGTTGAGGATGTTCCACGGGTAATATTTTTATTTTTGGCTGCAAGTGTGTCTGGATTCATATGTCCAGTTAATAACCTGTCATGAGAGCAGCATTCAAAGCACTCTGCGTATTGTGTGTGTCCCTGCACTTTTCAGACCAGTTCATGAATCTCACAACAAGCCTGTGCCAATTTTACTTGTCTTACAGTACTCTAAATCTTCAAATGTCTTGGCTTTCTGAATATGTTTATGGCATATGTGCTAGAAATTTTCATGACTTTTTATCTCCATATTCCAGAATTTATGATAATTTTATGAAGTCACTTCTGAGGTTTAAAGTCTTCTCCAGGGTTTCAGCACTATTTGCATTTTGGAGCTAGATTATTGTGGGAATGGGGTGTTGGGACTCTGCTGTGTACTGTAGGGTGTTCAGCTCCATCTACCTACCAGACACGAATATCATCTCCCCTGGTTGTGACAACCCAAAATGTCACCAGACTGAGGATATCCTCAGGGGGAAGGAGCAAAATTACCCAGGGTTGATAACAAATGGTTTATGCTATTCAAAGGGTGGTTTTGAGGAAAATAAATACTTCATGTTATCATAAGAAAGTGAATAGCTGAAAGAGTGCAAGTTCAAAGCGAGCCTTAGCAGCTTAGTGAGGCCCTAAGCAACGTAGTAAGATCTTGTCTCAGAAAATAAAAAGGGTTGGAGATGTGGCTCAGGGGTTAAGCACCCCTGGGGTTCAATCTCAAGTATCAAAAATAAATAAATAAATAGAAAGTGAATAAACCTTTGCCAAGCATAAAGCATGAGCCAGTTCCAGCATAAAGCTGAGAGTACAGAGAAGCATCCCTAGTCTCAAAGGAAACATATACATGAGCAATTAAATAAAATACTATGTGATAAAAGCTACAATCGAAATGAAGATGCAGGAGGGGTTACTTCTGCCAGAATGATGTCAGTAAAAGCCCAGGAAAGGGGTCCTTGATCCAGGCCTTGACAGATGAGTAGGAGCTGGCTAGGGTTGTTTTGCACCAGCTCTCACAATGGAAAACTCATCCTGAGAAAGGCTAATGACTCTGCATTATTGTTTTGTGTTGCACCATAATTTTTGTTCCAGCATAATTATTAATAGCACCCTTTTTGATCTCAAAATGCCCTACTTTGAGTAATAAATCAGATGCTCACTCTGTTAGAAGCTTGGGGACTTTAAAGTTTGTGGGCAAATGATGTGTTTGAGGTTCAGGGAGTTTACGTCCTCAGATTGGGGTTTAGGGAATCGGAAGGGGTGTGGCAGGTGGCTGGAGACAAGGTTAGGACTATTCCAGAGGGTCTTGGAGAGTCGGCTATGTCACATTATAAAGGTTGAGCTTGTTCTGGACAACTTAGGAGTAAACAAAACGTTCCCAGGCAAGGGAGTGTGTTAGGAGAAGAGGGACAGAAAAAATAAACTTCTCAAGCCCATTAAGCCTGGTCTCTTCCATATGGTGTATACTTCTTCCAAGTGCTTCCTCTTAGAAAAAAATAAGTCCTCAACAAGTTCTCCTTGGCTGGGTTTTGTTTGGTTACCTCTAGGTACTGTTCATAATTGTGCTGCTTTCAACTGAGTTCTTTTCTTTTTTTTTCTTTTTTGTTTGGTACTGAGGATTGAACTTGGGCACTTGACCACTGAGCCACATCCCTATTTTGTATTTTATGTTGAGACAGGGTCTCACTAAGTTGCTTAGCGCCTTGTTGTTGCTGAAGCTGGCTTTGAACTCACAATCCTCCTGCCTCAGCCTCCCCAGCCACTGGGATTACAGACCATGTCCAGCTTCAACTGAGTTTCTTCAAGGAATGTGTAAAGGAGACTTCTATTCATTTTGACTTTTTTTCCTGACTTATAACTGAATGAGGTTTTGCTCTGTTAGTGAAATCTGAATGTTCTGACTGTTTTAGTTTTTTTTTTAAAAATGGAATGATCTAATTTAGGGTATGGAAAAGTGCATCCTGTGGGTGAAATCTGGCCTGCTGCTGTTTCTTGTAAATAAAGTTTTATTGGAACACAGACACAGTCCTTTATGGACTCTCTGCAGCTGCCACAAGGGCGGAATTAAGTAGTTGCCCAAATAACTGGAAGGCCTACAATGTAAGGCCTACCAGTGCCTTACGATGACTGTTGGGGCCTTAAAGCAAAAGCTTGCTAACTAATCTCAGATCCAACTGAATTTCAGTATCTTTTCTCACCAAATCCTGTAAGTATTTTTCACTTTGGTTAAGGTGGTTTCAGGAATCAACTAAATTATGCTGTTTTTGGTACATGTATCTTTTTCCAATTTGGGCTTGTGTTTTCATTCTCACAATAGTCATGTTATCCAGGATTTTACCTGAGGGAGGGATCAAGTTCTGGAACTCAGCATTTCTGTCTGCCAGGAAGTCTTGAGTCTCTCACTGAATTCTCAGGGAGTGCTGCCCAGCCTGGGCCAGGCTGCCTGGTGGGGCTCTCTGCCTACCTGTGACAGCCGCCCGTCAGCCTTGAGTCTGGCAGTGTTTGTTATTTTTAGCTTCACAGTGAAGGCCATAAAGGACAGATTGCACAGTTTCACATTTTAAAAAAGTATTATTTTATACAACTTTGTGTTTAATATTTTTAGCTTTTAAAAATACAAGAAGATAGCCGGGCGCATTGGTGCACACCTGTAATCCCAGCAGCTCAGGAGGGAGGCTGAGGCAGGAGGACCGATGGTTCAAAGCCAGCCTCAGCAATGGCCAGGTGCTGAGCAACTCAGTGAGACTCTGTCTCTAAATAAAATACAAAATAGGGCTGGGGATGTGGCTCAGTGGTTGAGTTTAATCCCTGGTACCAAGGGGGTTAGGGGGAGCGGACCAAAAAATAGGAAGATAAAGACAAGGAGTGTTTGAGGTTGACCTGATACCTTCATTTCCTCCTCATAATTCACCGATCTCTTCTTATGTCTGTTGCTTCCTTTTCAGAGCGGCACGTAGGTGTTTGGGTAGGAATCAGACTTTTAGAAAGGGAGCCATGGACCACAGCAAGATGGCAACCAGGGACAGTGTTAATTAGCGAGAATTAGTGGCTCTGCCTCAAGCCCCCCTTTCCTCCAGCAGCTGGGCAGCTCAGCTCTCCCCAGGTTTGGCTCCTTGCCTTCAGGGACTTCAATAAAAAGAGATGGGTTGCCCTAGGAAACAGACTCAGAGAAGCCGAGAATGCATTTTACTCCTTTCTGCTCCTGGACCTTTTTTCATGGAGCATTTGGATGAGGGTGCTCTCTGATCTTTCATTTGCTCCTTTAAAGCCCCTAAGTGATTTTGATACCTTGCGAAACTCTCACACCAATTGCTTGGAGCGTTTCTGGAAGTTCCTGGTGCCACTTAAGAAGAGCTTCTGTTTTGTGCTCTAGAAGGTTCTGGTGGCTGAGAGCCAGCGGTTACATCTCAGAGCTAAGGGGGTTTTGTAGTGCTGAGATGAAAAATTCCAGAAGACAGCCCCGTGAGAAGCCAGGTGGGTGCAGGATCACTGCAGCCCTCCCCGAAAACCATCAACCCTGGGTCCTAGTCCTGCCTCTTTTCTTCCACTTAAAAAAATTGATAATTTTGTTATATATTTTTTAAGAACAGTTTCATATTTATAGAAGAATTCAGCAGAGAATCAAGTTCTCATAAACCTTCTCCAGTCCTCACAGTTTCCCTATTATTAACACCTTACATTAATGCGGTACCTTTGTCACAATTAATGAAGCAGTATTGACATCACATGATTAACTAAAGCATAGAGTTTACTCAGATAATCTTTAGTTTTTACTCAATGTCCCTTTCCTTTCCAGGATCCCATTTGGGATACCAGTTGGCATTCAGTTGCCAAGTTATCCTAGGCACCTTTCTCTGACATTCCTTGCTTTTGATGATCTTATCTAGGTTTTGAGGAGCACTGGCCAGGTATATTGTAGGATGTTGCTGGAATTGTCTGATTTTTTTTTTTCCCTCTCATGGTTAGACTAGGATTAGGAAAAGGAGAGGAAGATCACAGAGGGAGAGTGCCATTTTCATTACATCATGGGAAAAGAACTTTATCTACATGATTTGTGACTGCTGCTGTTGACAGCACATTTTAGGTCTTTCCACTAGAAGTTCAGCCTTCCCCCTAGCCTGTTCCCTTCATACTGAATCCTTTGAAGGGTAGTTCCTGTGCTCAACCCACACTTAAAGAGTGCTCAGTTATGCCCCTCCTTCTTTAGGACAGAGTATTTACATGATTTATTTGGAATTCTGCATGGGAGATTTGTCTCTCGATATTGTTTATCATTTATTCATAACAGTATGGAATCATCGATCTAATTGTGCCCCCTTATTTGAGGGAGACTGTACAGTAGTCTTCCCTTATCTACAGCAGGGGAATATGTTCTGAGTCCCCCAGTAGATACCTGAAATTGGGGATAGTATTGAACCCTATGTGTAAGCACTGTGGTACTGCAACAGTTGATGTGCTATCTGAGACGGAAATTAAGTGACTAATGTGGGAGTAGCATATATGCCTGGAAATGCTGGACAAAGGATGATACATGCCCTGGGTGGGACTGAACAGTATATTTTACTTTGGGTTAGAGTCTAGTGTTATTTTATTCTGTTCATTTTTTTTCTATTTTTGTTGGCCATTGGAAGCTCTTTCACATTGTTCTTGTATCACCTTGACATACCCTCATCATTGTGGAGGGTTTTTTTTTTTTTTTTTTAGTACTTTCTTACTTTTTAGCATTATAAGATGCTGCAGGCTAATACTGGACATTTCCTGCCTTTATCATAGAATCAGCCATTTCTCCAAGGAGCCCAGTTCTCTTTATTGGAAAATGGAGTTAGAAACCAAAATCTGGACATTATGTGCACTTGTTGCCATGGGGTGTTGTTTCTGCAGGGGGAGAGAAATGTATATATTTATACATAAAAATGTATAAATATACATATACCTATTTGGACTGGGGATTGAATCTAGGGATGCTTTTCTACTGAGTGTGTGTGTGTGTGTGTGTGTATGAGAGTATCAGAGTTGTTGAACTTTGCCCCATGGGAAACAACTTTATCAACTGGAGTGAAATTCCTTATGCAGTTCCTTTTGCCTTTAGTATGACAGACTTCACTCATTTCCAAAGTTAACTTAGGTTGGCACCTTTCTTCCATCCCCATCAGTGAGGTTGTTTCCTATAGTTGTAATATCGTTAGATTCTCTTGGCTTAGTCTGGATTCTTTTCTGGAATCCTCCAATCCCCTAAGTGATTTTCTTTTTAAATTTGCATATGTCAAGGTCTCTTCTTTGTGTTGTACATGTCTACAAGTTTTGACAAATGCATCTTATATATCCACCATTATAGTATTCTGCAAAATAGTTTTCACACCTTTAAAAATCCCCTGTTCTTCACATATTTATTCCTTCCCTCTGACTTGTAAACTGTTGGCAACCACTAACCTTTTTATTGCCTTCATACTTTGATCTTTTTCATCTTTTTACTTTTTAAACTCTTTACATTCTAATCCCTTGAGTATCTGCCGAAAACGGCTGGCCATTCAGAACTCATAGTCATTACTTTGCTCATAGGACACCTTCAACCCCTCAAAAAAGGCACAGAAAAGTTGGCTCCCAATGTGAAATCAAGCAGAGGATAGTTATGATAGCCAGAGCATATTACATTGACACCTTCATGGGTTGTGATCTGCAATACTGATACCATTACCTTCCAAAAAAGAATGCATTTGTTCCAGGCTTCCTGGGCAATCTGGTTTAAAGGCTAGACCTGCCCTGCCTGTGTTCTACTTCCTCCTTTTCCTTAGCCTGGGATAGTGATTACCCTTTTACACAGCAGACAGTTTTGGAGACACATGGTAGAGGCCATTTCTCCTTTGGGAACTGCCTCTCTTAAGCTTTTGGTAAGGATGTTTAACCCTTAGTGATATTGGACAGGCCAGGCCAGTCAGGTCCTCCCAGAAATTTGAATTGGATAGACAGCCAATCGAGGTGGGCACGTTCCCAGGACACTAGAAGATCCCACCTTGGGAACTAGAACAGCTATGTTCATTTCTGTAAAAATAGACTAGAAGCAGAGATTGGATTTCTAGCTTGCACTCTAGTCCTTCCTGGTTGGCCACCTCCCTTGGCTTCTGCGAGATATCTTCTCAGTAAGTCATGTCTATTTTTGCTCAAGTCAGTTCAAATTGGCTCCTGTCATTTGCAGTGAAGGAGTCCTGCTGAGGTCATCTGTGTAGCAGTGTGCTGCCAAGTCGGTTCTAAGTGCAATTGATGTGGCCAACTTATTTACAGCGATACTGAAACATAAAGGTTGCGATGGAAATCTGTGTGAGAGGCAAAGGAAGGAAGGTTGAAACTACCTGAGGGCGGGAGGACATAGCCCATGAAAGAGGGGATTTTGCCAGGTGCACTGGGCGGGGCTTTTTGAGTTGAAGGTGTCCTATGAGCAAAAGCCCATGTTTGGGGATGGCAAGATCTGCAGGAGTTGCAGGCTGTTTGACTTAGGGTGTGATTGGGGTGCTGGATCAGGCCATGAGGGTCTTATGCTGTGGAGTTTGATTTTATCCTATAGATGGGAAGCCACAAATGGGCTTTGCATGGGCCATTTGTGACCCCCACATGTGTTTTCTTTGGCTTGTGCAAATGTTTTCAATCATTACTTGTCCCGATTTAAAAAAATCAAGTGCTTTCACTCAGTAATCTGGCTGTGTATAATTATCACACTTCAGAATGTTCTGGATGGTCTAGCAGCCGTGGGCCTGCCTTCCACATGGTGTTAGGAAATGGGGCATGCGGGCCCTGTTGCCAGGTCTCACCTGGTCTGGTCCATGCACTGGCTCTGACTCTCTTTCGTTCCAGGCTTGGTCACCCAGATGGAAGCAGTGGGACCAGTGACCTGCTGACTTCCCGTGGGTTTTTGTTTCATCAACAAAGTGCCAGTTTAGATACCTGCTATCTCATTAACCCTTTTGGTGGTGATTTTCCATTCCAAACACTTTCAGGTTAAAGATAGCTCCCGTATGTGTCTTCTTCAAGGGCTCATTTCATTTTCCCGGGGACTCATCTTACTGTCTTTTGACTTTGTCATTATTACTAATTTTCTTAAAGCCAACAAAGAAAAGCTAAAATAATAGCATAAAGGTTAAGAGAATTATCAGTGTGTTTTTAGTAACTGAAGATGACTTTTCTGCTTACAAAGAAACATTTATAGTTAGCGGTTCTTTTTCAGTTATTATTCAGTTTATTAAAATTGTACATTTTATAACATGGGAAAAAATTTTTTTTAAAAGACCCTAGTATTTCTTAAATTTCAAGTTCAACTTGTCGATATTTTACTTGTAAACATTTCACTTATTCATTGATGAGTATCACTTAGCTTCTAAATTTAACAAATTAAAGTTCGTAAGGCTGTTAGCACCATTTACAAATTTAATCAGACTCCTTCAGAATTTTAAACTATAATCACAAATTGAAAGTATATGTTTCTCTGAAGCACCTTAGCTAAGGTGGATCACAACCAAAGAGCAATGTCAGGCTCAGTATTTCAAAAGCCCTTGAGAGTTCATAAATCAGACACATCCACTTAGTGGAACAGATTTTCTTGAATGTTTCAAACATCCCCAAGTGCTCATAAAGCAACTCAGAGATTCCATACCTGCTCAAGACTGGCACAGGTATTTAGGGTATGAGCTTTAAATTTATTCCGGTATAACTTTCAGACTTATTTTTAATATTTTATAAAGAATGCAGTAAAAACCAGAGAAAAAGAAACCCAGAGAAAAAGAGTGTGTTGCCGGTCAAGGTTACATGTTTTGACATTTTGATTGATTTTTATCAGCATATTGGGTCTGTTTGTGCCTTCCAAGGTACTTCTAGTCTCAACAGCTCGTTGGTTACAAACATAGCTTGCTAGTGGGTGGGAGGTTCAGGTTTGTGTCCTTCGGTTGGGCATTTTCTCTTTGTATATGTTTCACCTGTGTGCAGAAAGTTATCCTAAACCACTCATCATTGAAAATTAACAGGGGCTCTTGAATTTGCTTTTTTTCTTTATAATCAGTAAGCAAGGATTTATTCTTTTCAATTTTTACAGAACAGAAAAACCCATCTCATTATTAGCTATTCTCTGTAAAGAAATTACTTTCTCATCTGTTTTGAACTCTAGGTCAAGTCGGGCACTTGAGTTCCTTTGCCAAGGCCCTTGGCCCTGCCTGCCATGGATGCATTAACTGGTGGTTAGCTTCCTGTGCGGAGCTGAGTGGGTACCAGTGGGATACTGACCCCTGCGGCAGTGATACTGACTCTCCTCTCTGATTCTCCAGTGTCCTATTGACCTCCTTCCTGGAGTCACATTATTGACACGCACAGGGAAGTAGATGGAAGAGACACAGCTCACATTACTTAGAAGAAAGGCTTTTGAAGAGGCTTGAAATAGATTTTTTGAAATTAAATATCAGAGCAAAATATTTTGGCAATGTTGGGGACCAAACCCGGGGCTTAGAGCATGCCAGAAAAGCACTCTACCACTGAGCTACACCCCCAGCCCCCTAAAGATGTATTTAACAACGTATATTTCGTCTTCATATTTCTTAATAGGAGTTGAGACTTACAAGAAAAACCTTTATCAAACATAACAGTTAAAGATGCAAAAGTAGAGATAAGCAGGCATGTTCAGGAAAGAGCCAGTGAATGAGTCAACATAATCGGTCTTTTTGGCAAGAACATGAAAACCCGCTGATTTTGGTTTTGTTAATTGGAAAGAGCAAGGGAGATTAGCAGGTGCCTGTGAAGTAATTAATCACAGATTTATAGAGCTTTTATGTAGGGGGAAAGGTGATTGTGAAAGTGTCCACTTCAATCTTTAAGAGTATTGAATGGAACACCCATTTACATTTTTATTGTACTGATTAACATACTCAGAGATGAGCTGTGGACTGTGGAAAATGATCATTTTGGGGGTGGTGGTGAAAGACTAAATTCAGGGGGAGGTTTGGTGCCTCAAAAAAGGTGTAAGCTATTTCTCTTATGCTCTGCCCACAAAGAACACGGGGTTCATCATGCTGGGAACAGGCCTGTTGGTACACTTGACCTCTGTGGGTGATAGAGGTAGAGGGCGGGCCACTCTCAACTCCTGCCAGATCACTCAGCCAGGAAGACCAAGCAAAAGGGGACACTTTATGCTACTTTAGAACTGGGGAAATATGTATGTAGGAAGCACTATAAAAACAAATGCATATTGGTTTTGCATGCTAGTTTATTTTGAAATGTTCTAGAAGGCAGGCCCTCTGGGTTGAATGCAACTATCTCAGTGGATCTATGTCCATGTGCTTTAGCTTTTTGGATAGAATTTGATGTATGTCAAGAATAAATAAATACTTATTGACTTCCTGGAGACAGAGCTGGAGTTATGCTTCAGGGGTTTTGCATGATTGGTCACCAGGGCGTTTGAGGACAGAAGCTGGATGGGAGGAATTAGAACCACTCCAGGAAACAGCAAATAAGGGCAGTCTCATTAATGGCATAGGGTGTTTTCTCCCCCCCTCTCCTATTACCATTCAATAGATATTTATTCAAAAAAAGTTATTCAAAGCATTATGCTTTGACTGCTCATCCTAGGAAAATTAGAAATATTTGGTACTAATATTCAGAGCCCCAGGCCTGGGGCTGTGGCTGTGGCTCAGTGGCAGAGCACTTGCCTAGAATGTGGGAGGCACTGGGTTCGATCCTCAGCACAATGTGCATTTGTTTTTATAGTGTTTCCTACATACATATTTCCCCAGTTCTTAAGCAAATAAAATAAAGGAATGCTGTCCATCTACAACTACAATTTTTTTTTTTTTTTAAATTCAGAGCCCCAAGCTCAAATAATTTCTATGTTGGGAAGTCACAGTCACATCTTGGACACATTTTTTTTTTTTTTTTTTTTTTTTGCTGTGACATTTCCCAAAGTGGCTTCCATGGAATACTAATTCTATGAGATACACTGCCAGAAAGGATGCTCTGGTTAGTAAGTTTGGGAAACACTGCCTTCTGTCATATTGTTTTGGAGCTGCACAGTGAATGCAAGAATATTTATGGACTGTGATAAATCACATAATAGAGAAACCATGGTAATGAAATTGCTTGGCTCAGTTTCATTTTGCCTGATTTTCTCACACTGAACTGGTAGCAGCACTCTTATTCCCTGACACATAAGGCCAATGCTTTTTTTTTTTTTTTTGAGACACCTAGGGGAAATGCTACTCTAGGGGCCCAACTGAGTGGCTGCTTAGTACTTGGTTTTCCAAGAATAATGAGAATTTCTTCATGCATCTAGGTTTTGATGGGTTAGAGATGGTGCAAAACCAGTGAGGCATAGAACTATTGCACATTTCACTACTGAATAAATGGTTCTTGTCAGGAGCAACTGAAATCTTTATTTCAGAGAGTTTCATGTAACATTTATTGTGTTGTATTCACCTTCTCCAATCAGTTTTCTATTTTTCTAAGCTAGCCTGTGGTCTAAGATCCTGAATCAGTACATGCACAGAGGGATTGAACTGTACGATTTCACTTTTATTTATTTCAGTTTACATAACTAGTCCTTGCATGGCCATTTCTATCTTGTGACCTACATGGTCAAAGGCCTACCTGGACTCCAGGGCTGTTGTTAAGATTCCCCCATCTACTGGTGTAAATTCAAAGCACAGAGTCTAATATTTATAACCCTGCATGGCATTTTAGAAGCTCTGGTTAGATTTCATTTCTCACTTGTGTTGCTATGTATGTGGGTACGTGGGTGTGTGTGTATATATACACACAAAAAACTATGATATTTTAAGTTTGCTAATGACTTGCTTAAAAAGAACACTAGTCTGGATTCAAGGTTATTCATGTCATCATGCCATTCTCATTTGCCTTCTGAAAAACTTTCTTGACAGCGGGGAAGGAAATGGAGTGAGCAAACTGGGAGTGGATCATGTGTCATCCATCATGCTTGGGGACACCATCTGTCATCCTGATATGGCAGGAAAAAACTTGAACTTGAGAGCTGCTGGGTAGTGTACCTTCCAAGGTTCCTTTCAGTGCTAAAACTCTCCTTCTGTGACAGCTTTATCAAGAGTCATCTTTGTAGTAAAACAGTGTATTGTGGGCTAATTTAGACTCTGGCATCAAAGGAGAGACACATGCAAAAGACTTAGGGGCTCTGATAAAGAAATGCATGTGGTGAACTTGATTTGGGCCTTGGAAGAGGGCCAGAGCTTTTTGGGTTCCTTAACTTTTCATTTCACTCTAACAGTTTAGAAAATATTGCTTGCTTCTGCCATTTGGAACTCATCAATAACCAATTCTTAAAACTTGCCTTTCCCCCCCCCTCCCTCTGATTATCAATATTTTGCCTTAAATTTTAAAAGAGAACATTTTATTGTGGTAAAATATGCTTAGCAAAAATCTGTCATGTTAACTGCTTTTATTTTTGTTTTATTTATTTATTTTCAAATATTTTCTGTTTTTGACAACTTTATTCGTTTATTTATTTATTTTATGTGGTGCTGAGGATGGAACCCAGGGCCTCACAAGTGCTAGGCAAGCGCTCTATCTCTGAGCCACAACCCTGGCCCCATTAACTGTTTTTTAGCATACAGCCCTGGGACATTAAATACATCCATTTTTTAAAATATTTATTTTTTAGTTGTAGTTGGACACAATACCTTTATTTTTTAATGTGGTGCTGAGGATCAAACCCAGGGCCCTGCCTATGCTAGGAGAGTGCTCTACTGCTGAGCCATAGCCCCAGCCCACATTCATGTTGTTTTATAACCAAAAACTTTATCCCCTTTGTTTTTTTCATAGTGAGACAGAATCTCACTAAGTTGCCAGCCTGGCCTTGAACTCGGGATCCTCCTGCCTCAGCCTCTTGAGTAGCTGGGACTGTAGGCATTTGTCATGGTGCCCGGCTTAACCTTACCACAAGGATGGGGGAAATTCCTCATGTGGTCTGATCGTTCACCATCTGCTCTGTGTTGATAAATTGATCTGTTGTGCATAAGGAAGACGTGCCAACCCAGGCCAACTATTTCCATGATTTTGCTAGATTTGCAAAGGAGAATGACTCATGATTGCATATTCCCTGTGGAGGCCACTTTTCTTCCCAAAGGAGGCAAGAGAATGTGGTAGTGAGAATGGGGCCAACCTTAACCCTGTGTAGTGGTGCCCACCATTGCCTCCCCAGAGGGTGCTGGAGATTTTACCCTAAGGCCTGTAAGTCTCTGTCCTGGTACTTATAGGTGGCAAAGAGCTGAGAACAGCCCTCTGTAATAACAGTAGCTTCAAGATGATATGGTTCACCTCCTTTTTTTTTTTAATAAATAAAATTTTATTGGCAAGTAGCTATACTCATTTCTTTACCATTGTCTGTGGCTACTTCTGTGCTACATCCCCAGAGTTTTTATATTCAACAGACACCATAGGACCACTGAGCCTAAAATATTTACTTTCTGACCTTTTCCAGAAAAGTCTGGGAACTCCTGTTCTAGGGTCTTGGCCATAGGACCCGCACCATGTTCTGGACTCCGTTCCACCTCAGAGGCGGAAGATGGCTGTATCTGAGTACTGTGTGGCGTTGCATCTAATAGAGAACCCCGCCTCGGTGGCCTAAAAGCCTGGGCCATTGTGATGAAAAGAATCAGAGAAACAGCCCAAGCGTGGCAGAACTGGAACCACTGTTCTCTGATCAGGGAGAACATCTTGTTCCGGGCCAGGCTTGATAACACAGCCACCTAATGTTTGGAATAAAGGAAGTAGGGGCCCTTTAATTCATGAAGTGGTTGATTAAGGGTAAATTAAACATGCTATAAATATTTGTGAGGCTTGGGAGACTTATGGATTTGGTTGAAGGACTTTTGGCTGTTCATTACATTTTGCAGCGGGAGCTCCTGCCATATTTCAATACTGCCTTTCTCATCATAACGTCCACTCGTCGGGAAGCACAACAGGGGAGAATCTCTGGGTCCCCCAGTTATTGATTTCTGCAAATGTGTTGTCCCTGGCTGAACCCTAACCCTAACCCTAAGCCCGCGTCTTTCCTGCTTTGAGGCCAGAGGTTAACGATGAGAAGTGGCCTTATTCTCTATCTCTGGGGTATTGACCTTGAACTTGGGCATTTCAGTGTCTTCATTTTTTTTTTTTTAAAGATGTTAGGTGGTTGGTTTAAAGCTGCTTCTCAGAGTGAGGGCAGTTCAAGTATATGGATATGACAAGTTCCTACAGGCAGAATAGCATTTGTTTCAGCTGGGATGTGGAGAGTGGCCCTGGAAAGAAAGGCTGATGTGTGGGTTTCTGTAAGTCACAGTGTACTCTGAGAGGGATCCAAGACAGAGGGAGGTGAACTTGTTGGGGAAACAGAGTGGCTATTTGAATCAATGAGTCACTGTAGAAAAGTTCATTTGCTTTTTTTTGTGTGTGTGTGTGTGTGTGTGTGTGTGTGTGTGTGTGTGTGTGTGCTAATGAAATAATTTGCTGAGAGGAGGCAATTTAGTGAGAAGTCCCCTCTGCCGCCTCTTTTTTTTTTTTTTTTTAACCTTGAGCTGCACCAGAGATAGCTTTCATTAGCCACAAGGGCCACAGAGTTAATGGAATCTTTTATTTTTTTCATTATGCTGGTTCGCTTTCCCAGGACTAATCTCCAGGTGCCTTAAAAAACAGCCTCACAAAACAAAATGCAGAAGCCCAGAAACAATCCAGTTGGTATCCTGGCTGAATGCTAATATATATATATTTGGTGACAAGCCCTATTTAGAAAGGATAGGTCTTGCTAATGCAAAGACTGAGCACCTTAACAGTTCTATACTATGTTTCTAGAATGTTCTAGAAACATAGCTTTGGGAGACTGCCAGAGGGCCAGAGTAGGCGATCTAAAAAGCTCGCTTTCTCTCTCTCTCTCTCTCTCTCTCTCTCTCTCTCTCTCTCTCTCTCTCTCTCTCTCCTCTCTCACTCTCTCTTTAAAAAAAAAATAAAAAGCTGAGGTAGGCTCTCTGGTTATTTACGTTGTTCATTAACTAGGTAGGTTTGTGGTAGCAAAGTCTATAGAAAGGAAAAGGAATTAACATAGCATTAGCATTCTGGTGCATGTTAGCCATGTTTTAATATTTGATTCCCAGTCCCCTCTTTCAAAGTGAAATGATACTTTTCTCCAAGGACCTGGAGTCTAGGCTCTGCTACTGTGCACCACTGCTAGGGAGGTGATCTCAAGATTTCCTGATAGTTACTAATCACCGGTTAAGTGAGAACCAAATAAAACAATGCTATTTGCAGCACCCCAGGAAGCCACTCACCTCCCTTTTACATCTCAGTGCCCTACAGTGCTGCCATCCACTATAGGAGATCAATAGCCTCCAGGTACTTAAAAATGTCCTGACCAATGGAAATGCAGTGCTACATCAGGGGATCGATTGCAGAATGTCCAAAGGCGAGCAGACATGCTGAGGTAATAGGAAACCCAGTCAGTGATGTTTATTCCTCTCTAGTCCTTTCCTAGGGCTCATCCTCCCTTGTGAACTATAGCCGACACAATTAGACCATTTATATGGCAAAGGCACCCACACCCTGGTCCCAGGCTGGTTACCTTGCCTCTAAATCACCTGGTAGAGCCACAGGTTATCAGACTGCAGGTAGAAGAGAAAGTGGCTCATTCAATTGTGCTGGAAAAAGTTAAAAAGGTAAAGCTTTCAGGGTGATGTATCTGTGAATGCTGTGTATTATATGTTGACACAAATCTCTGCTGGAGCTATTGCTGCAAGCTCTGAGTGCACCCCCCACCCCTGGCTAGGACATTATTCTGGAGTGATCCTCTAGTGTCAGGCCTTTGCTCTGAGCTCAGGGACCTACCCTCACTTCTGGAATCAAACCCCTAGGCCTTCCCATGTCTGCCAGGCTCTGTGTGACCTGTCCCTGGCATGGGGAGCCCGTCTGGCCCCCCCCACTCTACTCTGCCACCCTGACTTTTTCTCCTTGTCCCCAGCATGCCTTGCCTGCTCCCACCTCTGACTTGGTGTCTGTTGCCCAGAACTCAGTGACTTCCTTTATTTGGCACAGACTCACACCTCTTCCATTTCTTGCTCAGATTCACCTTACAGGTAGGTCTTTGCTGACCAGGTGAAGGTCAAGCTCCTCCACGACTTTTAACACTGGACCCTGCTCTTTAATTTCTGTTTTCTTAAGCGCTTGTTGGACGGGAACATATTAACTTACATGTTTGTAATTTCTCTCCCTGCACTACAACGTCAGCTCCATCAGGGAGGAAATGCTTCTTTCTTTGGTTTGTTGCTCTAGCTCCAGTATCTAGAAGAGTCCTTGGCAGTGAACACAGAAAGTATAGGGAACCTCATAACTTAGTGAAGTTAGCTATAGACCCTAAGTTCAAATCTGAGGCCAGGTACCTCTGCAAACTAGCTTGAGATAATGGAAGATCATTTAAATGTGCTAGCCTTACTTTATATATTGGTAAAACCATAGTAAAGAATATGCCTGTTGTATATTGGAGTTGATGAAGTGGGACAATGGAGTGAGTGTTGGGAGTCCTTTTCCATGTGATATCACAGGGCCCTTGCCTACAGAGGATGCTCAAGAACAATGGGCTCCATGCTTTGACTCCCTCATCACAGAGACTGTGATAGGTACATGGCATTGCGTATGGGGTGTGACCTGTGACCTCATGGAGATCTTTCAATAAATTGTGACATCAATAATTCAGAGACAGACTGTGTAATTTCACTGCTTCTCTAGAGGGCTGGAAAAATGATCTGCTTCCTAGAGCCATAAAATTCTCTGCATATAAAATCTTCTACAGAAGTGAAGGTTTGGCAGGCAAGCTGTCTTCAGTGACCTGTGATGGTTTTTCAAAATCAAGCTTTACTTCAGTGAGTTCTTCATTAGCCATGGATGATCTAAAAACATCATTGTCACCAGCAGGTGCAGCCTCTTCTATCCTTGAAACTTGAATCAAATCTGCTGTGATCTACCATGCTTGCCAGCTTTGGCTCTCAACATTTCTTCCTGCTCGGAGAAGACAAGTAGCTAGCAGAGGAGGAGGATTCGAGGGCCGGAGTAGCCCCCCGATTGATAAATTAGATCCAGATTGATTGGAAATTGGTTATGTTGCTAGCTGAATATAAATATGTGCAAAGTCCCCAAAATATCCCTGGATATACAGAATCATTTTGGCGGGACACATTTTTGGTTACCCGTCTTTTCCCCTGCACCCCTCAAGGAACATGTATTAATTTCCTTTATATGCATGATATTGTGCCCATCCCAGAGGATGCTCAATTCAATGACAGAACCCCAAAGGACTTTGCAGCTTACTTGGCAGAGATAGTCCTAATATTATTCACTGATAAGAATGGGGGGACAAATGACTTCCCACTTTCTCAGCTCAGTGTGTTGGTGGGAGAGTTGAAGCAAGAGATTAATTCTGGCTGGGGGTGGATCAGATATATTTTATGAAATATAGTTTAAGAGGTGGCCACAGGAGGGTCTGAGAAATGGGAAGGATTAAGAAAAAAAGGGTTCCCTTTTTGTGAAGTAGGTTGTTTTGTTTTTTCTTTTATTTCCTTTTTTATTTTGTTCTTGCTTGGCAAATTGAAGAGGGAAATCATCTGCAGAGCAAACGAGAGAGTGCCCACCTGTTTCAGGATGCTGACTTTGGTGCTGTTGGTGGGAGCTAAAGCAGCAGAGGGAGGGGGTCACTGCCCAAAGTCATGTTGCTTCCACAGGAGAGATCCAGAAAGTCAAAGGTGGTGACTGGTGTGAGACCTCAACTTGTGTTTGTTCATCTGCAACGAACAAATATTTCTTTCTTTTTTTTTTTTTTTTATTGGTTGTTCACAACGTTACAAAGCTCTTGACATATCATACTTCATACATTAGATATTTCTTTATTCTCCCTTTCTTGCTTTTCCCCCTTCTTTGGAGGTGACGGGGCTAGTCAGAACAGTTAAACAAGTCATAGCTTTTCGGCAGGAAATGGTTTACCATCCTGCTAGTCTTAGATATTTTTGCTAGAGATGGTATGATTTCAAACGAGACTTAGAAAATATCAGAGTCCCTGTTTGAAATTCAGCAACGTTGATTCATCTCTGACCTGGGCCTTAATCTGACCTCTCCAGATGAGTTAGCGCTAGGTTCCTGGAAGTAGCGCTCATGCAACACCACAGGCTCTCTGCGCATGATGCTTTCGTGTGACCCGAGGATCAGGAGCTCACAACACAGGTGCAGAATAAGATCACAGACACAAGTCCTGAAAATATAAGTGAGATAGGCAAGAATGGGATTATTTTAAGAATAATCTTGTAGTATTTTCTTAATTTGTGTTATTTGACAGATGCGACAAAGAATCGTGTGCTGTGTGTCAGGTATCATCCTGAGCATCTTACAAATTTACAAACGCTCATTTCTTTAATTCCCATAGAAGTTTTCAGGGATGTAGGTTTTTTTTTGTATCAGGAATTGAACCCCAGGGGTGCTTAACCACTGAGCAACCCCCGCTTTTGTTTTGAGACAGGCTCTCGCTAAGTTCCTTAGGGCCTTGCTAAGTTGCTAAGGCTGGCTTTGAGCTTGCCATCCTCCTGCCTCAGCCTCTCAGGCTGCTGGGATTACAGGCATGTGCCACCATACTCAATTCCTTTGCTTGCTTGTACTTTTGCTTTGGATCCAGATAGCAACCTATAGATGTTTGCGGCTGCCTCTGGTTTAAGAAACATTCTTTGGCACAAACCTCAACACTGAGAATTCTGCCCATTTACACCTCCTCTACATCCAGAACGCTAGGTAAATTCCACCTTTATTTGAGCTCAGTGACCAAACACTAGCTATTTTCTTTTTCCACATATTTTTTTTATTGGTACATTATAGTTGTAGATAATGGTGGGATTTGTTGTTGTGTCTTTGTCTCTACAAGGCATACAAGATAACAATATAATTTGGCCAACATCATTCCCCAGTACTTTGCTTAAACACCAGCTGTTTTCATAGCACAGATTTTGGCCAGTTCAGACCCAGATTGGAAATAATTTTGATTCAGGTTGCCTTTGAGACTGTGAAGAGTCAGAGCATGCGGAAGTCCCAGCCCACTGTGTCTTCTGTTTGGGATTATGTGTTCTTTGGAAAGTATGCCATGTGTCACAAAGTCATCCTGGGAGGACCAAGTGATTGATGTGACTCACTGTGGTCACAGCAGATCGGGTTGCATGGAGGCTTGGAGCCTATGTTGGAAGGACAGTTGAGATTTTAATCTTGTTTTTGATGGCTTTTTGGGTACGCTGGGCCCTTTCCGGTTAGTTTAATTAAATGCCAGGTGAAGTTAGCCAGTCAGTGGTTTTCATTTCGAAAATGCATGTATTTTTTCCAGACCCCTGCTTGGCAGCCCGATCTGATTGCCCATACATCACGCTGGCTTCTTTGTGCATTAGTGTCTGGGACTAATTGCCCTGCCTGTCCCGGTCTGCCCTCCCCAGCTTGGAGATCGCTGACTGGGTGGCCATTAGGCTCCTGCTGAGTGTTTTGGTTTCCTGCCAGTCTGGGAGGTGTGGGCTGCTGTGCTGGGGAAAGGTAATCAAGCAATAAAGCTAATGCTGGATGTGAGAAGGCAGATCCTAGTGGGTGTGGGAGAGGCAGAGAGAAAGGAGGTGGTGGGATAGTTACCATCTTGGAGTGACCCCATCGGTCCTGTGAGAACTCGTCCCACAGTAGAAGTTTGGATTTCACCTATTCATCACGGGAGAGTATTCTTGGGCATGCTTGAATCACTGGGTTTACCAGTCATCCAGCTTTCACTTCCTGTCCATTTTGATATTTCCTGACAAGTGTTTCCTCTCTCTCTCACCTCCCCTGCTTAAAGAAAAAAAAAATTTCCTCGAAGTCAAGGCCTTTTGTTCTGAGATGGTAGACTGAGCACTCTCTTATCTTTCTGAGAGTAGCAGTGTAGTGCAATGGTTAGAAGCACAGCTGTGGACAGATATCAGCCGCTGATTCACTGTGTGACCCTAGTAAGTGAGAGACCCCCTCATCTTTCCAAAGTCTACATCATGGGGTTAGCCATGTGTTAGTCATCATTATTATTTTTTCTACTTTCCCTGATGTTCTCCTTATTGTTTACCCCTCTCCTATGGATGTATTCCTGGTTCCTAGAATACTTGGTGAATGCTGAGTTATCTGCTGAGTGAATACATGTGGGGAGTCCCCAGGGATGTGAAGACACCAGTGGGTTAGGAGCAGAGAGATAAGAAGTTGGCAGAAGAGACCCAGGAAGCCAGCTGAGTACATCATGAAGACCCTTAGGCTCATCTAAGGACTTTGGATTTCATCTTGAATGCAGTGGGAAGCCATTTAAGGAGTTTAATCAGGAGTACAGGGGGATCTCATTTACAATAAAGAAAATTAGTTGTGTTGATAGAGAGAAATAGATTAGAAGTGATGGAGAATGGATGTGGAAGATCAGTAGGAAAAGTTCCGGCGTTGACTACTGGATTTGAAAGTGTATCCACACTATGGAAAACAGTATGGAGGTTCCTCAAAAAACTGAAGATAGAACTGCCATATGATCCAGCTATCACTCCAAAGGAAATGAAGTCAGCATACAAACGAGACACCTGCATACCCACATTTATTATACCACAATGCATAATTGCCAAGATATGGAATCAGCCTGGGTGCCCTTTGACAGATGATTGGACAAAGAAAATATGGCCTATACACACAACAGAGTGTTAAAGAAGAGTGAAATTCTGTCATTTGCAGAAAAATGAATGAATGGTGGACATTATGTTAAGCAAAATGAGCCAGACACAGAAAGACAAGTATCACATATTTTCACTCATGTGAAAACCAAAGGGGGAAAAAATGACCAGAATGTGGAAGAACTAATAGGGGAGGGGAGGAGGCCTGGGGATCAGGGAGAGAAGGGAGGACAGGAGAGGGCAGAAGGGAGGCTAGATATGATATGTATCCTTATAAATGAGAAATGTGTATTTCCAAGCCAGGCAGAAAGAAACATACTGCATGTTCTTTCTCATGGGTGGAAACTAAAAAGAAGTTGACCTGGGGATAGTATAGTGATTACTAAAGAATGAAAAGGGTATATGGGAGGGGGCAGGTGGATAAAAGGAGGTTGGATTTATCAGTGCACACTCTATGCATGTGTGGTGATATTACAAGGAACTGCACACATACACACACATATATATATATATATATATATATATATATATATATATATATATGCATGTTAGGTAAAAGTAATCTAAATTATATAGAAAGAAATGAATGGTTCCTTACCATAATGAAGAATAGCTCTCTGAAACAAATAGCTGACATTGATGAAAACAATTCTTTGGAAATGTTTTATTTTAAAACAAGAATAGCACAGTTGCCTGCTCACTTGCTGGTATATCAGAACATTCTGTACTATGCACTAAGGCAAGAAAAAGAAATCAGAAGCAATTAGAAAAAGTGATCCTCCTCAGTACCCGTAACATCCATAAAGTTAATTATATAAAAATCTCTTAATATTAATGCAATCAGTGAAATGTCAGAAGTATAACATTTAAAAATCTATATTGGAACAATAAAGCAAAAATAATTGCTACTTAGAGTAGCTGACTGCGGTGACTTTGGCTTCTAAGTAATACCAGCCTGAGAAGTGAGAAAATGTGAGAGAGATCTTAGGGAACAGTGGGTCTGATAAGAGGAGAGACCATGGGATAGGAAAGATGACTAGTGACAGTTCTTCATGGTAGGCCTTGTAAAAGGCCAAGAGTTGGAGCTTTTACCAGAGGCAGGACTGCAGAACAAGAGAGGACAATGCTACAGTAAATGATTTTTTAAAAAAATTTCACTTTCTAAATTGTGCTCTATTTGTGTAATATGAATTGAATTGCATTCTGCTGTCATATATAACAAATTAGAATAAATGAAAAAAAATTCACTTTTTCACCTTGTCGGTGATCAGAAAAGCTGTTTTAAAATTGTACTAAAATATATTACTGCCTCCACCCCTTTTCCACACTGGAGATTGAACCCAGAGGTGCTTTAAATCTTTCCTTTTCTCTTTTTATGTTTTTCTTTTCTTTCTATCTCTGGAACTATTGTGAGATGTGGACACTTCTGTTTTATCAGATTTTTTTTCCATTTTTAAAATCCAGCCCCAAAGCCTTCTGAGAGTGCCTTGGTTAATTTGCCTGCTCACCAGTTCGTCTTCCCACCACATTCTGCTCTTCTACCAATCGGTTCAGTGCCTTGATCAAAACTCTTCCTTTTCAAACCCATTATTTTCAGTCAGTAGTTCTAATTGCATTCCTTCCACATTCTCAATAACCTGCATAAGTTCACTGGGGCCATTTAAGATTTGCTTTAAGTTATTGTCCTTTGTTATTCATTAGTCTCTTTGTGGTATAAATGGCACCACCCTGCTTTCCTCACCTGTGTAGCATCCTTGTCCTCTGATCTGGATCTTTCTACCTTTGGCATGCACCTTTTACTACCTTTCTGTGTTCAGCTGCCTTGCCCTGAGTTTTGCACCTAGGAGTGGAGTGACAGATGCACAGGCCCTCCCCTGTCCTCCTTAGGTGAGGACACCTGGTGGAGGGAGGTGCCCTCAGGCCTGGAGTGGAGTGCAGTTAGGCCCCTTCACCCTCTGTCCTTCCTCCCTTCCTCCCAAGGTCTGCCCTCAGTCTTTCTTAACTCCACCTGCCTGAGGCCTGTGATGAGGGGCTGAATGGTGAGGGGGCTTCCAGGAGCTTCTGGCCCTTCCAGAGTGTTCCAGCTGGTGACCCCCCAATGGTGCTTCTGCTTATCATCCTATGACAGTGACTTGGGTGGCCCAATTAGAGGACCTCCTTGAACAGGCCCCTCCTCCTTGTCCTCTGGCCCAGATTGTCTCTGTAGCTGGGAACCCAACCTCTTTTCCTCCCCAGGCCCTCTCTGCTCCCTTGCTCCCTGTCTTGGGTGGCATCTCCCTGAGTTGTGCCTATTCTGTGCCTTGTCCAGGACCAGAAGCAGTGATGCAGATTCATAGATTTGCAAAGAAACAGCGCCACCCTTTGCAGAAAATGCCAGTGGTTTCCATTTGGATGCAGCCTCTGGCCTGTGGATCTTTATGCTTAGAACCTGGAACATTTGATCCACTAAAGGATAAATCTTAATCTGTCTTTCGGGGAGTAATTATTGTTTTTCTTTGTAATCGGAAAAAAATGGGGCTGTAACGCTGTATCCTCGGCAGGTATTTACTGTCACCTCGTGAGTTTCTAAAGGGCCTCCGTGTTTGACAGATTTATGGACCCTGATGAATGCAGAGTGTGAGTTTCTTAAAATTAATGTAACATTGTTCCTGATGATCATAAATAAGAAATGTGGAACATTCTAATCATTTCTGGTGCTGTGTGTGTTTAGGATACAGCAGCTATGCTGAGTTTTCTCAGCAATTAATTCCCGAGTGCTTTGTAAGGGGCTGTTAACTTTCCTCTAGTGTGGTGATAGGATTTTTGCCTCATCATGCTGCTTCTCCTGGGTACTGCATTATGGTTAAAGTAGTAGTTGTATAGTTTGGGCCTTTGTTTTGGTATTGGGGATTGAACTCAGGGGCACTTAACCACTGAGCAACATCCCCAGCTCTTTTGTCAATTTTATTTAGAGATAGGGTCTCACTGAGTTGCTTAAGTCCTTGCTAAGTTGCTGCAGCTGGTTTTGAACTCATGATCCTCCTGCCTCAGCCTCTGGGATTACAGACGTGTTCCCCCACACTTGGCTAGTTTGGGGTCTATGTTGATTGAACACATTCATGTAATTTTAGACAATATACCTGTAAGTTGCTTGAGGGTAGAAATTAAGACATATACCAATATATGCTCAATATCTAACATACAGTAGGCTACTAAATATTTGTGGAAGTCATAAACATTAAAAAATTTCCTATCTGCACAAGAATGGGATCCTAGTTAGAATAAGTTATACTCTATGCATGTATGTCAAAATACACTCCACTGTCATGTATATCTAAAAAGAACAAATAATAAAATAAAAAGAAATGGCTGGGGTTGTGACTCAGTGGTAGATTACTTGCCTAGCATGTATGAGGCACTGGGTTCAATTCTCAGCACCACATATAAATAAATAAGATAAAGATCTGTTAACAACAACAAAAAAATGAAAAAGAGAAATAAATGAAATATTGTTATAAAAAAAGAGGATGAACTCCCCCAAAACAAATAAATTTGAGCAAAATAAGGGTGTAAAATTCCCTAGTTTAAAGATGTTCACACCTGCATATGGTTTTGTATGACAGGAATTGTGTTTAGCTGTGAGTATTTGAACTGATTGAAGATAGTCAACCACTGGTTCTCACCGTTGGTTGACTGTAGTTGCCGACACCTGGGGATCATTAAAAAGCTACTAGTGCCTGGTTTTCTCCCCTTGGGATTCCGGCTTATTGGTCCCAGTGCATGCTGGGATTGAAGTTTGTAAAAAGTGTCCAGATGATTCTAATGTGCAGCCTCTGGTTTTCTGTCACATGAAAGAAGTTTGGAGATAAACTTTTCAGGACTGCCTTGGGGATTTCACAGATATCAGAGACCCAATCTCCTTTGAACTTTCTGCCTCACTATCTGTAGAATGTGGCATGTCCTTCTGGTACAAGAGGACTCATGGGATTCTGGCCATCATATCCATCTTCCACAAAGCAGATGGAGGAGAGAGGGCGTGTAATACATCACAGCTCCTTATTAGCAGGAACTTAGTTGACCCCATCTGGGGGAAAAGGAGGTTAGGATATGTATTCTGGCATAGTAGGTTATGCTCAACTAAAAACGAGCATTCTCTTAATATGAAAGAGAAGAGAAAACAGATCTTCTAGGGTAGCAGCCTGTCTCTGCCACACCTGGTTTCAGACCACAAGTTGCAGAGCTGAGTTTTGGATCCTGGTTTCAACTAAGGTTTCTGCTACCTCTCATAAAAATGGAACGTGGCTATTTGGAAACAGCTGGTGGACTTGGGCAGTAAATGTTGGGAAATTAAAATATGTTTAGCCTCGCACCTGAGTTCACTGCGTCAGAAGTGGTTTGCTAGACAGTAAAGTGGGGTTGATGAGGATCCAGCATCTAGAAATAAACACATCAGTGTATGTCACAAACAGGCACCTTTCGGTTCTCCCCGACGTTTTGTTGGTGTTTGATGTGGCCAATCACTTCTTCCTTTCTTAGATGTTTTCTTTCTGGGCTTCTGGCTTTCTGCCTGCTTCTCTGCCTTGTTTCCTCTTCTCTTTGGCTGTTTATTGTTAGAGTTCCTCAGGTGTGGGGCCCAGGCCCTCGCCTTCCTGTCTTCCTTCCTCTGCCATCTTCCCCCTGCCTGTGACCTCAGTGTCAATCACCTTACCCTTGACCTTCAGATTTACACCTCCAGCTCAGACCTCTGGGTTCCAGATCTGCTCACTCAATGGCTAAGTAACATCTCTGGAAGTTTTAGGGATACCTCTAAGGCGGTCTTCCCAAACTGAATTCCTGGCCCATCATGTATTTATTTATTTAGCGGCGCTGGGGAACTGAACCCAGGACCTCACGCATGTGAGACAGCCCTGTACCACTGAGCTACCTCCCCAGCCCGCTCCCTCAAGTCCTACCGTTGTAACTGCAAAGCTCTGTTATCCTCACCCTTGTCTAGACTACTGCCAGGGATGCTGGGAGGTTTTTTTTTTTTAAACCACTTTTTATTAAGGTATAATTTCCACACTATAAAATTCACTTAAGTATACAATCCAGTTATTTTTAGTGTGTTTATAGAGTTGTACGAAGACCACCATGGTTCAGTCTGACAACATTTCTAACACACACGCAAATCCCTCTAAGCAGTTGGCAGTTAATCCTACTCCAGACAACCACTGATCCTTTTGTCTCTGTGTATCCCTTTTCTGGACATTTCATATAAATGGAATCAGATAATGTGTAGTCTTATGCATCTGGCTTCTTTCACTCAGCATAATATTTTTGAAGTTCACCCCTGTTGTAGCATGTGCCAGTATTTTGTTCTTTTTATTGCTGAATGGTATTCCATTCCATGGTATGGAATCACAGATCACCTATCTGGTTGCCAGTGGATGGACATTTGAATTATTTCCAGTTTCTGGCTACAATCAATAATACTGCTTTGCATACTATAATGATGCAGCCACATCAATGTTTATAGCAGCTTAATTCACAGTAGCTGAACTGTGGAACCAACCCAGATGCCCATCAATAGATGAAGGGATAAAGAAACTGTGGTATATATATATATACAATGGAATATTACTCAGCATTAAAAGGGAATAAAATTATGGCATTTGCAAGTAAATAGATGGAGTTGGAGAATATCATGCTAAGTGAAGCAAGCCAATCTCAAAAAACCAAAGGCCTAATGTTTTCTGTGATTAGTGGTTGCTGATCCACAATGGGGCGGGGCATGGGAAGAATAGGGGAACTTTGGATTGGACAAAGGGGAGAGAGGGAAGGGAAGGGGGCATGCGGGTAGGAAAGATGGTGGAATGATATGGCTATCATTACCCTAGGTACTTGTACGATTGCACAAATGATGTGAGTCTACATCACATACAACCAGAGAAATGAGAAGTTGTGCTCCATCTGTATACAATGAATTGAAATGCATTCAGCTGTCTTGTATAACCAGTCAGAACAACAACAACAACAAAATTAACTAGACCCAACATTCCCTAATAATAGTAGAAAAAAATCTATGAGATAAATCTTGTAGGGCACACTGACATGTCAAACAAACAAATAAAATATTAAGTTTCTGATCTTTCCATTACAAAGATAAAAAAAGAATACTGCTTTGAATATTTGCATGTAAGCCTTTGGCGTGGACAGGTTGTGTTTTCTGTTTAGAAGATTCTCAGGAGCAGAATTGCTGTGTTTCAGGTTGGGTTTATTATTTCCCCAGCAGCTGTACATTGCCTGTTCCTACAAGCAATGCAGGAGGGTCCTAGTTTCCCCACTTCACAAGTTGCTGCTGCTTAGTCTTTTTTATTATGGCAATTCTGTGGCTGGGGAATGGTATCTTATTGTGCTTTTAATTTGCATTTTCCTAAAGACTAATATGTTCCTGTTTTCATGTGTTTATTAGGCACTCATGTATCTTCTTTGGTGAAAGGAAATCTTTTGCCTGTGTTTTGGTGGGATTTCTTGTCTTACTGTGAGAGTTCTCTGAATGTTCAGATATGTGTGCCTGGCATTCATTCAAAGATTGGTGGAGATTGTGCTCCAGTATCTTTGGCCAGCAGGGCTTCCTGGCTCTGCTGGTGTGTCTGGAACCTCAGGCTGCTTTCATGCCTGGCTTGGCCTTGTCTTTCTGGCAATCTCCTTTGTGTGTAGGTTCTGTTGGCCAAGGATGTGTGGGTGGCTTGGGCCTGCGCAGGTTTTGCTGCATTTCTGCTCAGCCAGTGCAGAACTTGGGTATGTGAAGTTTCCTCCCCTTTGGGAGCTCCCAGTTAGATCCCTGGCTAGTGAGTGGATTGCTCCAAACCAGGCTGCAGTCTCAGGCCAGTGAGGCTCTCCAGTGGCAACATTGCCAACCACAGGAGCCCTTTCCCTGGGTGGCCTCAAAGTGCCTGTTCTTCCCACCTGCCTGTCCTGGTAGAACTACTAGTTAACATAGCCAGGTAAGGGATGGGAACAGCCCAGCCCTGGTGACTGCAGACCCTGCCCATTCTTACCAAAGTTCAAGAGTTTGCATGAATAAACTATTCTCATTTTATGGCTTTGGTCTGTTTCCGCCGTATTGAACTGGTTGCTTTGGGCAGAAATGAGAAGTTGTGCTCATTTCTAGTTGTGCTCATTGTCTAGTTGTGTAGCTGATTTCCGGGAGAGAAGCTTGGTTAGCCTCCTTAGTCCATGGTGTTGAACTGCAGTGAACCACTGCTCTCCTGTGTCCACCGGGCTTCTCTTCTAGACTCGGCCTGCACTGGAGCTCAGGGGTTCTCCTTTTCCAAACTGGGCCTAGCTCCCCCTCTTCTGCTTGACACCCTTCAGTGGAGTGCTCTTGACGGACTCCCTCCATGCCTCGCTGGTCTGTCTGCTTTTACCTTCCTGGTGTCTCTAGCAGCGTCTGAAAGCATGTTCCTTCCTCTGTGCCACAGTCACACTGTCCCCTTACCCAGCCTCAGGGCCTCTCCACATAGTTTCCTTCACCTGGAAGTCTCTGCTCCTCTCTCCTTCTGTTCCATTACCTCATTCCTCCGATCTCAGTTCGTCTCCTTGGAACTCCCTCCAAGTCCCATTCTACTAATTGACGTGACTCTACATGACACATTATCACAACTAGAATTTGGCTTTTATTTTAGTGAATATTGTCTGTCCCCCTTACCCCCACCCCATATATCTTTAGCACTTAATGTGATACCTGGCACATAGTAGGTACTCAGAATATTATTTTTTTAAAAAATAGTGAATTTTACAAATAAAACTTAATTATGGGACTAGAGATACCTACTTCAAAGCAATTATTGAACTTATGTGGATTCTTTTCTCTTTCACCATAACATGAGTAAACTTTCCAGAGTGCTTTCCCATATTGTAGAACCTATGTCCAGCTGACCACACTTGCCAAATAATTTACTCCCCGCAAAAAGAGTAGACAGCCTCTCATATGAAGTCCTGTCTTGTTGGTCTTGTAGTAAATTAACTAAACTGCTAATCTCATGCAACATGAGCATCATCATCAGATCCAATTTACTGTCTGCATTTAGGAACATAATAGGTACATTTGGAAGTTCTTATTTTATAAGCAGGCACACCTGTGGGCAACTGAGGTGGGGGGGGGGCGGGGGAATGAACAGTTTTCAAAAGAGAATTAGCTAGCTTTTCACTTTTACAGACATGGAAATCAAGGCTCTGAGTGGATAAGTAACTTGCCCAAGGTCACAAAAATGAGAATTAGTGTGTCAACCTAAAAAAATAAAGAAGCAATCTGAGATTCTCCAAAGAATACTGGTATCTGGAGAATACCCATGCCATAGTAAACTGTGGGGGTATTCAAGGAGGTTGAGGCAAGGGGAAGGTTTCAAAGGCCAAAGTGAGGATTACGTCAGATGTTCTGGAACAGTAATCCTTGGCTGCAATGATTAATAATACGAGTGGTGTTAGTCCAAGGCTGAGCAGTTGCTGGGCAGATGTCCTTGTAGAGGTGCGTTTTGTAAGAGGCTGCAGTGGCCTCTGTGCCTGCTTGTGGTTCTGGCAGTCTTTTGTGGTAGCCACCATCAGGCAGTCACAGGCAGAACCCCTTCCTTTATAACCTCTAGGCTTTTATTCACTTTTATTTTTTGTTAGGGTTGACGTAAGGGACTCCATTTTGATTTTGACAATTTGTACGTTTCTTGCACAAGTGGTTTCCACAGAGCATGATTATGAATAGCATAAGAATCACCTGGGACCTTACAGGGAACTCGAGTTCTCGTGCTCCACCCAGACCTCCTGAATCAGAAATGCTTGTGGAGAGGCCCATGAGCACTTAACAACCTCCAAGTGATGCTAGTGCACCTAAGTTTAAAAACCTCTGCTCCAGGCCGCAGCCTGCCTGCTGACCACCGAATGGCATCTCTTTCCTCGATGCTGAGACACCCCTTGGAGAAAATAACAAGACACCTTGACTCCAGTGACCCAGAGCCTGACTCTGCTGGATGTGTGGGGGAAAAGCTGAGCCATGGGGCCTGTTCGTGATGTGCTGGCTCTTCTGGCCTCCCCAGGATGGCTTCCCATCTTGCTCGACTTTAGGGGGTGATAGCTGGGGGCACCCACCCATCTTTATCCCAAGGCTTTAGCCAGTAGCAGGATCTGTTTCAGTGATGTGATTTTTTTTTGGTTTTTTTTTTTTTTGAGCTTAAAGTAAAAGAAAGGCTTGAACTGGGACTCGGCCCATCTTGGAGATCCTCAAGTAAGTTTCTGTCCTTGTTGGTGGCAAGAAGGATGATGTGATTTGTGAACATGAAGACACAGCTTGATACTTTAGGATGTACTCTGGGTACCATGCTCTGCTCACCTATGGGCACCAGGAACCCAAGAGTTAATAGTTCGGAAGGTGACAAGGCACTATTAATCCTCGTCAGGGCCCAGTTCTTAGTTTCAGTATTAAATCTCCTAGTCTTTAAAAACCTACTCTTTGAAACTCATCATGGGTTAAATCCAAGTGCAGTTCATAAAAGCTCGTGTTGAAAGTTCTTTTGGACTTCTGTGGGGGCCTTATCAGGGGTTTCTAAGCAGCAACCTCTGGGGATGGCAGCTCTCAATCTCCGGGTGCCTGGGGACCCTCTGGTCAGGTGGGAGACTGACTGCATAATGCCAGGTGATGATTCTCTTGGGAGGGAACTCCGTGCTGGATTTTGTCACTTTAAATCTTTCTCAAAAAACAAACAATTTCCAAAATGACTGAAGCAAGAAACCTGTCTGTGCTGTGGTGACTTAGGAAAGCTGAGCTTTGGCTCTTTCATATGCAGACAGAATGAGGACGGCTAACATATTAATCTGTATTGTATGGGCTCAGGGGTGCTCAGGTGTTTGTTGAATGAGTAATTGAGAGAGTTGGCAGATCAGAAGCAACATGAGTGGTGAATAACAAGTTTTTATCTTGCCTCTGATTTTTGTATTTTGGAGGGCTTCTGAGCTTCTGAATCACTTGCAAAAGTTTGTGAAATTCCTATCCCCTCTTCCCCCAACCTTGTCCACAAAGATTCTCTAGGCCTGGGTGGAGAGTTGGGAATTTATGGACTTTGTTTGCTTTATAATTTTAATTTTGAAACATTTTAAATATTTTGTTTTGTCATACCCTGCCCACGATTGGCTAAAAAATAGTCCTTAGTACTTTCTCCCAATGTTAATATTAAACAACTTTAATAACACAACTATATATTTTAGAACATAAACTATAATAATTCAATATAACTACAATATGATGTGCTGTTATTAAAACTGTTAATTTATATTAAATACAGTCTTTTTCACATACCAGGTACTTTGCAATGAATGATTATTTTATTTTCTATTTATATTTCTATCAGTAAAGCAAATATCTTTGCTTTATTTTTGACCCTGAGTTGAGACTTTAGTCTCAACTGAATAGTTTAGAGTCCTGGACTATAAAGTCACACTGCCTGGGTTGCAACATAGGCCCAATTATAGCTCTTTCAGAGTTATCAATCTTTCTGTGCTTGAAGCCATCTGTTAGGAAGGGGTTATAATCACACTTACTTTATAGGACTGCTGTGCCACACACATGAATTCTTTTTGTGGGCATCACAGTGCATGGCACATAGAAAACACGCAGTAAATAGTACCAAATGTTTTTGTTAATGGTTTTTGTATGTCTTTAAGATATCTGAAGAGCATTAATGGTCATGCACCAGACAGGACATACTGTATCAAGGTTTTATGATCTGTTTGAGATTGAATTTGTGAACTTGTCACAACACCTGCCTGAATGTTTAGGAATGGATTGTGTTCTTGTATAATTCTTAGTCTTTTTTTATATGACAGTGTATTTTTGACATACATGGTCTCATATGATATATATGATACTAGGGATTGAACTTGGGGGCACTAGACCACTAAGCCACAACCCTAGCCCCATTTTCGATTTTGAGACAGGGTCTCACTGAGTTGCTTAGCGTCTTGCCATTGCTGAGGTTGGCTTTGAACTTGCAGTCCCCCTGCCTCAGCCTCCCTAGCTACTGGGATTACAGGCATGTGCCACCGTGCCCGGCTTGTATAATTCTTGAGTAACAGAGTAAATTCATCCCCTCTTGGTGATGAGCTGTGGGGCCCTCTGGAGTGAGAGACCCTCTATCTCCTGGTATCTTTGGGCATGCTAGTGACAGCGGAGAGATGTGAGAAGGCCATCACGTTTCTCCAGCCACTGCCAGAAATTTTGAGAGTCTGGAGGATTCCAGACTTGACAGCTTGGCTGGGATGTTTGCCTGCAGGTGCTGTACCTTGGAACTGTTGGAAGCTTTTGACTGTAGGATCCAGCATCCTCTCCAGGAAGTTGGAAACTCGGAGGGTTTTGAATGTCAACTCATCTTGAGTTGACAAGACCTTGGTGGAGGGGGGTGTGTGTGTGCGTGAATCTCTTCTCCCTGGGTATAGGCACATTTTTGGGGTGGTGCAGTCTCCTTTTGTACGTTGTGATAATTGAGGCAGGATCAAGATCCCACTGAGGATGTGTAGACACTTCTTATTGAAGCTGGCTTTTCCAAGGAGGTCATTGTTTGGAGAATTTTAATTTTCATATGGATATCGGAGTTTCATCAACCATCCACAGATAGTATTAATTTTGGAGGCTTAAGATACACATGGGAAAACAAATGCACAATTTGGGTCCCCTCTCTTCACTTAGCATACTTCTCTTTGTTGATTTCTTCCCCCGTTTTATTTTCTGTAAACAGTGTATTAGAAGCCTTAGAAACTTGGTGCCTCTTGATCTGAGAAGTGATGCTGTATCTCTGTGCACAGGGAATTGGCAAGCTACCGGTGTGTGCCCTGCTGGAAAGAGCAACTCCCCCTAGCTCTGTGCCGGAGGGGATGTGGACTGGGATCTGGAAGAGTTAGGCAGTAAATAGTCTCACATAGAGAAGGGTCATAAACTGAAGAACAAGGTCACAGTTGCCATTGGTCAGAGCAAGGTGGGGTGTGGACATCTGAGCACAGGCCCTGTTCATGCAGTCCAGATGTTTGGGGCAGTTGCTTCTGAGATGGGGTCCCTGGGGAAGGCAAGGCAGGTGCAGCAGGGGTCACCACATGCCACCAGGCTGTTGCCAACCAGGAATTTGATAGACATCCTCTTTCATGTGGGGGTCCTGGGCCTGGCCCATCCAGGGCTCAGTAGATTGGCCCTGGTCCTCATGAGGACTAGGAGTCTGGGGAGCCCTCTTGGGAAGAACAGCAGTGTGGCCGAGAGGCAGTCTGATCAGACACCAAGGACAAGCCCACGACTTTACTTCTTCATCTCTTTACTCTTGTTTTAATTTTCACTTTTAAATTTAGATGAATTGATTTCACTGTGTGAAGACCAGCCTGTCAAACAGAATTCCTCTTCAAAGGAAGGTTTTTTTTTTCTCCCCTGCTTGTTTTACTCTGTAATTTTCCTGTATTTTGGCTGTAACTTCTGCCTGTCAGCATTAATGAGCAGCTGGCCCGCCGCCACGCACATCCTTCTCCTTGACGTTTCTCTGGAGTGCGTTGGACTCTCTATCTCTTGGTGTTTGGGGGATGGTGGTGGCAGTGCTAGAAATATCTGCTCGTAGATGAGTGCTGGGGAACCTAGGGTTTGGTGGGCGGCTGTTGGCCCTGGCCACCCCCCCCCCACACACACACACTGCAAAGTAAAAGGGCCCAGTGTTCACTTCTGTAATGAAACTTGTCATGCAAATGCGAGGGGGAGGGGGGAATAGCAAGGCCACTGGTGTAGACGGATGATCCTTGAGAGATGCCAGACCGGAAAGCAACCAGGTGTAGGTGCTATGCTCTGTGGGAGTCGGTGAGCCAACGCATGTGTGAGTGAGTGGATGCATGAGTGTGCAAGAGCTAGTTTGTAAGCGTGTGCTAGCATGAGCATGTATAGGTAGGTGTTTGTGGGCTCCAGTGAGAGGGCACATATTGCAAATGTGAGTTTATGTGAGTGCGTGTGTGTACTTCCTTTTCTTTGCAAAGGAACAGAATTGGTTTAAGGATATTAGTTATTTAATAGCTTTTCCTGAGCCCTTCCCAGAAAGTGTCCTTCCCCTTGTCAAAGCTCCCAGCTTGGGATTAGGTAGGGGTGCCATCAAGAAACTGGCTTGATAAGGATTAAAGTGGCTTTCTGTATTAGTTTTGCGTTACTGTAACAAATACCTGAAGAAAAAAAAACTCAAAGGAGAAAAGATTTTATTTTGGGTCATGGTTTCAGAGGTTTGTCTGTGGCCAGTTGATTCCATTGCTCTCAGGCTATGGCAAGGTGGGATATCATGGTTGAAGATTGTGGCAGAAGAAAGCTATTTGCCTCATGAAAGCCAGGAAGCAGAGAAGGAGAGCTAGGGGCTGGGGACCAAATATCTTTAAAGACACGTCCCAGTGACCCACCTCTTCCAGCTAGACCCCACCTCCTAACATTCCCTTTACTTTCCCATAGCATCACCAGTTGGGGACCAGGCCCTCAACATCTGAGCCTTTGGGGGACTTTCTAGAGCTAAACTGACACTTCATTCATGGGTTTGACTCCTCCCCTTTCTTACCCAGCACGTTATTTGACTTTTCATTTCACATAACAAAAAACTCTGTACACAATTAAGGTCACCTACATAGGAGTCAAGTTGCACACTACAGTGCAAAGATGCTAATTTAAAAAGATAACAGAACCTGGAAGTTAGGTTTGCCTTGTTCTTCCCTCTAGAAGGGAAAGACTTTAAGATTGTTGCAGGATTTTATCTAGCAGTTTTACTCGGCTTAATGAAGCCTAATCTAGAAATATGGTTAACTTTCCTATTTAGAATGAAAGCTGTGATTTTTAGATATAGCTGCAGGCTCCAACCGGCAGGAAGCAGACAGAGCTGTGACCTGGTGGGAAGCCAAACTTAATTTGTTTCCTCCCAGGGGATGCAGACCAACAGGAATTGCTCTTTTGAATGCCGTCTAGGCAGTTCTTACCTGTCTGCCTGGAGCTGACTGAACTTTCAAAGGCTGTGCTGAGAGAGCACTTTGTGTAGTGTGTTGTGGTTCTTAATCAGACAGGACCCCATGCTCTTCTCCAAATATGATGAAATTTTAAGTGTCCTTAGCAGTACATTATTGATGACCTTCCTTAGGATGCACGATTCAGATTTGCGCATTTGCATTTAAACTATTTTTAGGAAGTAGTGGAAATGGTCCCTCGCCACATCTGAGGCAGGAGGTTGGAATTAAGATGCCAGTTTGAAATGGATAATATGAAAAATCATTAATATGTCCCCATATCCTGCACAATGACATCAATTGGTTATTCTGCCATCCTTTCTGAAAAAATAAAACATTCAATTAATTTCTTCAAAGCAGCTTTTGAATGCTATCCTTTGCAAATGGAGTTGCTTGTTTGTGCAGGATGTGCTTGGTTAGCTGCCAGGCTTCCATGGCGGGGTTGGTGGGAGGAGGAAGCAGAGAGATTGTCTTCTCTCCATTGCAATTAGTGGCACAGTGCACAGAGAAATCGAGGCAGTCGAGAGCAAGTCGGTTCTGCCTGTTCCTTGAACACACATCCCCTTCTGTTCTACTTCCCCCAGCGTGAGAGCAGCACTCATTCATGGGAATGCTGTGTCTCCCCCCCCCCCACCCCATGTTGGGGGAGACTATGTGCCAAAGTTCCTGCGCCTTTAAGGACTGTGGGTAATGGTGTGACTTGTCTACATAGCCACACTCCTGGTGACATTAACTATAGGTCAACTTGAAAGCATTTCCTCCTAGAGAGGCATTAGCACCTACCCTGACCGTTGGCAGCTCAGAAATTAACCTGGTTCATCTATCTTTGGAGTTGGTCTTCACGAGTAGAAGCAAATTTCAAGTAGAAAGACATGAACCTGGAGCTGAGATTTTTATGAGCCAGCCCTGCATTGCTTCTGCTTGCATTTTGTTGGCTAAAGCTCAAACCCTGTTCTGGAACATTTCGTCAATGTCTACTGCAAGAAGAAAAAGGGATTTGGTGATGGTCGTTTTTAGCCAGTGCTTCTCAGACTTTACCTGCATCAGAATGGCCTGGAAGCTTTGGAAAGCACAGCTTCCTCGGCTCCTCCCGCAGCATTTGTGATTGTGCAGGTTTTGGGTGTGGCCTCGGCTTCCATTTCTGACAAGCTCCAGGGTGATGAGGCTACTGTTGGGCTAGGGATCCCATTTTAATAGTCCCAGTTTATGATACATTTTTATGTCTTGATTTATATGTGTTGATCATGAGAACCAGAAGTGTATTAGTGACATGAGAGATGAGAGGGAAGGAGAGAAGTGAAATAGATCATCTTGGCCAGGTCATCCAGACTATTAAAAATAATTACAATTGGAAGACTTCTTAAAGACGAGAAGTTTTGGAGGATTGAGGACTGGGTGCTCATGGGCTCAGGAGGTGGCTGCTCCTTGCTCCATGGGAGCAGGAGGGTGAGGAAGAGCCCCTGTGCCTGGCAGCAGAGGCATTCAGTGTTACTGGCTGTGTTGCAGCAGGAAGGTTAGGGGAATACAGTACACAAGTAGAGGCTGGAGAGATCCTTGGGAGATAAGGGAGCATCTGCAATTGCCACAGTGGGCTAAGCCCTGAATTTGGATGCAGATGAGCTGGGCTTGGATTTCAAGTTTCTTTGCATCTTTGGGCATCTCTACATTGGTCTTCTAGGTCATAATCAAAATAAATAAGGCAGGAAGTTTGTAAACTTTCTTAGCCATGTTTTTAGGTTAAAAAGAAATCTCACCATAAATCTTATTTATGAAGTAGTTAAGGCATACATTTGGATGGAGTTTTGTACTAACTTGGTAGCCCTTTGAAAAACATTGGAGGAAAACTATTTTCCTTTCTTAGCTACAATTACTTATCAGTGGAATGTGTGCACTTGTGGACACTGCATGGCTGCTCAAACCTTGGAATTATATTGAACATAACTCCTGTCTTCTACATTAATTTTCTTTTCATGTTGAGTATTGGTCCAGGGCTTCATGCATGTGAGGTGCAAGTTCTACCACTGAGTTACACTCCCAGCCCCCAGTGTTTCTCTATTGTAGCAAATGCTGAAACATCTTACAAAGATAGGATGTGGTCAAAAGGAATATAGTGCAATCTGATATTGAAACTGAGAACTACCCAAGTTAGTAGTGTGGAAAGGATCTGACCTGTGTCAGGTGTTCTTCAAATGTGAAGTATTTTGCTGTGTCTGAGGTCACTGCATGGCTCAGGTATACAGTACATGTGGAATTCAGGAAGTTGCTCATTTCTTTAACCAATAGTAATGGAGTGAAGTCAGGTACTGTGCTGGGTACTGGGGTGGGGACCCAGAGGCTAGACATTGAATCATATCGACACAAAGGTAGACTTCCACAACCAGAATTTCAGGGTGCTATGAAGAGGGATGTCTGATCTCAAAGTTAGCCTGGCAAGAAAAAGGAGGGAACATTGTAAGAAGGGGAAGTTCTTTCTGGGCAGGTGTTTCTCAGCTTGCCTGTAGTGAAGGATCTCCTCCTGTAGGTATTGTGAATGCCTGTGACTAGTGACTAATAAGTAGCAGCATGTGTTTGACATCTCAACTAGTCGGAGACCAGTTCAACTGATCATACCGATTGGGGGTGGGGGAACCACATGCAGGAAAGTTTCAAAAAGCCGTTGTGCACTAGTGTCCGTTTGTGTGGACCTGCAAAATTTGTTGACCACACTTTGAGAAACTGTTTCCGACAGGCAGAACTGCATATGCAAAGGTCTTGGGGGGAAAGAGGGAAGGGAAGCCCAGGGTGGTTGGAGCAGAAGGGGAGAGGAAGAAAAGCCAGGGGGCACTGTGCTTGGTCTCTAGGCTGCAGGAAGAATTTGAGTCCCAGTTGAAGGCATTTCCATCTTGGTGGAGAAGGGGAAGTTGTCTTACTACTTAGCAGGTGACAGCTTGAGAGAATAATCCTTCTTTAAAAAAAAAAAAAAGTTGGTACCAGGGATTGAACTTAAGGACACTTAACCCTGAGCCACATCACCAGCCATTTTTTATTAGAGAGGAGGTCTTTCTGAGTTGCTCGGGGTCTTGCTAAGTTGCTGAGGCTGGCTTTGAACTCATGATCATCCTGTCTCAGGCTCCCGAGCCACTGGGATCACAGTGTGTGTGCCACCACACCTGGTTTGAGAGAATAATCATCAAGTCAGATGTTTGGCTTCAAAGATTTGATGTATGACTTGGGCAATTTTCAGTTCCCCATCTCTTACTATGGATGTTCTCCCCTTCTTTGTTAAAAGGCATATATGGGAGGGCCTGAAGTATGTGCAGGTGTTTGTAGAAGTCCCTCCAGTTCCCTGACGGATGATGCCAGATACTCTGGTTCCTCCTGATACACTCACTGCTGGTTGGAAGTGGAGGCCCCGCTTGCTGCTGCTTCCTGGGTATAAAACCACTGCTCTTGGGGCCTTATGGATCCCAGCTGTTCCTCTGAAGTCACATGGAGCATGTTGTGAGGCTGTGCTGCAATGCTGCTGCTAGTCTTTGCCATTCTGAGGTTTAATGTGGTATCCATGGCACCAGCTGAAGCCATGGGAGTTGTACCATGTTTTGAATGGACCTGATCCACTGGGCCCTTTTACAGGGTCCATTCTGACATGAGAATCCAGGGTTCTCTGCCATTTGACTTCTGTGGGGCCCTTTGAGGAACTTTTGTCTGCAACTTCATGGGTTTGGAGCATTGATGTCAACTTTAGGATTGTATACTCCCCTTACCCCACCACCCCACTGTGTGCTGTGTAGAATAGACTGGAAGAGAAAAATGATGCACCGTGGTTTCTTTGCAGGTACTTTGTGCTGGATTTTGAGGCTGGCATCCTGCAGTATTTTGTAAATGAACAAAGCAAACACCAGAAGCCTCGAGGAGCCCTGTCTCTATCCGGAGCCATCGTATCCCCGAGCGATGAGGCTCCCCACATGCTGGTCGTGTACTCTGCTAATGGGGAGATGTATAAACTGAGAGGTACGTGCTTCTAGTGACTTTTCAGGCTTTGTGGGTTACTTTATAGTTGTCATGGTGATGGCTCTATTTAATCGCCTTTAATGATTTTCTGGGTTTGGAGGACTCTGACAATTACTGCCTTTCTTATCCCTGGGCTAGGGAGGTGGAGCTGACCTTAGGAATTGCTTGTTTTAATTAACTGAGGAATTGAGGACAAAGGAGAGGTGGTTTTTACAGAGGTGGCAGAGGCTTAGGATTGCTGAAGACTTAGTATTTCCTCAATGTCTATTTTTTTTTTTTTGCCCCCATAGTACACATCTTCACTCTAGTGCCCTTTGTGGGCTGTGCTATGAGTACAAAACTTTTTAAAAAAATTTTTGCTGACTGGACCTTTATTTTTTTCACTCATGCAGTGCTGAGGATGAACCCAGTGCCCCACACATGCTAGGCAAGCGCTCTACCCCTGAGCCACAACCCTAACCCCAAACCCAGCCTTTGAAGGGCTAGAGTATCGTCCTCCCAAAGTTTCTCCCGAACTTTCTCTTGGTAAAGAGCCCTTTATTCAAGTTTTATTCAATCCATGGTAGCAGTAGAGCCTGCTGGTGTTAATTTAATTTCCCTCTGTGTGCTTTTTCGCCTGCTCTTCGCCTCCTGAAGACTGATGTTTGCTGGGCAACCTCAGGAACGAGCATGACTGTCCAGGGAGTCCAGCTCTGCCTGGAGGCACATTCATCGCTGAAATGCCAGACTTGATTGCAGTAGTGTAATTTGATTGCCCGGCCTTTCTACCAGGATTCTGTTAGGGTTACATTGCCATGATTCTCCTGTCTGGATTTCTGCTTTGTCTTTTTTTAGTTTTCTTTTAATAAAAAAAAAACAACACATGGGTGCGTGCACATGCACGCACACATGTGGGATTAAGGCCCAAGGAAGGGTCGGAAGTATCAGATATGGGGCAGCTAAGTCTGCCTTTTAAAGTAATATTTTTCTTCACGAAAATATGAGCCAAGTACCAAGAAACAGCCTCTTATCTGTCCTTGACCATGACAGGTTGTCACCTCTGCAAAGCCAGCCTAGACTCACTACCTCTTGGTCTAGTTTTCACTTTTCCACTTCTAGGCTTTACTACCCAAGAGATGAAATAAGCTAATGTTTCTTTATTATCTCTATATAAATCCTATTTCAGGATCTATAAAACAATCCAAAAGCCTATGAAATAAAAATGCCTGTAGTTGAAGAAAGCTCTTTTTTTGGGGGGGCGGGGCGTGCTAAGATTCATGCTCTTTGGAGATTCATGCAGCGTGCATTCCAGCTGGCTAGATTTATATGGTCCTTGGCTTCGCTTTGCCGTTTATTGCTTAATAAATTGTCAGAGCAGAAACAATATCAGGTGAAAAACTTAATGGCACTTTCCCCACCCTGCCTGTGGTTTATAGAATGACACAAATCCATACAAAAGAAACATCCAAGTAACTCGACAATTGAGCCACCTCGTTTTGCCATCGAGTTGCTAATATTCTGTGGATTATTAAACTCTACCTTTTTTAAAAGGGCGATTTTAATAGCAAACGTAAAAGTTATTATCTGCATGGAATAGTCACAGAGCACTAAATTTTGTCTAAAACTTAACTACAAAAGGGGCATGTTTATGGCTTATCCTGGGCCCATCCCGGAAGGAGCTAGCTGTCCGTTTTTTCACTTCACATTTCTTCCACCTGCAACAAAATGGGAGCACAGTGTTGTGAGCTTTTGGGAATATTTTCGATGGTAAGCCTCTGTCAGTACCTCCTTTGTCTTCAGGAGTTAGTTTCACCTGGTCTCATTCTGGTCCTGTGTGACATAGGCCTCCAGATTAAAGGCATCACCATGACTTATGTGGCCAAAGAATTTCCCATTTTTGTAACTCTGGATTTCTTCACCTGAAAGTTGAACCTGAAGTCTGGTTTGGTTGACCAAATGATGGCTCAGACCCACTTTTGTAAATGAGTATAATTTCCAAGAGAATCATTTTTTTTTTGGCATGGTCAATAACTATGAAGTTAATAATTTGATCATAAACAACATTTATGCAGTTAATATTTGTAGTCAAATTGACTTACATTTTATTAGAACTCACACCCATGACACTTAAGAATAATTATATATATTATTTGAGTTGGGGTATAGCCGGAAGGATATGCAGTTGAATTGCCCATTAATGTCTGAGAGAAATTCGAGGATCTCATCTAGTCTTATTCTGTCCAATCATATGAATCCTTGAACACATGTTATAATAGTAATTTAACCCACTGCCCATTTTGCAAATGCTTCTGACTCCATAGTGCAATTTGGGAATCACAAAAGGCCCTGAAATGTTGTACTTCAATGCTCATATGAGCCTCACATAATCACTTAAAAATAATCACACAACTCCTTCCCTGCTGTCTTTTAAAAAGTAGAAAGGACTTAAGAGGAGGTTGAAAAATTGTCAAACCTATTCTTATAACAGATATTTCAGATTACATTTTCAGTGTAGTCCAAATGCAAATTTTCTGTGATGATCTGGTGTGACTTGGTTCTTGGTGTAAGTTCACCTTATTTGGCATCCAAGCAAGATATTTTCTCAGGATCTTGTGAAAGTATGTGTCAGATATGTGGGTATTTTCAAGGATTATGGCAGAGGACGTCTAATCATGAAAATACAGGAAATCATTGCAAAAACACTGGAGAACACTGATTCGAAGTTGCTTTCCTCTGTTTTCTCCTCCTTCCCCCTCACTCGCCAGGCCCCCAGAGGGCTGGGGGACACTCTTAGGTAGGTGTAGAAACAAGTTGGGTGATCTCTGCACACATTGCTTTATCTGTTTCTCCATTTTAGCTGCTGATGCAAAAGAAAAGCAGTTCTGGGTGACTCAGCTTCGAGCTTGTGCCAAATACCACATGGAAACAAATTCAAAGGTAAGTAACCATGGGTTGGGAGGGGGGCTTCTGATCCACCTGGATGACTGCTTTCAGTCCTGTTAGTTTTCTTCAGGGGAGATATTTTTCACGTTACCTTTAAAGTTATCCACAATAATGGAATTCATATTTGTCCTGCCACATCTAAATTTGAAAGCCAGGGTCAAAAGAAATAGAATTTTCTTGTAGGTAGACTACTGAAGCATGCAGATGCTATGGGCACTGATTCTGGAAAGATACTTTTATCGCTCCTGTTGTCAATTTAGGCAGCTGTTAATTGGCCCATTGAGAAGCTCGAGTGGATGATTTCATTGTGGAGACAGTAGTCAGATTTACAGTTCATGAAGACTAGTTGTTGTTACTGAGCCTTAAATAAAACCGAGACCTCAAATGGATTATGTTCTGTGCAAGGAGCTTCTGCATTCTGAGTGTATAAAATTGCTCTTGGGTAATTTGGCATCCAAGCAAGATATATTTTCTCAGGATCTTGTGAAAGTATGTGTCAGATGTGTGGGTATTTTCGTGGATTATTGCAGAGGACGTCTAATCACGAAAATACAGGAAATCATTGCAAAGCACGATTATCCAGAGTAATAAATATTTGTTAAAATGAATACTTAGGACTACCCCTTTTATATCACTAGTTCAAATTTAGTGATTGTATCCAGTTACTGTCTTCTTCTGTATTTTATACACGCCCCAAGCAGTTTTCTTTTATATATCTTTCATGAGATAAGACAAAATAAAAAGGTCTTACCCAACCTATTGCCAAATATTATTAGAAGTAATTACTCTTGTCACTGTGGTCATTCTAGTAAATTTAGCCATTTGTTAGTATGGATTGGTATGTGTATCTAATGCTTGCGTCTGCATCAAACTGAATGGAATCATACAATGCATACTGGTCTTGTTTCAGTTCTTTTTCCTCCTATATTGGAACTCTTTCCATGTTAGACCTATGGATCAGCTTCCATCTCATTAGGATAGCTGGAGGGTGCTCTGAGGAATGGATATTAGTGCTGTAGTATTATGGACACTTGGGCTTGTTTCCTTTTGGTTATACCTAATGCTGTAACATCTTCATTACATGTATATTTTTTGTTCTTCTAGGTAGTGTATCTGCAGGATGAATTTGTATCAGCATAATCATAGGATCACACTTGAATTTTCATAGATATTGCTAAATTGTCTCCTAAAAAGGCATACTCTCACCAATTCTGAAGTTTGTTTCCCCCTCATTAATCTTGAGGCATCAACTTTTTTGATATTCTCGCAGATCAAAAGTGGATACCCCATTTTCACTTTTATTTCTAAAATTGTGCCTGGGGCTGAGTAGGTCTTCAAAGTTCGTTGGGCATTCATCATTTTGGTGCTTGAGATTGAACCTGGGGCCTCATGCATGCTAGATACGGGCCTTAACAGCAGAGCTACACTCCCAGCCATGTGTTTTTTTTTTTTAATTGTTGGTTGTTCAAAACATAGTTCTTAATATATCATATTTCACAGTTTGATTCAAGTGGGTTATGAACTCCCATTTTTACCCCGTATACAGATTGCTGTATCACATCAGTTACATTTCCATTGATTTACATATTGCCTTTCTAGTGACTGATGTATTCTGCTGTCTATCCCAATCTCCACTATCCCCCCTCCTCTCCCCTCTCCTCACCTCCCCTTCTCTCTCTCCACCCCCTCTACTGTAAATCATTTCTTCACTTGTATAATTTTTCTCCTACTCCTCCTTTCCTCTTATATGTAATTGTGTATAACCCTGAGGCTCACCTTCGAATTCCATGCAATTTCCCTTCTCTCTCCCTTTCCCTCCCGCCTATCATCCCTGTGTAATGTTAATCTTCTTCTCAAGCTCTTCATCTCTACCCTGTCCTTGGTTACTCCCCTTATATCAAAGAAGACATTTGGCATTTGTTTTTTAAGGATTGGCTAGTTTCGCTTAGCATAATCTGCTCTAATGCCATCCATTTCCCTCCAAATTCTATGATTTTGTCATTTCTTAATGCAGAGTAATACTCCATTGTGTATAAATGCCACATTTTTTAATCCATTCATCTATTGAAGGGCTTCTAGGTTGGTTCCACATTCTTGCTATCGTGAATTGTGCTGCTATGAACATCGATGTAGCAGTGTCCCTGTAGCATGCTCTTGTAAGGTCTTTAGGGAATAGACCAAGAAGGGGAATAGCTGGGTCAAATGGTGGTTCCATTCCCAGCTTTCCAAGAAATCTCCATACTGCTTTCCAAATTGGCTGCACCAATTTGCAGTCCCACCAACAATGAACAAGTGTACCCATTTCCCCGCATCCTCGCCAGCACTTGTTGTTGTTGGACTTCATAATGGCTGCCAATCTTACTGGAGTGAGATGGTATCATAGGGTGGTTTTGATTTGCATTTCTCTGACTGCTAGCGATGGTGAGCATTTTTTCATGTGCTTGTTAATTGATTGTATGTCCTCCTCTGAGAAGTGTCTGTTCAGGTCCTTGGCCCATTTGTTGACTGGGTTATTTGTTATCTTATTATCTAATTTTTTGAGTTCTTTGTATACTCTGGATATTAGGGCTCTATCTGAAGTGTGTGGAGTAAAGATTTGTTCCCAGGATGAAGGCTCCCTGTATATCTCTTATTGTTTCTTTTGTTTGAGTAAGTCCCATTTGTTGATTCTGGTTGTTAACTCTTGCGCTATGGGTGTCCTATTGAGGAATTTGGAGCCCGACCCCACAGTATGTAGATCATAGCCGACTTTTTCTTCTATCAGACGCCGTGTCTCTGATTTAATATCGAGCTCCTTGATCCATTTTGAGTTAACTTTTGTGCATGGCGAGAGAAAGGGATTCAGTTTCATTTTGATGCAAATGGATTTCCAGTTTTCCCAGCACCATTTGTTGAAGATGCTATCCTTCCTCCATTGCATGCTTTTAGCCCCTTTATCAAATATAAGATAGTTGTAACTTTGTGGATTAGTCTCTGTGTCCTCTATTCTATACCATTGGTCCACCCGCCTGTTTTGGTACCAGTACCATGCTGTTTTTGTTACTATTGCTCTGTAGTATAGTTTGAAGTCTGGTATCGCTATACCGCCTGATTCACACTTCCTGCTTAGCATTGTTTTTGCTATTCTGGGTCTTTTATTATTCCATATGAATTTCCTGATTGTTTTATCTATTTCTACAAGAAATGCTATTGGGATTTTGATTGGGATAGCATTGAACTTATAGAGAACTTTTGGTAATATCGCCATTTTGATGATGTTAGTTCTGCCTATCCATGAACAGGGTATATTTTTCCATCTTCCGAGGTCGTCTTCTATATCTCTCTTTAGGGTTCTGTAGTTTTCATTGTATAGGTCTTTCACCTCTTTTGTTAGGTTGATTCCCAAGTATTTTATTTTTTGGGGGGATATTGTGAATGGAGTAGTTGACCTCATTTCCGTTTCAGAGGATTTGTCGCTGATATACAGGAATGCATTTGATTTATGCGTGTTGATTTTATATCCTGCCACTTTGCTGAATTCATTTATTAGCTCTAATAGTTTCTTTGTAGACCCTTTTGGGTCTGTTAGGTATAGAATCATATCGTCTGCAAATAGTGATAATTTAAGTTCTTTTCCTATTTTTATGCCTTTAATTTCTTTCATCTGTCTAATTGCTCTGGCCAGTGTTTCGAGGACTATGTTGAACAGAAGTGGTGAGAGAGGGCATCCCTGTCTTGTACCAGATCTTAGAGGGAATGCCTTCAATTTTTCTCCATTCAGAATGATGCTGGCCTGTGGCTTATCATAGATTGCTTTTACAATGTTGAGGTATGATCCTGTTATCCCTAATTTTTCTAGAGTTTTGAACATAAAGGGATGCTGTACTTTGTCGAATGCTTTTTCTGCATCTATCGATGATCATATGGTTCTTATTTTTAAGTATATTGATGTGGTGAATAACATTTATTGATTTCCGTATATTGAACCAGCCTTGCATCCCAGGGATGAATCCTACTTGATCATGGTGTATAATTTTTTTGATATGATTTTGAATCCGATTCGCCAGAATTTTATTGAGGATTTTTGCATCTAGGTTCATTAGAGATATTGGTCTGTAGTTTTCTTTCTTTGAAGTGTCTGTCTGGTTTAGGCATCAGGGTGATGTTGGCCTCGTAGAATGTATTTGGAAGTTCTCCCTCTTTTTCTATTTCCTGAAATAGCTTGAAAAGTATTGGTGTTAGTTCCTCTTTAAAGGTTTTGTATAACTCTGCTGTATACCCGTCCGGTCCTGGGCTTTTCTTAGTTGGTAGTCTTTTGATGGTTTCTTCTATTTCCTTTATTGTTATTGGTCTGTTTAGGTTGTCTATATCCTCCTGACTCAATCTGGGCAGATCATATGACTTAAGAAATTTATCTATGCCTTCACTATCTTCTATTTCATTGGAGTATAAGGATTCAAAATAATTTCTGATTATCTTCTGTATTTCTGAAGTGTCTGTTGTGATATTGCCTTTTTCATCCCGTATGCTAGTAATTTGGGTTCTCTCTCTTCTTCTCTTCGTTAGCATGGCTAAGGGTCTGTCAATTTTATTTATTTTTTCAAAGAACCAACTTTTGGTTTTGTCAATTTTTTCAATTGTTTCTTTTGTTTCGATTTCATTAATTTCAGCTCTGATTTTAATTATTTCTTGCCATCTACTTCTTTTGCTGTTGTTTTGCTCTTCTTTTTCTAGGATTTTGAGATGAAATATGAGATCGTTTATTTGTTGGTTTTTTCTTTTTTTAAGGAATGCACTCCAAGCAATGAATTTTCCTCTTAAAACTGCTTTCAATGTGTCCCATAGATTCCGATATGTTGTGTCTGTGATTTCATTTAACTCTAAGAAGTTTTTAATTTCCTCCTTAATGTCTTCTATAACCCATTGATCATTCAGTAACCTATTGTTCATTCTCCAAGTGATGCATGTTTTTTCCTTCCTTCTTTTATCGTTGATTTTCAGTTTCATTCCATTATGATCAGATAAGATGCATGGTATTATTTCTACTCCTTTATATTGTCTAAGAGTTGCCCTGTGACATAATATATGATCTATTTTTGTGAAGGATCCATGTGCTGCTGAGAAAAAAGTGTAACTACTTGATGTTGGGTGGTATATTCTATATATGTCGATTAAGTCTAGGTTGTTAATTGTGTTGTTGAGTTCTATAGTTTCCTTATTCAACTTTTGTTTGGAAGATCTGTCCAGTGGTGAGAGAGGTGTGTTGAAGTCTCCCATGATTATTGTATGGTGGTCTATTAGACTCTTGTACTTGAGAAGAGTTTGCTTGATGAACGTAGCTGCACCATTGTTTGGGGCATATATATTTATGATTGTTATGTCTTGTTGGTGTATGGTTCCCTTGAGCAGTATGCAGTGTCCCTCTTTATCCTTTTTGATTAACTTTGGCTTGAAATCTATTTTGTTTGATATGAGTATGGACACTCCTGCTTGTTTCCGCAGTCCATATGAGTGGAATGATTTTTCCCAGCCTTTCACCTTCAGTCTATGTATATCTTTTCCTATCAAATGCGTCTCCTGTAGGCAACATATTGTTGGATCTTGTTTTGTGATCCATTCAACTAGCCTGTGTCTCTTAATTGGTGAGTTTAAGCCATTAACATTTAGGGTTATTATTGAGATTTGGTTTGTTCCTCCAGTCATATTTGTTTATTTATGTTATTAAACCTGATTAGTTTTCCTCTTTGATTACTTTCCCCCCTTTACTGTCCTACCTCCCACTGATGGTTTTCAATGTTATTTTCAGTTTCCTCTTCCTGTAATGTTTTGCCAAGGATTTTTTGAAGAGATGGTTTTCTAGCTGCAAATTCTTTTAACTTTTGTTTATCGTGAAAGGTTTTAATTTCATCTTCCATCCTGAAGCTTAATTTCGCCGGATACACGATTCTTGGTTGGAGCCCATTTTCTTTCAGTGTTTGAAATATGTTATTCCAGGATCTTCTAGCTTTCAGAGTCTGTGTTGAGAGATCAGCTGTTATCCTGATTGGTTTGCCCCTAAATGTAATCTGCTTTCTTTCTCTTGTAGCTTTTAAAATTCTCTCCTTATTCTGTATGTTGGGCATCTTCATTATAATGTGTCTAGGTGTGGATCTCTTATGATTTTGCACTTTTGGTGTCCTGTAGGCTTCTAGGATATGGGATTCTGTTTCATTCTTCAAGTCTGGGAAGTTTTCTCGTATTATTTCATTGAATAGATTGTTTATTCCTTTGGTTTGGAGCTCTGTGCCTTCCTGTATCCCAATGACTCTTAAGTTTGGTCTTTTAATGTTATCCCATAATTCTTGAATGTTCTGTTCATGGTTTCTTAGCAGCCTTGCTGAGCTGTCTATGTTCTTTTCAAGTTGAAATACTTTGTCTTCATTGTCTGATGTTCTATCTTCTAAGTGATCTATTCTGCTGGTAGTATTGTCAGTTGAGGTTTTAAGTTGGTTTATTGCTTCCTGCATTTCTAGGATTTCTATTTGTTTTTTATTACTTCTAACTCCCTGTGAAATTGATCTTTTACTTCCTGGATTTGTTTCTGTAGTTCCTTGTCAATGTGATCTTTCATTGTCTGATTTTGCTGTCTCATGTCTTCCTTGAGACTCCAGATCATCTGAAGCATGTATATCCTGAACCCTTTTCTGACATTCCATCTGTTGCAGCTATTACCTCTTCTAGAGTTGAGTTGACCTGCATTGCTTGTGGTCCTTTCTTTCCTTGTCTTTTCATATTGCTTGCATTTCTTTCTGCTTGGTGAAACTGTTGTGTTTTTGAAATTTTCCCCCTATTTATTTATATTGCTCTTGTATAGTTGGGAGATCTCTCTTGTAGGGCGGGTAGTGGCTGTGCTCCTCCTCTAATTAGGGTGATCTATCTACCACGCTGGTTGGTCGTAGGTCTGCCCCCTCTCCTTGGCCCCAGCTACAGTTGGGGTGTCGTGATACCACACCGGCGGGTCCCTTAGCCTGCTCTGGGCGCAGGTGGCAGCTCCACTCTGCCCCCCAGGCCCCCGCAGCACCCAGCAGGACCCGGACCGAGAAGTAGTCCCTGTAGGATCCCCAACCCTGGGCCAAAGCAGCTTCGGGAGCCAGAAGCCGGCCTCTCCGATCCCAGCCACGCTCTGCTAGGAGCAGGCTCCACAGAGCAACCGCCGCGGGTTCCCCAACCCCAGGCCAAAGCAGCCCCGGGAGCCCAAGCCTGGCCGCACCAAACTCTCCCTGCTCGGTGCACGCTCCGCTAGGAGCAGAGTCAAAGACGCAGTCCCCGCGGGCTCCCCAGCCCTGGGCCAAAACTGTTTCGGGAGTCAGAGCCCCGCTGCCCCTTGGCGCACGTTTCACTTGTGGCTGGCCTCGGCTCGCAGTCCCCGCGGGTTCCCCGGCCCTGGGCTAAAGCAGCTACGGGAGCCAGAACCCAGCCTCTCCGATCCCTGCCACACTCTGCTAGGAGCAGGCTCCACAGAGTGACCCCCGCGGGTACCCCAGCCTCAGGCCCAAGCAGCCCTGGGAGCCCGAGCCTGGCCGCTCCAAACTCTCCCAGCTCGGTGTACGCTCTGCCAGGGGCAGGGTCAAAGACGCATTCCCCGCGGGCTCCCCAGCCCCGGGCCAAAACTGTTCCGGGGGTCAGAGCCACGCCGCCCCTCAGCGCACGATCCACTTGTAACTGGCCTCAGCCCAGAGTCCCCGTAGGATCCCCCGCCCTGGGCCAAAGCAACCCGGGGAGCTAGAATCTGTCCGCTCAAAGTCCGGCGCCCGCCTTGCCAGGAGCGAGCCCCAAAGAGTATTCTCCTCAGGTTCTCCAGTCCCGAGCCTGAGCGATCTGTCTGCGAGACGCAGGCAAATACCAGCCTGGAATCACCTGTTCTGTAGTTGAATGAGCTGAGATGAGTAGAAAACAAGGATGATTGCATCAGCTCTCCAAGATGGCGGCTGTTGTCCTCCTCCGTGTTCCGACTGGTGTTGGGAATCGAACTGGACCGGTTCTCTCCTCTGTCTCAAGGCCGGAACTCAGCACTAAGCGTGGCCAGTGCACCGCTGGCAGGAGCCTCCAGAATCCGCTTCGCTGTAATCCCGCTCTGGTACCTCGCCGCTAACTAGCGCACGCCCCAGACTCCATCCGCGGGGCGGTCCGCCGACCAGGTACTGCTACCCTCCGTGCGGAGAAATTGCCCGTGACCGAGCCCCCGCAGCCGAATCCCGCGCGCTGGAAATCTGTCCTCTAGATTCTGGAGCACCTCAATTTCACTGGAAATTCCCAACAAGGTAGCCTTCAGCCGTTTCACCTCGTCTTTCTCCCGCACAGTGACGCGGCGCACTGGGGTGCTGCACTCCCATCGCCGCCATCTTCCCTATCTCTAGCCCTTTTTTTATATTTTATTTTGAGACAAATTCTTGCTAAACTGCTCAGGGCCTTGCCAAGTTGCTGAGGCTGGCATTGAACTTGCAATCCTTCTGCCTCAAGGATCCTGAGCTGCTGGATCCCAGCCATGTGTTTTTTATGAACTGCCAGTTTATATTCTTTACTTGTTTTTTATATTGTTAATTTTCTCCATTTGCAGAAACTCTGTTTAGGAGGAACATTTGTTTTTGCTTGTCACCTGTATTTTCTTTTTTTTTAATTGGTTGCTCAAAACATTACAATGATTTTGACATATATCATATGTGTCACCTGTATTTTCTACTAGGTTGCTGGTATTTTCAGTAAGCTCTTTTTTTTTTTTTTTTTTTTTTTGGCAAGTTCAAGCATTTTAAAAAACTCTTGGTAACAGAGATTGAACCCAGTGCTGCTTAATCGGTGAGCCACAACCCAGCACCCCGCCCCCCTTTTTTTTAAATTTTGAGATAGGGTCTAAGTTGCTTAGGGCCTCTTGCTAAGTTCCTGAGCTGGCCTTGAACTTGCAATCCTTCTGCCTCCATCACCCAAGCCATTGGGATTACAGGCGTATGCTACCACACCTGGCTAGAGCACTTAATTTTTACGGTCAAGTTTATGAATATTTTTGTTTGGGGCTTTTGGTTTTGCGTTATGGCTAGTAAGGGCTTTTCCCAAAATTAGAAAATGTTCTTGAGAGTTTTCTTGGAGAATTTATAGTTTAATCATGTTTAAATCATTGATGCTTCTGAAATTTGCTTTGGGAGTAAGAAGTGAGGTGTAGGGGAACTAGCTTTAAGTGTGTTGCTATTTTAATGAATCACTGAAGAGAAGGAAAAGTGACAGTATCCTAATGGTAGTGACAATGAAGAAAAGAATTTAAAGATTCTCTGGAGGAGAACGTGATTTCCTAATATATTCTGGTCAGTCTCAGGAGTTCTAATTGATTTAATAATAGAAACAAATAACAATCTGGACGTTTAGGCTTTTAGGATTCCTAACTTGAACTGGAGATAAAGTCAAAGCTGCTTCTGCAGAAATTAGTAGTGAAAAATGAATTTGGTCTTAGTTTGACACCCAGCTAACTGTAGGATCACTGCTTAATTATCCTGGTAATTAGGAATATATACTAAGTCATCTTTTGTTTCTTCATTTTCTCTAGGCTGATCAGATTCTTCCCCAGTACAGTATAGACAATACTGTCCTAGTAATTTCTTCTAAAGACTTTTCATTTAAAATGGGGTGTTCTCTGGAACAAACACTAGGCATGTCGTTCCAACTCATTTTGGTGAGCATTGTAGGATAGCCAGAACTCGGGATCGGAGAAAGACCGGTCCAGCGGTCTGAAACACACTTGTTACTCCCTGGTGAGGGTTTCCTCGATCCAGAAGTGAAATGAGAAAAAGGAGGCTTTGTTCCCAAAGCCACCTGTATTTCATACAAGACTACTTTTTCAGGAATTGAAAAATTAGAGGATTAAAAATATATTTTCAGTGCAAAAGATATAGAATATTGATCAGTCATTTTAAAATTTCAGATACAATACTTGCACGATAAAATACACTCTCAAATGTAAATTGAGCATGTTTTAACACATGCATACAGTTATGTAACCACTGTAATTCTAATTCCACCATTCCCAAAATTTCCTTCATTAACTGGTTATGGTCACTCCTCATTGCTCTAAACACTCAGCAATTAGCACCACTGACTCCTTGGCTGTAGTTCTGCTTTTTCTAGAATGCTCTAGAGGTAGAATTGCATGGCTTTTCAGACTACTTTCATGTACAAAAAAATGCTCTGAATTTCATTCATGTAATTGCATTTATCAGTAGTTGACTTTTTTTTTAACAGGTGCTACTATTTCTTAAAAAAATTAAAAGTAGATAACACTAAATCAGTTCCTGGCCTTAAAAAAATAAATGTTGGTACTTGGAATTTCAAGGTCTGTTTCTCTAGTCCAGCTCCCTATGACGTGCACATGAAGGAGTCTGTGCAGCTGAGCCTGGAACTTGGACCTTCTGGTTTCCTGATCTTGCTTTGACCTCACAGATGCTGCTTAGGCTGCCATGTGCTTCTCTCCCTGGGTGGTGGGGGTCCCATTAGGAGAACTTCTGCTTCTAAATAGAAACTGCCAGTCTTTTTTTTTTTTTTTTTTTTTAATGTCAATGGATTATCCTGTGGCTTCTAGTGTTTGAACTGCAGTTGCCAGATTTTGAGATCAGTCTACTAGGAGGAATAAAAAACTGATTTTCTCTGAAGACATTATGAACAAAACAAAACGTCCTGGATTTTACAATTTTATTTTTTGGTGGAGCCTAGGGGTCGAATCCAAGGCCTTGTGCATGCTAGGCAGGTGCTGTGCCTTTGAGCCCACTCTAAGCCCATTCCCAAAATATCTTTTTTTTTTTTTTTTTTTTTTTTTTTTTTACTGCAGTATAAAAATTAAAAATAGCATGGAGTCCTGAATTGGCTAGGAGAGTTTTGAGAGCCATGAGGGCATCCTCAGAGTTTAATGTGTGGGTGACTCTGGAAGTATCCAGTGCAGGAGTTGGTGTCTTGTCACTTTCATCTAGCATCCTAATGGTAGTGACAGTGAGGTGGGTGGGGCTAGAAAACTTCTAGGACGGGACATAGTGTCTGAGGAACTTGAGCACTGAGGGTGGGACAGGAGCTGGCCTGTTGGCAGAAGTAAGGGGAGTGATTACATTGTGTTTGGGAGCTGCATCTACGATGGTATTGCTCGCCACAGTGGTCCTGTGAGGTAGGTAGTGTTGCCTCCTTTTTCCGAGTTTGAAGATGAGGCCAGCTGAGCTTAAATGATGGGCTTGAAGCCACAAGGTGGATAACACTAAGCGGAGGCCAGAGTACAAGATACTTGATGCTACCTCTCCCCCATCTCCCATCCTAGCTTGGCAGCTGGTTAGAAAGGTCCATATCTTCTCCCACCCCATGACCCCATATGTTCTTATATCCTGGAGGTGAAAGCTCTGTGATAGGATGGCTCAGGTGAATACCTAATCAGAGGGACCCTTTGCCAGTCTTAAGTTGATTCTGATTCCAAATTTTTCTTGAATGATACTACTCAAAAGTAACATTGGCTTTTTATGCTGTTTTTGGGTGTCTGTGCTGATGTGTAAGCTTTTCATACAAGGTGTTTTCGGCAGGTTCTAATGAATTTTAAGCAGGGTCCTCTGATTATGCCTGTGTTCTGACTTATGCTGTTTAGAAGAAATATCATGGGATTTGGAGTGAGAAGACCTCTTAATCCTTGCTCTGTCAGTTGTGTTGTGTATTCTGACATTGTCTCCTTGTCTTTGAAAATGGTTGACAACAGCTCTCTTCTGTCTCATAGGTTGTAGGCTCACACAAGGGAGTGCAGGCATAAAGCTGTCGCCGATGTGGAGTGCTCCGAGGGGCTGGGGACTTGGGGACACACAGATTTTTTTTTCGGCAAGGCTACTTCTTGGAAGTTCAGGTTCTCGGCTGCCCTTGTGCAATGACAGACTCTTCCAGGAATGCAAGTTTGCTTGCTAATCCATTTGTGGTTATGTGCCTGTTTTCACAGAGGCCCCATCACTCTCCAGTGGTCTCATCCTAGAACTTGGGGTCATTCAAAATTAACAAAAGTCGATATTTGGGGGTGGGGAGGAAAGCTAGATAAATGTATGAATACAGAGCTATTTTCAACTTGCTTCTGACCTGTGAAAGTGTGGCAAAGGGAACAAAAGTCACACAACTATGGAACTTTAGAAGAATATTCAGATTTTGAGGATTTTCATTTCATTGTCTTTAATCCTGATCAACCAATGGGATTTTTAAAATTTACTGTGTCTTCAATATTTTTTGAAGTTTCAGTATTTCTTTGATTGATTGATTGATTATATATATATATATATATAATCAATCAATCAATCAATTTTTTTTCCTTCCACATATGGAAGTGTGTGAGTTGTCTGAAGTATCCCTTTTCAGTCTGCTCTGATGGGCTTGAGTGCCTCCTCCTTGGCCCTTAAGTCCTTGAAGGATCACTGTGTGACACCTCCTCTTAGATTGGAGATTTTCAGCCAGGTTGGCCATGGTGAAATGGGGTGGGATGTTTCCTAGTCTTGATGGGCTCAGGGCTTGCTAACTTTTTGGCTCAGTGGGCTGCTTTCTGATTGGCACTCCTGGTCGCTGTCCCTACTGGAAGCACTCTGTCACATACCACTTATGGCTTGTTGAGGGTCGTCTTTTTCCCATAATGAAAGCTGCATTATTTTTTAAAATTACTGAGATGCACAATATAAAACATTTAGAAGGTAGATGCCCACTTTAACATTTGGATGTACATCCTTCCAGATGCTTCTCCATGGGTAAATATGAAGAAGACACGTGACCCATTTGAGGTCCATCCTTCTAGTCTTTTCTCTGTATATTCCCAAAAGCCAACTTATTTCATGAGCATCCTATATCTCCATGATGGTCTGAAAGATGAGGCTTAGGCTGCAGGCCTGTGCTGTTTGGATTTTTTTTTTTTTTTCGTATTTGACTAGAGACCTGTTTCTTAGATTTCTGGGATCTCCTTTGTGGGTTTTATTTTCTTTTGTGCTGAGTTGTAAGGCAAGGCCTTGACATGCTAGGTAAGTGCACTGTCACTGAGCTATTCCCAACCCCAACCCTCCATTGAGTTTTATCTTCCAGTTAGCTACTTTGTTTTTTTTTTTTTTTTTTTAAGAGAATCTTTTTTTTGTAGATGGACACAACACAATGCCTTTATTTTTATGTGGTGCTGAGAATCGAACCTGGGTCCTGCCCGTGCTAGGCGAGCACTCTACCGCTGAGCCACAATTCCAGCCCAGCTACTTGTTATTTTTGGTCACTTTTCGACCATTATTCCTTGTCATTATCTTGGTTGGATTCAGATGGGAAGCTGAGGATATCAAAGGGAAGTATTTATTGCTATTTTACCCATCTAACAACATGAAAAGTATAGCACTTTGTCCTCAATTTGTGGATACATTTTAGTTTCCGATACTCATGGTATTTGAAATTCTTTCTGGGTTCCCAGGGCCCTGGGTCTGGATCCGTTCTGGTTTTTACTACATTGAGCTCTCATGAGCTTCCTGTCTGTCTCCCACATTCGACCTTATGCTCAATGAGGGCAAGCGTGATGGCTACACCTAGGATGACAGTAGGTCCCTGGGAATTTGCATCTATATAGAGTTTGAAGGCACTGTGGTTAGATCAGATGGGCCTATGGTTAGGGCTGATCGTCCTTGCTAGGCAATTCTAAATTTAAATGCAAATTTTTGAATAAAGTTTTATGCTAATTTGATCGGAGGAATATGATTGTCTAATACAGGATTTTAAATTCATTATAAGTCTTAGGAGGTCTTGAACGAGCTGTGAAAGCTGCTGAGTTTTGGGGAATGTATGTATAAATATTCATGCCGGAAGCTGCTCAAATCACAAGCCTTTTCCTTTTTTCTAACCCCTAGAATGACAGTTGCATATTAATTCATGTGTGAGGCTTTGCAGTCTTTGAGTCCTGTCTTATCCGGTGACTGGGGTTTTTTACAGCCCCGGGAGTTGGTGGAGCAGCTCTTCTCTTTCCTGTTCATACAGCCTCCCAGTGACAGCTGACACCATTGATAAAGTCCCTAAGAAACCTCCCTGCTTTTACCAGGGTGTCTGACCTGTACCCTTGTGACAAGGGTTTCATCAGGGCACCGCGAGACATGGGACAGCAAGAGCAGAGGCTGGAGAGGGATGGGCTGGTCTGGTGACTGGCTGGCTCAGGAGAGCATGCTCTCTGGATGCCTTTTGTCCCAAGGGCTGTATGTTCTGTCACCCAGCCTTTGTCACCACTTGCTTAAGTGCACAGGAGTGAATGAATTGAGAGGCCCAACTGAAGACACAGCTGAGATGCCAGAGGCAGGCATTCCTGTTTGGGGACACTGAGAGGCTACCTGGGAGGTCTAGGCATGTGTGCACTGCCTCTGGGGAATTGAAAGGGTTGCCTCTTGAGGTGAGGGGGTAAAGGTAGGGGTGGGGAATTTTGTCTGATCTTCGGATCTGTGGTAGAATGTGAAGCATGAAGAAACTGGAGCTACTGCTTTGGTGTTCTTTCCAGCGACCTCAGTTTCTGATGGTGAGAGACTGGAGCCTTCCTGAGTCTCTGCTGCCCTGGGGTGTGAGCCAGATGGCTTTGGTTAGGATGCAGTGCAACAGGAGATGTGTGCTTGCACCAGTGACATCTGTGGGCTCTGAAGCCTGGGACTTCAGATGTCATCCACTCCCATGTACCGGCCCCTGCCTCATGGTGCTTACTTGAACAAAACTGTAGTCAAATGTTTGCTAATGAAGATGTTCAGGTTGATTCTACTTGGCTTGATTTTTTTATTCATCTAGAGGGAACACTGCTGGTAACTCCTTGATTGAATTTTCAGAATGTTACAGGTAATCCGACAAATGACATTGAATTTCTCTCTCACGATTAAGCAAATTTGAGGCCTCTCTGAACAATTTGGAAAATTCAAGAAATAATGGAAGGAATGTCTTAGTGCACTTAGCCTTCTGTAACAAACCCACCATAGGATGTGGGTACCTTAGAAACAACGGATGGATTTCTCCCAGCTCTGGAGCCTGGGAGAGCCTAGGTCAAGTCACCAGCAGATCTGGTTCCCATTGAGAGCCTGTTTCCTCCTGGATGGTTCCATCTTGCTCCATCTTCCTGTGGTAGAGGGGGCAGGGGAGCTTTCTGAGCAGCTTCTATGACGGCTCTAATCTCATTCGTGAGTGTTCTTCCCTCATGACCTAATCTCCTTCCAAAGATCCTTGCTCCTAATGCTGTCACTCTGGAGGAGGGGATCCAACATAGGAATTTGGGAGAAGGGACTTGGACCTTCATAGTGTGGTAGGGATTCCAAACTCCCTTTGTTCCACTTATCTACTTAAAAAAATAGACTCTAAATCTGTGCTGTCTGTGTCATGGCAAGTGAGGCAACTTAAGAATTCAGTTCTTCAGTAGCATTTAGCCACATTTGGCTGAGGGCTTTGTATTGAACAGCAAGGTATAAACTGTTTCCATCATCAGAAGTTCTGTTGCACAGAGCCAGTTAAAGCTTCCATAGCTACTTAATGATTTCTAAAAAAGGAATTTATCAGTGTCTAGTCCATCTTCTTCTTGAGGGGTGCTCCCTTACTCCCATGTCCCTTTTTCCCTATCTGCATAGTGGGAGTTCAGTCTTCCCTAGGGCCATGGCCTTAAAATCTCTTTTCTTTTAAATATTTATTTTGTCCAACTACAACTAAAAAAAAATATCTTTTCATCTTTATGTGGTGCTGAGGATTGAACCCAGGGCCTTGCATGTGCGAGGCGAGTGCTCTACTGCTGAGCCACGACTCCAGCCCCAAAATCTTGATAAAGCTTTCACTTCTCCAGTTGCTTTGTGCCTGCAGGACACGTCTTGCTTGTCTGAGGTAGAAGCTTGGTCTCCTATGATTGGAGTCTGCAAAATGGTCACCTTGGAGCTGTCCATGGCGAAAACATCTCCCGTGCTGCTTTGTGAAGGATAGAAGAGGGGGAAAGATTGCTTCCTGGCCCTGATGACCACTTGACATCTAAAATGAAGACCAGAACTTGATCTTGGCATTGGATGCCTCTTGGTTTAGGATCCATTTCTTTCCCTCCATGACTTGAGCGTTCTAGATGAGCAGCTCTGACCACACGTGTGCTGTCACACATCCTTGTCTTTGTCCATGCTGTGTCCTCTACTTTGTAGTTATTGAAGCACACTGTTGGGATGCTTTCCTGGTCAAAGTGGACCTGCTCTGTTCCTGCTCTGTCCTGTATTCACCAGTATCGCAGTGCTGCTTCCCCAGGTGCATGCTTGCCCTCTGGGGTGACCGTCTTTGGAGACCTGGAACGGCAGGGAAATCTTGCCCAGAGTTATGACTCATGGGTGGCTATAAACCATTTGATCTGTTAACTTGGTGAATGCCCACCCTGCCCCCAATCCCTGTTGTTAGCGACATTATTGGTGTCAATAATCATGACAATGTTTGTAGTGGTGTTGGATTTGGGTTCCCCCCCAAAACTAGATCAAGTCGTCAATTTCATAAATACTAGCTTTTTGGGAATTATCATGTATGACAATTCCATGTATGTACAAAGAGGTGTTAGCTTCCAATAACTGAAAATTGGCCAGAAATATTAAAGCAAAGTATTAAAATATTAATCTTAAGGAATGCATTTTGAGGAAAAGTAAATAATAAATGGTATCTATCACATTGTGTGGCAGGTACTAGGGAAAGTTCTCGATCACCATAGGTTTCTTAAACAACCTCGAGGCAGGTTTGCATTACGGAAAGTAGCAAATGGGTCTCCTTTTTTTTTTTTTTTCTTCCCAAACCGAGATCTGATTCACATACCATATGACTTACCATTTTGAAGTGTGTAACAGTGTTAAAAGTACATTTTCCCAGGTTATGCAACCACTGCTACTCTCACATCAGAACATTATCACCCCCAAATGGGACCACTTTTTTCCATTAGTGGTGACTCCCCATTTCCCACCCATTCCTTCTTCCCAGTCCCTGGCAACCACTAACCATTGTCTCTATGGATTTGTCTATTCTGGATAATTTATATAAATGGGATCATATAATGGGGCTCTTTGTGTCTGGTTTCTTTCACTTCACATTGAGAAAAGGTTCACTGATTCATTTTGGAACATGAATCGGTATTTCACTTTTTACAACTGAATAATATTCCATTGTGGGTCTGTGGTACGTTTGAATCCATCAGTTGATGGATATTGACTTTCACATTTTGACTGATGTAAATAATGTAGCTAAGAACCTCTATGCACGGGGTTTTGTGTATGTTTTCAATTCTTGTGGGTGTATACCTAAGATTGGAATTGCTGGACCATATGGTAATTCTATATCTAGCATTTTAAGAACAACCAGTCTGTTTTCCAAAGTAGACATAAGAATGTAAAATTATATCAGCAATGTATGAAGGTTCCAATTTTCTCATATCCTTGCCAACACTTGTTATAGCAGCGTGCTAGTGGGTGTGATCTCCTTGTGACTTTGATTTGCGTTTCCCTAATGAATAGCAATGTTGAGCATCTTTTTATATTATCAGCCATTCATATCATCTTTGGAGAAATTTTTATAAAAATCCTCGTTAACTTATTTTCATTGAGTCACACATATGCACACACATACATATACACACAAATATATACACATAGGTTATTTTTTTCAGTACTGGGTATTGGACCCAGAGTCACTCTACTACTAGGCTACATTCTTAGCCCTTGGCCCTTTTTAAAAACTCTTATTTTGAGATTGGCCTTTGCTAAGTTTCCTAGGCTGGGCTTCAACTTGGGATCCTTCTGTCTCGGCCTCCTGAGTAGCTGGAATTGTAGGCCCAATGGTGCCTAGCTGCTTGAGTTCTTATTCTAGATACCAGACCTTTATCAGATATATAATTTGCAAGTATTTCCTCCAATTCTGTAGGTTGTCTTGATATTTCTTTTTCTTTTTTGACGTAGCAAAAATCTCTAGGGCTAGGGATGTAGCTCAGTTGGTAAAGTGCTTGCCTCCCATTCACAAGGCCCTGGGTTCAATCCCCAGCACCACCAAAAAAAATTTTTTTCTAGAGGTTTTTCCAGTGTGGTGGGCAGGATAGGGAAATGAGTCAAAGGACCTGGTTTCTGGACGTGTCTGGGCCACTAACGAGCTGCCAACTAGCCTTGTAATCCTAGTAAGAGAATAATCTCTTAGCTGGTTTCTGCTTCTATAAATTGAGCAAAACAATGGCATCAACCTTACTGAAAAAATAGGATTTAATGCCAGTAAGCATGTCACAAATACCAGTTTTTTGTACCACAGACTTGCCTGGCTCTGGCTGAACATCTCAACATGTAACTCGGTTGTTGAGCTAGGTCCCTTCTGGAGATGGATGGCTGAGAAGCAGTAGCTAAAAATTGTCCCTAAAACCTGATTATAAAAACCTTTTGTGGAGTCTCATTATAGACTGCTTGGATTTTTATTCATGTGTTAGAAAGTTCCAGAATAATTGACTTAACCAGTTGGACATTGCTCGGGTCGTTGTGTGTCTGAGTGGCTCTAGGAGGGCAAGGGCTGTGGGATGGCACTCGGGGCAAGTTACTCTCTAAAAGGGGACAGTAATTGTGGGTGGGAATGTTGAGTTGTGGTGAAGAGTGCACAAGAATCATGTCCCTTGTGCTTAGTACAGAGCCAGGCACCGAGTTAGTGTCCACAATGGGTGCTGGGCTGATGGGGATGTGGGCAGGGGAGAATGTTGCTAGGTTGGGCTTCTTGGGGCATTTGTGTTGTGGACTAGCCAGTACTGGGCTATAAATGTGAAGGACTGGGTTGTAGCTCAGTGGTGCAGCACTTGCCTCACATGTTCGAGGCACTAGGTTTGATCCTCAGCACCACATTAAAAAAAAAAAAAAAAGCATTTTGTCCATCTACAACCAAAAATATACATAGAGGCTGGGGATACGGCTCAGTTGGTAATGCTTGCCTCACATGTACAAGACCCTGGGTTCAATCCCCAGCAACACTCACACACACACACACACACACACACACACACACACACACACACACACAATTATGCAAATGGTTAAAATTTAAATTTGTAAAACTTGTGGTTTGCTAAGTGCTGTGCTCTCAGGCCACTGTCAGTTGGCCTTTTATCTGCAGGGAGACACTCTCAGGGGATAGCCGCTGATTAACCTGCTTCTCATGATGTCCTTCACTTGACAGTCTTAAAACCAAATGTCCTTGAAGATATAAAATTCCAAATTCTTCGTCAATTCCGATTAGGCTTCTATTCTTGTCGCTCCGAATTGATTTTACTTGATGTAGTTTGAAGTGTTTAAAGTTTAATGCTCTTGGAGGGAAGTGCTGCTTTTCTCCCCTTTATTTGAACCAAATAGTGATTAATGATGAATGTCAAGTGGCCTTTTCCCTGATGGAACCCTTTGGTGGGTGGTTAGTTGATTAGCAGAGTCGGTGCCCCTCCTGGTCAGATAAGCAGAGCTTTCCATCTCCAGACTGCAGGGATTTGGAATGCCCCTGGAGATGAAGGGGGTTGGTTAATGGTACTTAGGTGAAATCCCATGTGTATCATAAAGTCACTTGGTACATCTCACTGAATTATGTACTCTCCTGACTTAATAGTTGAGAATTTTTTTCCCCCCTGGTTGTTGGATAAAAAGCAAAATGGGATCCTTTGGTTGTGGCTCAGTGGTAGAGTGCTTGCCTCACATGTGTTAGGCACTCGGTTCGATTCTCAGCCCCGTGTATAAATAAATGAATAAAATAAAGGACTATCAGCAACTTAAAAAAAATTAAAAAACTAGATGCGCCTTGTCCCCCATTGAGACGCTGAGATATAAAGTATCCCAAGCTGAGATGCTGAAGAGTCATGGAGCGATATCTGTTTTCCTAAGTAGCAAGTCTTTGGGGACTAGATGAGTTTACCCTTGATTAAACTCCTAGTCAGGGTGGATGAGCTCATCTGGGGATTTACTCTTCCCTTGTCTCTATGTGCTTGTTTCTGGGACTGAGAGATTTTACTTTCATGTTAGGATCAGTGCCATTTTTTTTCTAGAACTTTTCATAGATAATTACCTCTTGAGTACTTAAAAGTAAGTATAAAACATTGCCTTCCTAAACATACCATCAAATTAAGTAAATAAAACACAATATAAGAGTAGCTTTTATTAAAACAATAAAGTTTGGGGACTTTTTTATTATCTTAATAAAGTGTAACAATTTTGCGTACCTTCTTGAGCATAATTTTAAAATTTGGCTGCCTGCCTTGCCTGAAAGGATTAGTGCTTCTGAGGAAGATTATCTTGGTCAAGGAAACCTTTAAAATTTTTCTTTAAAAAAAAAAAAAATTAAAAAGTGCCGTTTGACAATTGAAGTAGTTTATTTCACCATCTAAAGTAAGGCTTTGTTCTGGGATAAGCAGTTGAATTGCTATTTTCTATTTAGAACACTGATGGATGGTTTTATATAGATCCCTGAAGTGCCTATTGAAGTGGGGTAGATAGTCCTTAGTCTGAGGACCTCTTCTACGCTGGACCTCACTGTGGGTGTAGAGTGGGATTGTCTGGTTCCTGTTTTGCTGACTCTGGAAGAGAGGCTTAGAAGGTTGACTAGGTGCGTGTGTACCCTGATGTTCTAGAACTTGGGAATATGGTGATGGACCATGGAGACTGGTCCTGTGGAGCTTACACAGTTGTGGGGAAGACGGACAAATATGTGCTATATTGCGGGGGGCGGGGTGGCAAGTTCCCATAAAGTGGGGTCAGAGACCAGAGGGCAATAGCAGATATTTTAAGGTATTCTTGCTTAAAAATACATCCCATGACAACCATGTTCTTCAAAATTGTCTAGTATCTGGGTCTGTGGGTGTAACATGCAGAAGACTGAGTTTAATCCATCGGTCTTGGTGGGGGGAAGTCAATATTAAAAACTTTGCAAATTAAATGAGGGCAAAGAGGCAATGCAATAATCTGTCCCTCTAATTTTGCATTAACAAAAATTGGAATATGGACAGTAGATTAAAGAGGGTTGATAACTATCCTGTCATTAGGTTAAAAAGAATATCCTTGTTTTTTTAGAAAAGTATTAGTGAAGAGTGAGGTATTTAGGATAAAAGGCCATGATGTATGTAACCCTCAAATGGTTAAGGAAAATGTTTTATTTATATAGTTGTATGCATATGTGTCTAGAGGAGGAGAGAGAGGAGAGAGGGAACAAATGGAGTAAAGTGTTAATGAAATTGAGCAAGGGAGTGTTTTTTTTTTAAACTTTAAGTTTAAAGTTGTTTCCCTGTAAAAACTTCTAAAAACCATGTGTAATCCAACACTTATTTAAAAAACAAAAAAACCTATTAAAAATGCTTATTCCTTGGGCGAATTTCCTATTAGTCATTTACATATTGATGTGAACTTTGAGAAGTAATTATTGATTTTTGCTATTTAGCTGAGACCATCAAGGACCTGAGTGGTCTCCCCGCCCCTGACTCCTTCCTGGGAGTTAAAGGCAACTTGGGAGGAGGCATGCGAAGGTCTTGGCAGTTGGGCTACAAAATGGAGATGGAGGTAGAAGGTTGGGTCTTGGAGAGGGAATGCATGATGTGTCATGGGAGATGAGAGATTAGAAGGGAAGGTTGTGCTGTATATAGGTGAGCATTCTGTAGCCCATTCTGATGCCATTTTAGCATGTATTATTTTTTTAAACATTGAGACATAATTTACATGTGAAGGAAGGTTGTGGGTGACCTAACCATGAATAGCTATCCAATGGTAGTCACTGTTCAGCACTTTAATAGAGATTATTTAGCTGAATACTTATAATATTTTTTTAAGTTGTAGATGGACACGATACCTTAATTTTATTATGTGGTACTGAGGATTGAACCCAGGGCCTCACATATGCTAGGCAAGTGCTCTATCCTTGGGCTACAACCCCAGCCCAAATCCTCAACAATATTCTAATCAGGTAGGTATTATTTTCTTAATAGACAATGAGGAGAGTCAGGAGAGGTTATAACTATCTTAGGCCACATACCTGACGAGGGGCTGCATTTTGAATCTAGATCTGATACATCAAAGCCTGTAGACCAAGCTGATTCTGATTGTCTCTGGTTTTTGTAACAGAATGTGGGGCACTTCCTAAAATGTAGAAGTTGAACACTTCTCAGCCCAAAAAGGGAAGAAAAACTTTGTAAATAATCTCTAGTGTAAGGTACTAGTGTAAAACCGAGGTATCTGGGAAGTTAATCTTGGGGTTTATAGAATCAGTTCTGCTCTGATAAACCGTCCATCTCCCCCAGTTGAGTTCCAAGGTAGAAACTCGGATCTGCTGGGGTGTGTGTGTGTGGTGGTCTACTAGGCACTGACATTCTTCTCTGTCCTGTGCTACAGATTTGATGTTTCTGTGCCACAAACTTTACTTCCATTATCTCCTTGCAGCTTTTACCCTCTCCATAGGCCTCTGGACACTTACTCAGCCACCCAGAAAGGTTATCAAGAACCCCATTGGGTTCAGGATACAGAGACATTTTAAATGGAACTCCGAGTTCCATTAGTAGGTTGGCACCCACCTTCAGGAACTTTCTTCTCTCTGAACCCTCCTTAGGCCAGCTCAGCAGCTGGCAATGGCTGCAGAAGCCTGATACCAGGATTCAGGATATTTATTTCCCATTCATCTACCTGGCAGCTTATCTTAATGGCCTCTTCCATCCCCCTAAAGCCCTGTTACTTGGCAGATCTGAATGTTAATTTTTTTATTAAAAATCTTTCTCTGGTGCACTGTACTGTGGGCATTTAGCAACTACTGTGTGCAGTACACAGCTCTTGATGCTCTTTCATTTGCAGCTAGGAAGCTTTAAAATTCCCTGATTCTTATCATGTATTGATTGGTTTTTGTTTTTGTGTGACCAGCTTTGGTCCCATGGAATTAGCTTGTTCCAAGACCACAAAACACATCCTCCTGCAATAAATGATGCACTATAGCTCATAGGTTCCTGGGACGTGTATTGCCTCATCCCAGGGTTTCTCTTTGGCACTACTAACACATTATCTGGACAGTCTTTGTTGTTGAGGGGTCTGTCAAGGGCAGTGGGAGATGCTCAGCACCATCACTGCTTGTGCAGGTAGTAGCGCCTGCACTCAAACACCAGTTGTCCTAACTAAACAGGGTTTCCAGTTTTTACTGAATGTTTCTAAGGCTGGGGAATAATTACCCTCACAATATTCTATTAGGTATTGAAGTTTCTTTCTTTTTTTTGTACCAGGGGTTAAACTCGGGGGCACTTAACCACTGAACCTCATCCCTGCCCTTTTTTGTATTTTATTTACAGATGGGTCTTGCTGAGTTGCTTAGTGCCTTGCCATTGCTAGGCCTGGCTTTGAACTTGGGATCCTCCTGCCTCAGCCTCCCAAGCTACTAGGATTACAGGCGTGAGCCACTATGCCCAGTTTAAAGCTGGTTTTGCAGATAAGGGAATCGAGGCAGAGAGTTTAAATGGCCACATGGCCAGGGCATGACAGAAGTGAGGTTTGAAGTCATCCCTATGTGTTTGGCTCTTCCTTTGAGGTTCTTTTGGTATTTTGATGCATGCACACGAGGGCAGTGAATCTGGTGGAGTTGCTCTTCAGTTGAGCTTATGCTCTTGGGAAAAGCCCTGTTCTCTTTGCCAGATGCAAGATAGTCTATCCATCATGTCTTTGAGACTCCCAGGCATCTCTCCCAAGGGGAGAGAGAGATAAAAACTGAGATGTTTTAACAGCAAAGCTAGAATGCTCAGTCCTGCTCCATCGTGGCTGATAAGGGCATGTTGCTCCAGGGATTGCTACAGTCTGCAAGGGGACTCCATACTCGCAGCCTGGGACCTTCGTTGCCAGAATTCTGCATATTTCTGGAGAAAGTTGCATGGACTTTTGGCACATGCCTCTACTGAAGAGGCATGTCGCCTATTTCTGAAATTTTACTTTCACCCATGCTCTGTTGCACTGACGGAAGAGAGTGGGGAGAATGGTAGCCTGAGGGTGAAGCTTAGCAGTCCCAGTGAGCAGTGCTGGGGCCAGGATCAGCAGGGCTTTGGCTGTCCTCATGGGCTGTACACGCTCTGCCGTGGTACGAACAGACAGTGGTACGTCCTCTTGCCTCATCCCACTGAGAGCGGATGCAGAGAGAGGTGCTTGTCGATTTTCTGGCCCTTGGTCATCTAAGGTACATGATGGGGAGGGGTGGGCTAGGGAGTAGGGCAAGGGGGCATGTTACTCTTCAGCTTGCCTTCATGCCTCTGGCTGAGGAAGAAGCACTTTTCTTGGGGCATCTAGACATAGACTGTCTGGGCATTGGGGATTTCTATGCATTGCAAAGTTATAAATATCCCCCCCACCAGTGGGATGCACAGTACAGGCTGGTTAAACTTGAGGAAGTACCTCTTTAAGATCTGATTTTTGAAATACAAAAGAATATTACTAGGGAGTTGGTTGATTTTTGGAAATAAGAGGAAAAATATCCTTGTATGATTTTTTTTTTTTTAAATTTTTTTTTCTGTGACTATACATACTGATCTTGGATAACTGCTTTGATTTGCTGGTTTTTAAGCCAATGCCATGTGGTCTTATTACCTCATATTGCCAAGGAACATGCAGACATACCAGCAAGCATCCAGGACCGGAAGAAATGCAGGTCTTAATGGTTCTACTATTAGCCTTGACCTTGAACTCTTCTTTCAATTTCTTATTCTATAAAGTAAGAGCATTTCCCCTGTCAAATTTCAGAGACGCTGCAAAGTGAATGAATATTTTTGGAGAACTTGAAGGACAGGTTCAGTAACTACTAACACAATCAAATACAGTCATAATAATACTGAATCATAATTGCCAGCTGTATCGGAAAGAAGGTGCCAGAATTACCTGGGAATGTGCTGCTGCTGACCTCTGCATTCCTGTAGGAAGGGCATGAGGAACATTCTCATACTTTAACCTGGTGTAGTGCACAAGAAAAATTTTAGTTGCTTTTTTCCACGTGGGAAGCTCTCTGCTGCCCCCTTGCTCTTAGCCCATCCTTCTCATTCCCCAGAGTAACCCATCTGGGCTTGTGTATGTATTGCTCTCAACGAAAGGGGAGAGTAGACAACATTTTATATTGTCTTAGGATTAATTTTTTTTTGTATTTTGTTTACATTTTTTTCTCTCAAGGCCTTGAATCTTTCTATGCAAGTATATCAAATATGGATCTGTCATTAAATCATGCGTTTTTTTTTTTTTTTTTTTGTACCTGGGATTGAACTCGTGGGCACTGGACCACTGAGCCACATCCCCAGCCCTTTTTTGTATTTTTTTTAGAGACAGGGTCCCGCTGAGTTGCTTAGCACCTTGATTTTGCTAAGGCTGGCTTTGAACTCACGATCCTCTTCCTCAGTCTCCGGAACTGCTGGGATTACAAGCATGCACCACTGCACCCAGCCAGTACGTGGTACTTAATGGAATGCATCTGTTATTATCAAGCTCTCTTGATGGATACTTTTTGGATACATAATATACACTTGAACCTGAAAAAGACCACATTATGGTATGAAGTATTATGGCCAGTGAGACCCTGAATGAAGGAAAATTCCAGCCCTGTATCTGTATGCTGAAGAGATAATCGATCAGTTTTTTTGGGCTTCAGTTTTTTAAATATAACAAGGGATCAGGACTAGTAAACATTCTGAGGTCTTATTTACCTTTAAATGTTATAAATTCATCCTTAGATCTTGTGTATTAGTTTCCCGTTACTATGTAATATCCTAAAACCTAATGTCTTAAAATTTCCATCTATGTAGTCTGTTTTTGCTGGATGTTTCTGAGCAGGGCTCTCTTGGTCTTGCCTGGATTTACTTGTGTGTAGTCACACGTAGGCTGACAGGTGGGTGAGGGGCCTGATGTTCCTAGATGTTTTCAGCCACATGTACAGTAGGTGACTGGCTGTTGACTGGCAGCAGGGTTTGCGATGTCCACAGATTGTATGTTTTTCATCCTCTAGTGGATTAGTCTAGGTCTGGTCACATGTGACTGAGCAGGATTTCTAAACGGCATGAGGAGATGTCTTGGAGTAGAAATGACACGGGGTTGCTTCTATCGCATTCTTACTGGGTCAGAGCAAATCATAAGGCCAGCCAGATGCAGCAGGCAATGATAGACTCCCCTTCTCCATGGGAAGAACTGCAAAGTATTGTGGCCATTTGTATGGTCTAGTATAGCCTATAAACTGAGCCGCTGAGTCGTGACTAAAGGCTGTTACAAGAAGGAAAGAATAGCCAGAGATGAACTTTAAGATCTCAAGAACTTTGAGTTGGTGTAAGTGCCTTAATGCAACAGAGAACAAAACAAACCCCTTGACCACTCCTACAGGTGTGCTGGATACTATTCAGCACTAGGGTTAATAAAAAATTCCCCATGACTGCTGTTCTGAGACAATTTCATATGAGGTTTGATAATTAAACCAATATACCATAATCCAGAACAAGTGAGCCGAGTTGAAATATAAACCCAGTCCTGTGAAAGCCCAAAGAAAGGACCCACCAATTCCATTTGGGGTTGAACCAATTTTAGAAAGGATAAATGACAGCTTGTATTAAGCACAGCAGGGCTGGGCAGGCAGGGGAAGAGGCTTGATGCCAAAGCAAACTCACGAATGAAGGTCTGCCCTGAAAAACTCAAATGGTCTCATGATCAGGAGAGTGAGCAGCAAGGCCCAAGGTCAGGAAGCAGACATGGCGGGCACACTAGACGTCACTGGGAATTGCAACTGGGCCATGCCAAGTAAGTGTTTGTCACCACTGAAAAAGATGGAGCCAGACAGGCCCAAGAGTTCTTTCAACTTCATCTGAGTCAAAGAAAATGAACCCAAAATTTGACACCATTGCTGAATCTGTCCTTATATTTTCTGGAAAACAAGGAGGTTGTTTTTCCAGTCCTTCATTTCTGAGGCAATTGTTGTGTCTGGTATGTATGTACCATAACCCATAATAATGGGATAATGTTTCTTATTTGGCTCTGGTTGCTTCCAAGATGAGTAGGAAGAGAGCAATCTACCTTCCTATGCTGTACTCACAATGTGACCTTTTCCCCTAGAAGCCTGTGAACATGGTTGAGTAGGTGACTGCCTGTGACAACAAGCAATTCTTTTTCTTGCCAGTAGAACCTCAATTTGCTCCATGAGTCAACGGTCCTAGTCCCAGGGATGAATGGTGCTGTGGTCTGAGCCCCTAGTGGCCCATCTCTTTCCCCCTCATCCAGGTACTTTCTCGCCAGCCCTCCCTGCAGCTAGGGATAGTCATGAGACCCAGTTGAGACCACTGGTGCAGAAGGGGAAGGTTTTTCTGGTTAAGAATCCTACAGAAGGAGAAAGTTCCTTGGTCTCCTTTTCCTTCCTTCCTACTTAGCTCCATGTGACAATCTCACACATGTATCCTATGTCAGCCACTTTTCATCTTGAGGCATTGTGCCCTTGGGCCAGTTAATGTACACATGGTGGCTGAGGAGGAGGATGAAAAGAGCCACAAACCAACACTAGGACTGTTTAATTCTGAACTTAAGTGATAGAGTTCTGAAGCTTAGGCCCTGTCAATTCTGTTACTTGCAATCAAGTGTGTTCCTAACTGACTTGTGGTTTGTATCAGGATCTGGGATATGATAAAAGAAACGGTCTCTTACCTCCTGCTCCATCTTTACATATGAAATATACTATTGACACTTGGTCAAGCTTTCAGATTATCGTGCATTCTTGGCTTTTGGCCAGAAATGCTTTTTTTTTTTTTTTTTTTTTTTTTTAGGTATTCCCATGTTAATCCTTAAACCTGAACCAAGAGGTCACAGCAAAGAACAGGTATATGGAAGATGGGCATTGCTCTCATCAATTCTAGGGCAAAAGCACAAGTGGTTAAAGTCATGGTCTCTGCCTGGCACAGGAACAGTGTTCTTTAATGTGAGCCTCTGTATCTAACAAAGTAGATTGGAGAATGGTAAGGCATAAGTTTTAAAATGAACTGGAGAAAAAAAGCCACTGAATGGAACTGGAACCAGATATTGGAATTCATGTTCTAAAGGAAAAATGTTTTTAACCATGACCTTGCACCTGCGATGTGTCTACATTTGCACAAACTGTTGGATGTGTGTGAGGGGGGAAGGGTGGAAGATATGAAAGTCTTTCAGGAAGAGCAAATAGAAGAGAAAAAAATGTGTCTACCGTAAGGGTGGGAGCTGCAGCAAGAGCTGAGCCTGAAGGTGACAGCTGGAGAAAAACGCTCACTGGGGACATACCATAGCATACAGAACCCCACTGCCATATGCTCAGGAGCGAGCAAACCTCTGTGGCAAGAATCCCTTGATGTAAACTTCGATGCTTGCAGCCTGTGGCTGTGTCCTGTGGAGTGGCCTTTCCCAGGATCTCTTGCTCTGCGCTTGTGGGTGGGGCCGGGGTGTCAGCCAATGGGAGGAGCTGAGCCTTGGCAGTCAGGCCCGGTAGGTCCGCCCTCCCCACCAGCCTCCCACGTGTCCTGCTCCCCAGGTTGGGCTGCAGCTTCTGGGCTGTTTCCACACCCTTTTCCCACCATCCCTCCAGCCCTGGAGGTCATGGTATCTTCTAGTGCTGCTCTTGATGCATCACTTCTCCGGAAGTTTCTTCTCTTCCATTCTCTGAAAATCCTCTTTTCCATATTAAATCTCCCCTTTTGACACATTTCCTGACTGGACAGGATCTCAAGATGTACTCTCTCACGGAGTGCCCAAGCAGTTTTTATTTTGATTGCTCAGTTGGATGACAGTCCATAGAAATTTGGATGGGGTGGTGCGAGTGAATAGGAATGGACAATCCCAAGGAGGGAAAAGTACATGTGGAATGTTACCTGTGTGTAAGAAGGAAGAAAACTAAAGATGACTTATTAACGGAGGCTGCAATAGGAATCAGCCAGTGGATATATGATATAATGAGAAAGGACATCAGGTATTGGGGCAGTGGTGAAAAGCCTTCTATAGGTCAGTAGAAATGGGAAGTTATTTCGAGGTCTGATGGGACATTCATGGCTTAGAAAAGGTGAACATTGAAGACTGGATGAGAGAGCCTCTTTGAGAAGGATACATGTACCCTCTGGATGAAGGGGTCTTCAGAGGAAGAATGTTAGGCTGGACTCCAAGTTGACCCAGGATTGGAGGATGAAGGAAGTTGTTGAGCTAAAGGAACACTCAAGTGTAGGAGAATTCAGACAGTTCATAATCCCAGCAGCTCGGAAATGTTGGTAGTGATCAGTGACATAAAAAGGTGCAGAGAAAAAAAGGGATTGGGAAATTTGCTCTAAAGGAAAGTCAGAGGGTTTATATTTGGCCCCTGGCACTAGGCTGATTGTTCCAAATAGGATTTTTAAAAATAACCATTTCATTGTTCAAATTTTTCCTCTGCAAAGCACATGCCTTCTCTTTAGTTTGACCGTAGTTGTGTGGGATCTCTCTTGAATCCCTCTGAGCAGTGCATAGGGAAACCATGAAAATGGTTCATGGTAGCAATACACGGACTGAAAAGAGCTGTGACAGACCTTTGGGGGAACTCTGACAAGAATCAGTTTATTTATCTCTCCCTTTTTGTAGATGATGCAGGGAAGTAGACAATTTCAGGTCTGGACTTGGTGGAGAAATTGCTTCTGCAGTTTCTTCTCCTTTTAATGTGTGCTGAGATTCGTGTTTTGTAGCTCCTTTGGATGAAGTCTAAGAACTGCTTTCTACTGAATTCTGTATGAATAAACAGTCAATCCTATAAAGCAATTCCAAAATAATTCATTAGTTTAACTTGTTATAAAAGTAGTGGCATATAAGACAACATGGAACATGGAGGGAAGATGATCATGGTCTTGCGTTTCTAAGATCACTGTTTACATGTTAACAATTTGGGATAATTTGGGCGAAGACTTTGTTTTCACACTTGTGTTGGCAGATCTCCTATTTTAGTGAGAAGTTCTGGGTAGTTGTGTAGAATGCCTCTTTTATCCAGCTGTCCTGGATCTATAGTTCTGGCCATATTAAGGGGAAATAAGACCAGTCTTATAAGAAAACATTGTGTGTTCCACATTCCTTGTGAAACAAAAAGAAGCCCTTTCTGAATGAAAAGGGGCAGATAAACCATGTAAAAATTGTCCATGAAAGAGGGACAATTAAAGCATTGTTTATAATTACACTGAGATTCATGAATGTAAAATTAACCATTTTAAAAATGGTTATTCTAGATGCTTAATACATTACAATATTGTAGAACTGTGATTTGCATCTAATTCTAAAGTTTTCACACCTCAAAGCCTTGAACCCCTTTAGCAGTTACTTGGCATTTCCCCCTTCCCTGAGCCTCTGGCAGTCACCAATCTGCTTTGAATTTCCAGTTCAGGCTATTTCAGAGAAATGGAATCTTATCATCTATAACTTTTTGTATCTATTTCTCATAATCGGCATAATGTTTTTGAGGTTCAGCTATGTAGTATATATCAATTCCTTTTATATTTCTGTATCATTCCTTTTTATGGCCAAATATTCCACTCGTATGGATGTATCACATTTTTTTGATTCATTCATTAATGGGCATTTGAGTATTGAGTAGTGCTACTGTGAACACACTTTGAGTTCATTTTTAATTCTTTTGAGTAAGATACTAATGTTATTCATTACTTCCTGGGTTGTGATGTACCCAGGTGGAGGCAGATCATGGTAACTCAAGGTTAGAAACCCACACATCTTGTTTCTTGCTGAGCACTTCCTTGCATTACGTCAATTTTTTGTTGCAATCCCATAAATAATGCATGAAGCCTCTTTGGCCCGGTCGAGGGTGATTGGTACTTTGCTGTGAGAATCCTAGTTTCAGCACTTCTACTTATAGTGCGGGATGTAAGATAGAATCTCTATCTTATAACTGCTCACAGGGGGAAAATTCTTGTACTGCTAACGGTCTCAGAAGATCTTTGTTTTCATAGTCCCAGATCACAATGTCCCTGTCCTCTGCCTTATCAGTTCTTTCTGCTCAGAGGATCTTCACTCACCGGCTGCTGCTTTGGTTCAGAACTAAAGGTCCCAGGTCGCCAGTGACTGGAACTGTTACCATGTGACTCGCCTGGGAACTGCATGCGTCTTGGAGATGCCTCTGTTATGATCTCTTCACTCCTTACAGTGTCCTTTCAGTTCCTCAAGCTGGTCCTTGATAGACTTGAAGTAGAAATGAAACTTGATGCTAGGTGAACTGGAACTTTAGAGAGTAAATCTGGGTGAGAAAGGTGAGTGAGCAATTATCAGATGACAGATTAAAGCAAGCACACCAGTTTAGCAGTGTTTGCACCTGTGAAATGACCTATTGTTTTAGGTGGGTCTCCCAGAAAGCTAAAGCCTGGGAGATGAAGGCTTGGATGCAGAATGTGATTCCAGGTAAGCAGAGATCAGTAAGAATAAAATATGAAAAGACGAAGGCAGTCTACAAGGTGTGCTACTCTGCTGGTTGTTGCTCTGGGCAATAGAAGCTAAGTCTCACTGCTGACCATGTAGCATGTGCTTCACCACCTCGAGTAAAAATAAGGGTGGTTTTCCATTGGCTTCCATCTTCCATCAATCAGTGGTGGCTTGGTGGGTTGCTGTCTCTTGCACTTAAACCTGGTGGAATAGTTACCATGAATTTTCCAGACTGGATTCTCTAAAATAGTCCTCTATGAGAAAGCAGGAGGTAGACCACACAGGCGCTTTGTGTACAGTAGCTACTTCAGCAGCCTCTGTGGCTCACATGTGGGTAGTGAGGGTTAGGTGACAGGACCCAGGTATTTCCAGCTCATGATATGACCCTATTCCTTCGTGAGTATATTGGTGGTCCCTTGAGGCCTCCTTATCTCCCTGAGTTTCAAGGAACAGTTTTCCAGCTGGCTCTGTGAAAGGCATGCATTTATCCCAGTTCCCCTAAAATTTCCCCTCTCTTATCCCTTATACTTTTGAGGGAATTAGGCCAGCTGATCCATTAGACTTACAGCCACTAAGTCTGTTAAAGCAGTAGGAATCCAATTAAATTTTAACACAAGACCAAACTCTTCTTAAAAATGAATAATTTGAACTGTGCAACAGGTGGTAAAATCTCTGGGGACAGAAAGAAATGAAGGAAAATCTTTCATGTACCATCATGCAGGGAGTGATAAGAGTTTAATTTTCTCCTTCAGGTGCTCCAGAGTCTGTTATGACAGTGACATAGTAGCTCAAAAGCACTTTGTGAGGTAGTATGAGCAATTGTTCATGTGAGGCCCAGCAAATTTTCATCTGAATTTCATTTGAAAAACCAGCTGTCTTCCTCCCTGTATTAGTAGTTGAGCACCTCTAATACGGAACCCCAAATGTTCCAAAATCCAAACTTTGAGTGCTGCAGGTAAGATTCCACACCTGACTCATGTGATGGGCCACAGTCACAATGTAGGAGCACTGAAAATAGAGTAAAATTACTTTCAGGTTGTGTATAAGGTTTATATGAAACAAATGAATTTGTCTAGGCTTGGATCCCATCCCCAAGATATCTCATTGTGTATGTACAAATATTTCAAAACTGGACGCCCGCCCCCCCCCCAAAAAAAAAAAACCTGAAACACTTTGTACCAAGCATTTTGGATGAGGGTTACTCTACCTGTGACAGAGCTGACCTGCCTAGGTATTAACACCTGTGAACCAATGCCAGTTGTGTTATGAGCTTGGGATCTCTTTGCTGAGCCAGTCTGTGCCCTGGTAGAATTATGGAAACAGCTTTCTTATAGCCCAGGCATTGGAGAACACGCATAGAATTCCATGGTTCAAGGATTCTAGGGCTAAGCTCCTCTAGAAGTCCTCTGAGCTGTTGCAATTTGGAGACATGGTCCCAGAGTCAAAAACATTCAGCTAAATCATAAACCGTGATGTGTGCAAACCTTCAGCATGTGTGACATTTTAACTAAAAATCTTTTCCTCAGCAATCTTCAGAGGAATCCCAAGGCCCTTTCATTAAGCACAAGCTTAGTGCTAGAGTTTCTGCATCATCTCTCTGGTCTCAAGTGTATCTGTAATGAATCATCTGTAATTTCCTGTTTTAGTCTCTTTGAATTAGAGGACAAACTGATTATGAAATATCTAGGAAGATTCTATAAAGTGTTTACTTTTTAGAATGGTCATTCCCACACCCAATTCAACAGCAGTTTTTAGCAACTGGCTTCTACTGGTGCTTTTCCTAAATCAGCTTAGTTTTATTGAGTTATTTTTCAAACTTGTATTTTTCTAATGAAAGTTTGTAGTTAAAATAAGTACACAGCATGAACAGAGTAGGGGACTAAACACAGTTGGCTCTTTTTGGTTACCCAGTTCAGCTGGTGGGGGCAGAGGTCTGCAGGCATAACTAGAGAGGCCAAAGCCATATAGGCAGGTGGCCCTTGTGTGGGAAGGTCTGGAGGTCGAATGGAAATGATGGAAAGTAGGGGAAGTCCAATTGGTTGGTTAAACTAAGGCATTGAGAGCATCTCCTACAGATTTTCTAATTCTGCTGCCTGGCCCTGATATTGGGCAACAACAACACCTTCACATAGAAGATGGTCAGACATCTTCTGGCCCATCCACACACTTTTTGCATGGAAATTATCAATACCCATGTTGAGTCCCACAGGCTATCTATCCTTGCTGGATATTCATATGACGTGCCAGGACTGCAAATGTCATCAATGGGAATGACAAGGGCTTGGTCCTTATACCATATCTAGTTCGAAACATTTCCTGTCTTGAATTCCTTGGGGAAAAAAGGAAGACATCTGAGAGTAGATTGGGTTCTTTGGGAATAAGAAATTGGAAGAAAGCAAAATAAGTATGAAAATGAATCTTATTAGCTCTGTAGACTCATCTAGTCCTGTATCTGGATAATAGGATTCTTAAAGGACTTTAGATTGTCTTGGATTTGTGTTTTAAATTAAGCCTAACTCGGTGTTAGCATAAGCCTGTCAACTTAGTTTATTCCTGCATTGGTAAGAAGTTCCTTAGGGTGAATTAGGGTTTGATTGTAGCTGTTAGGTACACTGTGCGTGTCAGACATATAAAAAGCGAAGCAGTAAAGTAGATGCAAATAGCAAGAGCTTCCAAGATTCTGGTCAATACAGTGTTCTGAGGAAAATGACCTCATTAAGGCACAGATTTGTAAGGTTTCTGTCACCTCCTATGGCTCCCCCCACCACCAGGTACCATCTATGGAGACAGCCTGAGTCATTAGCAAGTCTCATCTCCCTCTTACCTGCATCAGCAACACAAAGCTTGGAATAGTAATTAGTGGGATTTATTCATAGATTCTGTAGGGCTCTACAGCTTGGGCATGTTGATGGTCATGTTTTTTTTTTTTTTTCTTTAAAAAGCATGAGAAATCTTGAAACAAGTTGGAGTGCCCTTTTGAGCTCCATACTTTGGTGCCTGAGATTTGGGAAGGAGATAATGATCCCTAAGTAGATAAAACACTTCTGTCAGATTAGTTATTGATTTTTTTAAGAAACTCAAATTTGCTTCTTAAAATGATCCATCTTAGGATCATACTGGACTTTCATCCCTGTGGTTGGTTTAACTCTTTGGTGGGAGACAAATTTAACCAAAAAACGAGGCGCTCCTTTCCTCACGTTGTAGGGTGAGCATCTATGGAACTCCTTGGCATGTGTACGCATTTTGTTTTGTGATTCATTTCTGATATAAAGTATCTTCTTTGATTCTATGAAGATGTGAAAAGAAAGAGAATGGAATAAATCATGAAATGCCCATCTTCAGGGCAGTAGTAATATAATTTCATAATGAAAACTATCCGGTAGAGATGACACGTGCCATGTGTAGATGTATATAAATTGGACACACATCACAGTTTAATATCTGAATGTGACCCTGAGGAGAAAGCTTTCTGGAACCCTTTGTTCAGGATGGCTTGTCATTCTGAGCATAAAACCCCTCAGGGAATCCCACCTGTTCTGGCTTATGTGGTGTTTGTAACTTTTAATTCAGGAACTGGGGGCTGGGGTTGTAAGTCATTGGTAGAGCACGTGCTTAGCTGGTGAGAGGCCCTGGTCTTGCTCCCCACCACCTTTTTCATCTTTTATTCAGAGACGGGGTCTCCCTGGATTGTTCAGGGCCTCGCCAAGTTGCTGAGGCTGGCTTTGAACTCGGGATCATCCTGTCTCGTCCTCATAAGCCACTGGTATTAAAAGGCATAGGCCACCAAGAAGGCTCCCATCCATTGTCTTTGACCTTGATGTCTCCTCTATACCTGGAGTACTTCCAACTTCGTCTTACCGTCCATCTGGCTCAAACACATTTGGCGGACTCGGCCCCCACAGCCGTTGTAGGTGTTGAGCTCCTCCCTGGATAGCTATGGCTTACTCTTTTGCCTCACCATTTTTAGTGAGAAAGTCCCCGTTTTCTCACTAGAAAGTCATTTCCATGAGGCAGGGATATTCGCGGGTTTTGCTTATTGTTGTATTTCTATTATCTCAGGCAGTACCCGACACATGGAAGGTGTCCATTAAATATTCTTTGACCTCTGAATGTGTGTTGGTTGATGTTGTACCACGTTGTTTTGAGGGCATTTCATATTTTTCATGTATAATTAGTGAGGGTGTTGTGCCTTTTTCCAGACTCTTCTGCCTCCTTGAAAAAAGACACCAATGACTGTGTTGACATTTTAAAATGGAAGTCTCCAGGGAAGGGATAGTGGTTAAGATTGATGGGGGAGCAGGTGGGGGCATTCATTTCTAAATATTGATTATTTGTGGAATTTGCAAGGTGAAGCCCAGTAGCAGGTTCCAAGGAGTATGCATGGCCGGTATAGACAGTCCCTGGCCTGGGGGAGGTTATCCTCTGGGGGAGGCCATTACACATGGAGACGGGACTGGGGATGGAATGCATCGAGTGCTGTCATCTTTGACATCTGTAGATATGCTGTGCATCAAGCATGACTCCTGTGATTATGAGCAAATGATTAAAAACCATTAAAAACTTAAGTATTTTAATACTATGTCTTAGTCCTAATGAGCTTATTGTCTTAAGTATTGAAATTAGTATGCTCCATGGGACCTTGATGTTAAAAGTAACTTTCCCCAAAAGGTTAATTAAATAAGTAATCAGTTACCCTGTACTGTGAAGAGCAGTGGTAACCTTTTTTGGGCCTCAGATGCGGAGCTGAGTGATTCGCCTATAGTGAGATGGTGCACTCTCATGACAATGGCCTCCCAAAGGCCTGGCCTCCGCTCTGGGGTTAGGATTTAAATGTATGAATTGAGGGCTGGGGATGAAGCTTGGAGGTAGAATGCTTGCTAGAATGTGTGAAGCCCTAAGTTTGATCATCTGCACTGCACTACACAAGAAAAAAGTAAATAGATTGTAAGCGCATGTATACATATATAAAACACATGTATGATAGGGATAGTCCATTAGATCAGAGCATGTACGTGAGTATGTGTATTTTTGCTGTGGTTTTAATATCTGTCTGGTGGGGTGAGACCTTCCCTTTCCCTCTTCTTAAAAAATTAGCTTGGCCTGTTGTGAACCTCTTATTCCTTCATTTATTTTATAAAAAGCTTGAATTGCAAAAAATCCCACTAGAATTTTTATTAGAATAAGTATAAATATTTTGGGCACAAAGTGACATTTATATAACATTGTTATTGTTCATGTATCATGTATTTTTATTTTCCAAACTCCTTTGTTTTGTTGCCAAGGATTGAACCCAGGAGCACTTAACCACTGAGCCACATCCCCAACCCATTTTTATATTTTAGAGACGGCGTCTTTCTGAATTACTTGGGGCCTCTCTCAGTTCCTGAGGCTGGCTTTGAACTCGGTCCTCCTGCCTCAGCCTCCAGAGCTGTTGGGATTACAGGCATGCACCACGGCACCTGTTTTCCTAATTATTGATTTCTTTTCATAGATTAAACTTTTTCCCTCCATACAGACTTTGTGTATACCTTATTGGATCAATGCCTGCATATCCTAGTTTTTAATGCTATTGCAAAGGATGTCTTTGTTATAATTTGGTTATTGCTGATACAAAGAAATGCTATTAGCTTTTCTAAACTCATCATATATCTGGCAACCTTGCTGGGCTCATTAGTTTTCTTCTAGTAAAACAATTACATCTATAGTCAACAGCACTTTGTTGCTTTGCTTCCCATCCTTCTTTTTCATTGTTGTCCATTTCACTGGCTAGTGCCAATAAAAATACATGATAGTGTGAATCTCCTCTTTTTCTAAGACTAAAAGGAATAAAATTAAAACTTCGGTAAGAAGTGTTGTTCTAGGTTTTTGTGTCTAACCCAGTTAAGTCAAGGAAACATCTGTTTTCACAACTTTTCCTCATTATAATATCAAGCCAGCAGTAAAAAGGTCTCAGTATCATCGTTCATAAACAACATCCACAAAGTAGAATTACTTCCTTTGGGGATCAGCAATTCCAAGAGTATTTCAATGCAAGTACACATTTGCTTTGCTTTCAAAGGTGTATTATGTGTATATTCTCAGGATAGGTGACTGGATTGAATTTTTAGGTATGAAGCAAGGTGAACGTGTCTAACGCATATCAGCTTTCCCTCTTTATCAGTTACTTCACGTGCTAGATGGTGTTAGGTGGGCAGCCCTTCATTTGGTTGGAAAGGGGCAACTGGAGGGGATGAATCACCAGTGAGGCTGTTTTTGAGTCTTGAATGAAACCTGTAATTTGGACTCTATCTTTGTATGATGTGTTTACATTTGGGGGCTTAATAATATCCTTAGATCTATTAAAGGAAAGGACTATTGTAGAATCTGAAGGTGGACATCTGAGGTTCCTTTTGGCTCTAAAAACTTAACTTTTTTGGGTGCTAGAGATTGAACCCAGGGGCACTTAACCACTGAGCCACATCCCCAGCTCTTTTTATGTTTTATTTAGAGTCGGTCTGATGGAGTTGCTTAGGGCCCTGCGAAATTGCTGAGGCTGGCTTTGAACTCATGATCCTTCTGCTTCAGCCTCCTGAGCCCCTGGGATTTTCAGGTGTGTGCCACTGCTCCTGGCTAGTTCTTAAGATTTTATAGTTCTATAGCAGCGAAATGGAATTGACTTGGTCAGCATGAGGAGGAAGACTTTGCTTTCAGAATAAAGCATCTAAAATGAGTCTTGGTACTGGGGATTGCAATGGTTTTGAGGGGCAGTGCAAAGCTCAGAGTGGAAGGTGGTGAAATCACACTTCGCTGCTTCTAGTGGACCTCGGAAATGGGGAGAAGACATGGTGTGGGATAAGGAGGCCAGGTGCATAAGTCCAGTGCTTTTAGTGCAGATGAGACCATGGAGCTGGCCTGAAAAAGGCTAGAGATTCTTGAATGGTTGGATTAGCTTTAGAAAAGAGTCTCAAAATTTGTGGGGGATAGTAGGTGGAGCAGGACCTGAAAATGATGGAATGGAAGCATTTTCAGCTTGCTTCCTCCTATCTATTTGTAGGAAATAGAACTACATGCTTTTGCTTGCATGGATTTTTTTTTTCAAAGATTTGGCATTTACATGTGTAGTCATGGATTTATTTAGAAGCAGGCCAGAGACTGGGAATACTATTTTTCATTTGCACACACTTGCATGCATGTATGTGTCCCTTAAGAGGGTACTGGTCCAAAGCTAGTGAAAAATATTTAAGGTATGTTAAAGATTTGCAGGTGACAATGGAAGAAATCCGCTAGGCTAGGTAACTTAAAGTCGAAACTACTTGTAGAAGAAGATAGAAATTTGAAAAGGAGGGCTAAAAAATGACTTTGAAAAGTTAAAACATGAAAATGAACTTGGAAAATGTCCCAATTCAAAACAATTTTATTTCTACTTTAAGTCTGTTTCAAGCATGAGATAACAGAAAATTAAAAAGCACAAAAAGCATTGCAGCAAGAAGGTCGATGTGACACTGTTAAGTAGAGTATTGGAATGGATTCATTTAAAAACCAGTCTACCTTTTATTTAGATGTTGACTACCAGGAAAATGAAATTCTTAATTTTAAGGCTCCTGTTATTCTATTTTAAAAGCTGCTATACTTTTCCATATTGTTTCTGAGGCATGTTCACCTTTGGAAGAAAAAGAAATCACAATTTGTGTTTAGCCTTCAAATATTTAGAAATGGCACACTAATTTTCTTATTTTAAAGAGGAAAAGGAAATGAATGTAACGAAATGGTAAAATTTGTTCTTCAAAATACATAGACTGGTTTGGTTTGTGTAAGGCCCACCCCCCTCTTCCTTTGGGATATGTTATTCTGAAATACCACATCTTTTTTTTTTTTCTTCCTTGCTGTGAAAGAATTCAAGGAAATGAGGAAAATGCACTCCAAATTAAATGTCATTTGAATATGGTTACAATTAGTTGTCTCAGAAGTTTTTTCCAATCGGAAAAGTTTTCTGCAGCAGTATGGTTACCACAGATGTATATTTAAGATATTAAAGCTCCCTTACTCCCTTTTAGCCCTTTAATTCTAAAACTAGGCAATTACAACTCCTGATATGTTTTAAGAGGTTCTTGGGATCAGCTGATAATCTTTTCTGTTTGGGACTTTGTTACTCCAAATACTGGGAAACTTACTTTCTTAAATTGATCTTTTGTAGCAGTCTGTAGGCATTTTGCTTTCTAGTACATGCTTCTTAAAATGAGATCGTATTTTAAATGCACTTTTTTTTTTTTCTTCTCTGAAACAAGTGTTGAGTACTGAGGATTCTTTTTTAACTTGGGTCTATGGCAGTGTTGGCTCTTAACCATTCGCCTATACTTCTCCATGCTTGATGTATTTTCTCACTTATTCTCTAGCAACTCAATGGGATAGGGAATGTTGAACTTCAGCAATGAAAACACCCATGTTCCTTTACTAGGTAGCTCAGTTTGCAGGCGCTAAAACCTGGATTTTAACGTAGGCAGCTGACCTGAGAAAGCGTGCTCTCAGAGCTAGATGGCTCCTCTGTGGAAGCATTTAGATAGTCAGTGCGTTTTGCTCTGAGCCTTCTTAGATGACACTTCTGTCTCCCAGGCTTGTTGGCCTGATGACTGTGATTAGTCATAATCTTCCTAGTGATTGCTCTGCCTTTCCTTCATGCCAGTTTTGGTCAGTAGGTACAGCATGAGTTTTGTTGCTTCTTTGCAACTTGGAAAGTGGAGGGGTCCATTGAAGAGTGCAAGGAAAGTCCCTGAGGCCCCTGACTCTGTAGGATGCCTGTACAGGCCCAGTGCCATCTTGTCCCCCCTGCTTCCACCTTTGTCACTGTCCCCTCTTGGTCAGGCATTTACCCAGGGGAGGACATATGGCCAGATGAGTCTGATAGCAGCATGAAGGGACTGTCTTCTTGGGTAGGGGATGAAGAAACTGTTAATCTTTATTCAGAATCTTCTGCAGATGGCACACGTAGCATTTCAAGTCACCCCCACCAAAGTAAATATTTGGAACTAAACGCTTCCATGTTGTTCCTCAGACTCTTGTTAATATTTTATTTTAAATTAGTAGCAAGAATAGGATTTTGACATCCAAGCACAATTCTAAAAACAAAGCCTGGAGGTCTTAGACAGCCTGCTCATTTGTAGAAGTTGCAATTGGCTGCCTATTGTCACTTTTTCTCCGATTAACTGTGGGATATACCAAGAGCGAGACTTTTTTGCTCACATTTATCCTGAGAGAATGCACGGGCGTGAATTAAACCGTGAGACTCCCACGGTTTAATGGAAAATTAAAGGTTTTTTTGACTCAAATGTACTGCTTGTGAATTCAAATGACAGCCATGAAGTAATGATCAAGGGGTTAGACAGTCTCAGTGGAATAATTTAGGTGAATTTCTTGATTTATTGCCATTCATGGTAATATGCTGCAGGCAAAGGTGTCTATGACCATAGCTGTCTTCCTTTGATTTTTTGATGGGTCTTCATTTCTACTCAGAATTTAGAGTGGGGGGTTGGGAAAGGAGCTGGAGAGAGGGGGAGGGGTGTGAGATTTTTCATGCAGTCTTGATATTTAATCTCTGACCATGTAAATATAAAATTATATTTTGGGCTTTATCACCACTTTGATCCTATAGAAAATAAGGTTAGTGGCTGCTATGATTTTTTTTTTCTGTGCTAAGCAACTTCTTAACATTTTAAAAATCAATAAGACCTTTATTGATCAAGTTTTAAGTGATATAAACAAACTTACTTTGGCTGGGCAGCCCCTGCGTGTCAGATTCTGTGCTAAGCATTTTATGGGCATGATCTAATTTAATCTTCATGATGGCTTTTAAGGGTCAATATTATACGTCTTTTAAAGATTAGGAAATTGATGCTTAATGAGAAAGCTTAAAGAACTCACCCGAGGTCACGTGGCTAGAACCCAGTAGAGATGGGGAAATGAAACTTGTCTGTTTAGCTTCCAAGCCCGGTGAAAAATCTCTGCCTTTCGTTGGATAGCAATAAGCCTTTCAAACACTCAAAATGTATTTCAGTGGACTTTTAATACTTGGGCAAATTTACTGTTATTAAAGGATTAGGGAAATAGCCTCTTTACTTTTTTGCACTCTGAAAGGATTGAGGCTAAGAGTAGATGGCTGTTGAAGCTCATTGTGATCGAGATGGATGTAATTCTGGTACCACACATTTCTCCAATTACCTACCCATGCGCTTATTTAAAAAGCTGCACCCAGGTTCCCATCTGTATCTCTATTCCTGTTATGTGGTAAACCAAATCCAGAGAACCTTCACAAATGGTTGTGGCTTTTCAGAATATCCCAGAATTCTGACTTCTGCTTGGGTTTCCCACTGTACTCCCCTATCTTAGTGATTTTTAATAAAACAATGAACTGTTAAGGTTTAATAGTTTTTAAAACTGCCGTTGCCAGAGGCCTGAGGCCAAGACTACTTTGAATAACCACAGTCTGACTTGTGTTCTTCTGTCTTGTTTCTTATCCCAAATCCTAGGCAGGCTTTGGTCTTCTCCTGGAATGTGTGTCTGAGCCGAGATCACTGGCTTTCTTCCTCACTTTTTTGACATTTGTTGCCAAAATAACGTCGTGTTACTATCTTGCATATTCAGTGTGTGTATGTGACTGTGTGTCTTATGTTGTCAAGTTATAAGCAGCTATAGGGAAAACCATCCCATACATCTTTTTTTCCTTTAACATTTCACAGTAGGATTCTACTAGGCACATAAGAGGTATTCTGTAAATGTAACACCCAGCATGATTTTTACATACAATTCAACTGCCTTTTCTCAAGCTAAATGAAGCATAGGAACAATTAGAATGTGAATTTTATGCAGTATTAAATTGTCTGAATTTTAATGAAATTTTTAATTTTAATGAAAATATAAAAAGCTGTACAGTAGAGATGTCCCCCCCCATAACCTCTCATCCCCTGCTTCTCCACAAATAAGCAGCAACTTTATTAGTTTTATGTGTATCCTTCCAGAGTATTTGTTTTCAAACAAATGATTTTAAAAGTGAAAGGAGTTACATTCCACATTTGACACAGAACTTTGCATAGTACTGTGATTCTGTACCTTCTTGCATTTGAACTGTATAGCTTAGAGGTTGATAGAGAACTTTTGAGTATTCTCTTACAGCTTGGTGGTATTCCAAAATGTAGGTATACCATCATTTATTTAACCTGTTCCACAGTGATGAACATTCAGGTTACCATTCTTTGTCATTAAACATACTGTTGTAGTGACTATTTGGTACACGTGGCACTGCATCCAGGTATAGCATGTCTGTAGGACACATCTCCAGATGAGTACATTTGCAGCTGGGTTGGATCTGCCAGATCCCCCCCCCCCTCCCAACCCCAGGTCTTCCAGCTTTCACAAACTCATTTCTCTGTAGCCCTGTTAATGTATTGTGCACTGAGATGCTTGAAATTTTGCCAATCTTTTGGGTAAAAGATGATGATGTCTAGGTGGGTTCAGTGGTTCATGCCTATGATCCCTCAGGAGGCTGAGGCAGGAAGATCACAATTCAAGGCCAGCCTTAGCAACTTAGTGAGACCTGTCTCAAAAAATAAAAAGGGATGAGGATGTAGCTCAGTGGTAGAGTGTTTCTGGGTTCAATCCTCGGTACTACAAAGAAAAAGATGGTGTCTAAATGTATTTACACTTACCCCATGAATACAGTTGAATGTATTTTTTGTATGGTTTAAGCCCTCTTTGTTTTCTGTGAACTGTCCACTTAATAAAGATGTGCAGATCCACAGTTTTTACTAGTTTCTCTCTGGACTCTATTGGTGGTGGTAGTGATCCTTTTCCCTGCAGAAGTTTCAAGTTTTAGATAATCAAATTTACTTTTGTTCTGGCCTTTGGGTTTCAAAGTGTTAAGCCTTCCTTACCCCATGGCTATACATTTTCTTCTAGTGCTTTTGTTCCTCTTAATCTTTGGCCCATTTGGGTTCTGTGCTTGGCAGTTCAGTTGTTGAAAAATTCATAAGAATTCATAAGTTGAGATGCCATCAAATTGGAATTTGACCAAATTGGAATTTGGCTGACATGATACTATAGATTAAAATGTAAGCCCTGGTGTGTTAGTCAGCTTTTTCATTGCCATGACTAAAAGACCCAATGGAGAGCAATTTTAGAGGAGGAAAAGTTTCTTGTGGGGGGGGGTGTCATGGTTTCAGAAGTCTCTGATATAGATGGCCAACTTCATTCCTCGGGGTGAGGTGAGGTGAGGTGAGGCAGAACATCATGGTGGAAGAGGGTGGTGGAGGGAAGTGGCTCACATCAGAAAGCAGACAGCAGGCTCCACTTGTCAGATACAAAATACCCGAAAGGCATGGGTTGAGCCTTAACATAATCATATCACTTCTAAGCCATCTTGCGTTATCTCACACATGAGATTTTGGGGGACACCTTACATCCAAACTATAACACCTAGACTGACAAAAAATGTGGGTGGATAACTTGGTATACTCCTTCATGTAGCAAACATTTAAGTACTTAAACAATTATTGTCTGCTGGGCCTTGGGGGATATCAAGATGAGAGTGAACAAATCCGACAGTCTCTGGACAATGAGGATGATCTTGTTGCAGTCCAGTAACAGCAGGGAGAGGCTGTCCAGAGCAGGGAATACGGAGCTGAGTCTTGAAGGTTTAACCGAAGTTTGCCAGCCAGGAGGGGAAGGGTATTCCAAGAAGAAATAAAGAAGGCACGAGCCCTTAGAACCTGGGGGCATTTTCAATAGCTCTTCATGGCCATAGCATAGGACAGGAGAAACAGCAAGGGATGGAAGGAGGTCAGTTGATGGAAATTATGTATCTGTCCTATTCGGGCATGTGGTGCTGTTACACCCGCCTCAGTGCCTCATCCTTCTAATCGGGTAAAGGGGAAGATTAAGAGGCCCCAGATAAATGGAAGGCAACCCTTGGTCATGTTTTGCAGGTCAGTTATTGAGTCTTGACCCCTGTTGCTTATTCTAGAGTACTCCAAGCTCCCGAAGCCGAAGTCTCACTTTGCTTCCCCATGGAACACCCAATTCTGCGTCTCCCTGTAGCCAGAGACACCTCAGTGCGGGGGCCCCCGGTGTTGTCACAGTCATGCATCACAAGTCGCCTGCAGCTGCCCGAAGAGCCAAGAGTCAGTATTCCGGCCAACTTCACGAAGTCAGAGAGGTAGGCTTTGCTCTCCTACGAAGTTAAGTGGCCCCTGGGAGTCGGGAACTGCATTCACCTTGGCTCTGCCAATTGCTCTTCCTTTGGATCATCTTGATTTACCCCACTCCCCCAAAAAGGACCAGCGGTCAATCTCCCAGCCACATGGCCATGACTATCCTCTTGTTTTTTATTAAAAAAAAAAAAGTTTGCTGCTTAGGTTAAGCAAGTTGTTGAGATGTCTGGTGTAGCTCAGAAAGCAGAGAAAGCAAGCCCACAGAAATGTGGGTGCCCCAGTACTGTCAGTTACAAAGTAGCCACACTCCTAGCAAAGATGAGACGGTGCAAAATCCTGGAGACCCAGGAAGTAGTTCTAGGTGTTTGTAAACTTGGGAGCATTCAACATGGAGCTGATCTCCCCTCTGTTCTGCCTTGCCCGCAGACACTCAGGTGTGTTGGATGGTGAAGAGAACACTGATCTTAAAGTCAGAAGACTGTCGTTTAAGAGCAAGTCTTTTAATAGCTCTGAACCTCAGTTTCTGCTTCTGTAAAACAAAGCTGGCTTTACCAGCCTCTGGGTGGGAGGGGAATGGGAGGATATCTTGTGATTTGCCCACGAAGCTCTTTAACCGCTTTATAAAAGCAACATGAGATTCTTTTCTTTTTACTTGTGAAATTAATTCTGGAAGTCATCAGTTTGGGGATACCAGATCCATAATATTCATACACTCCTTTGCAACCATTGTGGAGAACAGACCATCTAAAATGACGTTGGTCCTAACTCTAGTTGAGTATGGAGGCTTTTTGCCTCATAGCTTACTTGTGCCCTGGCAGCTTGTCACCTTATAGAAGGTAGTGGAACCTCCCTCTATATCTCACAGGAGAATGGGATCTCACACCAGGGTCTGGCTGCTGCCCGAGTCTGCAGTGTATCTCTAAAACTGTTTAATTATTAATCCATATTAATTGTACAAAAGGGGTCATGTGTGACATTTTCATATGTGCATAAAATGTACTTTGTATCTTTCCCCCTCACTGTTCTGATTTTTAAAATGACATGAGCCAGGCAATGTTCTGACGGCTGGCTGTCTTGGCCCGATTCTGGCCCAGGGTAGGAAATAAAAAAAAAATCTTCTGAATCAAGTCTGGAGACACACATTAAAGGTATTTTTTTCTTGATATGAATGATTGTACCCATAAGTGTTTTTTTTTTTTTTCACAGCACCTTTTCAAAAACAGTTAAGGAAAATTAGTGGAAAAATTTCAAATCACCCAACTTCAGTTTCAACTTTGTTTTTATTTTTTCATATTTTTGGCTAAATGTAAAAGAAAGCCTTAAAGTCTAAATGTATCATTTTATCATTGCCGGTAAATGCATCAGTATTTATCTTTTTACACAATTGAACTTTTTTATGCAGACCTCATTGAAGTTTCTTTTACAAGTCTTTTGATCATAATCTTAACATAAACTTTCAAATATATATATATTTATTATATTTGGGGGATTCTTTACATTCTCTAGAGTCTGTGATTATGCTGATCTGTAAGCTGAGGCCTAAAAAAATTTGGGGCACTTTATTGCTTAATATACAGCCCAATCTTCTCTACCTCCATTTAAAAAGTCAAGTTTTTAAAAGAAGGTATTTGTGCATGTGTATAAACATGTTTAATTACCGTATAATGGTTATGTCTTTGCTTTGTAAGGTATATAGAATAAGTCTATATTGTAAAAAGAGATGTAAAAGGACAAAAGTAAAAGTTGCCTATAAGCTTACCTCCCTATAGGAAACTGTCACCTTTACGTGAATTTACCTCTGAATTTTTTTTTTTGCTACATTTATAGGTATGTAAAAAATTATCTCTATGCTGTGATCTAAATTTCATAAATGATTATGTATATACTGCTTTTTTTCTTTTGCATTGTTTTTGCTTTTTCTGCCTATGGGGGTCATATTGAAGCTTCTCATGGAATCATTTAAAAAATAAGTGACTTTGTAGCAATTGGTTTTTGCACCTTTGGGTGACAGTATGTGTCTTCAGATTGCTTTTATGTATTGATGACCTTTCTTTCTGAAAATTTTGGGGGAGACTTTTTGAGATGTAAGTATTGGCAGTCAAGAGAACTTTAGGGTGCTGAACTCCCCTACAAGGAGTTCTTGGTTCTTGGTTATCATGTCCATTGTGATCCCACATTGGAGAAGGGTAGCTGTCATTTTATGAGATGGCCAGATCCACCTTGGGAATAACCTGAGCAAATCTCGCCCTGATCAGAAAGTCCTGCACTTATTAAAAGGTCTTTATACTCTGAAATTAAGTTCCACTGTGTTTATCTACAATATAACTAGAAGAAAATGGAATAGCATTTTTAACCCAGCTGTATAGGGAAGATAAACTTATGCCCACTGAAGCAATGGAGAAAGTCATCATATACAAGACAAATGTGCCTGAATATCAGAAGAATAAAAGAAAAATAGCCCAACCAAAGGCAATAGAATAAATATTAAATGGAATGCCACAGCATGGCTGAAAATAATGGGACAGCTTAAAAGATAGAGTGGTTAATATCTAAAATATGAAGAATTGAGATACCAAAGGTCAGAACCCAAAGTCCTCATAGGAGGCGGTTGAGAGGAGTTCAGGGGATTCAATGTCATGAGGAGTCTGTACGTCCTCATAGCATTTGAGAAACAAAAGCTAAGAACATTGTTGATGAAGTTGAGAGTTAATTATAGCCTATTATTGGTTGGGGTGTTCAGAAATGTTGGCAGTATCATACATCACGACAATTTAGTGATGTATAATAAAAGCCAAACAGAAAACTGCATTGCCTTTCACCCATATAGTCCCTATTGGAACAGTCTCTTGTGGAAACTATGGAATTAAAGAATTTTGATAACCCTCTTTCTAGGTCATAGGTCCAATTCAATATATTATTATAGGAATGACTATGTAAACAACAATGTAAGATAATAACCATAGCAATTTAAGATGTCATGTCAGTGGTGCTGCTACATGGACAAGAACACATGAAACAATGAATATGCAGAGTAATGTACACATGATAGATCCTCTGTCCATTTAAAAAAAAAATCTCCAGGTGAAACAGCATTTCTTCAAAGTTTGGATTTTACCTTGTAAGCTACATCTGGGAAACCACAAAGTGTTACAAAGCTATGCAGCAAGAATATTTCTAAAAGTGGTGATATGACTATCACTATTTCATAAATGCCCCTCCTCGAAGGCATATAATCTCAGAATAAAGGGCCACATGTTGTTCATAAAATTTAACTTATTCATACTGCATTTCTATTTTATGTGTATCATCCTGCACTAGAAGACTGTTCATTGGAGACTGGTCCTGACGTCCAGATCTGTTCTCAAAGCACTGGTTACTCCTGATTCTGACTTCAGAAACATCTCAGTCCAACATCTTCATGGCCATTGCCAATCTCCCTTCTATTTCATTCTTTACTGTTTCCAGGAAACCAACTTCTTAAGTGTGTTAAAGCATTTTTCTATCAACATCTTTTTGATTCCCTGTTGTCACCAGGATAAAGGTCAAGCCCCTTATTCTGCAAAGGGGGCCTTTTATAGTTTGTACACTCTGGGGCTTCCCTGGTCTGCATGTTTCTCCTTAATTCTCTGTCTTTTACTACCCAGTGGGATACACCCCAAGTGGAACCTTGTCATGATAGAAATGTTCCATTTCTTTATTTTCCACTAAGAGTAACCACCAGTTACATGGGGCCAATGAGTTCTTGAAATGTGAATAGTCTGAATGTGGAGCTATGCTCTAAATATAAAAAGCACACTAAATTTTAAAAAGTTAGTGTAAAACAGGGTAAAATGTTAACATTTTTAACAACCTTAGTATTTCCACTGATAATGTGGAAGTGATTTGTTCAGTTAATGAAAATTAAAAATCATGGCATCTGTTTCTACCTTTTTAAATCGTGCAACTAGAAAACTAAGTTATGTACATGTCTCACATTTGGCTTGCTTTATTTCTCTTGGATAGCACTGCTCTAGAGTGTGAACTTGCTCACTCATGCACCCCTGCATTCATTCTGCAGGTACTAATTGAGCACCTTTTTGGTGCCAGCCACTGGAGCCTTTTGTTAAAGGCCACATCTATCCTTTCTTCTTCCAGCCCCAGCATGATTGCTAGACATGCTGGTTGAACAGAATGATCTAAGGGTCCATTCTGTAGCTGTTGGAGCATTTTAAAAATGGAATATGGAGGCACTTGGGAACTGCTCATGTAACTGAATGAACTGTAAGAGAAGCAACCTGGCGATGCTTTTGAGGGTTGTCGGGTTCATTGGGTCTTCTCTGGTAGCATTGGTGACTGACTGTACAGCCAGATGACTGTGTGACCAGGGACAAAAGTGATATTGGCATGAACCTCTGTGTGCACCATGGAATTGTTGTATAAAAGTATATTTTTTAAAAAATGAATTTGACTCCAACTATTTAAGCATGTGATGATGGAAATGTATGACATTCGCTGTATCCTTTTTTTGGCATTTTGACTTTTAAATCTCTAATCCTCATGACAGGTTTTTCATGTAGCTCACATTTAAATAGATACGAGTTCAATTGATACAAGGACAGTGTAATTTTCATGAAATTGTTTGCTTTCTGAAAAATTATAACCCAAACACGTGCATGTGCATGCATGTGTGTGTGTGTACACTGAGGACTTTTTTTAGTTGTGACATTTGAGACTTAAAAAAAAAATCACAATTCAGTAGGGAGACTTTGGATTTTTGTAGTTTGATGGGAGAAAAGGTCGTGCTGTTGAATGGAAATGAGTGTGTGCAGTGCATAAATCTGGATTTAATTAAGCTTCTGATGATTTATTGGCAAATTAGAGTTGTTCTTTTAAACTTCTTAGAATTCTTATATATTTTGCTTCCAGGCACACATACTATGGAAGAAAGAGCTGTCGGTTCTACTGGTTTATACTGGGTAGGGAAACTGTGTTAAGGTAATATAATTTTAATGTGGTTTTAAACAAACCTTTTATGGAGACTAATTTATGGAGGAGATGTGTTTATGTGGCTCCAGCTATATGAATTTATGTTTCTTCATGTAATTGCAATGTCATATTTACTTGATACACATACACAGGGAAGATCCTTTAATTAAGTTGCCATCTTTATAAATGGATATTGACTCAGGATGGTCTGGTTGGATCATGGTTCACACACAGCCATAGTAAATGTCTGATCAGAAACCTTGATTCATGGACAGCCTCTGCTATGGAAGCAGTAACTGTAAACTACCTCCCTAATGAATTTTATTAGGTGATCAATTTTAAGGTAGTGATCTGCAGTGGTGGCATTGAATACAGACCACCCCATCACCAGGGAAACTACATTTAGTATAACAAGTGCATTTATCCTTTGTGCAAACAGTGATGACTTCTTAAAAATGCCCAGAATTAATCCTCCCATTCACTTTTTTGAATAATTGATGACAAGTAACGATAACATGTATTCCTGGTAACAATTTGCCATCTCTCGGTGTATGTTGGCTCCAGACCTCAGTTTTCAAAAATTGTGATGTGGAGGTAGTTAAAGTAGAGTGTTATTTTCAAATAAAAATATTACAGATCCTTACAATGTCAAAACAGGTAAAAGTAGCATTCTATTACTTTAGAAAACAAAATGGGCATTTATTGATCATGAAACAAGTTGGCTGGAATAGTGAGGATTTATGACCCCCATTGCAATCCTCTGCATCTGTAAAATATGAAACAAATAGCTATACAATCTGCAGAACAGCTTGGAATCCTGAGAGCACAATTTGAGGGCCATTGACTTTGGCGTTAACCAACAGTATATCAGGTGAACAAGAGAGAACACTGAGATAATGGCTTCCTTTGTCCCTCTTCTCTTGAACTGCTGTCCTGGGAGGAGGCCCTCATCCTGTGTGGGGAAGGTTGGGTGGGATGTGGGAGGCGGAGGTGGCCAAGTGCACGCTCAATTACAAAAGTAACTGCCTCTTCCAGAATACCAAAAATGTCCATAAGTTTCTACTCCTTACTGAGTGTTCTTTTCTTTATCTAAGCTGGCTGTAATGCAAATTCTTTTCCCACTTTTATCCCTTATTTCCCAAAAGTCCTTTTCTAATCCTGTTTATTCTGACTAGGCTTTTTTCTTCTATTTTGTAATGTTTAGAAATTATGTATTTACTTGTTTAAGTGGAGGAAGAAGAGTTGGATGTTGAAGTTTTTTTTTTTTTAAACCTATTTATTTCCAAGCCTTAGTATAGCATCTAGCATATAGTTAGGTGCTCAATTAAAAACTTGAGTGATTTCCCAAAGAGAATCGTAACCTTTGGGAAATACTTCTCTGAAGACTTGATTGAAAGTCTTTTTAAGGAAGGAGTTTCTAACCTTGCTGCATGTACTTATGAGTTATGGCCCCCAAATGGCAATGTTTTGATACACAGCTGTATGATACACAAATGGTGGCTACCTTCCACTTCAGCCACAGCATGCCTAGGTGTGTTCTCTCAGTGCTACCTGTTTTAGCAAATACCTCTGGTATGTGTGGGTTTTTTTTTCTTTTGGTGGTGGTGCTGGGGATTGAACCCAGGGCCGTGTCCATGTGAGGTAGGCACTCTACCAACTGAGCTATATTCCCAGCTCCCCACTAGTCTATCGACTCCTTTCTCAAAGTCATGGCTTCTTTCGTGTTAGGGTGACACCTACATATCTAAATCATAATAGTATAGGAATGAGACAATGCAAGAAAGTTTAAAGGTGAAATGATTGTGCTAATTAAGTTATGGTTCTCTTAACCCAGTCTACTGATGGAAATTAACTGAGTGGTAACTATGCAAGTAGGGTGTGGCGAGAGGAGGTGGGAAACTGGGGGCATGCCTTTGGGATATATATTTTCACCTTTACATTTTATTCCAATGAAAATCATAAACTTAAGCAATTTACAAAACATACACATGGTGTACATGCTGGAAACTACAAAATTCTGATGAAATACATCAAGGACTTAAATAAATCAACCTAGTGTTTTTCATGAATTGAAAAACTCGGCATCATAGGAAAGTCAATTCTCTATCTTATACAGTTTTAACTCAATGTTCCAAACTCCAAGAAATCTTTTTGTACATATAGACAAGATTATGAAATGTATATGGAAAGATAAAAGAACTAGAATAGCTAGTTTGGGGGGGGGCAAAATGAGAGGAATTAGTCTATCCAATTCCAAGATGTATTTTATATTTACAGTAATTGTAATCATGTGGTACTAGTGGAAGATAAATGGAGCAGAATGGGGAACCCAGAAGTACATCCATAAAAATGTCTAATTGATTTTTGGGGAAATGTGCAAATTCATTTCCCTGGAGGAAAGATAGTGTTGTCAGAAAATGATGCTGGAGCAGTTGGACATGCATCGGGGTCTACTTTTCCTTCTTGGGTATTTTGGTCTCAATGGTGAAAGAGCTGGCTAAATAATCAGTGTTCATAGCCTCTATAACATGAGCAAAGCTGTTTCTTATTGTTGGAATCTTACTTGTGTCAAGTTTTACTTGCATTATCAAGTCAGCCTTGATGGGTCCTCTCATTGTTCCCATCTTATAGATGGAAAACTGAGGAATAGAGGCTGAGGCAAAGAGAAGTGTATCAGCAGGGTTCAGCCTAACTCCCTGCCCACAACTTGACTTTTTTGCAGTTCCCATGTTGAGTTTGACTATAATCTGAAAACATTAAATGGAAGATTCCAGAAATATGAATGTTGTAAAATTGGGCACCAGGGATGTGAATCATCCCTTTGGTGTATCCATACTATGTATGATAGCTGCCTCGTAGCTATCCCCATTAGCAGATCAACTGTTGAGGTACCGCAGCTCTTGTGTTCAAGCAACTCTCATTTTAATAATGACCCCAAATGCAAGAGTAACGACACACCGTAGGCACCAGATCATAAAACTTGGGAACGCAGGTTGACCATGGCACTAGTACTGTAGCTACAGAGACTACAGGAAAAAACATGGAATTCGGTTCTTTCCAGTTTCAGGCATCCACTGGGGGTTTTGGGATGTATCCTTGTGGCTAAGGAAAGGCTGCACAACAAGAATCGTACTACAGGGAACTGGTTTACCCAGTTGTGGGACTGTCCAAGACGGTTCTAGAACCTATTGGGCAACCATAGTGGTATTATCTACAGAGACAATCTCCAGGAAGCCTCGGCTCTGTACTTACAGCCGTTAGTGAACTAGGCCCACCCAGACTGTCGAGGTAATCTCACTTATTTAAAGTCAATTGATTACTAATTTGAATTGAATCTCCAGAATCTCTTGCAGAAGCATCTAGAGTCATGTTCAAGTACATGGGGATTATAGCTTTGCTAAGTTAAGGCCAAGAGACATCAAAATGAGAGTCGAACAAATGAGGTGGTTGATCCTGGCCAAATGGTTGAGGGACTTGGACCCCTCAGTCCATGTATATGACCAGATACTACTGTCACATCAGAGGTGGGGACTAGAGTGGTGGCAGCTTTCAGGACCAGGGCTGCCTTGTTGTCCTGAAAGTGTGTCTGATGCACTTGATCTCTGTACCCTTCCTCCTGCTGCCTGGTACATGTCATAACCCAGTGAAGTCTTAATGAATTTATTTACTTGAGCAAGTCACCAGAACATGGCAGCTTTTATAGCATTCAGGCCAGTAACCTCAGTTCCTGTCCTTGGCCAAGTCATGTCACATGTATGGTAAGTGGAAATATCCAGCTGGCTTTTCATGTTGACGGATGGTGGGAGTAAAAGTGGCTGGCAGAGGGTGGCAAAAGTAGGTGCAGGTCATTACAGATTCTCAAACGTGCCAGGTTGCTGCCTAAAAGAATGGAAAGGCCCCAAAGCTGCTGCAATCTACCCTCTGACTTCTCCTGCTGGACAGGCAGAGGAGGGGATGTGGTACCCAGGGGCAGCCTCCAGCAATCCTCTTTCTCTCCAGCCTCCACCTCTTTGTGGAGCCTTCCCAGCCTCTAACACTAGTTGAATGGAGAAGCCAATCTCCCAGTTGCAGACTTTGTCCTTCCCTGAACACAAGGGCTGTCCAATCTCAAGTGCTGTGTACTCTGCAAAACATGGGAGTCTTGGTTAATTGGCCCGTATGTACAGGGCCATGATTTATACCTGAGAGGGTCTGCTGGCAACCCCTGGCAGTCTCTGAGCACTTCCTGCCCTGGCCACTAGTGACTAAAAGAGGAGAGGGAGGCTCAAGTAGCTAATTATGACCAGTTTATTGAGTTTTGTTCCTTGTGACTCCACCAACCTGACCACAGCTGATCAAACCAGATATCTCTACATAGTATTCCAGGCCAGCTGCTGGATTTGAGTTGATTTTAGAACTCTGAGGAGGGCCATGTGATTGCAGTGAGATTGACTGCCCCTTTGGGGAGTATGAATGGGAACTAGGCAGAGGCCAAGAGGTGAAATTGATGCCAACAGAGAGTAAGCAACCGAGTCACAAACTGGTGTCTTCTAGTCATGGTATGAAGTTGTGAGAAATTGCTATGGACTTGCATTAGTTAGGGCTCTCCAGAGAAATGGAACCAGTAAGGATACGTTTACATACAGAGTGACTGGTTTAAGGAATTGGGTTGCCTAATTATGGAGGTTGGCAAGTAGAAAATCTACCAGCTGATCTGGCAGTCCATGCTGTAGTTCAAGTGTGAAGGTACCTGCTGGAAAAAAATCTTCTTACTTGAAGGTCAGTCTTGTTCTGCTTAGGCCTTAACTGACGAGACCCATTCAAATTATGGAGGGCCATCTGCTTTACTCAGGGTCCACCAATTTAAATGTTAATATCGTCTAAGAAACACCCTCCCAATAACATCCAGAATGTGTGACCAAATATCTGAGCATCATGGCTCAGCCATGTTGACACAGAACTAACCTTCCCAAGCATCCTGAACTTTTCTCCTTGTAGTCTTACTGCCCATGTCTATTCCTTGAGGTCCCCTCATCTCATTTCTGGAAAGCTCAGGGAGTCTATCACCAGTCCTACCATGCATGGCTACTGTGTGCTCGTGGGTGGGTCCAGAGCTGGTCTAATATGGGGAATGGAATGATGCATATAACCTGACTTTTGTCCATGGACCTGATAATCTAGGTGACTAACATGACAGTTGTGTGGTTCACTGGTAATAGGAATGACAATAGGAATTCACTAGAGGGTGAGCCCACCGTGTAGACTGACCTTCTATGTGGACCTGTATGCTCTGGGCTCCACAAGTCATCAGGATCCTGAAGAGTCAGCCCATTAGGACTCGGCATCCAGAGAACACTGAATCTGTGCCTTCCAAACCCTTCTTCCTCAGGGTTGCTTACAGAACTCGTGGTTCAGTTGCCTTCGAAGCTTGTACTCGGGAGCTAAGTGGAAAGTTATTTTGTATTGCAATAACACGGAAGGTTATTCTGCCTGTTTTTACCTCATGTGGTGATTGAATACAAGGAGCTTTTATTCACAAGTTCTGAGGCCTCAATGTAATAACTGTTGGATGTCAAGGGAGTGGACCAGGAGAGAAGTTGGTGAACCTCATCCTGTGGCACACAAGCCACCCTTGGTCCTTTTGTTCTGTGATCTTAATCTGGGTGATGTCTGCGGAGGGTGTTTTGTTTTTTCCCAGTGGTTCATTATGTTATTTCAAGATATGACAGATTCTTTAAAACCCAGTTGTCATGTTCTGTTTTCAGCAGAATAGGATACTCTGGTGATTCCCCTCCCCGACCTCCAGCAGATGCTGAAGTATGATAAGACTGCATGTTAAATACAACAGTTTTCATAACTAGCCACCTCTCAAAGTTGCCCTGTCAGGGCTGTAATCATTTCTTATTGCTTTGATTTGAATTTTTTCTAGTCTTTTTAAGGTGTAACAGCTTCTTCTTCTACTTTAGTATTAGAAATTGAGCATCAAAAACTGCCCTGATTATCATGCATAACACAACCCACCCAAACATGTCAGCTTAAAACTGCAACAATTTTTATTTTGCTTAGGAATCAGCAATTGAGGCAGGGGTGCAGGAGCCCCTGTCTCTGCCCCATGGGTTCTGGGGGATTCCTGAAGGCAGGCACAGCCAGAGTTGAGGGTGTCTCTCTGTCTGCATATAGTCTCAGGGCCTCCACCCAGACTCTAGTGCGGTAGCTCTCAGATTTCTTATGTGGTAGCTCAGGACTCCAGGAACAAGTGTTCTGGGATAGAAAACACAGTTGCTAAAAAACCTGGGACAGGAAACTAGCATATTGTCAACTTCTGCTATATCTTATGGTTCATACAGAATCTGCCAAGATTCCAGGGGAGGGGACAGAGGCCCTATCCCTCGATGGGAACAGTATCAAAGGAGTTTTGAAAATATGTCTAACAAGACATTTTTGAGTTTTATGTGTACCAGTATAGCATGAATGGTCCTGTATCCCTTCCTTGATCTTTTTTCTCCCAGGTTTTGAGACTATGGGAGTCTGCTGGCATTGCCACAACAATGAACTGAGTGCCTTAAACAATGGAAATCTATTTGCATAGTTCTGTAGTCTACTGAAATCAAAGGGATGGCAAGGTTGGTTCCTTCTACAAGCTCAGAGCATGATGTATTCCAAGTCTCTCTCCTAGCTGCTAGTGATTTCTGGCAATCTTTGGTGCCTCACCCCAATTTCTGGCTTCTCCTTGGGTGTCTGTTCCTGCTCTAGTAAGGCCCCCAGTTATTGGATTTAGGGCCAGGCTGACCTCAAATAACTTCATCTTAACATATCTTCAAAGATGCTATTTACAAATAGGGCTGCATGAGTGGGCTGGGGATGTCTGCCTTCTAACCTTTGCTCTAAACCAAGAGAGGCTTTGAGGATAGGTTTGTGGATGGGACCAGATGCTTGAACAGAGACTCGGGCTTAAGTTTATTATTTAAGCTGTGGGTGGTGACAAGACCCAGTATGTGTGTTTGTGTGTGTGTGTTTGCTTGCTGTGTCTGGATTCTTTGTTTGCATGGTAGATTCAGTATTATAGATGTATAACTGAAGAAAAGCTCAGGTGTATTAAATGCTAACGTGTCTGTATATACTGTGAGGTAGGTTTCTTTCCCATTGAACACACAAGGACCTTGAAGCTTAGTGGGGCCAAGCCACATGTCCAGGTTCATGCCAGTAGAAGTAGCTGTGCTAGAGTTGGAGCCTCGGGAGGTCCACCCTGGAGCCCTGACTCTGAACCAAGTGCACAAAAGCCATATGTACCTGCACTCTGTCTCCTCCCTTGCCCTATTTTGCCTCAATTGCTAGATAGTGTCAGGGCAGGAACAGTGATCATAGCATGTGCCACAGATTTCTTTGTGTAATTTCAAGGCTCTGGTTGGTGTCAAAGGCAACAACAGAAATTTCTAAGGTTTTTACATAACATTCAATACTTTGTTGCATGTGCAGTTTTATAAAAGAAAAATTTCTCTAGTGCATGAGATAATAAATGAACTAGTGTGGGTTGTGCTGGATGCAGTGGTGCATGCCTCTAATCCCAGAGGCTTGGGAGGCTGAGGCAGGATGATCGCAAGTTCATAGCTAGCCTCAGCAACTTAGCATGACCCCCTCTCAAAATATAAAAAGCGCTGGGGATGTGCCTCAGTGGTTAAGCACCGCTAGGTTTAATCTCCACTACAAAAAAGAAAAACGTAGCATGGCTTACAAGGCTGGTTGAGACCCATGTGAGGAATTGGGTCTGTGTCCTGGGCCCACGAACTACTGTGTGAATCTTGGGCAAGTCCTTCGACCTTTGTTCCCATCTGTGAAATAAAGGCATCAGGCTGGGTCACTAGCTCAAAGATGCTTTGGTCTTCAAGTTAGAACTTGATTTCACAGTCAAAAGGACATTATAGGGTTTTTTTTTTTTAGTTGTAAATGGACACAATACATTTATTTATTTATGTGGTGCTAAGGATCGAACCCAGTGCCCCACGCATGTGAGGCAAGCGCTCTACCACTGAGCCACAACCCCAGCCCCACATTGTAGGCCTCCTTAAGACAACTACTCTTTCTAGCTACTTGCATGTTTTGATTATTCTCCCCAATGCAAGAGAAAACTTCAAAAAAAAAACACGCTATATTTTTGGAGCAATTCCTCATATTTCTTTCTTATATTGGAGAGATTCCAATGTTAAATTCATAGAAGGCGATTTATACTGGTGGTTTAGTAGGGATGAAATAAGAATCTTAAAAGTGAACAAACTTCTGTGCTATATTTTGAAAGGAATATAGTTTGTATCATTTCCATGCACATTTTTATATCTAACATAAAAATAATTGTCCTTCTGATAGGCTATGGGAGAAATCATTTGTCACCTATTGTATAACAGATTCTAAAAACTTATAGACCAGTTTTTGAAATAGGATAGTTGCATTAAACCACTTGGGAAATATTGATTCAAGAATCAGAATTGGTGGTAGGGAAAGGTGCTCAGTCCTGGCTGGGGGAAGTTAACCAGACACTAAGCTGGTTTTGTGTACAGAGTTCCTCGCCAGGCAGGGCCTCCTTATCAAAGGGCCCTCATTCTTCCTAGGCATCTCTACCAAGCCCTCCCTGTGAAGAGGGGCTTGAAGGCCCTCACTTTGTCCTGAGTACTGTTTCCTGCTCCCTCATTGAGGGACTCCCCTGAGTCTCCATCTACACTGACACATCTGATCTTTGCTGGGGGAGCTGGTACCTTTCTCTGCTTTGTCCCTGATTGACACCGTTGTGGTAAGTAATGTAAGACTTGCTCATTACTTTCTAGTTGGCCTCTCATCCTAATTGACCTGGCAATTCTTGACACTCTTGATAAACCATATAGGGCATTTCTAGATTTTGGCTCTTATGATGCTATAGGGAACACTCGTGTTCATGTGTTAATGAAGGCGAGGGGGAATCCTTGGGATCATAGACAATTGCTTGTTGGGACCAGTGTTAACCACCCCCGTGGAGTTGGAGTGACAGTGTCCTTGCTCCTTGTGGACTTGCCAATTGGCTAGTGTTATGGTTTGGATGTGATTTGCCCCCCAAAAGTTTATGTATGAAACAATGCAAGGAGTTTCAGAGGAAAAAGATTGGGGTGTGAGAGTCTTAACCCAATCAGTGAATTAATCTCCTGATGGGGATTAACTGGTACCTTGAGGTGGTAGGGTGTGGCTGGAGGAGGTGGGAATTGGAGCATGGCTTTGGGTATATATCTGTATCTGCTGAGTGGAGTCTCTCTCTGCTTCCTGATTGCCATGTGAGCTGCTTCCCTCTGCCACCTTCCACCATGTTATTCCTGTCTCACCTGGAGTCCTGAGGAATGGAGCCAGCTGTCTATGGATTGACACCCCCTGAAATCGAGCCCTCAAACTCTTCCTTTATGGTTGTTCTGGTGGGGTCACTTAGTCATAGCTGTGAAAAAGCTGGCTAAAACAGCTAGGGAGAAACTGGTATCTCATAATTCTTGTTCAATTATTTTAGGTGAAGGTGTCACTTCGTATTTTAAAAGGGCAGTTTTATTTTGATATTGAATTTTTTGTGTGGGGATTTATTTGCTGTAAATGCAGGCATCTTGTTTTCCAAAAACATTGAATAGTTTCTTTTCCTGCCAATGTGTTAATACCATTGTTGGTCAGCTTTCTGTTACTGTAACTATTACCCGAGATACTCAACGTATAAAGAGAGAAGGTTTGTTCTTGGCTCAGTTTTGGCGGTTTCAGTCTGATGGCACACACACCCATTGTTTTTACACCTCTGGTTTTTGGGGCAGCACATCATGGCCAGAACTTGGAAGGAAGCAAAACTGTTCACATCATGGCCCAGATGTGGAAGAGGACCACAATCACCTTCAAGGACATGTCCCCCAATTACCCCCCAGTAGGTCTTGCCTCTTGTTTCTCCCACCTCTCCTGTATGCAACTCTGGGGAATAGCCTGCCTTTGGGGCACACTCCAGATCCAACTTTCAGCAACCTCTTAAACCCAGGTACTCTGTGTAGTATTTAGTTTATCTCTGGTTTTGATGTTTCTTGTGATTCTTTGTCCTATCTGTGGCTAGAACTACAATTTTATTGTCACTTTAGATGCTCTCCATGTCTGATGGAGCAGCACACCCTTACTGACCTGCATCACACAGTGCTGTCTTCACTCCTGGATGGTGGTTTTTCTGTTAGAACTGTACAGTCAGCTCACTTGGTTCTTACAAACACCCTGGCTGCCATTCCTCTGTTGGCATTTTTGTCAGGACTGCATTAAAGTTAAATGTTCCTTTTTAAAAAAATTGATATCTGACTGATAGCCTTCCCAAGAATGAGAGGCATGGCTTTGTATCCTTCAATTGGAGTGTTCTTTTGTGTCCCTCGGGAACATTTTAAAGCTTTGGATCTACATGTTCCTTTAAATAAATATTTATCCCTTTTGTTGCTTTTGAAAAAGACTTTATTCATTCTATATTCTTGATGGGGTGGCTTAGTTTATTCCTTCAAATATATTCTATTGTCATTTCTCTTTTTGGGGGGTTTCAGATATGCAATATTGACTTATTGCAAATAGTGATCATTTTGCCTCTTTTTTTAAATCAGATTTCTTCTCATAATGGTGTGATTGGCATGTCCAAAGTATGTTTAAATAAGTGGTGGTTGCAATCATTCCTAGTCCTCTTTTTCCTGGAAATGCTTCTCATATCTCCATCTGACATGGCCACGTATATGTGTGTGTGTGTGTGTGTGTGTGTGTGGATGCATTACATAAATTTCATGATTAATAGTTCTTAGGAAGCTGGAAGAGAATAATTTATTCACTTGATAAATATTATTTCAGGCCTACAGTATTCTGGGCGGGATTCCAGTTCTGGGGGTACGGTGGGAAATGGAGCAGGCAAAGCCTTTGGAGGCAAAAAAGCTTAAAGTCTAGTGGAACAGACAGGAACATAAATCAAATTATTAATAAATGTTGGGCTCCAGCAGTAAAGTGGGGAGAATGATAGTGTAATGTGATGAATTTAGTGGTAGTATGTGGCGTGGTAGTATAATTTAGTTAAAATGGTCAGAAAGGGATGTGGAATTTTTAAGTGTCTCTGTTGCTTTTTTTTTTCTTCCCCTTCATCTGTAATCTGAAGTTTTGAATACTTCAACTCTTCCACATGCTTCCTGTGATCCCGGGTTCCGGTCTCCAGTGTCATCCGCAGCTGTAGGTTTTGGAACAAACCTAGTGATTTTTGCCCTCTCAGTCCACTGGTTGGCATTTGCTTGTTCTTGAATTACTTCCAATACACTGATTATTTAAGAAATGAACTGAATTTGTGAGACAGCAGGGTAATTTATCACCTTGGATAGAGATACTGTTGCTAAGGCAACTGGCTGCATTCTGGTACCACAGTCTCCAAACATGGTACCTGACAAGATCTCCGCCATCCAGCTCTCCTAGCGCTGTCCCAGGGCAGGGCAGCTTCCCCGTGGAGTGTTTACCCCCCTTTTCTCACCCCCTCCAGGCTCCTGTCAGACCTGCTGGGACAAGAGAAAAATGGGACTTCAGCCTTGGGGAATACAAGGAATCATACTTTTTCTCCCAAGCATGACACCTGGTTTCAGGTGACGGATTTGGGGTGAGACTCGGGGGTCACCATAGCTAGTTGCTCAGCTGATAAAATCAGGATGGAAATGTGGACTACAACATCTTCACGCTATGTCAGCAATACCCCCATCCTCTGTGGTGGTCTGTATGAACAAAAGTTATTAATGCTTTATTATACATGGCCCAGCATCTGTATTTCAATTTTTCCAGTATTTTTCCAACTCTGAAATAATTTCCTATGTCCTATTTTCCTGGAGGAGTTTGGCTCTAAATGTGGCCAAACTATGTCTTACCATCTCTACTGCCGTTGCTTTGTTCCATACCGTTGATGTCTTTCCTTTTAACTGTCTCTGCTTCTGCCATTGGCTGAACCCTGTATTTGCCAAGTTAATGGCCAACGTGAATCTTCGAATGGTGGCATCAGATCACACAGCAGTTAGAAAGCGTCGGTGGCTATCCATGGTACCTACACTAGATTCCAACTCTCTTATGTGGCCTGTAGGCGCTCTATGACCAGGTCCTAGCTTTGTCTCCAATCTCCTTTCTCAGCCCTCCCCTCTAGACCTCTTTCCTAGGTTCCCACACCTAGACTTCCCACTCTTCCTGGCACTTGCCAAGAGACTCCCTCCAGAGTCTCTGTATTCATTCTTTCCCCACATGTCCCTCCACATGGCTCATTTCCTCCTCTTCCAGGCCTCTGCCTGCTGCTTCCTTCTCAAGTCTTTCCCTGAGTACTTTTAATGATGCCTGCCCCATCATCTGCCCTGTCTGTCTCCAGCCTTATTTCATTTTGAAGATGGCACTGACAACTTCATTATTGCCTGGCTGGTAGGTTGTGTTAATCTGCTCCTTGCCTGTGTTCCACACTAGAATGTGAGACTCCACGCAGTGGGGATTTACTCTACTGGCTCCTAGCAGATGCTCGATAAATGTATTGAAGGAATGAGCAGCCCTTGCAACTTCAGACTCCAAGCTGAAAGAATACAGAATGGCCATCCAGAATTTCCTTCCTTTATGCATTTGAGTTCTTTTTCAGTCCTTTAGGAAGAGAGTTTGTGGGGTGGGTGGGTGAGGAAGGTCTTTCTGTAAACATTCATTGGTCAAATAGGAAAATGGCAAATCCTGGAGGTGTTGGTGTGGGATATCTGCTTGGAAACCCTAGGAGGGTCAAGGGTCTAAGGGTTGGGGTCTTTTCCACATCCACGACAGAGATAGATCATTACCGGATAGAGGTGAATGATAGAATGGTGGTATGGGTTTAGGCTAAGCATTCAGAACGCCGGAGTCCAATTTCTGACTGCCATTTTTAGCTATGTGACATTGGGAAACTTAGCTCATCAGTTATACGTGAGAAGATCTTCAGAAATGCAGATAATGATGTCATTTCTTAGACTTATTTGAAATTGAAGGAGAAATGCATGTGTGGCACAGAAGATCTCCTACCTCTGACTACCTCTGAGGGTGTTCTCGGGAACACTTCAATGCTGCTGGAGTCTCATATTGCGAACTCGTAAATCCTCTTGGGCTGGGGGAGCCGTTCTTTCCTTTGGTTGATCTGCAGAGAGGCTGCTGGACCCCGTGGACCTCAAAGAGAATCTTGTTAAAGGAAGACAACTCCTGAGGCAGCGTGTAGTAGCCGAGCATTCAGGGTCTTAGACTGCAGGAGTTAGTGCCTGTTTGCCGTTTGGACATACTTTGGTATTTAATCTGGATTGTTGCTCTTTATGTCTTGCCTATAAGATCAAAAGGGCTCAATTTGTTAGTTGGGTGTGCTTGGAAGAGAGAACCCATTCATTAGTCATTTCAAATTATATAACAACACGCATGACTGCACACTTGGGTGAAGGTTGAATGCAAAATACGAGGCAATTTACAGTTACATTGATAGTGTTCTTTCAACTGCATGAAGCACTGAGCAATTCCAGTAATAAGCACAAGGACCTTGTGTGAGGAGAGACTGTTGCAGATCCCCAGAAAGGGTTGACATTTGTACTGTCTTAGCAGATTATGGATTTTGTTCTAAAGGTTCATCCTAAAGGAAGAATCTGAAATACCATGCATAAAATAACATGCATAGTTCATTTTCTAAAAAAAAAAAACCCTGTAATCCCAGGCCAGCTCACTTGAAGTGTGACCAAGAGATATGTCTTAAAGCTGAGAATTACACATCATGATCCTGGACATCTACTATATTAAAATAATAATTATCATGAATTTATTTTTTTATTGGTTGTTCACAACATTACAAAGCTCTTGACATATCATATTTCATATTTCATCAACGATGTTGAACACCAGAAAAGTCGAACGTGATCCTGAGAACATGACAGTAAGTTGCTCCCTTGGAGGGAGTGTAGCTTGTATGAATTGAAATCCAATCATTCCCACCGAGCATGCGCACAAAGTGAGACCTCTGATTGTCTACAGAGGTCAAATAAATTGCAGACAAAGGCAGATCTCAGAGTTGGAAAAATGAAGACTTATTGAAGTTGAATGACCTCTCTGAAGTAGTTTACTGATCTCAATGAAGCTTAAACAATTAATGTTGTCATTCATTGTGGTTGGCAGTCAGCACTTTGCAGGTTGGTAGAATCGCCCTTAGTTCTCCGGAAGTGCTGGTGTAATGCATGTCTGCCGTGGGGGAGGGAACTCCATCTTTAATGGTTCTTTTGTGGGAAGTTGGTAATTCTTGTTATATCAAGGAGCTTTAGGTATTTGGTTCTCTTCAACTATATACCTGCTTAGTTGGTGGATCACCTTTTTTTTTTTTCCTAATTACACTGTTTCTTAAAGGCTGCATAATTTGCTAATAACTTGCAGGTCAGTTGGACTGGCTTTGCATCTCTGCTACTGACCAACTGAGTGATGTTAGGGTGTCTAAGCCTTTCTGCCTTTTCTAATTTGAAAAATGGAGATAATGCTACAATGTTATCAGGATTAAGTATGTTATGTTGATAGTATCGGGTTGTAATATTTAACATGAGTTGTATACAGGTATTTAATTCTGACATAATTAAGTGAACAAGCATATGGAAGGGGTGAGAGAAACTGGAGTAGTTCTTCCTTCTTGAAGAAGCTCCAGTTGGTAAATGCATGAGGAATGAGGGGAACAGAAAATCACTGGGCAAACATAGTAATGGTGGTTGTATTCAGAGACACGGATATATGCTAAAAACCAGTGGGTTTCAGACTGAGAAAGTATTTGCATAGTCTTAAGGTATCTTGAAACAGGACACAAAGTTGTTACAGAAAGAAATTAGTACTTTCCAGTGGAGAAACCCAGCAGATACCACCATTGCCAAGGGACCAAGGTTGGTGTCACCAGAATGAGACATACCAAATGTGACGCATTGAGAAGCAAAACATCACCCCTGTGAGTCTTGCCAAAAGCACATATAACTTCAGTCTTGGAAATACTGGGGATGTTTTGAAAACAACATTTTGAAAATAAAATGGGATCAGAGAAGATAAAGAAGACATGAGAGTTAAATGCAACATGGGATCCTGGTTTGGATCCTGGACCAGAAGGACCAGAAAAAAATTTAGTGAGTAAACGGGTGAAATTCAAACAGGGCCTGATTCAGGTCATAGTATTATATGCATGCAAGTTTACTGATTCTTGATAATTGTTCATTTAGGCATAGATGTGAATCTTAGGAGAAGCTAGATAAAGAATGTACAGAAAACCTCTGTATAACTTTGGCAGAGTTTCAGTAAATCTAAAATTATTTCCAAGTAGCACGTTTTAAAATATCAGGTAGGTTGAGCATCCTGAATCAGAAAAATCTGAAATCCAAAGCCTGGAGATTTTTGAGTGCCATCAGGATGCCACGGTGGGAAATTCCACACCTGGCCCCTCGTGTTGGGTCACAGTTAAAATGCAGTGTGCTAAAAATATTGTATAAAATCACCTTTGGGCAAGGTGTTTATGAAACAAATGAATTTTATATTTAGACTTGGGGTTCTATTCCCAAAATAGCTCATATATATGCAAATATTCCAAAATCTGGGGAGAAATTCAGAATTTGAAATACTTCTGGCTCTCAGCCTTTCAGATAAGGGAGATGCATCCTGTGTACATGTGAAGTACTTGACAGGTACCTGGAAAGTGGCAGGTGCACAGTAAACATTACTGATGAGCACTATTAATTCTGCTTCCTTTGGTTTTGGAAGAAGGTCATTATAGATTGCCCTGGTTGTGCCATGGGCTTAGCATAGCTCTGTAGCATCAAGAGGGTGCTCTTATGTGGCACTCATGTCCCTTGGAAGCTGGATATCAGAGCCTGTCCCCAGAAGAGCTTATGCTCCTGGCTGACCTCAAGCTGGTGCCCCTCTGGGAGATGAGAGGCTGACACTGGTTGTTGGCCCAGTGGAGTTTGGCTTGAGAGCTAGACCATCAGTCTACTTTCTTGTCACCTTCTCATGAAAATGTCCTATCTAGGGAACAACTGATGTTTATAGAACACTCTTTGATTCAGCAAAAAATTGAGATATTCTGGCTGAATATTTAGAAAGTCCATTTTGTGGAAAAGTATGAGTGTAGCTCAGATGTGGATGTTGTAACATATCCAGAATACCATCGTCTAAATGAGGCATAAGAAATCTGTGGAGGGTCCATAAGTGATCAACTAGGGCTGGTTGGGCAGCTCTTCCATTATGAGCACTGGCTTCTATTCTGAGCCAAATGTGCCTGTCCAACTATGATCTTTTCTGAACTAGGAAGAAGAGGGGAAGACAGTAGGTTTCTAATTGTTATTTAAGGAAATGGAGAATTTGAATGTTTTGCTTTATGCTCGGGAACCATACATAGAGAATGGCCACAAGCTGGGCACATGATGCTCACCTCAGGAGGCTGAGAAAGGAGGGGATAGTAAGTTTGAGGCCAGCCTCAGTCACTTGGCAAGGTCTTTAACAGTTTAGCAAAAACCCTGTCTCAAAATAAGGGCTTGGTGATGTAGCTCTGGTAAAGTGCCCTTGGGTTTAATCCCCGAGCGCCTCCCACCCCACCTCGCCAAAAACAAATGTTTGAGTAATGTGGTTTCTGGCTGTTTAATTAAAAGCCCTACTAAAACCTGGGAAGAGGGTGTTAAAAGGAGAAAAGCGATGGGTGCTAGAAGAGAGGGCACCCTCTTCCAAAAAGTACCTTCTGTCATCTTTATCCAATCCAGAGAGGCCTTGATGGAGCTGCTTGAGAAGCATTTCACATTCCTTCAGCCCTTGTTGCCTGCCAAGAAATAAGGTCAAGTTCTCAGAGGTGGTAGTCCAATCATAATCCCGTGGCATGAGAGGAGGATATGGGCACCCTAAAGTGGCATTCCATTGAAGGCATTCCTCTGTCTATCCTTTCCCTGCAGTGGAATATAGTGGTCACCCTGGAGGAGGATTTTGCAGCACATAGGGCTGCATTTGTGAGAGAGACCCTAGCGAAGGGTTGGGTCCCTTCAGGTTTATACCACAGGGGTCTGTGCCTGCTGTGGCAGACCTCTGCTCAGAAATTGACCTCCGAACCACCTCAAAACACTCAAAAGTGAACGGAGGTGGCTTTGTACCCGGGAAGCAGGCAGGTGAGGAGCCGGAATGGCTAGCACAGATGGGCCAGGGTGGCTGGGGTTGTCATCTGCTCTCAGGTCAGGCCAAGGTGAGCTCTTCACATCTGTTCAATCCTTCCTCTGCACGTGGTGTTGACAGTAGCTATTTGTCTCTGTAGGAAACTTTGAAGACTTGGAGACCATAACAATCTCATCACCGTCTCGCAGAGACGTCTTTGCGGTATTCTTTGGATCAGTTTAGTTTTGCCTGAGGAGAGTTCCCAGCCATTCTCCTAGTAAGTTACTAACTCTCCTGCCTGACCTTCAGAACCCAGGGAACTGTAAGAATAGTCCAGATGGCTCTGTCCTAGGCCTCCCCAGATCCCCTGCTGGAGACAGCCTAGCTATGGTGATCTCAATAGGTCTTATCTTTCTCTGTAGAGAGAAGTCCATTTAAAAAGTTATTTATTTATTTTGGTTGAGGGGAACCATAAAAGATTATCTTGTAGCTGAATTAAAATCTAAGAAAATGAATAAAGCCTGAAACGTGGTTCTTATTTTAGGATTACTTCAGAAACATCTCTTTGAGAAAGCCAAAAGGCATAAGAAACTGAATTATTCTGTTAACATTTTTCTTATTATAGGCTCATATAATTTCTATGTCTCCTGAACTGTTATCAGTAGGGTTTTCTTTTCAAAGTAAAATTTAAATGTGTACCATAAGTGTTTATAGCATATTGAATTTCATGGAATGGTTATGAATTTTAGCTTAACCACCAAATATGGTTCATTAAGTCTTCCCTTGCTGTAGCCCTGTGTGGTTTTGTGATGATTGTTTATTCTTGTAAGCAGTGGGGTTTAGCCTACTCATTTGCTTTCAGTGAGAGAAGGTGGTTGGAAAGATGGAAAGAAAGCATTTCTTAAGTGAAAGATTTGGCCTTAGCTGGCAATTTCTGGGCTTAAGTTGTTTATTAGCATACCCAGAGAGGGGTTGCAACTCCTGCCATGTTGGAGGGCCAGCTTCCCAACGGCAGACTCGTGTCTGCACTGGGCCCAACAGCTTGCTCAGACTGTTGGTCCTTTTCTCTTTTCTCCCAGAGATAGATTTTAGTTGTGCTTGGGTATGACCAGAGGACAGTGTAATATAACCAGGCTATTGTATTTGAAGGCTCCACAGCCTTGGATTCAACCAACTGAAGAATAGAAATATTTTTTTGGCGGGGGAATGGGCATCTGTAAAAGTCTGAACAGGTTCAGACTTTCCCCCCTTTTCAGTGTTTCCTAAACAAGACCATATAATGACTATTTACACTGTACGTACACTATGTTAGGTGTTGTAGGCAATCTAGAGATGATTCAAATATCTGGGAGATGTATGTGGGTCATAGGGAAATACTATGCCATTTACGTAAGGGACTTGAGCATCCAGAGTGGTATTCTTGGGTGGTTCCTGGAACCAATCTCTGTGGATACAGAGGGACAACTGTCAGAAATGAGAGGCAGCTGCTTCCTTGTGGTCCATCTTCATCCCATGTGCCTGACTTGGTGGGGAGCGATCTACTCTTGGAAAAGGAGAGCAGAGAATGGGTAGATAATTCACTTTAGGAATACCTGCTTTATACACAACAGGGTGCATAACACCTAGAACTATGTCATCCATGTGATTCAAGTTCATTTGTAAAAGTTGGATAATCCGCAAGATCCTTTGCTGCTCATTGCTTTTTGCCTTTTTTACCATTTGATCAAATGCCCAGGCAGTTTACTGGGGGCAGGGGGGCGGGAATTGGACCTTTGGGGCCTGGGGTTATGGTTCAATGGCAGAGAACCTGCATAGCATGTATGTGGCTTTGGACTTGATCTCCAGTGTATGGGCATGCACGTATGCATGCGCGTGCACACCTCAAAAGCATCACCTCTTGCTTGTATATTTCCAGTGCTGTCACTTAGGCTACTTGTTTCAAGTCATGCAAATCCTATTTCTTGAGTTTTTTTGTTGAAGGAGGTTGATAAATGCATGTGGCATTTCTTGCATGCTGATCATATCTGGGCACTGTGATTTACGCTTCACCCACCTCCATGAGCTGTGTCCCATTATGATCATCACTTTACAGTGAGGTCCTAGAGATCATGAGAGGGTAAGTAACTTGCCCAAGGTCAGACAGATAGTAAGTGTGGAGCTGCAGTTCATGTCAGCTGATTGACTTGTAAGCCCAGGCACTTACTCAAGTTACCTGTTAGGCTCTTGCATTCTGTTGGCATATCTGAAAATAAAACCCAGAGAGTGAAAATGCCTGGCAGATTTGCACACTCATAGGGGATCAAATTCTGGAAGGGTCTTGAGAGTCGAAGCCCTAGCGTTTTGTGCCTTAGGATGAGTTTTTTGCAATTCGGATATAAACTTTTTTTTAAACTTTATTATTTTTAATGTGGTGCTGAGGATCGAACCCAGGACCTTGCATGTGTGAGGCAAGCGCTGTACTGCTGAGCCACAATCCCAGCACCCAGATACAAACTCTTTGTACAGAGGACTTAAAATCTGCTTTTCACTATTAAATAAAATGGGAACTTGATGGGATCTCTTTAAAGTTTTTTAATTAGTTGGAATGGAGTATGACATTTGGCAAGGGATGAAAAGAAAGGTGGGTTATATCGGCATGGTCTGATAGAAATGTAATGTAAGCCATGTATATTAAAAATTTCCAGTGGTCACATTGGAAGTAATAAAAATAGGTAAAATTAATGTTAATAGTTTAACTCAATATATGTAAATAGTGTAATTTTGACATGATCATTATACATTACATGACATTTACATTTTTCATATTTAATCTTCTTGAAAATTTGTTATTTCTTTTGTTGAGATGGGGCTCTCACTATGTTGCCCTGACTGGCCTCTAATTCATGATCCTCCTGCCCGGCCTCCCTAGTATCTGGTATTATTGGCACACATCTCTGTGCCCAGCTGCAAGACTTTAAGGTCAATTTGCATTTTTCATGTACCATATGCATCCCAGTTAAGAATAGCTGTTCATGCTCAGTAGCTACATGTGCTAGAGGCTACCATATTACACAGCCTTTATTGGTAGATAATTGTATTAAAATAGGCTTACAGGCAGCTCTTTGGGCCTGGACCCAAAGTTTGGAATGATTTTTAAAAAAGAGACTCTGATAGTTTCAGTTAGTAGAGCAGACTTCAGATGTGTGGAAGGTTCCAGATTGAGAGTCCTGGGCAGAACCCAGCTGTTCTTACATTCCACCCCTCTCTGTTTACTGATGAAGGTGTGGATGCTCAGGAAGCTATCTGAGGTCTTATTGGCATTGCCAATGCTCAAACCCAGTTGAACTTTCTAGTACATGGTATTGGAATGGTAAAACGTGACACTGACTTACATTGGTCTTCTTATGGAAAGACTATGTGTGTATCTTTTTCCTTATCTCCTTTTATTGGAAAAGTAGCTGTGACCTTTTTCGGGGTTCACAGAAATCGTGAATTGGAGAAATGGAAATATCTTCTCGGATCAAATGGTTCAACTTCATTTTCTCTCCTGGGCCCCGAAGATCAAGGAGGTTAAATGGCTTGCATGAGGTCACTGCATCTGGTCTCTTGACTTGTAGTCAATGTTTTGCTGTCCCACAAGGCAGGTGATCCTGAGAGTCAGTGACTTTAAAACACCATGGAACAAAGGGGAAAATTCCATTGAAGTGCTAAGGTTTCGTCGAGTATCTTCATTTTCTTCTTGTCTTTGGGATTTCTTGCTTTTCGATGGTGCTGAGGCTCTAACCCAGGGCCTTGTGCATGGGAGATGAGCACTCTACCACTGAGCGAGATCCCCGGCCCTTAACTTTCTTTTTGAAGCCTGAAAGAGTCTTTCTGGACATAAAGTTGTTTGTAAGGTTTCTCAGTCTCTGGAGATGGAATCTGTATGAGAATGGGAGGAAATACCTCAAGAAGTAGGAGAGGAGTTGGGGATATTTCTCAGTGGTAGAGTGATTCCCTTGCATGCATGAGGCCCTGGGAGCAATCCTAGCCTGATTTAAAGGGGGAAAAAAAAGGTTGGCACTGACCATGTTATGACATCTAAGGTAAGGCCTAGTTAGGTGATCAATATGCCTGTGAGAAGTCGCTTAAGACTGCTGGTGACAAACACAGGACATTTGACAATGATGGGAGGCATCTGCTGGTTGACATCTTGGTGGGAAGAGACCAGAGATGCTAATCTGCAACAGGAAGGACAGTGCCCCACCACAGTTGTTGAGCTGGCCCCAAATGTCCATGGAGTTGAGGTTGAGAAACCCTCACTTGCAAGGAAAGGACAAAGTGTGGGTCTGAACTGTGTGTTTGAAAAAGCTGTTTTTCTTGGGTACGCTGTTCTTCACACTACTGTATCCCACAAGTGTGGCTCTGATTACAGTTGCTTTTTCACTTTCAGAGTCCTCAGAATATCCTGCTGCTCTGTAAACCAGAGGTGCTCTTTAAGGCTCAGTGGTAGCACACTTGCCTGGCTTGTGTGACGCACTGGGTTCGATTCCCAGCACTGCATATGAAGAAAAACATTCATTTTTCTTTAAAAAAAAAAAAAAGCCATAAGTCATACGTGTGCACCCCTCTTGTTTCAAGAAAGAAGGTGGATGTGTATCTGGTGCTTAGTTTTCGGTTGACAGCATAATCCCCACACGTAGCCCCTTTTCCTTAAACCTAGGCAGTGTTGAAGCTTACAGCCATCAAGCAGCTTTCATCAGACATTTTTGCTGATTAAATTATATCTGATTTGGGGGATTTTGAAAAATCCCCCATATATTTTAACTTCCTGCATAAATTATGCCACAGGGGTCGCACAAACAGGCCCTGGACTGTGGTATTGAAGACTTCAGTGAAGTCGAGGGAAGTTGCGTGACTGCTGCTTTCAGAGCTATTTTAGGCAGAGAGAGAATGGCACACGTGTTCCCATTCTGGCTGGGAGTTCACAGGAGGTGTAGATGCCATAAGGAGAAGGAAGCAGGATGTGAAGGAGATGGAAAGAATACAGAAGGTATTTCTGCCCCTTTTGGTTGCTTTGTGAATCGAGAGGGCTATGGGAAATTGGCTAAATTGCTAGGCATTGCCTCCAAGGCTACAACTAAAAGGGATGAAAACTTGTTTCCTACTTGGCTTCCGGGAAATCTAAATTGTGTGAGTTTGGGGGACAAAGCCAATCTTACTTTCTAGAGCATCCATTGTGTCTAAAGAGCTGAGAATTTAAAACACACATCCCGAACAAACTGCTGCATTTGCCTCTCACTTTCAGGTAATCTCGTGAGCCTTTCAAGATATTGTCTGTTGGGTATGGAGGAGGGGTACCAGTGTGCCATCTGATGGGAGCCAGTGAGAACTCAAAGTGGCACTGGGCTGTGGTTAATGCATAGTAGTGTCTGGTGTGGTGGCGCATGCTTGTAATGCGGCTACCTAGGAAATTGAGGCAAGAAGATCACAAGTTCCAGGCAACCTCGGGCTCTTATTAAGTTGTTATCTCAGATAATAGTAAAGGTCTGAGATGACACATGCCTGTAACCCCAGCAACTTGGGAGACTGAGGCAGGAGAATCATAAGTTTGTGACTAGCCTTGACATCTTGGTGAGAAACCTCAAAAACTTTTCAAGACCTCCCTCAAAATAAAATAGTTCTAGGGATGTAGCTCGGTAGCAAAGCATCCCTGGGTTCAATCCCTAGTACCACATCCCCCCCAAAAAAGATAAATACACATTAGAATATTCGTGAACTGCCTCTATGATGTAAAACTGAATTTATCTCACCTTGAATGATTATAAAAAATGATGCTGTGCTCTCAGAAAATGTCAGAACCTCAGAGTAAGTGCATCTGTATTTTCATTTTGTGTTAATCCTTCCTTTATAACTGTCCCGGACTCCCCACTGGCTTTAGATGTGTACTAAATAGTGTGGCTGATTTGCTTTTACTAAATGGGAATTTTTAGTCTGGGTATGTGCCCTCCACATTAATTCTCTAGAAGCCACTGGGCACACTCTCCCAGTCTGTGAGGTTTGAAAAGGTGTATGATGGTTTTTAAATGATGAGATTTTCACCTAGCATTAAGAGCCAAATTTTTAAAGAGTTGGCTGTTCTGGCATTAAAAATGACACTTCTATTTTAAATCAAGAATGTTCTGTTGTGCAAAAGGGCTACCTAGGTACTTTTTTCCCCTCATATTTATTTTCATGATGCAGGTGGTTCAGAGTTGAGCCCTTTCCATCCTTCTCCTTGTGTTCAGTGAGTTATTTGAGTCCCAAATGTCCAGTTTCTCATACCAACCAGCCAAGGGATCCTCCACCATATGGCTTAGTTTGGGGACTAACTTGAAAATGAGTTCCAGACAGCACATATGTCTTCTGCCATCTGGCCTTCCAAGACACATGGAGTGGATCTTCCATGTCCATCCTGGGTGTTGTGATTTGATTGACACATGCCTCTTCCCCAGGAAAGGTTGCAGTAAGGGTTGCGTCCAGTGGGTGAGCAGAGTGTGATATTCATTACCAGGGTTACCAGGTGGTGGTGGGTGGTTGGAACTTCCAAATTGTCTATTCAGGCTTTAGGGGTGAGATTCCAGGAATTGGTGCCAGTTCCAAGCAGCTTTTCAGCTGCAAGCATCATGGCGTCTTCTCCGCCTGAAGTTGGCGGACAGACTGCTGCAAGATCCATCATGTGGCCTCTTAATCTTTTGCCCTTTATCCCCCATCAGAATTGAGTAATTAGCAGATGGTGGTTCCTAACATCTGTGATACAGAAGCATACAGATTTTTCACATGTGATGCGCAGATCAGCTCTTTAAGTATGCAGAGGGTAATTCAGGACACATTTCTTTTTGAGCACATACTTAGGGGTTCAGAAGTACTGCTACACACAAATGGTCTTCTAAAGGCTTTGGGAACATATTGCCAAATGGCCTGGAGAAAAGTCATCCTAATTTATACCCTTGGCCAACAGTTTATTTGCTTACTTTCCTGAGCGGTTGCCAACACCAAGTATTATTATACTTCAACATTTTGCCAACTTGCTAGGCAGACAAAGAAGCATCTAACCGTTCTTCCGATTTGCATTTCTGTAATGAGTTGTGAGATTGAAAAATGTCACATGCTTATTGATTGCTTATAATTTTTATTATAGTAATTGTTTTACTTGGTTTTATTTCACCGATTTCCATTTAGCTAAAGGAGCATCTGTATGGTGGGATGCCAGATAGCCATGCAGATGATGTTGTAGTGAAGTATTCATAATATTTTAAGTTAGAAAGGGATCAGTAACATGTTGGTCCCAGATTAACAAGATGTTAATGAAGTATACACATACAGCCATGGACACTTAACAGTCACAAATTTATTCATCCCACAACTCAAGTGACAAGGAAAAATTGTCCTTGGGGTGAGAGGTTCAATCCCAATGCATTCCCCACTCCAGTAGGAAGGAGAAAGCTTTCCAGAGTGCCTTAGCCTCTTCTGGTCTTGGTTCGATCTGGGCCTGATGGTCCTCTATCGCGGCCTCATCTCTTATTTCCTGGGGTGCTGTATACTCCCCGACTTTCAGCTGTCCTGACATGTCCCCGCAACCCAGTGCTTTGACTTAGTATACTTCCCCAGAGAGTGTCCCTGTCCTGTGATGCCTCTGGCTTTCAACTTGGCCCTCCTCTTTTCCCACACTCCCAGGTGAAGGTTGGGACTTCATGGCCTCAGTGCGCTCTGTCCTGTGGGCTGTAGGAAGATTCTACAGTTTAGACTTCAACTTTTGTTCTGGGGCAAACACAGGTATTCGGGAGATTCCAAATCTGGTTTCTCTCCCAACAAAGCCCAAGGGGATGGCTACTTACTCCCTCACGGCCTCAAGACCTGAAGAATAGTCCCTTTCTCTTTGTGCCACAGGATGCCTTCCATCCAGGGTGGGGAGTTTTCAGGCCATACAATTTATAGGACATGCAAGTCTGTCTCAATATCTTATTAAATATTTATAAGGGAAAACAGAATACCTGTAAGAAAATACCCCAAAACATTATTTTTTTCTCCTGGGTTATTGGGATTATAGCCGAATCTTATTTTCATGCTTTTTTGTATTTAAATTTCCTATAATATTTATGCAATGCTTCAATTCTCTAAAGCCATTTTAAAATGGGAATTGGTTTTTTCCCCCCTTTTTATTTCCTTAAACATTAGGGAAGACAGAGCTGGGCATGTGGTATATACCTATAGAACTAGCAATTTGGGAGGCTGAGGCAGGAGGCAAATTCAAGGCCAGGCTGGGCAACCAAGCAAGACTCTGTTCCCCCCCCCCCCCAAAAAAAATGGGATATATAGCTCAGTGACAGAATACCCTGGGTTCCATCCTTAGTACTAAAGGAAATGTTTCTTAAAAATAAAACTTAATTAGGTACATATGACAGCAAAACGCATTTTGATTCATTGTACACAATTGCACAACTTTTCATTTTTCTGGTTGTATATAATGTAGCATCACAGTCTATATGTAGGCTTACATGTACCTAGTGTAATGATGTCCCTCTCGTTCCACCATCTTTCCAGGAAACGTTTTTTATAAAGGGGAAACGAGCAAAATCAGTGATTAAATGTAGCGTGCCTTTTTAGTCTTTTTTTATTAGTGAATTGTAGTTGCACGTATTGGGGTTCATTCTGACACAACAAGCATGCAATATAACTTGCTCCCCTTCAGTCCTCAGTACTTCTTTCCCCCACCACTTCCTCCCTCTGATTTCTGGTTTTATTTATTTTTTTAATTAGTGCTTTATAGATAACCACAAGGTGAAATTTACTGTGGTATATCTATATTTACATAATAGTTTTGTCAGTTTCTTTCCACCATTCCTCCCTTTCCCTGTTCCTCCTCCTCAATCCACTTCCTCTCCTATGCTGATTTCCCTCCTATTTTCATGGCATTTCACCCCTCCCTTCATTTTGCTCTAATTTCTGCACATAAGCCAGAGTCAGAAAGTCAAGAGTTAATGTTTTATCTCATTTAGCATTACATTCTCCAGTTCCATCCATTTACCACATAATGCCATAATTTCATTCACTATACATACCACATTTTCTTTATCCATTCATCTGTTGTTGGGCACCTGGGCTGGTACCCTAACTTGTGCTGGTACAAACATTGATGTGGCTATATTGCTGTAGTATGCTGATTTTGTTGTTCTGGATATATACCAAGAAATGGGGTAACTGGGTTCTATGGTGGTTCCATTTCTAGTTTTTTTAAGGACTCTCCATGTCTTTTGGTAATTTTCAGTTTCCAGGTCGTTCTTCCAACTTACTGCGTCTACCCTCAAAATTGCAAAACAAAATCGAGAATTATATACTTGTCACCAGCAGATGGAACCAGAAAAAGGACTAAGTTGAATTAATAATCTGATAGCTTCTTTGATACTTGTCTTGACACTTATTGTGCACATTGATAAAGATTGTGTTTCATGCTGGCTCAGTGGTACATGCCTATAATCCCAGCAGCTCAGGAGGCTGAGACAAGAGAATCGCAAGTTTGAAGCCAGCCTCAGCAACTTAGCAAGGTTCTAAGCAATTTAGCAAGACCCTGTCTCAAAAAAATAAAAAGGGCTAGGGATATGGTTAAGTGCCCCTGGATTAAATCCTTGATACCAAAAAACAAAACAAAACAAAAAAGAAAACAAAAAAACCCTTTTATTAAATAACATTGTGACAAATGATCTTTTCTAGGATAAAACTTGCTACAGTAACTTCCTTCAGTATCCAGAAAAATAATTTCTGTAACTCTACTGGGGTTAGTTTGCTGACATTTCCAAATTCCATAGTCTGATCTCTAAATTTTATTAGAGTTGTCTTATTTGAGAAAGAAAAAACATGTAATGCAAAAGTATTGTTATAATTAAAGCTTCGTCCCAGGGTTTCATAAACTGACTTCCAGACCACTCACATATAATCGAATCAAGCCTTTATTGAAGCACACCAGTGACGGCTGACCAGAACATAAAGCTGTTCCCCTGATCAGCCCCAAACAATTGCAAAGGCACTCCTTATAAGCCTGAAAACCGCAAAAGGGATGTTTGGGGTCCTAAGCCAATGCAAGCAAGCCAGGTTACAGAAGTGGGAGAGTGCAACGGGAACGGGAAGCCTAACTAATCAGTTAGCCCAATCACCCCAGTTACAGAAACGGAGCCCCATTAGGTAGTTCCATGTTCTTAAAGGTTTCAATAGCAAAAGGAAAAGAACAACTTGCCCGAGTCATGACCCTTCTTCTTGGCATGGTTATTTTACAGGATGAAGTCATAAAACAAAATGGAGTCACATTTGCTCCTACTATCACAGTATAACTCTATTTAATATACATTTTCTCATTTTTCATAAATATTGTTCATTTCTACACTTGTGGGCATAAGACCAAATCCTTTTCACTTCATGTGTTTCCATTTATATTTTTGTATTTGAAGGTAAAACATTCTATTTATGTATTAGAAATGCCAGATTCCCTACAATATATTATATCTTCCTATTGGGTATTTAGGTCTTTGCCATTCAAAAATCTTCCTTATTTTTGGAAGTTATTCTAAGGTTCTGTGTGGAGTATGTAGATACCAAGTTTCTTAGACTACAAACTTCACGTGGTGTTTTGCTGTGAATGAGTTTGGGAAGGAGTAGCCCGTTTTTTGTTCTGTCCTGTGATGACCAACATCCTTCTCTAGGGATGTACGACAGTAATATACTATCATATCCTTGAATCCATTAGCTGTGACTAAAGAGACCAAATTTAAGATGGTCACAGCAACTCAAACTGTCCTAAAGTCAAATTTTAGCTTCATTCATAATTTTTTGTGGGATTTTAAAAATAGTGGAAAATTGATTTTTTTTCCCTGTGACATTTGTTTGTATCCTTGGAGAAGCAGGAAGTTGCTCAAATGTGGAAAGACCAAGGGAAATGGAGAAGGTGGTGACAACTGTCGTGGCCACTCCTTCCTGAGGACATGTGCAGGACTTTTTACATAGCTGTCTCATTTAATCCCAGACAACCTGTTAAACAGGTGATGTTATCCCCCCTTCATGGAAGGGGAAATTGGAGAGGCTTGTCGCTTATCTGGAGGTGAACTGGTTAGAGCTGTGTCCAGTCATTTGGTTGCAGAAACGGCTGTGGTTGGTCTGGTCCCTGTCACCATGTTTTACCTGCGAAGTGTGCTATGGTGCATTTCAAGGAGATCAAAGATGTAGTGTAGGAAAATGGAACTTTTAAGAGTTCTCAATAAAGTTGTACAAGGATTTCTACCCCACCCCCAATGCTGTGGTTTGAATGTACAGGAAAAAAATTATGCCAAAACTCAAGTCCCCAGTGTAACATAAGAGCTGAGGCTGTTAGGAGTTGAACAGTGCCTTAGAGAAGGGCTGGAGGGAACCAGTCAGTTCCTTTGTCCTCCCATCCCGTCTCCCACATGTAAGGACAGTGTTTACCCCTTCTTCCTCCACCACATGAGGACAGGGCCAAAGGTGCCCTGTGATGCACAGCCCTCACTGGACAGCATATTGACCTTGGTCTTCTCAGCTTTTGAAACTGATAAAATAAACTTCTGTTACAAATAACCTGGTTTCCTAGTGAAACAAAACAAAAACAAAACCCCTATAAATAGAATCAACTTGGGGAGAAAATAGCAACTAAAACATAGATGAAAGGCAATTCTACTCTACCTCCCAGAAATTGGTTATAAAGCCCCAAAAGCCGGCGGAAGAGAGAAGAAAGATGGTTCACTGGGAAGTAAAGTGGCTCCTCTGGGTCCTCGTCTCTGACCTGGTTCTGACCAGATTCTGGCAAATGGCACATTGGGAGTGCTTCCAGAGCCCCCCCCCCCCCCCCCCGGGCCCTGCAGCCTCCGAATTGTTCATCACTGGAGGGGGAAGCAACTGTGTAGGGGGAGGCTCCCAGGATCACAGTCCTGATTTGTGACAGCTATATCACAGTCACCCAGGTGCCGTGCCAATTTCAGAGTGAAGTTCTCAAACTCAAAAATTTTAACTTATTAAGGGAAGGCTAGGGATTAGTTTGGGATTATTTTCTATCAGCAACCAGAAAGTATCCAGAAACTTTCAGGGCTCGAGGGCAAGGCTTATGAAAAGAATACCAGAACGGAAAATTTTTAGGACTGAGTGACATTCTGAGCTAATTTTTTTTTCTTTTAATGGTACTGTGGATTAAACCCAGGTACTCTTACTACTTAGCTATATCCCAGGCACCTTCCCCGCAATTTGAAACGGGGCCTTGCCCTGTTATATAAGGCCTTGCCCTTATAATATAAGTTGCCCATATTATCCTTGAACTTGCAATTCTCTTGTCCCAGCTTCCCAAGTTGTTGGGATTACAGGTATGCACCACTGCGCCTGGCCTGTCTCTTCATTTTATAGATTTTAAAAAAATACATCTCAGAGAGGGTAAGTGGTTTTTTGAAAGCTGCACATTATGTTCATGGTAGAGTTGAATATCTCAACTAACAGCCCTCCTGCCACAGCACTGTGCTCATAAGTGGAACTTGGGGTCTCCTGAAACTGTTTTAAAGCAGATTGATTCAAACCTGGGAATTCTTCATAGAAACTACTTTAAAAATTACTAGGTCAGAAGCTGGTTGCAGTGGCTCATGCCTGTAATCCCAGTGATTAGGGAGGCTGAGGCAAGAGGATTGCAAGTTTAGGCCAGCTTTAGCGACTGAGCAAGACCCCTTCTTAAAATAAAAAGGGCTGGGGATGTGGCTCAGTGATAAAGCACTTCAGGTTCAATCCCCAGTACCAGAGGTTCGGTGGGGGGGGGGGGGGAGGTTGACCAAACAGTTTCATGTTGATTTCTTTTAATCTCCATTTCTCCCTCCAACAAATACCAGTCAAAGGCCTACCATGGGCTGAACACTGTTATGAAGGGAAGGACCTAGCACTTCATGTGTGGTCTACCAATTCCAATAAGATCCTCTAGTAACTGACAGGGTAGTGGACCAACTGCAGGTCACTCTTCTGCCTCAGAAAAGTAGATCGTTTCTCAGAAGATGGAAAAACAAGAATTAGCTCAGGATGTCACTCAGCCCTAAAAATTTTTCCGTTCTGGTATTCCTTTCATTGCTGGGCTTTTAAAAGCACATCATAAAAAATATTGATAAGTATATCATCAAAAATATTTTAATAACCACTTGGAAAGTAAGTGCCAATTTTGTCACTGTTATTCATTGTTCCTGGGAGCCAGAGGTCACAAGAAGCAGCGGCTGGGCTCTCTCTCCCTACCATGCTGTCAGTACTGGGATCCCCCTTTGCAACTTGGTTTTTAGGTTGAACTTTTCAAAAGGCTTTGTGTGTTGAGAAAACCTAGTTCTAAAGACTAGAGGTGACTTGCTCCTAAGTCTTGACGTTGTTTATTCACAGATTAATTTTTTTACACTAATTACATTTATATCTTTTAGTGCAGGATTAAGGATTATCTGATCTTGAGATGAGTAATTTTTTTCTTATAAAAATAAGGGAATTTCATCTTAAAACTTTTTAACATGATTAGCCTTTTTAAGGTGAAGAATTAAAATATATATTATATATTTATTTATTTTGGTTGATTGACTGTTGTGCAACTACTCTCTATCTAGTTCCAAAATGTTTTCATCACTGCAGGAGGAAAGCCCGTCCCTTTTAAACAATTAGTCCTCCAGACCTTCTGTTTCAGGGCTGGGGCCTTCCAAGAAAATGAGGCAGCTTGAAGACTCCTCCTTTCAAGCCCTTATTCTTGTAATCTAGTCAAAGACTTTAGGAGTGGCGCTCAGAGTAACAGTCTTGAGTTTATTAGAAGGGATTGGAAAGGGCAAAAAGGGACACTTTCAAGGGGCAGAGTGGGTCCTCCCAGGGACCATGTGCCTCCCCTGCTCCAGTTTCATTGTTGATCCCAGAGAAGTTTCCAGAGAGTCCCACTCAGATCAACCTCTTGACTTTTGACTGACAGCATGGTGAACATCAAACTTTCAAGTCCCCTCTGCTATGGCAACTCTAGGTCACTTTGGCCCATGCTGACGAGTTCTAATTGGATTCTTAACCATACATTCTTAGATTTTTATGGTTAGAGGGAAACTATCCTTATCTCCCCGAGTTCTGGGATCTGATCTGTGAGAAGGATCACAAAATTCCCCCCTTCAGGGTAACTTGGGGTCCTGATTGACATTATTTGGGGCCTGCATTTCTCCTGCAGAAATGAGGTAGTTTGCTGAGGAATGTGACATATCCTGTCCACTTAAACCAGGCAGGGCTGCAGGTAAATTGCTTCTGGGAAAGTATGTGTGGGGGTCAGCACAGTGGGCCCATCTTATGGAATTATTTCCTTATCCTTATGTTCCACCACTTGTATCTGTCCATCCCTTATCACCTCCTCCTCCAGCCCTGGACAGCCGCTACTCTTGGTTCTGTGGATTTCCCTGTTCTGGATATTTTGTATAAATGGACTTTTCATGTCTGGTGTCTCACACCTAACATGTTTTTGAGGTGCATTTATCTTGCAGCAGGTATCGGAACAGGTTGAATACCCTTTACTGAAAGTGGTTGGGATGAGAAGTATCTTGGATTTTGGATTTTTTCAGGTTTTAGAATATTTGCCTATAGTTACTGAGATCTTGGGGATGGGACCTAAGTCTAATTATGAAATTCATTTGTTACACATAGAGCCTGAAGATAATTTTACACAATATTTTTGGTGACCCACCTTCTTGACTACACCTGTCACATGAGGGTCAAGTATAGAATTTTCTACTCATGACATGTGGATGCTCAAACAGTTTTGGTGTTTTGGAGCATTGTGGATTTCATACCTTCACATTAGGAATACTCAACCTATCTTTGTTCTTTGTTGTGTCTGAGTAATCACTGTATGGATATCCCATACTTGTGTATCCATCTTTTGATGGGCATTTGGGCTGCTTCTGCCTTTTGGCTATTGTGAATAATGCTGCTGTGGACATATTAGGTACTATTTTTCACCATAAGTTGATGCTTTCTGTCCTGGCTCCTTCCCTGAGTGCCATGCTCCTGTTGAGTGTAAGCTGTGGGCTGGCTGCCCTGGTGAAGCTCAATAGGGACACTTAGTATCTCAAAGTAGCTATACCCACATTTCCAAAATGGGATTTTTTTTTTGTACTGGGGATTGAACTTGGGGACACTGAGCCACATCCCCAGCCCTATTTTGTATTCAAAGACAGGGTCTCACTGAGTTGCTTAGTGCCTTACCACTGCTGAGGGGCGCTTTGAACTTGCAATCCTCCTGCCTCAGCCTCCTGAGCCACTGGGATTACAGGTGTGGCCACTATGCCCAGCCCAAACGGAACTTTGGTAATAAGGTAGGAACTTAATCCTCCTTGCTCAGATTTTACATCATAAGGTCATTCTTTGTCATTTCTTTTTTTTTTCCTTGTAGAAGAATTTTGAGAAGGTCCCATCACTTCTTCCTTTCAATTTATATACAGCATCTGATCCCTGACCATCGCCAGCATGGCTCACTCTTGCCTGAACGGTAGCAAGAACCCTGCTAGCAGGTCGACTTCTAGCCTTATTGGTACATTGTCCTCAGTTCAGGGGTGTGTGTGTGTGTGTGTATGTGTGTATGTGTGTATGTGTGTATGTGTATGTGTACATGGGCCTTTTAAAAAGTCAGATTTTTTTTTTCATTCAACACTTGCCAGTGCTAATATGACTGATTCCAGGTTTGTGCAAAAAAAAAAAAAAAATACAAAGTCAGTCTGGAACATTGTACCAAGAAGCAAGGAAGTGCTCAGAGTGATGGTGTGTGTCAAAAAACATGGTAATACTTGAGAATGAAAATGGTGGTCCAAGCATCTATGATGATAGTAAAGAGCAGCGAGTTGGAAAAAGAGAGAATGTCTGTTAATAAATTAGAAGGAATGACAGAATTTGGAAATTACATTGCAATCCCCAGTGAAGTGATCGATTTAGGTAGAGACTGTTGAGAAAGGACAAAGCCATTAGGTGAGAGGTCCCCAGGAGCAGGCTGTTAGGTACATTTGTGTTCATCCTGTACCAGTGATGACTGGCTGACGGCCAGAGTGAGCATGTGACCTGATGTTTTGCACCTTGTGCTATTTACAGTTGGCATGATGTGCTGGCTGATAGGACCGTGACATTCTCAATCACATGAGTTTTCCCCAATTTGAGTTAACTCAGACCTTCAGACTTACCTGCTGGTTCACAGAAAATATAGGAGATAGAGAAGCTGACTGAACACCACTGTAAGCGTACAATCGGTCAAATATTCAATGTGGGACCCTCTGTGACCATAGGCCTCTTCTCTTCAGATATCAGCATTCTGGGAAATGGAGGGAGGCTCCGGCAACATGGCAACAACCACGTTCTATATGTGGATCTTCGTATTTTTTGGACAACCCGGGCATCTGATCATTCAATGGAAGTACTATTCATTTTATGAAGTTGAGATAGTGGAATTGTGGGTATAGGATTAGGGTGTCCTGAATTTTAGGAGACGTGCTGAAATGCTTAGGAGTGAGAAGTTCCAAGATAGCTATAGCTTAATGTTAAATGTTTCAGGGATCAAAATGGGTGGGATGTGCATCCACATTGATAAAGCAGGTGTGGTTGATATTAACAGTTGCATAATCTGGGTGATGGGTGTGTGTGGGTTTCAATTTTTCTAAAAAAAATTTTTTAAAAAGACAACCTAATTCAAAATTGAGTACACCCCTTCTCACAGTGAAATCTAATCTAGACCTTACAAACAGGAAGGTTCTAGATCATGCAACTTTAAAAATGGTGCCCCTGTGAACTGTAAAGAAAACGATAGTGCTTAAAGGAAGCCGAAGTGGAATCCATAGGTGGACGTCCTTTAGCAGCTGCGAGGACGGTCTGTTTTGGGACCCGGTGAGGCTTGTTGGGTGGAGGCTGCCCAGAGGATGACTTACTCACAGGAGGAGGGGGATGGTATTTGTGGAGCTTTGTTACATTGGAATCGATACCTTTTAAGCTTCGGGGGCATATCTTTGAGTATATTTTCTGAACTCGAGTAAGTGCAGTGGTGAAGATGGTACCGATTTATTATTCATCACAGAACTTTAAAATAATTGAGTCAAGTTGAGCTGCCTGTTCTGAAGTGGAGATAGTGGTGAATAAGTGTTGTCTTTCAGTAATCAGGGGAACCTATAATCATGTGAGAAATGAAGAGAAATAAATGGTTTCTCATAACCCTGCACATGTCCACAAGCACACGCGCGCACACATTCCAAGATTTATTTACATCATTTTGATAGCTCCAGACTTTCAAAATATCTCAGAATTTTTAAAAACACACAGCTGATCCCTGTTTGCAGATTCTGTATTGGCAAATTTGTCTGCTCGCTGTAATTCACTTGCATCCCCGGCCGGGATCAATACTCTGGGTGGGCTTGTGGTCGGTCATGGACACACAGCTGTGAACATCTGAATTACTGGAAGTGCCATTCCCAGCAGAGACAGACAAGGCCATGCTCTGCCGCCTTATTCCAGTCTTGTACTCCAAGTGTTCTTTTGACAGTCTGTTTAGTGCACTTTTTTTGGTGCGTATTTATGTATTTTAGTGACTTTGCAGTCTTAAGTAGCCACCAAGTGTAAGGCTGAAATGCTGTCTAGTGTTCCTGAGAGCAAGAAGGCTCTGAAGAGTCTTACAGGGAAAATGCCCGTGTTAGATACACTTTGTTCAGGCCTGAGCTACAGTGTTGTTGGACATGAGAGCAACACTACTGCATCAAAGGAGGGAGGGTATGTTAAAAAAAAAAAAAATCTCAGTTTGAGATAATGGCTGATTTACAAAAATAGAGTATGTGGGTATGCTGGCACATACTGTAATCCCAGAGACTTGGGAGGCTGAGGCAGGAGGATCTCAAGTTCAAGGCCAGACTTAGCAACTTAGTGAAACCCTGTCTCAAAACAAACAAAAAAATGGGTTGGGGATGTAGCTCAGTGATACAGCACCCCTGGGTTCAATCTCTAGTAGAGAAAAAGCAAAAAAATGATGGGGATGGGAAAGACAGTAGAATGAATCGGACATAACATTCCTAGGTTTATTCCCATGTGAACAGCGTAACTCCTCATCATGTTCAACCATAAGAATGTATGTATGTCAATATATTCTAGTGTCATGCATAAATAGCAAATGAAAATGTTTTTAAAGGGAAGACAGGTGGCAATCAAATACAAACATGTAGTACGATGGTGCATATGAACAATAAATGAAGTAAGTAAGCTTAATGAAGGGCATTAAGCCAAAAGAGGCAGAAGCCAAAAGTTTGACATCACTCGGGGTCAGCAGATAAGAGAAATGTTACATCCTTCTTGGCTAGCACTGGCTGGCTTGTATGTTTCAAAAATTGGTGCAGCATGAAAAATGTTCGATTTATAGGGGATAAAGGTTCTGAAGATTAGGAAAGTGAAGACAAAATTTTTAAATACGGTTTATCCTCATTCACATATTTTGCATTTGCAAATTTGCCTACTTGCTGAAATTATTTGGAACTTAAAAATTAGTACTTGCAGTGTGCTTGTGGTCATTTGCAAAGATGGGCTAATTATTGCCAGATGCACACGTTTCCAGCTGAGGCTGTACAAGGCTCTGCTCTGCCTCCCTGTTTGAGCCTCAGAGTTGCCTGAAGGATGCAGACGGCAGGGGTGGTGTGCCACAAGATGTGCCAGCTAAGATGCACTCGCTCTGGGGCTAGCTGCTTGGGATTTGAACCCTCTTTGCCATCTGTTAGTGAGATGTCCTCTGGCAAGTTGCTCACCACTTTTACACCCAGATTTCCTTTTGTAAAATAAGACAATCCAATTCCAAATAAAACAAGTGTGGAATGTTTTCTGATATAAAGATGTTAATTCATAATGGGAACCGGGTGGAAAGGGCATGGGAGGAAACTTTAGATAGTGCAACAGGGAAGGAAGGGGGCACGGGGTGGGGGGTAGGAAAGACAATGGAATGAGATGGACATCATTAGCCTAAGTACATGTATGAAGACAAGAATGGTGTGACTCTACTTGTGTACAACCAGACATGAAAAATTGTGCTCTCTATATATGGACTATGAATTGAAATGCATTCTGCTGTCCTACATAACAAATTAGAATAAACAAAATGGGACATACTAGGATGTTATAAGCATTTAGGGTTTTGATTTACATGAGATACAAACCCATTTTTCCTAGAACAATGGTTCAGTATTTGCTAACTTGCTGTTCATGGTGACTTTCTAGAACTTTCTAGAACATTACCACCATATATAAGGACAATCGATCATACAATAGTCCCTCCTTTTGTACAGTGGAGGGATGTCTGAAGACCCCTAGTAGATACCTGAATCTGAGGGTAGTACTGATCCTATATATACCACTTTTCCTATGAAGTTTTAATACGGCATTAAGAAATTAAAGTAAATTCCATAGGATTTAGCAACCTCGGCATACAATTAGTTTTCTTTCAGAAACTTCACTTCTTGACTTAATGGAAGTACTTCGGGGTTCCTTTATGGAAACATCTAATTGTCAGCATCACTACTCATGCTTTTGGGGTCATTGTTAGTGAAAATAAGGGTTACTGGAGCCCAAGCATGGAATAATGCAGCAGTCCAAGACAGTTGTTAAGAGACAGGTAGCATGTATAGTTGGGATATACTACATGGGCAGAGGGTTGATTCACATCCCGGGTGGGATAGGGCAGTGCCCATTGAGATTTCATCATGCTATGCAGAACGGTGTGCAAGTCCAAAGTTTCTGAATTATTCTAGAATTTTCCAGTAAATATTTTGGAACCTGGTTGACCGCTGGGATAACAAAAACGGTGCACAAGTGAAACTGTAGATGGTGCTGGTGGGGGTGTGTGTGCGCTGCTGCTGCACCTGCCAAGTGTTACACAGGAAGAGAGCGACGTTGGGAAGGGTTGGTTGTCAGCGCTAATGAAACTGTCATGTTCTAGGAGGCTTTGGCAGAGGACATGACTTTTTGATTGAAAATGTGACCAGAGGCTTAAAAACCTAACTATTTACCCTAGTAGTGATAGTTCAATATTCTGACTTATTACAACATAACCACGATGAAAAATGAGAATTGGTTAATTTGATTTGGTAAAATTATTTATTTTAAAAAAACTTTAGGCAAATGATTGATAGAGAAGTATGTTTTGCTTGGAATATATTGCTTCCTAAATGAGCAGGTTTTCATGATGTTTGGCTAAAATGACCCCAGGATGGAAATGCCCCATCTGTGTTTAGTTTTCCACTGGTGTTCACCATGTGACTACCACTGGGGTACGTTTTTTTCCCCCTCTTATGCTCTGTATGTGTCATCATAGTCATCAGAACAATAGTAGCAGCAGTGGGAACAGCAGCCAGACACTTGCATAACACTCCTGTGTATTAGGAGCATTTCCAATTCATTCTTTACATTAAGCCTGAGTTGATAGCCACTATCATGCACCCCATTGTACAGGAGAGTCCAAGAAAGATGAAACAACATGCCCAAGGTTGCAGAAATTGGTCCTGAGCCTGCAGCCTCTCTGCAGCTTCTTGGGACTGGGATAGAGCTGCCTCCACCAATAAACATGGTCACTGGGTGGGGACTCGGATGTACAGTCTCTGCTTTTTGTTTGTATATTGTTAATTTTCCAGGAAACTGAATTTAAAATTAGTGCCTGCAAGCATTTCAGGTGGTTGATTTGTACCTATTATTACATAGCAAGGTCAGACAGCAAACTCCTGTTTCTCAAACCAGTTCTGCGTAGCAGAGACTGACCATGCCACAGAGAACTGGCCACATAGGGTTAATGGTTAAGAATTGGGGCCTGTTGTTGCCCCACCTTAAAATCTTTGAATTTGTTGATGGGAATCTCCCCTTTGTCTCAAAGGAAATGAAGAGTCGACATCTTGTTCCCTAGTTGAGTGTTGACATCTCAGAACAGAGAGGTCTCTCCCTTAATCTGTTCCAGGAGTCCCTTGTTTATCATCCCTGGACCTTTAATTTGTAAAATGTATTAATTGGTCGATCACTGGCACATGATTAGATTTGATCATTTAGACTAATGATCCATTAGATTTGATTATTAGATTGCCAATTGACCATTGGCAAAAAGATCAATTAGATTCTCAAAGTCCGTTTGACAATCTAATGAAAGCTGAGGACCCTCAGGAGGAAAATGTTTGTAGTGCAGAACCTTGTCATTAAATATATCTGATATTCCCACACTTCCTGAAAAATCTCATGAGATAGCATCTTAAAGTTCAGAGATTCCAGAATCTTAAGAGTTATTTTTATCTCTTAAAAATCCCTAACCAAAGTCGGTCATCTGTGTTCCTTTACTCCTGGCTGAATATAAGTGGTTATGTGCTGGGTACTTTGGTTTTCTTATGAGGATGGATTGCTAAAAGCAAGAAGTTCATACTGAGTGCAGTGAGGTTCCTTGGTGGTGAAAAGATGGGGAACCACTAACCTGTACGGTACCTCTATCTTCATATACCTCACCCTTCCCAGGACTCTACTGGTCTGGACTGTCCTGAGCATATAATAAAGCAGTATAATTTTGCAGTATTTATTTCATATGTGTATGTTTTGTCTTCTCTTTTCCTCCTTAAGACTTTTAAGAGATTGTCTTAAAGGCCCCTTTCTTGCTCCTCATGGGGCTTGGCCCCCAGCCACCATTATCTCAGGAGATGCTATGTCTGGTCCATCCTTTGGTCAGCAGGGGGCAGCAACAGAGTGGGCAAAGATCGCCATTGTTCTTCAGATTAACCAGGCTTTTCAGAGGTAGAAGAGCCCTTAAGGAATGCCTACTCAATGTGAATGCAGAGGAAATTCTTTAAAATAAAAGCAGCTTTATTAAACTCTAACAGATATTTAAACTTGAAGCAGTATTTTAAAAAATTGTCTTAGTAAGAGGAACTGCCAGTTTTTCAGATGCATAGGTTTTGGGGTTGTAATGCGTTGGAGTGGGGTAGAAGGTGAGGTATATAACCCACGGCCTACTCGGGGAGCCAATGAGCGTTTCCTCATGCAGGTTGCTATCTTTTATTGCTAATGTATGTGAAAATAAGGCCGATTTATCCCTGGAGTGAAATATGTATTTACATTGTAAGTGCAGAAAAGAATTATAGCATGTTTTTATTTTGCAGTTGGGACATATGAGAAAATATCAGGAAGAGGAGCTCATAATAGACACTTCTTAAAAGTTTAGTTAAGACGGTGAATTTACACTGCACAGGTGAGTCTAAAGGGAGATGATAAATTTCCAAGAATTTTCTGAAGAGGAAATGCATTTTCCTTCTGTAAATGTCTGGATTAGCCAAAATTAGGCCACCTCAACTACAGGCACAAATGTAAAAAAAATAGAGCATTTTTGCCCAGAGAGAACAAATCTGAAGATGGAAGCATGGACCTGAATCCTGAAGGATGTGCTCAGCGGTTCATTAAGGACCTGAATGGCATCAACCTACATTGGCCAGGCACTAAAGAAGCATGGTATGGGCCTGTTCCCCAGACCTCAAGGCGAGAGCTTTGGGGAACTGGGGACATGGCAACCTCTGACCTGAGAAGTAAGGAAGACTTCATAAACTGAGAAAGGGCTCTGGAAGCCTGGTAGCAAGGACTTTGACCCTGAGGGACAAGGAGGAAAGGATTTGGAGGTAGTTGTAATCAAGAAAATGGAGAGGTGCTGTGATCCAAGTGGTGGTATGTTCATGGGGAGGCAGGGACAAGATGTGCAAGGCACCTTTTGTGAGTCCTGTTCTATGCTATATTTTCCAAGTAGTTATTGATGGACCAGCCATTTTTCTCTGGTGATGGTCAAAAGAAAAGAGAAATTTTTTTCCTATGAAAAAGAACTGCTTTAATCACCACTGCAGGAGGAAAACACAAGAGGGCTCTTAAAAGACGATTGCTTCACACTGCAAAATCCAGAGCTCCTTGTGGTAATTTTAATTTCCACAAAGTTAATTGAAGTGTTAGGTCTGTGGATCTGATATGGAAAAAAATAGCACAGCTAGGTGAGTGGTTTTCTAGGTCTTAGAAATCATCAGAGAATATGAGAGCTGAGAGGACTGTGGATTGAGCTCTTATCTCTTTAACACCTCTGTAACCTGGAAGACTCCATTGACTTCATTATAAAATTGTGCTGCAAGTTAAAAAGGGGTGTTTTGGACTTGGTTGTAGTGATGGTTATCATAAACATTGATCAGAAGTTACACAGGAAGCCGTGGAACCCTGGTGTTCATGTCACACAAGCATTGTTTAGGGAAATGTCTCGGGGTTCAGCTGGTTGGTTTTGATAAGTGTTGACTGATGTTTCAGTTGACTCAAATCTTCTCGTGAAATGAGTTTTCAGGGTTTTTGCAACCAGGCGTGATGGCACATTGCTTTTCTTTTTAGTCTCAGCTACTCGGGAAGGCCTGAGGTTGGAGAATCGCTTGAGCCCAGGAGTTTGAGGCCTCAAAAAGAAAGGATCCACAGTATTTGGCACTTTTCCTTTTATCTCATGAGTATGAGAATCTATACTGGGTTAAACAGCACAAAGAAAAGTGGGTAGAGGGGAGACCCTGTGCTGAAGTGATAGGTAAGTGTATATACACTATCGTGTCCCAAGACCTCTATTCTCCACATCAATGTCAACTGACTGGACCAAGGTGTGCATCTGACCCAAGGCTGGCAAATCACATCCACTTTCCCTCAAATCTGAGGGAGAACAGAGACTGGTGGACTTGGCTCCAATGGCTCTGCTAAAATTTGAATAAGTAAAGGAAACTTAGTTGAGTAAGAGGGAAAAGGGTGTGTGTGTGTGTGTGTGTGTGTGTGTGAGAGAGAGAAAACTGAGGGAAGAGGGCAGAGATGATAGAGAAGGAAAGGGAGGAAGGAGGAGTTCTTTCTAGAAGATTATTGATGTCTTGTTCCTGTATCCATATAATAAACCTTCTCCTGGAACTAGCTTGGGTGGTTTCTACTTTGCTACTAAACTGTGACCATGATGAACCAGCTCTTGGGAGATACACAGAAAAAATTGAAACCTTGTCCCTTGGCTGAGGTTCCCAGTCTTAAGACCCAGGAAGAAAAAAAAAAAAAAACAACCCATTCTTTTTTCCCAGTATTGATATTGTATACCATCTTCATGGTCAACTTTAAAGTCCATTGATGCTCATTTAGATTGGCACTTTTTTTTTTTAAATAGACCCATCTCTTGGTTCCACAAACGCTACTACTGTCTCCTTCATATGTTCACTTGTTCTTTTAACTCCCCTAGTAGTTTTTGTCTGCAGTGTGCTGTGCCTTGTCCTAGGTGTTGTCCTTGTCTCTATGGAGCTCAGAGCCCAATAAGGAAGAGAAAGATTAATTGATAATGTATTTAGCCACAGCCATGGTACACTCTGAAGAATTGTGGCCTTTTGTGGGTGGGGATGGTGAAAGGCTAGCTATCAATGCAACCCACTGGGGTCTGAAGGAAAAGTAAGATAAGTAGGAGCTGGACTTGGTGGTGCACTCCTGTAACCCCAGCCACGCAGGAGGCAGGAGGATGGCAGGTTTGAGGCCACCTTCGGCAGCTGAACGAGACCCTGTCTCAATAGGGCTGGAGATGTAGCTCAGTGGTAGAGCATTTGCCTCACATGCGATAGGCCCTGGGTTCAATTCCCAGCACTGGGGGGGGGGGGGGAATTAGGAGGAAAGCATTACGTGGAAGACACTGGATCATTCAGGCAGAGCCTTGAGTATCCCAAGATCATAAGATTTAAGAAGTTAAGCTTTAAGAATCTTGAGGGGAATATGCCTAGGGCTGTCCAATGTTCAACTAACATGTTTCATGCACACTGCGAGACTAGTATAGGGGAGCACTAATGGGCAAGGCCGAAGTTCAGGGTGCCAGGCTAAAGGGGAAAATTTCCTCCATGAATGGAAGTAGTAACAGCAGCCTGTAATCAATAGAAAAGAGCGCTTGGGTTTGCCAGCTTGCAGAAACTTCCAGAAACCATGGACTCTCTCCCTCCTTCTCCTTTTCTCTGCCTCCATCCTTGTGTCCTCCTCCCTCTCTTTATTCCCCTTCATTTCACTCGTCTTCCCTTTCCCCCTCTTCTGTCTTCCCTCTCCTCCATCCTCTCAACAAGCATGTCCAGCCCTCTCCCATGAGCAGTGTCTTTTGATGAATGGGATCCCATGGGCCCTACCCACAGAGTTCACAGCATGGCGGTGGATGGATGGATTGAATCAGCAGACTGGGCTGATGTGTGGGACAGACATGGATGGAGCTGATCCTTTTATGTGTGTGTTTACACAAGCAGTGTTCATGAACTGCACCCCTTTAAAACTCTGTGCACGTGGAGAAGTGGGGAAAGGAACGAGGATGTCACCAGAAAACAGCTCCACATATAGCCATCTGCAAGGAGTGTTTGGCCTCTTCACAGAGCATGTGTGTTGAAAGACATTATTCTGTCTCATATTTGAGCATCGTGAGGTTTACGTTGTAAGCAGTTCGTGTGCCAGAATTGTGTTCTGTCTTCTGTAAAATGGTAACTACATTGTCATTTGCCCAGTGGGGATACAATAAATATTAATTACTGGTGGCTTATCCCTTAACATAACTTCCCCTTTCAGCTTAATGAAGCAGATTCCTGATAAATGCATTTGTGTCTCCAGAGTTTCATTTGCTAAGGCTCAAAGGCTGCACAGGATTTGCCTTGAGGGGTGAAATTCTTGTCCAATTTTTTTTTTCTTTCCTCTTTCAAGCACCCTTTGGAGATGTTTCTTCTTGAAAGCAATTGACAGTAGTAAAACTCATTTTAACTGGGAGAGAGAACAATGTGGTCTGTAACTTTGGACGTCTGATAAAATGAGTACTTAAAGTTTTAAGGATTTATAGGCTAGAGTTCAGGCCAGTTATATAAGTGGCCAAGCTGGATTGACAATATAGAGGTCTGTTGGCATTTGTTTTTCTTGAGGAATTTTCAGACAACCTATTCTCCTTGTAAACCAAAAGAATTTCCCTGCAGTAGATTAAATATCTAAAAACTTGGTGCTCCTTTGAAATAGGCTGAGCGTGTGAGTGTGGGACATGAGTGAATGGAGGTGAGGCATCCTCCAGGAGATGCCCCAGTTTCATATGGGGTAGTGTTTGGTTTGTACCATCTGTACCTATAAGAGAAAGTATCTTTATAGAGTACCAGCATTGCATGAAGAGGGGTGGTAGGTTAATCGGAAAACACCGAAAGCTGGTTAGGAAAGCAGCCTTTTGGTTTCTATTTTGGCTTTTACATGGTGCATGCTTAATGGTTTCTGAGTTAGAGGACTGAGAGAAGCTTTTAAACGCTTGAGTGATAGTCCTGCCTCATTTACAGAACAGTCCCTTACCCAGTCCCTTACCTTGCTTGCTTTTGCTTTCTGTGACTCGTACCATGGAGAGCTTGTCTCGGGGTGTCCTCATCCTTAGGATGAACTACCTGGTGGTGCAACCACTGGCTGAGCATGTGTATCCTCCAAGTAGAAGGCCCCCTGAGGTGAGCCTCGTGCAGTGTGCATGTGAGCATCTGCACCCGGATCCATGGGAGCAGCTTGTCTTGTGTGTCTTTAGGGAATGAGGTTAGGGGCCAGAGAGGTTTGCATCCTTGGCACTATCCACTTCCACAGATTATGGTTTAGACAAATGGTTGACCCTTCTAGCCCTAGGAGTGTATAAAATGGGAATGACAAGTAACTAGCCCTGCCTTGTGGCCGGGGCAGAGTTGGGAGAAAGAGAGATTGTGGATGTGAAAGCGCTTTTGTAAACCAGAAAGTTCCTCGCTTCCCCTGGCTATGAAATGGCCTTGCGGTTCATGGACATGGATGGTACTGGTACGGCTTTTATAGTGGAGGTGAGAAGGAGAGGGGAGGAGAAGGGCTGCTGTCTGCATTTGCCCTTAGGCTAAATGTTGGGCTCACATCAGATCCAGAGCTTTAGGTGGGGAATGTTCCTCCTTGACCCATTGGGTTCTAGGGACATCATAACTAGCAAGATTCAGGTGGTGTTGGGTTTCCTTATGTTTATAGGGACCACAGAAAGTATTTTCCCTTCTTGTTCCTGGAAACTTTTAAGAAAGTGCTTTTGTTCTTTGAGAGCTCCTGGATCTCTGTTTGCTTCCTTATCACCAACCCACCTTTCCTCAGGGCTTCCCTTCCATCGCTGGGTGCCATCTTACCCCCCACAATAGTGCCCACCCCAGCTTCCACACTTGATCCTCCATCCTCATGAAGGAAAGCACTTAGTCTTAACTTGCTTAAATTTTATTTACTGGATACGGAAACTTCCTGACCTCTTTTTTTTTTTTTAAACTCCATTTAAAGGAGGCACGTGAATGAATTAAGACGGTGAAAAACTGGTTTTAAGGTTTTTCTCCCTGTGAAATTTTTTTTAGGAAAAATGTGATGTTGGAGAATAAGGACAGTGCACACATCAATGAGGAAGTACAAATTACTGCAACTTTTTTTTTCCCCTAGTGATGAGCTGGCGGTATTAAAAAGCCTTAAAACATGTTAAATACCTTTAAACCCAGCAAATCCTCTTTAAGAAAATCATTGAAAACTTATGCTAAGAATTTAGCTACGGAGAAATTGGTTGAATGGTTATTTGTCAAGGAGAGTTAAGACATCATTATAATGTCCAGTGGTACAGAATTAACCAAAAATTTATGGCATACTTATGTGATGGAATGATCTGCATTATTTCAAATAGTACTATAGAAATTTACTGACATGGTTTGTAGAATTAAAAAGTGTTATATGCACCATTATGGTGTGTAACAATTTTATTAAAAGTACAAGTTATATAACTACATGTGAATATAGATTCATAATAAGTTCATATACCAAAATGTTAATATTTCTTATTTTGGGCGTGTTATGTGTATTTTATTTTCTTTAATTTTTTTTTAAACTAAAAAAGTAATACTAAAAAATTTTTTAAAAATGAGCACAAAATAGCCTGTTCCAGAGAACAGTGTTTACAGAAGCCCTGGTTCAGGGTATTTTGTGAGGGAGGCCAACCTTGTGTCCAGAAAGTGTGTTCTTGATCCACATTCAGGATCATGTTTGGATTAATATCTGGGGGAGGCAGAGAATGTAGAAAAATGAGTAGTGAATGCAGGGTCATGTGCTCATCCCTCCTACTCAGAAACCTTCTGTGAGGCTGTGGCTTTTCCTTTGACAGCAGCATAAGAGATTATTTCTTTTGTATCTGGCTCCCTTTGTTACCAACACGTTAGCATTCATTATTGATGCATGGAATTAACAACTTCTAAACTTTTGTGTAGATGTTGTAGAGGAGTTCTTCATTCTTAGTTGGGACCCCTGTAACAAAAGGCAGATTAAAGCAAAAATTCAAGGCCATGCGTGTATGCTTTGTATCATAGGCGGTAGATACTTGGAGAAATGAGTAGGTCTCAGGGTGGCTCTGACCTCAGGCTTCAATGCCACCCTCTTCGGAAACAGGGACAGGTATGGGAGGTTGGCAGGTGCACAAAGAGCTCAGCAAATGAGAGTAAGGCTTGTCCTGCAGACTTGACTTGGTCCTGTCTTTAGCCCATAGTGACTTGGCCGACCTCTTCTAGGTACAGAGAGGGAGACATCTTGACAAAGGAGGGTTCCTTCATAGCTCTAACTTTCCCTTACCAGAAGGCAACTTCAACTTGGCGAGCTGCTTCTAGTCTATAGTTTCTAAAATAGCTCACCATAATCCTTATACCCAACAGGCCTATTTTCTCAGTGGCATAGTCTAATCGCCTACAGTGGCATTTGGGATGGCCTGTGTGGTCTCCTACACCATCTTCCATTACACAATTCTGAAAACACTACATGCTCTGCCTCAGTTTTTCTTCTAGAAAGAAGTTCATGAGAATAAGTAATGGAAGTTGCATTGAAGGAACATTTGTTCTAAAACCAGGCTCTGAGCTTAGGGGTGTAGCTCAGCGGCAGAATGCTTGCCTATCATGTGCAAGGCCCTAGGTTTCATCTTCCTACTGGAAGAAAAATTATTTTTCCTTAATCTCTTATACAACATACCCATTAAAATGAGGTCTCTAGGGGGCTGGGGTTGTGGCTTAGGCCTAGCATGGGGTTGTGGCTTAGGCCTAGCATGGGTGAGGCACTGGGTTCAATCCTTAGCACCACATTAAAAAAAGTGGACACAATACCTTTATTTTATCTACAACTAAAAAGAAATCTTAAAAAAAAAATCTCTAATGGTGCTGTGGAAAGGGATCCAGTACCTGTGTGTGGTTTGCTAGTGCTGCATTAGGAAAGGACCACAGAAACTTACTGTCTCCCAGATCTGGAGGAGTGAGGTGTACAACTGAGTCATTGGCGAGATTGGTTGCCCTTCACGATCATGAGTGAAGGAGCTGCACCAGACCTCTCCTTGGCTCATAGATGGCCCTCTTCTCCCTGCATCTTCCCCTCCTCTTTCTTCTATGCTGTCTGGTCCAAATTTCCTTCTTAAAAGGATACCAGTCACATTGGAATGGGACCTGCTTTAATTAGCTCGATTACCTCCATCGTGGACCCCCCCCCCCAATCTCCAAATAAGTTCATATTCTGGAGATATTGAGAGGGCTTCAACTTGTGAATATGGGGCAGAAATGGGAGGAGGCTACAATTCAGTCAATAGCGCGGGCTCTCTCTCTCTCTCTCTCTCTCTGTTTCCACTTAAAAAAAAAAAAAGTGCAGCAGGTTGTGCCTGTAATCCCAGCTGCTATGGAGGCTGAGGCAGGAGGATTGCAAGCTCAAGGCCAGCCTGGGCAACATCATAGCAAGATATCTCTTAAAATATATTTATTGAAGTACTGGGGATTTAACCAAGGGCACTTTACCTCTGAGCTATGTCCTCAACCATGCCCCCCATTTTTCTTTTTTCTTTTTTTCTTTTTTTTGGAGACATGATCTCACCAAGTTGCAGAGGCTGTCAAACTTGTGATCCTCCTGCCTCAGCCTCCTGAGGGTTTATAGGCATGGGCTATCATGACCTTGAAAAATGAATTTAAAAATTAAAAAATATTATTATAGAGAATCTCGAACATAAAAACATTCAAAAATATTGAATCTCTGTGTTCCCATCAACAGCTTCAGCTCCCCCAAGGCGGATCACTCATCCTTCCTCCCTCCCTTCCCTCAGTGGACTGTTTTAAAGTAAAAACTAGTCATCATTTAAAGCAATACAAGTTACTTATAAAGGATGATCTTTTAAAAACAGTATTACATACCTGTGCATTATTAGAGCCAGAATAACACCAAATGACAGTGCTTGTCTCTGGGATGTGGGATTACAGGTAATTTTTACTTCTGTCTTTGTAACTTTGTTGATGGAATGAGCCAGTTTTGTTGTCAGAAAACAAACAGCTGATTTCCAGGTGGTGAGAGGAGGTGACTTGAGGGAATGAGGGACAGTGGAAAGGACAAAATTGTTTTGAGGCAGGAAGTAGTGTTGTGCTTCTAGAATATATGAAAAAAAGAGGAAGAACATAGGATCGTGAGTCATGGTGTTTAGGGCACAGCTTGGCACAGAAGGTCTGAGGACCAGCCCTACCTTCCACAAAAATGAAGCTTTGTGACCTTGGCAAGGTCACCCGGCCTCCCTAAACTGTGGTTTGGTATCTGCAAAAGGAAAGAACTGGACTTGACCAACCTGTAGGATTAGTTTGGTTGTGAATGTTCAAAAACATGAACATGAACATTTTCTTTGACTTTATTAAGATAAAATTTCCATTTCATTATCTGCAGTATGGCATTGTTGGATGGTGAGTGGTGAGGGCGTGTTTTTTTTTTTTTTTTTTTTTTTTTTTTTTAAAGCTGAAGGTGAGAAGTGATGGGTACATTTTTAAGAAATAGACAGGTCATCACTTTTCAGAAAGTACTTCTGTGTGTGTACATGTACAATTCAGAACACCCTCAACAGCATGGGTTCATTTATAAAGAGCCACTGAAACTTCTTGGTAATGTTCAGCATAGTCAAGCTTTAGAAGTCTTATGTCTCTGGACTAGGATTTCCACCACTACTTAATTTCTGTCCCCCTCATCTCATGATAAAGGCCAGCTGTCAAAATATTGAACTTTAAAAATGCCACTAGCCTGCCCCGCCTCCCAGGCATGGGGTGGACAGAGAAATCTGGAGTCGTGGCTCAAGTCATTTAGTAATGGTCAGCCTCAGGAATGACCCCGTGAAGTCCACAGCCAATGGGGTGTGAATCTAGAAGATAGTGCAACACCTGGAAATGATGAATGCTGCTCTCCTGACAAGTTTCGGAAAGGAAGAATAGATTCTGTTAGCAAATAGATTAATGCAGCTTGCCGGTTTGATAGCTTATGAAGCAGCCTTCAACTTGGAAGTGAAACGAGGATGTGTGCACATAGACACCTTTGAAAGGAAAGTCCTGAGGCTTAAAAAATGACTTCAGACTGGAGACAGCCCTCCCTACTCGGAGGTGGGGGCAAGATGCAGCTGGAGCCACCTGCCAGATGATCCTGCCAACGCCAGCACCTGTTCCTGAAGGCTAGAGACCCTTTCCCCACTGAGACTGCAGGCATCAGACTGGGGAAGTGTCCGTTGTCCCTCAGGCAATGTCAGCTGGGACCAGTGGAGGCTGCCGAGGTAGAAAATAACCAAGCAGATCAGAAGAGCACCACAACAGCTCTGAAATTCATTTGTCATTGAAACCACAGCCCATAAATACAGGCCAGGACCTGTGCTAACCCTAAACATGTGACTGCCAGCTTAGGGAAATTTAGATAGAACCCCAAGTCTTTTAACCAAAATGCCTGGGACACAATTGAAAATCACCAGTCATCTCAAGAACCAGGAAAATCACAATTTGAATGAGGGGAAATAATTATCTGACATTAAAACTGGAACAAAGCACATGTTAGGCATGGCTGTGCTCCAATTCAACTATCTGCACTATCTGTGGCTGCTTTTAGGCTACTCTTACCAAGCTGAGGAGTCATCACAGAGACCATAGGGTTTGCAAAGACTGAAATATTTACTCTCTGGCTCTTTATAGAAGTTTGCTGAACCTTGAAGAAAGCTCATTGAAGACCTAATAACATTTTTTCCCCCTTATTTACCCTTTTTGTTTCCTTTAATTCATAGCATAGAGTGGTGTACTCCTTATATCGGTTGTCTCCTCTTTCTTATCTTTGATAGTTCTTTGGGCATAGCCTCATCTGTTTAGCTAGAAGCCTTCCTGCTTTGGAGTTGGACCCCTTTTCTCCTGGTCATCTTGTCCCTTATTGCAACTGTCATGCTCTTAACCCTGCTCAGAAAGGTGGGTTTTGAAGATCTGTGCCCTAGATGGGGTTCTTCTTTCTCCACTCACTTCATCAGGCTTCAGAAATACTGGGGAGTTACAAGATGTTTGTGGCTGATCTATACAGGGTTGTGTTTGGGGATATGGGAAGCAGTTTTTCCAGGATATGCAGGACTCTGTCCATAAGCTGCTCTTTGTAGCTAGTCATTCCAGATACATGTTGTTCCAGGAGATAGAACAAGAGGCGCAGTCTGGGAAGTGTTGGGAAGGCTGAATGTCAGGTGTAGAAGCCCAGCACAGAGGTTTGGAGAATTCTGGCCCTTGCAGGGTGGAATGCTGACAGTACAGTCGGTTGATAAGAGAGTTGATTTTATCTTTCAAAGAGCACCATCTCTGCAGGGTGTTGCAATGTCTCTGAGGGAGGAAGGCAAGGTCAGAATATGGAGAATTGGAAGTTTCATTTCCAATTGGGGACTTCATTAGGATTAAATAGTGACCTAGATATAGCAATTCAGAACTGGTGGAAACTAGGCAAGGATTTTGAGGCAAATCAGAGTTTTAATGTACAAACTGCTGTTCCCTAAAAAGAGTTGGTGAATGCTCAAGAAGTTCATGTAATCATCAAAACATTTCTGGGGCAGTCTCCTGGAAGAGTAAAAATAATGCTTATGATGTTAGTGAAATAGGAAAGTCTTTACTAAAAACAGTAAGCTACATTGGGGTGAGTGTATGTGGTTTTAGTTCTTAAAACATGGCTTTAAAAAAAAAAAAAAAAAGCTTTTAAGCTAAGTACTTTGGTCAGGTAGATTATCCACAGACCTTCCCCCCTGGCCCGGAGGGGAGACTTGGCCGGGATTCAGAAATTCCACCAGACCAAAGCCACCTCGGACTTTCATGCGTTGTTCTACTTCCAAACAAGATGGATGGCAAGGAGTTACTGCAGGCACCAGGAAACTCACGGAGGCTCCTAAATACAGGATTAGGAATCTATTCCCATGAGGTTCCTTATTCCTGATCTTCTAGACATATGGATGAGGGACCCAGCCTGTATTTGGTGACATCCAGCCTGTCATAACTGGACTTCTCAGATCCCTCTAAAACCTGCACCAAGATTTTGCAGCTTGGGCAAGTCAGAACAAAGGAGGCCCTTACCCCTCTGCTATCTCCTTTGGTTCTATGAGAAGGTTTAAACTCGTTGAGCCGGCTGTCTTGGAGTGCTGGCCTTTGCATCTTGGTTTCGGCGTCTTTAATCTCCATGCATTCACTCCTGTGGTTTTATTTTGTAATGTGCGTGCTGTTGTCTGTGCTGTGGGAAACGGGCCAGAACATCATTTCCCCGCTCCCTGTGAGGTTTGCTCATTTTGAAAGTTTGCTTATCTATGAAGTTCAACTTGACCTACATTTAGTTTTTCATACCTTCTGAGTGTCAACACTGAGGTTGTATCTTTGACATTGAATTTGGGGCCTCATTTGTGTGCCTGTGTTACATTACAAGATGTTGGCACCCTGGACTGTGGAAGCCAAATGCCAGAAAGAAAATGAAGTCTCTGCTTGCTCTGTTCAACACTGTGGCTGAAAAATGCTGATGTGCCTTGGAGGAAGTATGGGAGGCTCTGATTTGGAACTTACCTGAGTGAAGCAGGAAATTCAACATTTTTGTTGAGGGCTATAGTTCACTGGTGAAGGGCTGTGCTTAGCTCTTTGTTGCTAAGCCTGTAGGTACCTTGAAAGTGGGAAAGGAGCCTCTTGGAATTTTCTCTGGGTATTTTGGGTGCATACAGCCTCCGAGTACCACATTCAGCTTAATTAAAATTAGATCTAGAAATAATTAAAACTTGTTCTTCCAAAGTCTAATGAGTCCTCTTCATCAGTGCCTCCCAGTCTGAGCAAATGAGAGCAAGAATAAATGTGGCATACATGTAGGCCAGGAAGCCTACGTTTCTTTAAGGGTTCATTAAATTTCTTTTGGAGTCTGATAAGGTTAATATAAAGTGAAGATAGGCATTGATTGTCATTAAAAACTAGAGTTGTGGCTGGGTGTGGTGGCACACACTGGTAATCCCAGCTACTTGGGAGGCTGAAGCAGGGTGACCTCAAACTTGTGATCCTCCCATCTTAGAAAGGACTGGGATAGCTGTGCACGGTGGTACATGCCTGTAATCTTAGCAGCTTAGGAGGCTGAGGCAGGAGGATTCCAAGTTTAAGGCCAGCCTCAGCAATTTAATGATGCCATTTCCCAAAATAAAGGGCTGGGCATGTGGCTCAGTGGTTGAGTGCCTCTGAGTTCAAATCTCAGTGCCCTCCTCCCCCCCCAAAAAAAGACTAGGATATAACTCAGTGGGAGGATGCCCCAGCACTCACTACCCGGCCCCCTCCAAAGAAAAACCAGAGTTCTGTTTCACATCTCGGAGGAAAAGCGGATGAAAATCATTTTGAGGAGATGTGTACTGTGTGCCAGTCGATATGCTCAGCTCGATTTACCAAGAAAGATGTTGTAAACCATAAGATGCTTGGTTATTGGTCTCTTGCAGAGAGTTACTCAAGCGGGCACTGCTGGCATCTCAGGCACCAAAATGCTTCCTCCCACCCCCGTATTGGGCATTAAACTGTGTGGCACTCTGCCACTGAGCTACATCCCTACTCGTTATTTTTAATTTTTGAGACAGGCTCTCAGTTGCCCAGGCTGACCTTGAACTTGTGATCCTCCTGCCTCAGCCTTCCAAGTGGCTGAGATTGCAGAGGTGTGTGCAGCCACCCTATGCTGGCAGCAAGCACTGTTGTATATCTGAGCCGACTTGTGAGGCATATAGCACTCCTGGCCCCAACCCACTTGGGGCCAGCATTTCCCCCCTACCCCGACCCCTGTCATTGTAACTGCTAAAACTACCCCATTGCCATGTCCACATGTCTTTTCTAAAAGGCCATTCTGCTGTGGCACAGGCCATAGGCTCTCAGTACATACTGTTGAATGAATTTTGGGCAAGCTGGTCCAGATCCATCTCTGGACGTGTGCCTCTGTTGCAATAGGAGAGAACACTCCATGAGCCAATTCTGTGTTTTTATTACCTCAAATTTACATAATAGCTTTTGCTTGTGAAATAACAAGAATTTATTCATACTATATAATTGGAGTATAGTTAGTTTTTTTGATTAAAAATGAATATATTCCACAGTTAATGGCTTGATTTTTAACTCACCTATTTTCTTAAGCATTATGGCATCGTTCATAATAGTCAAAACCATAATCTATTATGCGTTTCATCATTATGTTCTTTTTCTCAACACATCATCTTTCTAAGACAAGGTTTTATGGTAAGTATTTACAGAAGATGCTGACTCCTACAAATAGCTTGAAATCCACTTTTTCTTAACTGTTAGCAGTTATACATATACTTGACTATCCGTGAATACACAGACATTTTATCTTCTTGAAATCAAACTTAACCAGGCAATATTTCTTGGCAAGCTTAAACTGATAACAAAGGTCTTGTTTTTACTAAATCTTTAATACTCTTATGCTTTTTGAGTATAATGGTTTCTGTGGACTTGGTGCCATGAATGGATTCTCTTATACTTCAGCAAGAGAATATAGTAAGATCTTGGCTAATTCATTCAATAGATATTTACTGTGCTTGGGCTTCAGTGCACAGCACAGATGATTCCTTCTTTCACACTAGCGGAAGTGAACATAATAAGGCTAAGTTGGAAAGTGATAAATGCTATGGAGAAAACTAAAACCAGTTAGGAGGTTTGGAGCCCAAGCTCCTGGTACAGTTTGAAATGAGGTGGTTTGGGAAGGTTTCTTGAAGGTGATTTTTTCCCCCTTTCCAGAAAAAAATCTGAAGGACAAATGAATACTGTTGTGCCCCTCCTATGCTCTAGATGCTATTATAGGAGCCAGAATGGCTAGATATACCCTGTGTAATCTGCAATAAATAAATGAAATTCACAGGACCAGATAGTGGGTGTGCACAGTAAGATGAGAACACTTCAAGCCATGTCTGGGCAGCATGCTTATTAACACTGACCTTTAAGAAATCATTTTGATGTGATGACACCTGTGTTGATAAACAGATTTGTAAGGGAAGAACTTCTATCTTTTTTTTTTTAAAGTCAGTGACTACACCAAATGATAAAAAATAGCAGGTCTCCCTCCTCCACCCAAGAGGCTAAGCATGGAAGGAGTTTTGGGTCCAAGATCAGTGATCCTTATAGAATTATTGCTGCTTCTAGCTGGTGACATGTTGGTGACAAGGATCCTGGAGTTGACAATGACAAAATTGGAGATGTTGCTCCAAATTAAGGACGGCTTTTGTAGAAAAACTTGAATGAAGCCCTGAAAACAGGAGGCCAACCAGCTCCGTGACCTTGGGCAGCTCCTTCACTTCTCAGGACGACTAATTACGTGCCAGACACGGTGCTGAGCACTTTATGCACATCATCTTGTTTAATGAGATAAGTTGTAAAACATGAGGGGCATGAACTTCACACCATAACCATTGAAGTCCCTTTCTAGCTCTCCTTGGATTTCTTTGTCCTTGATTATTTTTTTTTTTTTCCAATTCAAAGAAACAATTAGACCGAGCCTTGCGATAAGCTTAGGACTTGAAGCCAAGTCACATAGTAAGCTGTGATGTAGGGCCGGGTCTAACATTCCTGGTTTTCCTTTCTGTCATCTCCCATGGTGATGCAGAAAGCCACATGGGGTGTGGCAATTTTGGAGAGTGGAGTGATTTTGCTAAGATTGTGCTCATACAAATACCAGCTCCAGATTTCACTTGCATTCTTTTCATTTTGGTAGATGGACAGCATATTTTATTTTTATGTGCTGCTGCTGATCAAACCCAGTGCCTCACACATGCTGGGCAAGTGCTCTGCCACTGACCTATACAGCCCCAGCCCCTCGCTTCCATTTCTTTACCCTGAAATAGGACTGTCGAGGAGTGAAGAATTGGAGCCGGAGGGACGCCGGAGGGACGCCGGAGGGAAAGCCACAGTGTGCCCAGTGCTTCCGTAACCCTCTGTTAGAGAATGTCGAAAATGAGCACAGGACTTATGCTCTTATTGTATTTCTTATGGATTACCTACTGAAGATCTGTAACATGACCAGCTCAGTTGGCCCTGTGCTCCCTTTCATCTCCGATGTCCTAAGTTTCTCTTTCAGCCAGAGTGCCTTTGATTAGATTTACCTGGACTGACTTCTCTCAGGCTTGCATATCTTGGCAAAGGACTAATGTGTGTGCAGCGATCTGAGTCAGTCTGGCCTTGGTCTCCCCAGTTTACCGGCGCTGGCTCTCCAGCCTGCAGAAAGGAGAACTTCCACACCTCACTCTGCGCTGTCCTCTCCATTTTGTAGATGATGAACCAGGTGGAAGGGCAGCAGAAGAACCTGGTGCATGCCATTGAGTCCCTGCCGGGCTCTGGCCCCCTCACTGCCTTGGACCAGGACTTGCTGCTCCTGAAAGCTACCTCTGCGGCCACCCTCAGCTGCCTCGGGGAGTGCCTCAACTTGCTACAGCAGAGCGTGCACCAGGTGGGCCCATCCAGCCACAAGCCGGGGCCCTCAGGTAAGACCCCGGGGCGTTACCTTGTTTGGGATGAGGCTGCCCAGCCTGTGTGTATGCATGCATATGTCCCCCTTTCTCCACTCTCCACCCAGCTCTTCTTTTATCTTCATGCGTCTCCATCCTTCCCTCTCACTCCCTCCCAGTTTGGAATTTTTTTTCCTTAAACAAATTAGAACATAACATCCTACGAATAATTTAACATGTTGCATGAGCACTGTGGGCCACCCCATAGACTCTCTGGCCTCATACTGTATGTCTTGTTCCACTTGTGAGCTTGGCACTTGGCATCTGTCTTTAAGATCCATTCCTGTGCACCCTCTGGTCCCTATTTCCATGACGTCTGACCACCAGGTTCACCACCCAATGTTGCCGACAGACACACGCAGCCTCCAGCTCTATGCTCTGCTCACTCCCCTGTAGCAACATCCTTGGCCAGATCCCCTTAGGGATCTCTCTGGAGTATGGACCAGAAGCATCTCTAGTTCTTTATCCAGAGACCATGGTGTTTCCTTGAGATGCCTCAGTCCTTTTGGAGGGGGACCTTATTAATCCATCAATAAGCAGACATAAAGATGTGTGTGATAAGTAAATTTAAAAATGTCAAAATAGCTTGAGCCTTCATCGTGACACATATAATCAAGTCTTATTAACAGAACAAGAGATACCTTATTGAGCTTTTGCATAAGGGTCCGTCCATTAATGAGGAGATAAGCTAGCATAGGTGATGAATAGTAAAGTTGCTGGGAGTGCTGGTCTTCTTATCTCAAGCTTTCCTCAAGTGCCCTTTGTCCTCCATTTCATGGAAGATTAAAAGGCACAGTTGGTTTTTCAGAGACTGGGAAATTTGAATTTCTTTATGTGACCGACACCCACTGCCATTAAATGAGTTGTGGTCCTACCTGTCTTGGGCCTTCGCTTCCTGGTTTCTGAAAGCTTTACCAAGAAGTTTTTGTCTCCATCTTTTGGATGAGATGCTGAGGATCGGGGCAGTTAAGTGACTGCCCAGGGCCCCCCAGCTGCGTAGCAGAGCCAAGACAAGACACAGGCTCCTCACTCTGTGGCAGACCCCTCTCCCCCTCCCCCCCCCCCCCCGCCCGGTCCTGGGTCCTCCGTCCTCCAGACTGGGACTGGAGACGGTGCCTTGCATCACAGTTCTCTCGGGGCTGATATGTTTATTTTTAAAAAATAATTCTAGGCTTCAAAAAAGTTGCAAGGATAGTATGGAAAATTCTCTTACATACCTCTGCAAATTCCTCAAATGATGCATTTTATGACATTTGCTTCTTTATCATCTCTATCTAAATATGAAGCATATGGATTTTTTTTAAAACCAGGTTGCAAAAGTGATAACCCTTCTCAAATACTACCATGTATTTCCTTTAAAAAGGATACTGCCCTATATAGACAGCCTTATGATCAAACTTGGTGAAACAACATGAATATACTTCTATTCCCTAATGAACAGATCCTACTAAATTTGCCATGTTTTTCCCTGGCGTTCTTTAGGAACAGGAGGAAAAAGCTCTGTAGGATTCAGTCTTGGGGTAGATCAGTGTGTTTGGGAGAACAGTGAAGGAATTCAAACCTGGTTTCCTCCCTTTCCTCTCCCTTATCAGCTTGAAAGAGTTGAATAAGGAGGCCTCAGCCAGACTCCTTGATACTTTCTGATCTGAATGGAGCTTGGTGATTCTCACTGGGGCTTGGGCACAGGTTCAGGGTTAGCCTGGATGTGTTGATGGTCTCTGACTCTGTCTTGTAACTTCTAGGCTCTGCAACCAGATGGGCTTATTCTGAGAATCTTTGAATAGTAAATATGAACTTGTACCATTTTCTTATTCCTCAAATAAGTCCCTTATTTCTAGCAAACTTTTTTTTTCCTTCTGATTTTTCCATGGGTCTCTGGTGTTAAGGACCTAAAGGGACAAGGCACAGATGGTACAATTTCAAACAGGTTGAGTGTAGTAATGTGGGAGAAGGGGAGGGTGAGCAGTATCCCTGAGATTATGCCATATAAAGCGTCATCCTTCATGTCTTCCACCCCCCACCATTTGCCCATTCTCCCTTCTTTTGGTCCATTTTCATCCAGAAATATGGCAAAAAGTTGTGGTATATGTACCCTGAAGCATAAAATGACTAATTTGTCTCTAGTCCTCCCCCATCCCTCCTTTTTTCTTTTTTTTGGGGGGGTGGGTGGGTATTGGAGATTGACATTAAGCACTGAGCCATATCTCCAGCCCTTCTTAATTTTTGAGACAAAGTCTCCCTAAGTTGCTTAGGTCTGTGCTAAGTTGCTGAAGCTGGCCTTGAACTTGAAATCCTCCTGCCTCAGCCTCCCAACTTGCTAGGCTCACAGGCATGCACCACCATGCTTGGCTTGACTCTTTTTTAAGAGTTCTGTTGCCTATAACATAATATAGTTCTTTAGTTTAAAACAATCTATGTGTGTTTATTTAAATTTGTGCCACAAATTGTGGAGGGAAAATTATTTCTTGCATCCAAGTCATTCTAGTTGCCCAAAATTAAAACATAATTCCAGACTCTGAAGCCAAGCGAATTGAGAGAATTTGACCTGTTGAGTATTAACACGAAGAATGTTTATTTACTGTCTTGGCGTTCTCCAGGTTGATGGTAGCTGTGGCTGCCTGATACACATTGACAAAAGCATACTTATGTCTTAGAAGTGCCGGTCTGGTTGATGGGCATCAAAATCTCATTATAGTGAAACTGGGGGGCGGTATTGGGGGATTTAGTTCAGTGGGCAGCGAGGCCCAGAGTTCTTGCAGCTCACCAGATACCCAAACGGGTTGTTCTTGCTTGAACTGCTTCCCGACTCCTGCCCTATTTTTTTTCTTCTGCCTCTTTTCTGGATTAAAAGTGAATTTGCAGCTGGGCATAGTGGTGTACACCTGTAATCCCAGCGGCTCATGAGGCTGAGGCAGGAGGATCTTGAGTTCAAAGCCAGCTTCAGCAACTTAGCGAGGCCCTAAGCAACTCAGACCCTGTCTCTAATAAAATTTAAAAAGGAAGTGTGTTTGCTAGGGAGGCAGTTCACTGGTTAAACACCCCTGGGTTCAATTGCTGGTACCAAAAAAAAAAAAAAAAAAAGCCATCTTGTATTTCATCTTCTGTAGCATTTCATTGTCGCCTGGGAAATATGTTGTCTTGGGAACCTTTGTCTAGAGTGTGGCTCCCTGATGCTCAAGCAGTTTCGGGCACCCTGAGCAACTGGATCAAAACCTGAAAATACTTTCGTATGCATCTGCCTCCCTCCTGCATTTGGCTCCCAGACTGTCTCTGATGTTATCTTTAGAATCTGCTGGGTCTGAAAAGCTTCTGTTTACTGAGAAGTTTGTAATGAAAATTAATGAAGTAATTTGGCTTTTTGATCCAGGTTTAAGCAGTGCTCTGGCCCTTCTAACTCTGTCTCAGCAGCTTGATGATGGGGAAAGGCCTGGGTGACCAGGGACAAGGAGTCTGTTTTCCCCAGGGAACAGAACTCAAATTCAGAGTAGATACCTGTAACCAGGAACTTTCAGTGTCGGGGAGAGCTGGGCATTAACAAGCATGATGGGGTCAGGGCACACTTGGGAGACGACACTGGAGTTCAACAGTGGAGTGTGGGCAGAGGACAGTGGAGGGCACACTTGCCCCGGGCATAGATGAAGGAACGTGTAATTCAAGAGAGACCCAGAGCAGAAATTAATGAGCTTTTCTTAACTTATCCTCCAAACTTTTATTCCCTTGTAAGTTTTGTGGGGAATTGTCAGTTAATTAGTCGGTTGCATTGAACCTCAGGTGGTGAGATTTGGCAGAGGGTCTCGACTATTATACACACGCTCCTTGGTTTTTCTGGTTATTTGCTCTTTCTCTGTTTGCTCTATTTTTTTTTTTCATTTTTAATTTCTTTTCCACCACCCAGAGCCTTTCTTTGCTTTTTAGGTCTCCTCTTGTCACTATTTTTTTTTTGGGATGGGGGTACTGGCGATTAATCTTGGGGTCACTGAGCCACATCCCCAGCCCTATTTTGTATTTTATTTAGAGACAGGGTCTCACTGAGTTGCTCAGCACCTCGCTTTTGCTGAGGCTGGCTTTGAACTTTCGATTCTCCTGCATCGGCCTCCTGAGCTGCTGGGATTACAGGTGTACCCCACTGCGCCCAGCCCCTCTGACCACTTCTTTTCACGATACCTTTAACTGGTTGTGAAAATTGATAACTCTGAGCAGTCTACCTTTCTTTATGATTATAAGCCAAGAGAAAAACGTGATAATTCCTGCAGTAAACAAGACAATGGGAGAAGAGGAAAAACTAGTGTTGCAGAATATCTCAGATGAGTGGATTTAAAACAAAACAAAACAAAACACTCTTCAAAGTTTTTGAGTATCAACTTCTTCGTAAAAAAAGCAATTGGGTACTAATGCCCTGGTTTTCCATTACAACTATGCCTTGTGGTTTCACACTTACAGATGTCAGTTTCTCTCTATTTTAGAAATTCCTTTTGTGTTTACTGAACCTGGGGAGGCCAGCAGTCCCTGTGCTGCAGGAAGAGGGAGGGCCTTCCAGGAGACAGCACCTGTCACAGGCTTCTGGGTGAAGGCTCTGTAGCTCTAAAGAATTCTGCAGTCAAACTTTTGCCCTTAATGACTGGTTGGTGTTTTTCCTTTGCTTTTTTTTTTTTTTATCTTCTTTCCCCTTATTTTTCTATATGGCTTGTATTTCTTTTACTTTAGCATTTTGGGGAAAATGTTATAGCTGTCATGTACACACACACACACACACACACACACACACACACACACGTAGTAGTTGCATTAAGATTCACAAGCCTTTACCTGATATTTTTATAGTCATTAAAGTCAAGGATGACATGCTACATTTGACTCCTTCATGATGGAGACGGGGGTATACTTTAACTTCCTCTACTTTCCCAATCCACTTCCTAAATCTTGGGTGCTATAATATGTAGGCTATTGTTGTTACTATTTTTTGTTTTGGCAGTGCTAAGGATTGAACCCAGGGCCTCATGCTTGCCAGGCAACTGCTTTACTGTGAATATTTTAATATTAGTATGCTGTTTACATAGTGTGTGATGACTAATTCTTTTAAAATAATTTTGACTGTGATACTGAGTTATATAGCCTTGGTCAGAAAATTATTCACAGGTCCAAGGCTGGGACATGGATGAGCAAGATGTTCTCCTTGAGGGCAGAATTAAAGGGGTTCCAAAAATCTCCATAAGTAATTAATGCTTTCGTGCAAGACATTTTAAATCTAAAATTAATGCTAAAACAACCCAAGATGAACAGAATATTAAAATCTTACAATGAAGACTGTGTCCTGAGCAGTTTGGACCATTATAACAAAAATGATAGCCTGGGAGGCTTGAACAACAGAAATTCACCTCACAGTTCTGGATACAAGGGATCCAAGTTGCAGCCAGTTTGGTTTCTGATAGAGGCTCTCTTCCTGGTTTGCTACCTTCACACGGCCTTTCTGGGTCTGTGTGGGTGGAGAGCGAGCTCGGTTTTCTTCATCTAAGGATATGAATCTTAATGGATTGGGTCCTTCCCTCACAACCTCCCATAAAACCTTGATTGCTTCTGTAAAGGCCCATCTCCAATCCAGTCATGCTGGAATTTAGGACTCCAGCTTATGAATTTAGGGGGACATAAAATTCAGTTCATAGCAGACAGAATCCCCCAACAGAGTGGGGGTTAGGGATAGGCAAGTGAGGCCGTATCTGACTGATGACGCCTCCCATTATTTTTCCATTTAAAAAAATGTGTTAAAAATTACCATTTGCTTTCATTACTGCATTACTTGGTGCTCTTTATACTTTGATGCTGGGCGTCTCTTATTTGCCTGACTCTAGTCCTGGCCCGTCCCATGCTGTGCCCTTACTGGGTTCCTTGCTGACCACTGGTACTTTTGTGTATCTCTCTGTTGAGCCACATTTTGCTTTTCTTTGTCTGTTGGTAAGTGTCTTCAGTAGTTCTTCCTCCAAGAAGGCAGAATCTCTTGTGGGTCTTCACAGTGACACAGAGAAGCATAAGGAGTGCAGGAGGATGGGGCCAGATTACCTGTGTGGAATTCTGACTCCAACACCTTCCAGCTCTTACACCTGTTTCTTCATCTGCCAAGTGGGCGTAGTAGTACTTACCTCATGGGGTCGCCATTAGCAGTAGCTGATTTTGTACACATTGAGTACAGTCATCCTCAGTGGTTAGCAAGAGCTCATTTTTACCACGGTAATGATAACTGGGCAGGAAATGACCACAAACCCCCAACTTCTACCCCATTACAAATCTGTTTATTTTTATTTGTATTGTCCTATTTATCTCCTGGCATTTAGCATTTTAGTGGAATTCAAGACTCGCCTAATGTTTTTCACTTTAAGGCAGCTCTCATTTTTCTGCCTGTATGATTGAAATTTTCTCTTGATTTAAAAAAAAAAATGTAGTTGTAAATGGACAGAATGCCTTTATCGGTTAATTTTTAAGTGGTGCTGAGGATTGAATCCAGTGCCTCATACATGCTGGGCAAGTGCTTTGCCACTGAGCTACAGCTATCTCTCTCTTTTTTTTTTTTTTTTTTTTTGTAGTGCAAAAATGTTGCCAAACTTCCCAAGCTGGGGATTCATTATACCATCCTGTCCACTTTTGTGTTTCAAGTTTCAGTAATGAAAAGCTTACAAAACATGACCAAACTATATCTAGGTATGAATTTCTTCCCATTGATGTTGCCAGAATGTGGTAGATCCTTTCCACAGCCCTACAGTGCTCTGTGTACCTCAGGATGCATTTCTTTGCTTGTTTCATTTTTTCCCCCCCGTTTCATTGGTCTGGTCTCTTTGTTCTTTATCTTCTCTATTGTTTTCTGTGCATGACTGTTGTCTGTGTCCTTTGGACTTGTGCCTGAGTAGACTTTCCTTATCTAAATGCCCTGCTTATTTGACATTCTATTACAGGTTTTGATTCTAATTTTTCCTGATTCTAGTGTTAATCTTCACTGTGAATGCTGATTTCATCTCCTTTTCCTAACTCCTTGATGCATCCATCCTTTTACCTCAGTCTGTTTTCTTCTGACTCCCTCTGTTCTTGTTTCACAGAGGCTGCTTTATTCTGTATTGTGCTGAGGATACACCTTTCCTGATGTTTTCTGACAGTTTACATTATTAGAAATTTCAGAAGTAGTCTTTCTCTAAGGCTTTTGGAGGATATTTCTTTTCCTTAGCTCTGTACAGTCCTTTTCATTCACTTCATTTTGTAACTTTTCTACTTCATTCCCCAAACAAGTCAGGTCTATCTGGACGTCTATCTGGACTTCTAAACCCATGATCTTTTTTTTTTTTTTAAGAGCAGTTAGACTGGTTTGAGATGGGCTTTTTTCCTGTTCTCATTTACTTGTTCTTAAGCCTTTAGAATCCATAGAGTAACATAGAAAATATGTTCCCAGCATGCACTGCTGCTTTTACCCATGATGCCCTGGTGTCGTCTATCCCAGGCTGCAGTGCACTACCACCCCTTTGTGTCCTGATTGCCATTTCTGGATGATGGTTATGAAGGAGACGGAAGGACAGAATTGGGGAATCAGAGTAATGAAGAACAGTTTCCTGAGTACTTAAGCAGATCTAATCCCCACCCCTCGTGCTGCTTAAGATTTCCTAACTTGTTCAAAAGGTTGTTTTCTACTTGTGTGACAAAATAAATTCTAAAATAGTACTCCTATATTTGTGGAATAGCTGTTCAATATTTAAGGTCTGAATCCAATTCTGGGTCTCTGAGACTGGAGTCAGCCAGCAGGACAGGTAAGAAGTGTCCCTCCTTCTATGGTAAGTTCTGGTGGTTCAAATCCTGGCTTGTTTTTCTTAGTCTGACTCCATTATTTCTGAAGAGCCCTCTTATGTTCTGATGTTATACCTGTAGCCTTGGGGTTTAGTATTTGGAGTTTTTACCTGTTTTTAAATGACTTCATAGGCTGCTATATGGATTACGCTTCCCCCACCCCACTTTTTTTGGTCCTTTAAAAAATAGCAGTTGGGCTGAGGATATAGCTCAGTTGGTAGAGTGCTTGCCTTACATATGCAAGGCCCTGAGTTTGATCCCCAGTGTCATAGGGGAAAAAAAAAGTTAGTAAAATGTGCCATCTTACCATTTTTGTGTGAGCATATTGGTAGTGTTAATAGATTCACACTGTTACGCAACTGATCTCCAGTGCTGTTTCGTTTTGCAAAACAGAAGCTCTGTATCCATCAAACAATGACTCCCTCCTCTTCCCACCCACTCTCCAGCCCCAGAACCAGAATTCTACTTTCTGCTGTTTAAAATTTTTCTATTTTTAGGTGGTTATGGAATTCACTCTTGGTAAAATTTGCTTTCTGAATGTCTGAACAGTCACTCAGTCATTCATCAAATATGTAGAAGGCACATACTCTGCCAGATCATGTTTAGGTACTGGAATCCCAGCCATGAACCCAGGGCACTGTTGTCTCTGCCCTCAAGGAGCTGGCATTCCAGAAAAGAGAGAGAAATAACAGAAGTAGATGAGTGAGTCCTGTGAAGAGAGTCAGCAGCCATAGGACAGCTCTCCTATGGCTGGAAGGGTCCCAGCAGGCCTCTCTGAGCAAGCGATACTGAGTTGACCGTCAGCTTACCCACAAGACCACTTCCCTCTCCAGCAGGGCTGGATGAAGGAACAGCATGTATGATGGCTTTAAGATTGTAATGAATTTGGTTAATTGGAAGAATGAAAAAGTACCAGTGTGGCTGGAGCTTAGTGGCACAGGGAGAGGGAATAAAGTGAGGCTGGTAGGCTCTCTGGCTGGAGAGGAAAGCCAGGCAGTTTGGATTTTATTTCAGTTGTAGTGGGAAACCACTTGAGTCTTAAGCAGCAGAGTTATGTGATCCAATACTTGATATTAAAAAGACCTTTTTTGGGGGGGGGCATAAAAATGTACTTGGGATGGATAGTGCTGTACAAGTCAACACACATGTGTACTCACACTGCAGCCCTTCACCTATCCCATTATTTTGCTTCTGCCAACCAGATTCCCTGGGGGTGTTAAAAGTTTGGGATACTTGTAAATTTTTCTATGAGTAACTCCAGCCCAAGGGCTTTACAGAATGATTGCTTTAGGAATGGAACACCTGAGACCCTAAAAGGTTGAGGGTTTTTTTTTTTTTGGTAATAGTATATATTTAATTTACCAGAAGAAATTACAGGAGGAGGCAGTGATAACATACACGTGAATGAATAACACCAGTCATCATTTTCCCCATAGCAAAATCTTTGCTGTCACCTTTGTTATATTTAAGGGCTTTTCCCCCTTCAAAACAGTATCTAAATTATCCTATTAAAATAGAAGTTAGATCATATCATTCCTCTGCCTAAAAATTTCCCAGGGTCCTGGAAGGTTAAGGTCTAACTCAACATGGGTGAGTCTCTATTTCAGCCTCTCTTCTCATTTACCCATGATCCTCCACAGAGGACAACCTCCAGAGTGCAAACCAGCTGAGAGGGAGGCCTCTTCATTCTCATGGTGGAGTTGCTTAGGGGTAAAGAAGCCTGTCTCTGGCTACTCCTGTCCCCTTAATGAGCATAGAAAAATAGTCTGTACTAACACATGACCCTTAAAAAATACTATTAAAGAAAGTCTTTCCTTGTTCCTCTAAGAGGTTGAAGGAGGTTGTAAAAATGCTCTTGGTTTACCAGAAAGGTGTTTGTAGAAATTCTTGATAGAATGAATGTTGATCCCGAGTGACGGGGCTTTCTGCCACGTGCGGTACATGGGCCATGTCTGATGACTGGGACAGTGTTTTGAAACCACCACAGGCATGTTTTCTAAGCCACGATGATTATGGCCAATGGCATTTAAACCACATTCAGAGTGGCCTCTCTTTGATGAAATCTGACCTCTGGCTTTTATCATAAATACTTAAAAATATAGGGACTGGGGATATAGCTCAGTAGGTAGGGTGCTTTCCTTAAATGCACAAGGCCCTGGGTTCAATCTCTAGCCCACACACAATGTGTGTGTGTGTGTGTGTGTGTGTGTGTGCGTTTATGTGTATATATGTATATTTGGAAAAATGCATAAGAAAAACGTCTTTATCTGGTGTTGGTAAAACAAATGTTTCTGCCCAGAGTTTGGAAGAAAAACAAATTGATGATTCTGATCCTGGTATTAAACAGAAATGAGCTGGTAATTACATGATCACAATCTCTCCGTCGTGGTGCCTCATTCCAAACAAACCCCACCCTGTGCTACCCTGGGCCCATTTTAAGCAGGTGAGGTAGCGCTATTTCACAAGCTATAAGTTTCATTTGGATACTTTCAATACTTGGCATCATTCTAGGTCTTTGTTTCAGAGAACGTCCTGGGATGGCACGGGCCCAAGTCACATTCCACAGAGCAGCTGAAAAATGGGACACTTGGCTCTTTGCCATCAGCCAGTGCCAACATAACCTGGGCCGTTTTACCAAACTCCACTGAAGATGAACAAACTTTCCCGCCAGAGCCAGAGGTAAGCGAGCCTTCCTCTTAGTGCATTCATGGCTTGTGGTATCTATCGCTTGTTCAGAAATCTAGTGATTATATTTGTAACTTGCTCATCTTTGTTAAGAGGAGACAAATTACCAAACGGAAGAATTGCCCAGAGACAAAATCAGCTCTGTGCAGAGCCTGGCACTCTCCTGTGGTGTCTGGCAGCTGCCGTGGGTGAATTGTGATCCTATCCATGAGGAATCTCCTATTTTCATTGAAATGGGAGTCCTTCTAACCTCGAGTGGGAGAAATCCTAACAGACCCATGAAAACGATGCCCTATTGACTTGATGGGAGCAGTTACAATATATTATGTCGCTCCCCCAAATGATGGCTTCTTTGTGTGGTTCGTGCTGATCCAAGCTCCTGCCTCACATGCTCGACTCCTGCATGCTACTGAACCAGGCCTGGGTCATGGGTGGTGGTGGAAGCTCGGGGGAGGTGTTGAGCCATGGCCTCGGTGCAGACTGCAGAGGATGAGTGCCTGCCTGGTCATAGAGGAGCAGCCCCTGCAGATCCTGACCACCAGCGAGGCTCCCCCAGGCTCCACACCGCCACCATCTGTCATCACGGCTTGGCTCTCCTAACTCTTGACTCTCGGGGCAGGTGGAAGGGAGCCAAATGCAGTGATTCCTTTTGCCAGTTTCACTCTGTGTCCTGAGTGGATTTGGGTTTCGTTTTTCCTGCGATGCACATTTGATTTTGAGATGGTCTCTAAAACCTGGCTGAGACCCACTTTAAACCATTTGTTAGAGGTGGGTTACTTAAATCGAAATCATTTTTAAGCCTGGAAATGATGAGACACTTCACAATATCTGTTGTAAGGTGGAAAGCCCTGCTGGAGTTTCTTCCATCAAATAGTCTTGGTTATCCATTAAACTCTCCCCCCCCCCCCCGAGGCTTCATGTGATTATATTCTCTGGCTGTGACTCAGTAGCATGGCTCTCACAAAGGCAGTATCAGTCTGTCTACAAATGTTTCATTAGCTTCTTCAAGGGACCTTAGCCAGGGAGCAAGTAGCGGGTGTGGATTTTGAAAGGCATTTGGCTTGTAACTGGGCAAGGAGTTTCAGGCTGAAAAACAAACCCATATAGCTGATGTTTAAGTGAATTGCAAGGTAGGTTGGTGACTGTGAATGGCAGGAGGCTTGCTGTCTCATTTTGGAGACTGTGTGGGTTGGCATTTGAAGATGGGGTGACTGAATGTTAAAGCATTTGGAAAAAAAAATACAATATCTTTCATTCTCCTCCCCCAAAAAAGAACTTGGGTGGGGGGTGTTTCATACCATAATGAACATATTTAAAGCCTCATTCTAGTGAGAAATTGGAGGAGTAGAGGAGGGAGATATTAGATCTTTAGCGATCGATCATCTTTGAGTTCCTTATGCCCAGCACCATCCTTGGGCGAAACCTAATGGGCTATTACCTGATAAACATACTTGTTGGGGCTGGTGATATTCCCTGCTCTGCATTTCCTCAGTGTTTCTCCTGCTTTCTTCTGATGCTTCTTCGACCCTTGGGTGTTGAGAGGCCAGGTCTGTTGTTTTTACCTAAAATTATTGCATATTTTGCTGTGCCAGTCAGTAACATTGGCAGAGGATAGCATGTAATTATTCATCAGAAATAACTAGCTCCCAAGTTCAACTTTTAATAAATACCCTAAAGGAGAAAAGCGTTTTCCATTAAGTTAGGAATAGTAATTAATTTGTGGTGGTTGTTGTTGCTGCCCTTTATTCCTTTGTCAGAGCGATGTAAGATAGCATTCAATGATTCCTTCTAGCAGTGAGAGACTCACGGGTGTGATGGTGTTTTGATGGTTTCCTGAGAAGGGATAATTAGAGTTCTTTTGCAAAGAGTTCCCTCATTTTTGCTAATGACAATTCTGATAGTCAGATCTCTAAACCCAAACGGCTACTGTTGTTGTTTGGATGCTATTTTTCTTTTTAGGTGCTTGGTCTTGCCTCCCCCCCCCACCACCTTTTTTTTGGGGGGGGGTCTTAATATTTGAAGAAGCTTAGCAAAATTTATCCAGTAGTTTTCCTGTCAGAAAAAAGGAAAATGTGCTAGGCACAGTGGTACATGCCTGTAATCCCAGCAACTCGAGGGACTGAGGCAGGAGGATTGCAAGTTCAAAGCCAACCTCAGTAACTTAGCATAGGCCCTAAGCACCTTAGCGAGACCCTGTCTCAAAAATGGGCTGGGGATGTGGCTGAGTGAGCACCTTAGCGAGACCCTGTCTCAAAAATGGGCTGGGGATGTGACTGAATGGTAATAGCCCTCTGGGTTCAATCCCCAGTACGCTTCCCCTCGCACACACAAAAAAGGACTGTCTCCACAGTTTCCCTTCTGTACACTCTGCAGAAACAAGGGGTGAAGTGAAATTCCTGAAGGCTGAAAATTCCTTAGATTACTGAACCCTTTTTGTACAGAGAATATTGTTACTTATGTGAGCCATCCATAGGGAACTAATTTTAAGAATAGAATTGTAGTTATTATATTTTAGCTAAATTATTTCTTCTGGTTCATCATTTTGGTCCATGTTTTAGTTCTTTGGAGGGGTAACAGTTAAGATGCAAAAGATACCTCCCCTCTGCTGGTTCTGGCTCACCACTAAATAACCTACATTGGGAAAACGGTGTTTTTAAACTTGGTTTGCTTGATTCTCAACAAAACAAAAGCTTGATGAACAGTGTGTGATATGTAAATTAGAAAGGAGCTGTGGTCAACTCTGTTATTGAATGCAGTAATCTTAACGTTTTATTCTGGGGCTAGAACTAAATATGAACGTGAAATATGCTTCCATAATGGAATGACAGAGGACTTTGGTATCTTCCATTAGTAGAACAGTTGTCCAACTCTGTACACCATTGGAAAAGTTTTTTAGGTACTGGGGATTGAACTCGAGGGCACTTGACCACTGAGCCACATCTCCAGCCCTATTTTGAATTTTATTTAGAGACGGGGCCTCACTGAGTTGCTTAGCACCTTGCTTTTGCTGTCGCTGGCTTTGAACTCGTGATCCTCCTATTTGGGCCTCCCAAATTGTTGGAATTATAGGCATGCACCACCACCCTGGGCTTCATCCTCTTATTAAAAATTTTTTTTTTAGTTATACATGACAGTATGCATTTTGACATCATGTATACATGGAGTATAACTTCCCATTTTTGTGGTTAGACATGATACACTGGTCATGTATCCATATATGAACATAGGAAAGTTATGTTCCATTCATTATACTGTCATTCCTATCCCCCCACCCTTTTTTCCTCTTTGTCTAATCCAGTGAACTTCTATACTTCCCTCCCCCTCTATTGTGTTAGCATCTGCTTATCAGAAGTTCAACCTTTGGTTTTTTGGGATTGGTTTATTTCACTTAGCATGATATTCTCCAGTTCCATTCATTTACTGGCAAATGCCATAATTTCTTTATGGCTGAGTAATATTTCATTGTGCGTATGCACTACATTTTTTTTTATCCATTCATCTGTTGAAGGGCACCTAGGTTGACTCCATAGCTTAACTATTATGAATCGAGTGGCTATAAACACTGATATGGCTGCATCACTATAGTATGCCGATCTTTCCACCCTCTTGATTGGAGGGATTGGAAACCTAACAACCCCACGTCCCTGACTTTCTTACAGTGAGTGGGTTTCTAACTGTAAGACCAAGTTCCTTCTGCTGGTGCTGCTGGCAGACAAGGTCCTGGAGGCCTGAGTATTCAGAGATGATGTGGTGGCCAGACACATTGCTCTGGGGGCGGAGTCTCACCTGCCTGGGTGTGAGAAGCTGCTATGTTGGCTGTTGTTGGAGCTTCCTAATAGCTGTCCACAATGATGTGTCCTTGAATTTAAAACTCTAGGGGACCCCTGGCTTCTCCATCCCTTTCAGTGATTATGTAAGCACCGTATCATGTTCCTTTCTGTTAGAATCCCTAAGTGGGTTCTATTTCTAGCACCCCATCAGAGCTGGTTGGGCTCTTGGTGAAAGCGCAGGGCCACCCAGAGCCCCATCCTGAGTTGGCACCTCACATGTGACATTCGTATTCACCTTCCTGGAGGACGTATCTGAGGGACAGATCTTTACTTTTAAAAAAATTATATTTATTGAGATAATTCATAATAATGTAACTCACTGTTAAAAATGCAGTTTATCAGTTTTAACAAACTATGGAGTAGTTCTTTTACTTCAGAATTCCCTCATATCCCTTGTCAGTCATTTCTTTTCCTTTAGCCCTTGGAAACCACTGATCTTTTTCTGTCCCTATAGTTTTGTATTTCCTGGAAGTCATGGGAATGGAATCCCGTGGCTTGCAGCTCTTGGAGTGGGCCTCCTTGATTAGCATCGTGCATCTGCAGTTCACCCATTGTATTAGTCGGGGCTCTCTACAGGAACAGAATCAACAGGAAGTATAATATTTTTTTTACATATTTAATTTTTTTTGGTTGTTGGTAGACCATTATTTTTATTTATATGGTGCTGAGAATCAAACCCAGTGCCTCTGACACACCAGGCAAGTGCACTACCACTCAGCCCCAGCCCCAGGAAGTATAATTATTAAAAGGGGGGCTTATTAGGTTGGCTAACACGACCAGAAGCTGGATAGTCCACAGTGGTCACCTGCAGGTTGGAGGAAGAGTATCTGTGCAGTCCAAAAGGCTGAAGCCCCAGAACAAGGGGGATCAACTTGGGATGGAACCCAGGGTCTCATGCATGCTAGGCAAGTCCTCTACCACTGAGCTCCATCACCAGCCCACATCTGAATAACTTAAAAAAAAAAAATCCTTCGTGGAGACGGTAGTAAAAGGACAGTGATGAAAAGGTGTCAATTATTTGAAACAAATATTTGGTGTCCAGACATCCTCCCTGGCCTTAGGAGAACCAGTACTCTTAAGATCCACTGCAGCCTGTGCTCTGGATCAGTGTCCACTCTGACCAACCCCTGCATTGATTGTTCCAGGGAGGAACTTTGCCTAGTTGAGCATTTGGATCACAGTGCCAGCAACACTATCAAGAGACCACAGCCCCATGCCTGCAGGTTTAGAGGGACCTCTCATAATGTCCATCTGTACAGAGCACTAGATCAGCATGTACACTAGCCAGTTAGACTTTGGTTGGAAAATTGCATAATTGAGTTTTCAAATGAGGTAGAATCTCCTCTTCTACAAGGGAGGAAAATTGTTTTAAGAATAAAGGAAGGGGAATTGATATAAAATATTTAGCTGAATGCTACCCCAAAAAGGATTTTCCTTTTGGTTGATGTCATTTTAGTACTGGACTTTTGAATTCACATAAAACTGTCAATTTGAGCCAGCTACGGTGGCGCATGCCTGTAATCCCAGAGGCTTGGGAGCCTGAGGCAGGATTGAGAGTTCAAAGCTAGCTTCAGCAATGGTGAGGCACTAAGCAATGCAGACTCTGTCTCTAAATAAAATACAAAATAGGGCTGGGGATGTGGCTCAGTGGTCATGTGACCTTAAGTTCAATCCCTGGTCCCACCCCAAAAAAAACCCCAAAACAAACGTACCCCAAACCCTCAACTTGAAGTCCTGTAGCTTCAAGTTCAAGCTGGCTAGTACGATCCTCTCAAACCTATTATCACCTCTTTATTCTTCACTTCCATGACACATGATTGTATAATTAAGTATCAAGGATGTATGAGGCTTGGGATGTTAATATATTTTTTTAAAAATGAGATATATATATATATATTTTAATCCCTTTGAAAATGTGTTAAAAAATTCTCTATAGGTTTGTTCAAAATACTTAACACACTTATTGGTTGTCAACAGTTTGACCAAGGAGTGAGGGAACTGTCACTATCTTAAAATGATTGAAAATCCTTTTGTTGATTTTCCTCATAGAATTTAACAATATTAGGAAACACTTGCATTATACTTAAAATTTGTTATAAGTAGGTTAGCCTTCCCCTACTACCCCTCATCCATCAACAGTTTAGTGACATCTTTCCCTGGGTTCTCTAAGTCATGGTCTTTGAATCACTAAATCTTATAACGGTATTTAGGGGTCAAGTGGCTAACTTGCCACGCGTCACAAGTCGGTGATAGAGATGAAATTGATAATGGGATTTCTTCCAAGTTGGTGCCCTTTATACCAAACCACCTCCTGTATTGGACAGGATTGTTTTAGCTACCAAAAAAAAAAAAAAAAAAAAAGTAAAACCCAGCAATTAGTAGCTCAAGCAGTGATGAATTTAACTTTCTCAAGAATTGTGGCAACAGGTGGTTCTGGGTTTGGTGCCACCCATTGTGATAGCTTTGAAGACAGTTTTTTTCCATCATCCCTGCTCTTGGCTTTTATCCTTATGCTGGTCGCTTCATGGTTGCATACTCGTGAATATAATTCCAAGTGTTGCATTTCCATGTTGATGTACCCTTTGGAAGAGGAAGAGATGGGGGCTCCTTTCAAGACACTTTACTGGGGGAGGGAAGCTCCCAATACTCTGCCCCTGTTATTTCACAGTCCAAACTGGCTCACATGCTACCTAGAACTTGTGGCTGCTAGTGAGTGGCAGGATTCCCATGAGTCCCCCTCCCTTGTCGTGGAGGAGTACCCTTTTCCTGGGATCAAAATCAACATGGATCCCAAAGATCTCGGGATTGAGTTTGTGTTAGCAAGGCAGAAGCAGTGATGGCTTTGGGGTGGTGACAGTGTTCACTGTACCCCCAAATCTACCCTCACTGCCCCCAAGATTTTTCTAACATGGTCATTTCATCTCATACATCATTCTTTGAGGACAGATCACGTGTCTCGTTCCTTTTTGGAGATTGAAATATTTAAGTATTTGAATGTGAATGATATCTAGTGGTAGCGTCCATGACTAAGCGCGTGATTGGGTGTCATTCTCATCTTTATTCTGTGCTCATTGGGGTTCCATTAGCCCTGACAGAAGTTAACATGTTGGGTGGAATACAGCTGACATGCTGTTGTGATGAGAGTCACTAATGGCCAGTGGTCTGGAGCTCTCCAGGGAAAGGATGCTCTTCTCAGTTGGTCCATTTGTAGCCATTGGCCTTGAGCTCTAACAGATACTAGATGGTGGTGGTTCTTAATGGAACTCATCATAACCTTTTAGAAGATCCACTAGGGCATTCCACTTAAATGCTCTTACTAGTGCTCTAGAAGAGGACCTCCCAAGGAAGTGTCAGATCTAGGCTCTTGATGACCCAAAGAAAAATGACACATGAGAAGTTGCAGGCAAGGCACAAGTTCGTTGAAACTGAAAGCTCGCTTTGGAGGAAAGCAAAGGAAACTGAGCTGCCAACTAGCTAGAGGCCTGTCTATACAGTAGAGATTGTTTTTATTGAGCTATGCTAGTTCTCATCTTTTTCCCTTAGGTGGATCTGGGGTTGATTGGCACCTTGATTGACAACTGAATTTGACATTTCTTTATTACCCAGCATAAGCACCCTACCCCATGCACAGAGGGCAACAAACCACAATGCTAATGATATATTAACTAGCAAGTTTACTGTCATTCAGTCCCTTGAGATATTGTGTATGCCCAAGATATGGAGACTTTCCCTCTACGGGCTTTACAATGAAATAGCCCAGTTTCCCCTCACAATAAGGGCCATCAGGTGGAGTGTGGGGTGAGGGCCGAGGGCCTTAGCTGGAGTTACAAGCCCTTAAAGGGTGGCCTTCCCTATTCCCTATCTCCCGCCTAACACTGGTGCTACAGGAATGAGGGGATGATTTGATCATTTGGATTTCTTCCAGCTGTTGGTCTTCAGGGAAAGTGGTCCATCCTTCTGGTAAATGCGGAGGATACATCTAGGTGGACTTAAAGTCACAAGGACCCAGTTTGTGATGTATGCTCAAATACAGGACTCGCTCTTTGCTCTGTGACCAGTATGCACATCAGTCATCTATTTGCTTTTTCGCTTGTTCATTCAGTGGATGCAGTTGAGCTCCTGTATGGGGCATTGAATGGAGCCCTGCTTAGTTTAGTAGATTTCATAATCCAGTTTTGAGATTTCACAATAATCATGTTTGTTTGTATCATGAAAATTAGAAACTAGAGAAATGGCTCTTAGCCAAGGAACATTCCTGAGGTTCAAGACTCTGTAGGCTCTGGTAGTATGTGGCTGTTGGTCTACTTGTGGCTTCATAAGTAGAAGTAACCATCTGTGAGATGACCTGGAATTCAAATATGTTTTTTCTGGTACTCAGATAGGCTGTAATTGCGCTTCCCATGGTTAAGAGCTCCTTGCAATCTTTTGAGAGAGCATTTTTCTGTCCTCTATTTTTTGGTTCTAGGGATGGAGCCAGGGCCTGATGCACACCAGGCAAATGCTTTCCCACCAAGCTGTACACCAGCCCCTTCCTTTTCTAACAGCTCAACAACATAACCTCACACAACTAAGCCCAGTGAGCATTTTTTTCAAAAACTCCTTGGACTTGTCTTTTGACAGCTTTCTTGAACTCCTTGACTACAAGGCATGACAGGATATTTTCCTGTGCTGCTGTGGCGGGGACATTCATTTCAGTGTACGCTACTTTTTCATGGTTTTCCTTCCTCTTCCATCCTTTTTGAGAGAGGTGATGAGGTTTTGTCTCCTTGACCAAGTGTTGGCCTTTATAAGAGGAGTGGCATTTAATGGAGGGTCCCAAATCATGCCCTTTCCAGTGTGCGCTTAAGGCTCTTAATGGGTTTTGACACTGGGCTTAAGCGAGAGAGTGGGGGTGGTCTCAGGACTGTTCACCTCTCCTTCTCTTCTTTTCTCCCCTCCCCCAGGGCCAGTGTGGCTTTGTGACATAAACACCTGCTAGAGTGTTGGGAAGGCAGCCACCTTGGATTTGCCAATTGTGAGCTGGATCCCTATGAAAAAAATCAGCACCGAAGGGTCTGATCTCTCCCATCCTGCAGCAGTACCCAAAGGACTAAGCACTTTGAAACTGGTGAATGCAAAGGGCTTAAAGCACTGCTGCGTTTGGTGTGGGTTTCCCTCCTCTCTTCCCCTTTCTGTCTCTCCCCATCATTCCTGTTGCCACGAAGGGAGAAAGTCAGATCTGAACCAGAGGCGAAGCATTGAAGAGATTGTAGCGATGTGGTATGAACATTTTTAGTATTCTGTGGTTTTGGGTACTTTGCCCCTGTAATTGTGGCCCCAAATTTCACAACTCTCTTCTTCCACCTTGCTTGCCTAGACCCGGGAAATCAGACCTCAAATATCAGTGAGTTTTGCACCATCTGCCTGGCTTACATTTTTATTTGCTCATGATGAATAACTATTCTCGGGGTGATTTATATGCTGCCTCTGAAGATGGAAAGTTGATGCTCAGCGATTTATGATCTTGGGGACCAGAATGTTAGGAAGGAAAGAGTAAAATATTTCTCATATACTTTGGGCTTTGCCTGGTTAGTTGATGAGCTCTTGTGTCCCTTTTGCAATCGGAGCTGGCTTTTATAGCATTGCAGGGGCTTGCTGTTTGCTAATTCATAAACTTTTAATGTAAACTTTTAATTTTTCTAATAATGATACATGTGAGCAACGAGGTAGGCCGTGAGGGACATGTACCTGAGAGAGGGAGTGATCTGTGGGACCTGAACAGCCACTTCTGAAACACTTGGCCCTGTAGTGCAATGGCTACTTAGCTGTCCATCTTGTCCTCGCCCTTCCCACGTCCAAAGCCCTCCTTGTCCTTGCAGATATGAGCAGAGCCAGGGCCAATGGACAGACTCTGTGCAGGGAGAGCAGCCACATGTCATATGATGCTCGGTCACCACAGTCTTTTCCCTCCCTCTGGTGACAGTGCTCTGCTCCTTTCCCAGGGCTCCAGTCCCTTTTCTCCGTCATTCACTGTACCAGCCAGCTAAGCATGCTGTCCTGTGACCCAGGCCATCCTCTTGGGCTACAAAAGTCCCAATCAATCACCTCATGACTAATATGCATAAGAAGAGTGGCAGAATCCAGCCACGTGAAAGGAAAAGAGGCCATAAACTCGAGGGAAAATGAAATTAGTCATAATTGAGAACAACCATGAAGTGCTCTTCAGATGGACCCAAATCTGCATGTTTCCCGCCTTTATCTCATTAGAATTGGTTCCCTTTAAAAAGAATAAGAAACTTATACAGCTTCATTTTTTAGTTATTTAATATAAAAGTATCAAATCTCAACCTGTTATAGCAAATATGTAGTGTTTGTTAAACAAACACTACATACTTGCTGTGAATGAATTTGGAAAAGTTTCAGAGTCCAGATAAATTCCTTTCAATTGCCTATGTACCAAAGGCCAGAGCCAGCTCATAGTTTTGGCTTAAAAGAAATACACTATGTGACTCGAGGTGAAAACGACTGCATTAGGATGTGGACTTTTCTCTTGGTAGATTGATTCCAGTTTCACATACAGCATTGAGAGAAGAAATGGGAGGAAGGGAAGGGACTTGTTTTTATGTTTCCCTGCCTTTTAAAAAAAATTCCAGTGCAATGAATTTTAGAGCTTCAAACTTTGTTTAGAATGGAATCCTATATAGAAATCTCCTACCAGGGAGTTACTTGCTGATTTTAGATATTGCTCTTCAGGTCAGTGATTCTTACCCAGGTGAGTGGGGATGCCTTGTGTCCTGTAAAAAGTGAAGGACAGGTGCTCATGGTGGCTACTGAGCAGGTCTTAGTGGAATTCTTTATAAATCTGAGTCCTCACTTCACAGAAGCTCTTATTTGTGTACTTGGAGAACATGTATTTCTTGAAGAAGCTATCAATTCATAGGTAAGATCCAAAACAACAGTAGGGGGGAGAGGGATGATTTGGATATTGAGTTTAAAAAGTTCTTCAAAGTCTTAGAGGTTGTTCAGGGAGGTCCACTGACTGGATTGCCTTTCTGGAGTTGAAATCTAAAATCACCTGGACTGAAAAGCTACTCTTCAACATTTTGGCCTTTCATCACTTTGGGCTGTTGGAGGAGGGCCAGGTTGGGTATGATGTCTCTCTGGAGTCACAACTGTGGGGTCTGGCAGACCACTTTGAACCCAAGCTCTTCCCATTCCTGCCTATAGGAGGGTGAGCATGCACATCACCAGTGGTTACAATAGTGATTTCCTGATGGAAATTGGTGATGGGTATATGGGATCATGTACTTCCAGGGTTCAGCTCAGTGTGTGGCATGGGGCAGTAAGTCAGACCTTATTAAAATTGTTCTTTGGCTTGTCCTCATTCAAAAGTGGGAAGTCTGGAGGCTGAGGTTGTGGCTCAGTGGAAGTCTGTTGGGGGAACTCTTAACAGCATTTGTTGTGATGCTGTTCTGGGTTCTTAAGTGCGGCCCAGTTTGTCTTTGGAGGAGTATCCTGGGTGTAAACAACGGCATCTGACATTTATATGGTGGGGTATAACTTATAAAGGGTTTCCAGGCTGGAGATGGGGCTCAGTGGCAGAGAGCTTACCATGTATGTGTGGGGCTCTGGGTTTGAACCCTAGGATCTCACACACACACACACACACACAAAACAAAGCAAAAACAAAAAACAAAACCAAAGTCAAAGGGCTTTCATTAGTAATCTATTTAAATGTCTTTTCCAGATAAAGCTAATTTAATAATCATTTTAGAATCTTGTGGCTGATGTCTTGCCTGCATTTTCTCTCTGAAATCTAAAATCACCTGGCTAGTTGGCAGTGCTTGCTCATATCAGTGAGCATCCACAGGTGGAAATCCCAGGCTAATTTCTCACAATACACCACAGATTTGTCCAGCTAAGGAAGTCTGGAGTGTAGCCAAAGAAATATAAGTAGGCTGTACTAGTTTCCTGTTGCTGCTGCAACAACTTCCCACAAACCTGTCATTTTAAAGTTCCATAGGTTAGAAGTCAACAGATCTTAGTGGGTTAACGTTAAAGGTATGGGGAGGGCTGCTCTTTTCTGAGGAGAATCTGTTTTCTTGGCTTTTCTAGCTTCTAAAGGCTCCTATATTCCTTGGCTTGTGGTCCCTTCCTCCACCTTGAGAAATGGAAACCTTGCATCTCTTTGACTTTCCATAGTCCTGTTTCTGACTTACCTCTCTGTCGCCCTCTTTCCCATTAAGGACCCTTGTGGTTGCATCAAGCCCACCTAGGTAATATAGATCAATTTTCCAGTTTTAAGATCGACTATTAGCAGCCTTAATTGCATCTGCAGCATTAATTCTCCCCTGCCATGTAACTTGACATCTGCAGTCCAGGGGATTAGGAGTAGGGCATCTTTGGGCCATTATTCCATCTCCTACAGCAGGGGACTTGGCTAGCATTTCCGAATATATTGGGTGTTCTGTGGAGATAAGATTGGGCTTGACCTTTGGCTTGAAATTGGGCAAGTTGTTAAATTGCTCCTGTTGAGGAAGGCATGGCTCAACCAGATTCCATGTTGGAAGAAAAGTATCTGGCTCTGCTTTTTGTGTTTAGGACACCTCTTCAAACTTGCTTTTCCAGTCTGCCAGTGCTCATCACCCCCGCCTTCTCCCACTGCCTCTCAAGAGCCTCAGAATTAAATCAGAAATGAAACCATTTGTGTCATACAGTTCATAACTTGGCAATAGGAGGAAGATTTTTTTAAAAAAATTTTTTGGTTGTAGATGGATACAATACCTTTATTTTATTATGTGGTGCTGAGGATCGAACCCAGTGCTTCACATGTGCTAAGCAAGTGCTCTACCACTGAACTACAGCCCCAGCCCAGGAGGAGGATTTTTAAGTTACCATAAAACAAAATTATCATGTTTTAAAAATACACTATAGAATATGTAGAGGAAGTAATAAGTTTGAAAAAAATCTGTTTTGACCCTGTGTTTTATTTCTGCCTGAAAAGGAGGGGCTGCTGTATCTCTTTGGGAAATTTGCACAGCAACATATACATATTCTTTCTGAAACCTTTTCATACCGATGGAATCACACTATAGGTAATGTTCTATGGCTTTTAATTTTTGTCTTGGGTATCTTTCCATGTTATGTACAGATTGTGTGCATTCTTGGGAACATCTGCAAAGCCATTACATCTGATGAATGCCCTGGTTAGTAGAGTTATTTATCATATTTTATTTAACCCATAATTAACCAAATCCTAGGAGAAGCATTTAGGTTGTCCAATTTTCTACTGCAAATCATGCTCCACCATATTTTATATACTTATGCCAATATCTTTTATAGGGAGACTTTCTAGCAGTGAAATTCAGGCAAGTGTGAGAATTTAAAATTTTGATAATTATTCCTAAATTGCCCTCTAAGATTAAGCCAAATTTATGCTCCTTCAATGTCTGAGAGCTGCTATGATCCTGTATTTTTGCCATTAGAGTATCAAGCACTTATTCATTTTTCTTTGTTGTTGTTGTCAATACCAAGGATTGAACTCGGGGCCACTCAACCACTGAGCCACATCCCCAGCCCTATTTTGTATTTTATTTAGAGACAGGGTCTCACTGAGTTGCTTAGTGCCTTGGAGTTGCTTGAGGCTGGCTTTGAACTCGCCATCCTCCTGTCTCAGCCTCCCAAGCTGCTGGGATTATAGGTGTGCATCACCACACCCAGCACTTATTCATTTTTTTGGAGAAATGATATCTTGTTTTTAATTTCTCTTTTTAAACTTGTGAATAAAATTAAGCACATTCTCATGTTAGGGATTTGAATTTTTGTCTTTAAAGCCTTATTGGCAGCCTTTTCCCATTTTCCAACCTTGTGGTTGAGCTTGAATATTTTCTAAGAATTCTTATCAGGCCACTATATCATGTTCTTCATAATGGGAAGCAACATTTTCCCACACTTGGGGTGCATCTGTAGCGGTCAAAAACAGCGACAATAAGCATGATGGTAGTGGCCACTGTAAAATGCTTCCACACAAAGATCCTTTGGCTTGAGTCGCTTTGAGGGTCAGATTCCTTTACATCCTTTCATAACTTTATATTCATTTAAAATGAAGCCCTAGAATTTTATGTTGTAGACTAGGATCATGAACTTTCATGAGCTACTGAGGTAAGTTCACGTGCCGGCTGTTCTGTGGAGAGGTGCAGGAACTATGGAATATAAACCAGTGGATCCAAATCTGTCTTTCCTGGAATGTCATCTAGTCAGACCTGCGCAGTCCCCTCACTGAGAACATGGAGACATCTTTGCCCACTGCTCACCTTCTTGCTGGCTCTACTTCTTGGAAAGAAATTTCAAAATGCAGAGAGGCATTCTATAGAGATTCTGGTTAGGGACCATCTGTCCTCATCCAGAGTCTGAAGTTTAATGCAGTTTCATGCAGCGTATTAAGTCATAGGGGGAATAAAAACTAATAGATTTGTTTCTTAAAAATAAACTCTTAATGACAGAAGTTAAACTTTTGTTCTAGTTCAAGGACATAGGATGACATGATAAAGTACTAGTTCAATAACCTCAAAGAATCGCATACTGTGGGTCTTTTTGAAACTCAAGTGTGTGTTTCACAATCATATTTGTGGAATAGAATGATGATGTATTATTCAGGAAGGGGGCATTCTGACAAAACATCTATCCAAGTGACCAAAAGCCTAGCTTGGATAGTCGTCATTGGGCTATTTTATGCTGGCAGAGATAGAATTTCTATGCGTCATAGTGATTCACACGAAAGCTAGAATCTAGTATTAAAAGGAGTATTGATAGGTCCTACCTGATTGCATTGAGGCCTTAAAATTTATGTTCTTCTTGAGCTAACTATAATCGCACAGTCCTGATCATTAATAGTGCTGCCACATACTGTTCCCATTACCCTAGGCTGATTATAGCCAGCTCACAAATTTCCCCTTGAAAGTTTTCATTGAATGAAGCATTTATGAGTGGGGCAAAGTAAAGCATGCTAATGTGACCATTTTTAAAATGAAGGATGTAGTGAGCCTCATTTGGATTTTATGGCAATGGCATAACATGAAGAAAAAATTATGAATTGCTGTGATTACTCTTAGATCCTTTATTCAACTCACATGTGAATAAAAGTACAGGGAGACCTTCTTTTAATATCCTCCGTCACGGGGGCTAGAAAAATGGATACATAATGCAAATTAAAAAGAGAGAAATGCCCTGTATTTGAGCCAAAGAGTATCCAGTGGGATTTAGGGTCTGTAGCCTTCACAGAGCATTGTCGGTGCTTCCTCACTGGGGAACTAGGAGCTGTGTTGGTTTTGCCTTTGGGCTCTTTATTTCTATAAAAACATGGGAGCCTGTTTTCTCACAGGTACTTTTTCCTGAGCTTGTTAATATTTACAGCAATCTGGACATTGTACCAGGCATGTACCAGGGCTATCCTTAAGAAAAGTGCAAAGTCTAAAATCGCCTAAACTTTGGATGGTTTCTGAAACCCCTAGCTCTTGGTCTGCTTGTGGTACTGCGTCCTTGGTTATTTGGGAGCCAGTGGATATAATGATCCAGAAACTCCACCTTGTGAAACAATATGGGGCAAATGCGCTGGATTTGGTTCTCAAAGGCTGACCTGCTGCTGTGTACTGTTACGTGCCTGGCACATTGGAAGTGCTCAGGGAACAGGCCTTCTGTGTGGCCTGGGGAGAACATTATCTGCACAAGAGTTCTTAACGCATGATGCCTTTTCTATTATTCATGATGCAATCCCTTTTGGCCTGCAAAGAACAGTAAATGCCTCTCGCTTTTAATGACCTGTAAATCAAAACTGTTCTGTGGTTTGCGATGCCACTGGTTATTTCATTTGTGTTATCGTACCCTTCTGAAATTTCCACCAGAGAGAATCGGTTGGGAATTTCCAGGTGAGAGATGTAAATGATTAAAATGGGCACATAAAATTCAAAGAATTGAATGACCAGCTGGCATGGTATGGATGAGAACACTGTCCCGCTGGTCCAATCAAGGTTGATAGCTTTCTGAATCTCCTCTGGAGTCGAGTGAAATGGCTAGAACCTAGTTAAATGTTGAGAAAACAATTTCCTTCTTCAACTTGCACCTATTCAAATTGATGGGGAAAGTTTTCTATTTGTTCATGTCTGGATTCCCGCTAGCAGCCGGCCCAGAGCCCTCTCCACACTGGGTGCTCAGGGCTGAGTTTTGACAGCCACCTCCTGTCCTGCTTGGCTGTTCCCTGGAGCTAGCCTCTAGCATGTCTGTTGCTTTGCTGCTCCTCTAGCCCCTGTGCCTGGGGTCCTTAGTGCAGTGCTCAGATAACCAGGTACATCCAAGTCCCCTGGAGGAAGGACTGGCTCAGTCTGTTCTTCAGGGACTGAGGGCAGAGGGGGAAAGGGGGTTGCTTGGCTGATAGTTTGTTTTGCAACTTGGAAAAAGTTCTAGAGAGCTATTTCACCATAGCATCAACATGGTTAATACCACTGAACTGTACACTTAAAAAATGGTTTAAAAATGGTTTAGGAGAGCTTTACACATAAAGAGACACGTTTGTCAGAATATATGGAACAGTGCACTAAGATCTATATATTGTTTGAGGTATAAATTACAGTTCTTCAGGACTGAATAAAAGGCAAAAAACCAAATGCAGGTCTGTGCCCCTGCTCCCAAGGTTTCTGTCATCTGGCGCAGGTCCTGGACTTTGCTTTTCTGTGCCATGATGCTGATGCTGCAGTCTGGGGACCACACACTGAGTTGGCCTGATTTAGAGCTTTTCTGTGCTGCCACTGGGCATACCCTCAGTGTTTTGCTTCCCCCCACCCTCCATCCCCACCAGGCCCATAACTGCATAATTTGTGGGGAAAGCAAGGCAGTTTAGCAATTAGTGGCATTGAGTGTGGAGTCTGAAAGAATCAGTTATGTGGTACCATCAGCTCTAGTGTCCTTGTGCTCACTTTCTGAGTAAAGGCATTTACCATGCGTGGAATGAGAAGAAATCCATCCCGCAGCACAAAGCACAAGTCAATAGTAAGTTAAGCTGTGGATACAGAAAGGCAGAATTCTATTCCTGGAGTGCAACGTCAGTTATGATAGAAGCAAATCACAGGCAGTAGAATTCCTCTAAGTTTTAAGGCATGAGATTATTTGATGTATTACTGGTTACAATAACCACCTTATTCTGTTTTATTTTGGAGCTGGAAGTGTTTGTAAAATTGTTTGGTTTTCATTAGGATATTAGACTTAAAAAATCCCCCATCTCCCCTAACTTTGTATCACCAAGAGGTTAAGCATAGTTAGATATGGCAGCAACCTTTTGGCCCCAGGGTAAGCTCGCTTGTGGGGTTTTAGGGGAGATGGAGTGCTCCTGCCTGGGGTGTTAGAGCCAACATCACGGTACGGGAACTGGTTATTCAGAGAAATGGCAAGTGGTGGAATGAAGAGAAATTGAGAGAACATTAAACCTTAGGGCAACATTCTCTAAAGCACTTGCTGGCACAGTGGAAATGTTACTTTCTGTGGTGTCTAATATGGTAGCCAATAGCCACCTGTGACTGCCAATGCTTAAAATGTGGCTAGTGCCATTAAGGAACTGCTGATGGCCCCTTTCTCCACAAGTGCAGTAATTAGGATTTTATTTAATTTTACAAGCGACTGTTGCGTGTGACTGTTTACCACTATTGGACGGTGAAAAGCATAGCATGAGAAATACCTATAGTCCTTTCTCGGTATTGGTGTGTGGGTGTGTGTGTTAGGGGGTTGGTCCAGGACTCCATCCATGAATGCTTAAGTCCCTTTTGTATAAAATGGTACAGTATTTTGCACATAACCTTTGCAAATCCTCCTGTGTACCTTAAATCATTTCTAGGTTACTTATACAGTGCAATGCTATGTAAATCGTGCTTATTGTTTGGGAATAAAGACAAAAGTCTGACATATTTAGTCTAGGTATGTTCTCCCCACACTGAATTTCCATCCCAGTTGGTTGAACCCTTGTATATGGATCCAAGAATAGAAGGCCCATTGCATCCTGTTGTCAGTCTAGGCAAGAGGAAATTTAGGTGAGGAGCTGGGGATGTGGGGGGTTTGTGACCCAGGTCAGATTGAGAATCTTTCAATGTTGGGCTGAGTGGACTTCTCTTTTTGGGGGGTGGATATGGTGCTGGGGATGGAACCTAGGGTCTTGGTCATGCTAAGCATGTGCTTTACCACTGAGCTACATCTCCAGCCCCCACTAAAGACTTTTGATCAGAGATGAGGACATTTGGGGAAGAATGTTCTGGTGGTACAGACCACATGAAGTCTAAGGAGGAGGGGTCTGGGATGAACCATGACCTGGGAAGACTTGAGGTCGTATACTGTGTGCCTGAGGCCTTAGGGGTGATAGCAGAAGAGACCAGGATGTGGGTGGGCCTATGCAAGTCCACTTGTGAGGCAACATGAGTAGAGATTTAAGGGAGCAGATCATGCACAGACCCAGAGGAGGAAGAACAATTATGGGCAGATGCAAAGACCCTGAGGAGAGCATATCATCTATGTACCCAGGAATAGAAGGTGACTGGCAGGGTGAGGAGGATAAACCAGGAGAGAAGCTAGAAGTCCATAGGGAAGCATCCCATCCCATAGGGCCCATAGGCCACAGTCAGGACATTGAAGTTTCTTCTGAACAAAGGAGGGTTTTCTTAAAAATACTTATTTTTTTAGTTGTAGTTTGACACAAAACCCTTATTTATTTATATGTGGTGCTGAGGATCAAACCCAGGGCCTCGCATGTGCTAGGCGAGCGCTCTACCGCTGAGCCTCAATCCCAGCCTCAAAGGAGGGTTTTGAGCATAGGAGTGGCCTTGGGCTGGAGTTGGTCTCCTCTGCACCAGCCTCTCTGATCACCTTCTGCTTGGCCTTCATTGTGTGATCTTGTATAGTGTGTCCTTTCACTTTATTTAAATAAAGGCCTCATGGAGATGATGCATACACTGTAGAACTTACTCTCGGTGCACCATTCAACGGATTTTGGTGTTTTCACAGGTGTCGCCACCACAGCCAACTCTAGAGCATTCTCATGACCTCAAGAAGAAACCCTATACGCTTTAAGCTCTCTCCCCATGACCTCCATCCTCCCAGCCCTTGGTGACCATGAATCTATTTTGACTCTATGGATTTGCCCATATTTCACTTAAACGGACTTATAACATGTGGCTCTTTGTGGCTGACCTTTTAAAGTGGGGTATTTATTTTGTTTGGTGTGTGCACTTAAATTTCCCTTATTTTTACTTAGTTTTATTCACTCATTGCTTGAAAAGTTTTATTGACTATATTATAAACCATCCTTTCTGTTGGGATCCTAGAAATGAGGGTTTGAGTCAGACAGGCTTCCTGTCATCGGGGTCATTTGGATCCGGGTAGGCCAACAACCATGGGCCACCTCTCCTCCCAACTCCTGCCACATACTAACTGGTCACTCGGCAGTCTTTCCCCTCAGTCCTGGAGGTGGCCTCTCAACCCGTGGCCTCGCCTAGGCAGCACTGAATAATTGATGTCTGTCCATTGAAAGGGATTTGACAGTCCTGGTCCAGTTAGAGCACACTGCATAAATTATAGCTGAGGGGTGCCAGAAGGGGTGTGTCCCAAGTTCCTTGGTGGGATGGAGGCTCCACCTCTGCCCCTGTGAAATGTGGTTGAACTAAGTCTTGAAGGATGAGTTGGAACTTGCCAGTGTGACCCAGGACTGGGAGGAAGAAAGAAAGGTCTGGGCGCTCCTCTAGAAGGTCGGCTGGTTGAATAGAGACCCCATCCAAGGCATCCTTATATCCTTATTGCAATTCCTCGCTCACAGGCATCCAGGGTGGCGGAGAGGAGAGTAACTCGGTGCCTGCTCGCCCTCTAGCGCCCCATCCTTAGGTCTCTGTCTTCAGTCATTGCTTTTCTTCTCCTCAGAGCTCCAGAAAGGCTAGATCAGGGTCTTCAAGGAGTTTCTTCCTAGCTTTCCTGAACATTCTAGGGAACTGTGGCTGGCTACTCATGTCCACAGTGCCTGTCACCTTTAGACCATAGCCAGTCCTCTTGGGACCGTCGATGTGTGTTGCTGCCTGTGTTTGTCCTTTCCTGGTGTAGCCAGGTCTGGGGAGTGATGCTGCCTTATAATCAGGGCCTGAATTGTGTGGGGAGAGTGGCTTATTGCAGCCCCAGAGCCCTCAGAGTCTGGGGGAACTACTGGGGTGGCTTCATGCACCTTCCCGAGGGGTGCTGCTGGAGGAGGCTGCAGCTCCACAGGGGGAGGCAGGTGTGTGGGCAGTGTCACCACAACATGCCATGGTGTACCCAGCATGAAAGTCACAGGCCTCACGGGGACATTATTGTCCATCTATGAACCAGCCCCTGGCTTGGCACCTTACATGCATTGTCTTGTTGTGACTTCTCAGACATGGCCTGTGCCATCTCCACTGCATAGAGGAGACCGAACCAGCCTCATAGGTGGAAGGTGGTGGCTTCAAACACAGCTCAGAGCTTTCCCTCTTGCTCACTGTCCCCTGAAGCCTGGTGTTCATCTTTTTTTTTTTTTCTTTTTTTGTCATGACCTTTATCCCAATGCTAACAAGCTTTTGTAATCTAGACTGCTCGTGCGACACCCAGATTAGGGCCGTGGGGACCTTGATCCTCGACTCCACACAGCTTGGCTCTCGGGAAGCCCTTGGCCATGTCACCAATTCAGTGCTGGCTTTGTTCTTCACGTGCCAGCCTTTTGCCCCTTGAGGTAATGTTGTGAAGTACCTAACACCGCGTGTGGCACCCAGTCGGCCCTTTGCATCTATTGGGACGCTTCCCTTTCCCCAGCTGCAGGCTGATGCTAACAGAAGGTGCCTGTTGGCTTTGCCAGATCCTGCATCCTGCATGCTGGCTGTCATTACCGTCCCTGGCATGCTGCAGAGCCACAAGTGCAAGTTGGTGGCCTTCCCTCCCCTGTTTCCTTTTTGGCCTTTTGGTTTTCTTTATGCCTTCTTGATCATTTTCCCCCTTTTGTTTTTTTTTTTTTTTAAAAAGACTGGAGTCTGTTTTCTAAGCAGATACATGGAAGTGAGACAGACACGCTGCTGTTTCCCATGAATGCTTCCCTCAAATGCTTTTAAAGGAACACCTGTCCATCCCCTTGGGATAATTGTTCCTGTTGTTCTTGACTGATGATAAATGCCCCCCTCTCTCCCCTCCCTAGAAGTGACTTCCTTTTACCTTCCAGGGTGTGTTTTATTTAAAATTAACCTTTCTGCAGGTCGGCCCTTTTGCTCAGGAAGAGCATCTGTCCTTCCAGTCTATGAGAGCCAAGTGTGGTAAATGTGTGTGTATGTGTGGTTAGCGCAAGAAGGCCAGCTCATCCACTGGGAGGCAGCAGAAGGATTGTGATGTCAATGGCAACCAACTCAGCATCTCCAAAAATGGCAGTGGGGACCAGCCTGCTGTGTGGGCTTGCTCACACTCGGACCTGTCAAGGATTAAGAGCCAGCCTGTCCATCGGGTTCCATTGAACCTACCTCCAAATGGCAACATAAGATCCCCTAAATAATAGTGGTGGCCTTCAGGGCACAGTGAGTCACCTGGATCGGAAGAGACTCCACACGGAGGGTGGTACATGCACAGGAGTCTTCAACAGCTGCCCTGCATCAGGGCCCAGGGGCAACTGCTGTGCAAGACCCCTTCCAAGACGCATTCACGGCATCTGTCCCCGGCATGACTTCTGACCTAAGGGGAGAATCCTTCCTCACAACTGAAAAACCCTCCACCTCGAAAGGATGGCCCATTTTGGGGGACTTAGAGGCAGGCACAACAGAAACCCTTCCAGAGGAGAAATCCCGCCTGTGCTAAGAATGAGCATGACAGTAGGTGGATGGGGACAGCCATTTTTCATTCATAGGACAAATTGTATGTCTTTGTGTCCTTGAGATCACCTTCTCAAGCATGTAATAGTGAATGCCTTGCACTTGGGTACTCATGGGGTAGGGGTTTCTCAGGGCACCAGGGTGCGTGGGAAAGCCAGGTGGAACTTGCTGAGCTTTGGCAGTTTGTCACGCCTGGCCTTGCCGATGTTACTGGAATGTACACGAGGGGAAACGGGTCCTCAGATGCGACTGTGCCAGTTTTCATGATGTTGGGCTGTTTGGTGGGGTTTCTTGGAATGTAAAATACTGCTGATGTGAAGATACGCTGTAGAATTATGTAATGATTGTGAAAATTTGGTTTGACATGCAACGAAAATGACTAGAGAGGAAAGGGACCAAGTCCCTGGCCTGATGAGTTCTGTAAATGTTGTCAACAGTAGTAACTGAATATCGGTTCGCTGGTTGGTCCCTGGGCACTTGTATAACTCTTAGACACTCAGGTCCCCTCACTTCTCTTCCAATATTCTCTGCGCGGGTTTTATCACCTTTGTCCCCCATTTACCTGATCCTGCAGTGGCCCTTGGCCTCCATCCATGTCTGTTTCACACTAACTTTTCCTTGAACCCCCCTCATCTGTGGGCACACCAGCGTCTCTCAACTTAGTCCCTAGTGAATAAAAAGTGTCCTTGCCCTGGTGGCCATACCACCTGTGATGGTGTGTAGCTGTGGAAGTGGGAGGCTGTCCGTGAGGGTGTGGTGTTCCCTGGGGGTTCCTCTGCCTTGCTGTTACTGTGTGTGACAATCTCTCATTGGAGGATATCTGAGAAAGGTGCTGTGTCATCTCTTATACCTTCTACCTGCCTTTCCGTGACCCAGAATACCTTAAAATTCTTTTTTAAAGGGCTGGGGGTGATTGCCATGATTATTATAATATCATGAATAGCTAATAAAAATAAACAAAAAATAAAGGACTGGGGGTGGAGCTGAGTGGTTGAGTGTGTCTAGAATGCACAAGGCTTTGGGTTTAATTCCTAGCACTACCGAAAATTTTTAACCTGCTAGGTTTCTCTATTTTCCTCTAAGGATAATACCCAGAAATGCTGGGTCTTGTCCAGTGCCAGGGTTCTTTAGTGTAGCTCAACTCATGCCAGCTCCTCCTTCCCAAGGTAACTGTATCGTGGTGGTGGAGGAAGTTGCCAGGCTTTACAGTGGATCAAACTGCAGTGTGCTCGCTGCTGGAAGAGAATTTGACGTCCATTCTTACTGTATTATCTGTCCTTGGCACGAGGTATTCAGGACAGTTGCAGATCACTTGAAATCAAAGGATTGTTTTTCTGAAAATATTGTCTGTTCAAGAATATCTATTCAGGCTGAGTGCAGTGGCACATGCTTTTGTTTTCCCAGTGGCTTGGGAGTCTGAGGCAGGAGGATTGAGAGTTCAAAGCTAGCCTCAACAGCGAGGTGCTAAGCAACTTCGTGTAAACCGTGTCTTAAATAAAATGCAAAATAGGGCTGGGGATGTGGCTCAGTGGTTGAGGGCCCCTGAGTTCAATCCCTAGTAAAACCCCCCACACACACCAAATGAATACTTATTCAGGATGCTTATTTCCTTGGGTAAAAATGACTTTAGGAGCTCATCTTAGTCCTTTACCCCTGCATGTCTGATTTAAGGGCTCCGGCATGCATGAGCTCCCCATTATAAGGCATAAAGTACCTTTGTAAGGGTAATGCCATAACATAGGCCTCTACCATGGTGTCTCTCAAGTCTAACCCAGGAGGATTCAGCCCTTTAAGATGTTAGGTCGTTGGGATGTACAGATACAGCAGGGAGTCAATCCATCAAACTGCCATTGGCCCTAGCTCTCTACGGGCCAGGACTCGGGAGAAGGCAAGGTCACCGAGGGAGGAAGAGCAGGTGGAGTAGAAAGGGGTGACATGGTGAGGCTCCAGGAAGTGAGGAGTCCTTGTGAGGGTGTGGGGCAGAGTGAGGCCTACCACTGGGAAGTAAGTATACTCTGCATGTGAGCATCTGCTTGGTGGCTTTTCCTGGAACCGACCTAAATTGTAATTAAGTTACATACATGTATCCAATAAAAAGATTGGATTCCTTCTTGCTTGAAATTTGCACTTGTATTGAAGAATTGATTTTTGTTAAAAATAAACATTGAAAGCAATGATAAATGTTTCTCCTTCACCCATGTCCCCAGTGAGAAGACTTTTGGGCCCGTACAACCTAACACAAGTCAGTTTTCCCTTCTGGCTCTGTTCTGGGTCATAGTTTCATGCCCCGTCTCTTCCTCCTGGATGAGACGAACAGGTCAGTGGTAAAGGGCGGGTGTGGGCTTGCCTCTGTTCTCACCCCATATCTTGCATGGTCTCACCAAGTATTCTTAAGAGGCCTGAGGTCAGCTGAGGAGCAGAGACCTTTCTGCAAGTCTAAGGAGAGCTCTGGGCACACTCTTCAGAAAAATGCCCAGATGTATAAGTTTTCATAAGATGTGAGATGGTGGTAGGTATCTTAAGAACTGTCCATGGGGCCTTTGCTGTCAAAAGCCTTCGCTTGGAGCCTTGCTGGGCCACCAGGGAATGCCCTAAATTAGCCCCTAACCTCCCCATGAAACCTTTTCCTCTCCATCAGTTTTCACTTGCTTTGCCCCCTATTTGCTAACAGGCATGAGTCACTTGATATTTGTAGCACTACATACCCCGAGGTGCTCGTGTGGTAAGAAATATTGAGTCATAATTTTTGTTTTTATTAAAAATCTCATTTTTCCAAAGCCTGCTTCTCATTAAAAATTTTAATTTCATTTCATCTTTTCGTCTATGTACATTTTTGCGGCTGGACCGGCTCATCTGTAAAGATCTCTGGGGGAGTAGGAATCTGAGCTTGCCTTTTGTGAAGTCATAGAAATTTGATTAGCATTATGAAACCATTTCGGACGCCCATTTTTCTTCCGGGATGGAGAGACACCATTCTGCCACCTTCAATCACTTCCAGTCTGATGTTATTGCTTTGTAGGTGAAAATCCATAGATTTGGAGAACGTGGGCATGCAAGTGTACAGGAGAGATGTGGGATGCCATGAGGGAGGGAGGGCCTGGATGTGGGTGAGCATGTGGACCTGACACAAAAGTAACACTTGGAGTGACAGATATTCATATCTTTGGATTCCACATCAGAATAGAAGAATCAACAGATCCTTGACCAAAAAAGAGTACCTTTAAAAACCTCTCAGAGCTGAGTCTTCGGATCCCCTGTACTGCCTCCTAGTGGTGAGCAGTTTGGGGGCTCTAACAGGTGTCTGTCTTCATGGCCATTCGGCCTGCTGGGTTCTCCCCACTTCCCTGTCAACACAGATGTGGACCTACATGGAGGCTGCTCTGCCCTTCCTGCAGATGGACTGAGCTTTGGTGTGGCTGGAACAATGTGTCCTCCCGTGGGCTTTTCTCCCTTGGCAGGACATCAGGGCCTCCAGGAGCTGTGGACACCAGTTACTCTGGATGAGTCAGCTCTGGGCCCTGTGCACCAGCCTTAAATCTCTGCTGAAGCCAGTCTTTGAGAAGAACATTCCAAAAGAGGGTGGGCCGGGGTGGGGGTGGGGGGAGAGACACGTGAAGTTGATTTCAAGTAGGAACCTGAGAAGTGTGTTCTCATGAGTGAGTGCACTTGGTTTCATGTGGCAAGATCTTAAATGGGGCTAAGCTGGGTTTAACTTTTGAGACAGGTAGATGGCAGAGCATGGTCCTCTGTGAACATGTCACACCAAGTGTGGCTGTGAATGGGAAGGATGAAGATCTCCCTGTATACTGGCTTGTGGGCAAATGGAAATCGGAAGAAAGAATGGTTGGTTTGCTTCACAAACCTCACTTGAGCTATTGATTTAGTTTGCAGTCTTTTTTGTGAGAGCAACTAATTTCAAGCAGGAATAATTGCACTAGAAACATACTTACCTATCTTGTTGAGATGGTAAGGATTTCACAGCCCAACTTTGCCCCTGATGGTTTGGTTTGATTTTTTTGTTGTTCTTTTGTCCCCCAAAGCAGAATGCTAGGCACTGCCCTGTCCTGCCCCTACTGGCCCTGGGATGAGGGGATTGATGACTCCGGTCACCACCATCCCTCTTTGGAGTATTGGTAAGGGACAGCAGCATGTGTGTGTGTGTTAGGCTGGACAATTGCAAACATCTCAGTCATTGAAAGCTTCATTAGATGTAAGATATTCCATCGAGGGAGGTTAATGTCACCTTTGCCACTGGGAAACGTGTTTGAGCTCTCCGATTCCAGTGGTGTCGGTTTGGAAATGCAAGCTCGTGGTGAACCGAATCCAGAGCAGGGAGAGTCGGGTGGGCAGACAAATCCTGGCCTTGGCCATTCAGACACACAGCCACATTGGCCTTGGTGTAGTGATAACCACTGAACCACAGAAGAAGGGAGTAGCAATGAGAAGCTGGCAGAGAAGCAGGGCAGCCTCTGGGCCCCCAACTGTGATGCTGGGTTCCTGATTGCCCTGATTCTACATAGGGAAGTTGGGAGAAGAGCAGCCTCCTGCTCCAACTTCCCCTCAGGCATTCTTTTCTAGGACAGGATGGGTAAAGGTTCCTCAGGTGTTTCGGCATATTCTAGCAAAGCTGACTGCCAGCGATGTCCTGTAGCACCCATTCTGAGCAAGCTGGAGAACCAGACGCATAATGGAGGTGAACTCCCACTTGAACCTTGCGGGTTTCATTGAGGCCTTTCCCAATCATCTTCCCAGAACTGAGGTTGTTTTCGAGGTGATTAAGGATAATTTGAAGTTTGTCTGTTACATTGAAATTTAAAAAATGCCTACTCCAGGCTGGAAGGAGCACCATGATTCCCTCCTTTTGGAGTGTTGGTCAGGGACAGCCAGCATGTGTGTGTTAGGCTGAGAAGTTTCAAGCTCCTTGCTCATCAAGGTAGTCTGTGTTTATTAGACATCTCTTTAGATATGGCATGTTCTAAGGAGGTTAATAAGTCATTGGTTTTTGCATGAACTTTAGACAAGTCTGTATCATTTTATATTTAATACCTTTGACCTCCTGCATTTGTTTGACCTGTCATTCATAACTGGAAACAAATCTATAATGTTCTGTGGAGTACTTTTGCTTACAGATAAGCAAGTACCATAACACAGGAAAATATGGAGCAGTGGAATGGGGTCACTTCTAGCAGAATTCCAGGACAGCTTTACCCTCATGGCCAGAGTTCTTGATACTTGGGTATTAGATGATTTTTATATTCAGTAAGTCCCTCTTGCACATTTTGTTGATTAACTTGCCAATTTTCTATGTCACTTGGAATTTGAGTCCAGCAATTAGATGCATAAATTTGCATTGAGGAAAGTGGAATATACATCCAATATGAATCCCCATAGTTTCAAGAGGTTTTTTTCTGAAATTTTCTTTCTCCTCTCAAATTAATGCCAATTCTGAGATTTGCATTTGCCCTAGTTATCCTAACTGATTTGAGTCAAAATAACCTGAGCAAATTTTTCCATAGATATGGTAATTTTAGTCCCAGGAGAATCCAGTACTTATTTATAAACAGAAAAATTTACCTCTTATATAAAGTGTCATGGGTCATACAAGTTAATAGTTTTTGGCGCTAGGCAAGATTAGGGGGCTCATGCCCATATGCTATGGTTAGTTTTTTGAAGAGCAGGAAGCAAGGGGCTTTTTGTTTGTTTTGGTTAGGAACCATCATTAGTTCATGAGGGTCATTCACAGGGATGACAAAGGGGAGATGAGAGGCCATGTGCGATGGCCAAGGCATGGGGCCTGAAGTGAAGGTCTCTTTTTATGCCCATGGCCAGTAGGCCTGGTGTACAGAGAACTTCTTCCTGAGCCTGGGCTCCTTTTGTGATTATGCTGTATTTCTAACTTCTAACAGACCAGCTGGTGATTTTTAATGATGCTTTCATTTTAGCCAAACTCAGGCCCTGAATTGGTTTTGTCCGAAGATGAAAAAACTGACAATGAAGATAAGGAAGAGACAGAGTTGGGCGTCATGGAGGATCACCGCAGTATAATTCTTCACCTCATTTCACAGCTTAAACTTGGAATGGATTTGACCAAGGTAGGTTGGCTGACCACGCTGGATGTGGAAACGGTTGTCTGGGTTCTGCCCTGGTCCTTCTGGTCATTTACCCATTCTTTTCACTTTGGTGAGTTGGAGAAAAGACCAGCACTGATTTCCAAGTGTTAAATGTTTGAGATTAATTGGAAAATTTATATGTATGTATATAATATTACATATCATGTGTTATATACGTGCACTATATATTACCTGTATTGAATATATTACATAACACAAGTATTACATAACACATAACACATGGGGTCTCACTGTGCTGCTGAAGCTGGGCTCAAAGCCCTGGGCTCAGGCATTCCTCCTGCTTCAGCCTCTAGAGCCCTGGGGCTATAGGTGTGTGCCACTGTACCTGGCCAGAAAGGTTGTTATTGCATGAACACCCACCTTTAGAGTGGAGAGCATTGCGTTTGGCTTCCTGGAGGATCTGCTGCTTGCACAAGGCAGGGAGTATTAGAAAAAGCATATGAGAGGATCAGGAACACCCAGGTGATATTGCCCCATTGTGTTCTAGAGACTAAGTGACCTGAAGAGCTAGCTATGGCCAGGGACATGGAAATCGAGGCCTCTATGCACGCCCCCACCTCACGGCCTGCTGCTAACTGTCATTAGCCATTGTAGTTGGCCCCCAAGGACAGCCTTGTGGTGACCCAGATCTCATTGTCCACACATGAAGAAATGAACCTGCCAGTGAGTGGGTTCCTGGTGCCGAGTGCATGCAGGATTCTTCTTCATCTGGAGAACCCAGCATCCTAACTGTTGGTGACAGGTTGAGGGTCCCATAAGCTTCCTCCTTCACCTCGGGGCCATAGCCGTTCTTGAAGGTATTATGGTTTGAATATGAGGTCCCCCAAGAAAGCTTATGTTAAATAATGAAGGAAGGTTCAGAGGTGAAATGATTAGATTATGAGAACTCAGTGGATTAATCCATTTGACAGATTAGTAATTTGAAGAGATAACTAGGTGGTAACTGTAGGCAGGTAAGGCACTGGGGAAGATTATTGGGATTGTGCCCTTGGAGATTATATTTTGTCTCTGGCTTTTCTGTCTCTGCTTTACGGTGGCTGCCATAAGCTGAAACACTTTTCTCTGCCACATCCTTCTGCCATGATATTCTGATTCACATCAGGCCCAGAGCAATGGAGTCCCCCCATCATGGGATGAAATTGTGAGCCCCAAATAAAGTTTTCCTCCTCTAAGTTCTCGTCAGGTATTTTGGTCATGATGGCAAAACGCTAACACAGGTAGCAAGCAGGAAAGGCAACCTTGCACGTGGCTGGCTGGTCCTGTGTCATCTGGGGTACTGAGAGATGGTGGGGAGAGCCTGGATCTTGCAGTTTGGCCTGTCATGACGACTGCCTACAAGAGAGGTGTGAGAACTGGAGGTGGTATGCAGGGGACCCGGCATGGAGCTGGTCTCCTGGAGAGTGTGTCCTCATTCTTTTCATTACAAAACATTACAGCAAGGCCACATGTGGTGTAGAGAGCAGCACCCAGGAAACAGGCAGACGTGACCTGCTGGGGATGGAGGCTCTGGGTTCTAAAGGCCAGCCAGAAAAATGAAGGTGTACCCGATGTGGTCGGCGCCACTGAAGGGCCTTGGCTTGTCTGGCTGTGGTGAAGGGTCTGAATTTCACAAGTTCACTTCAGAATGGGATGGAAGCCAGAGATTAGAGGGGGAAGCCCCAGGGGTGTAATTCTTTGAAGAGGAAGATGACTGACCACTTAGAAATAGGAGAGAGGCAGACGAGACGGGAACCTCAAAGATGACAGAGAAACCTTTATTTGAAATGTTTTTGTAGGTGTGGATGTGAGTGTGCCTGACATCCTGGGAGACTGTGCCACTTTAAATAAAACAGTGGGCCCACGCTGAGGATGCCAGACAGGAAGTTCCCTCTTTGCCCTTCTCCTCCCTCTGTGTGGCTGTTCCCCGTCTTTGTACCAAGCCAGGAAGATCTGCTTTCTGTCCTGCCTCCTGTAATTTCAATCTTCCAGCTGTACAATGGTCACCACTTTCCTACTAGAAAATTCTTGGCTGTCTTAAAAAAAAAAACTGCCTGGTTTTTATTGTGGATGGTGTGGACAGATGGAACTTGAGTTAAGGTCTTATGGTAGCAATAACGTATACAAAATGTAAGCTAAAAGCTAAAGTCGGTGTGTCCACACTGTGGCTCTTGCCATGTCATTAAGCTAAGCTTGTGCTAAATTAGCAATGGAAGGTCTTAGCTGGAATGGAGTGCCTCATGGTGGGCACTCATGGAGATGGAACAGTCTTTGGTTACAGATAAAGCTCTAGTCTCTCTCCATAAAGCAAGAATACTTGTTGACACATTAACAAAATCAAGATCAGCCTGGGCACACATGGCTGCATCTGCCTTAGTTAACTAATGAGTTGGTTGTAAAAAAAAAAAAAAAAACAATTGAGTGGGGCAGACGATGATTTTTCTAAAACATGACATACATTAGAAAATGAATGCACTGCTCCTGAGACTTTTAGTTTTACTGATACACATATGCTGGGTTACAATGAAAAACATGGTCTCGTTGTGGATAGTATTAAAACTTTGCAAAACTCAGCCAGAATCTTGGAGGACAGAGGAGAGGTGCTAAGAGCAAAATAATTTTTAGGTCAGATATGGATGGATGATAAAATGCTAAGGGGACTCTAATGACGGGCTGAGCAGCTTTACATTATGGCTCTCCTGTTTTAAAATGAAGAAATGATTAAAACTGTGCATTTTATATTTATTTCATTAGGCTATGATTGCTTTGTGTTTGTGGAGCAGTGGCCCTACTCCTAAAACAGCAAGTGTTGCATTTCTTCAAAACTTGGTTGAGTACCTGAAAGAAAAATTTTCCAGTCTGAGTGTTTTTTTTTTTTTTTTTTTTTTTTTTAGCCTAGCTGGCTTTGCTGAGAAGAATCTGTTCTCCAAAAACTAGGGGGAAATGTGACAAGCTGAAATACCTAGGAGAGCAAGAGACAGCCTTGCTGTGGTCCCATGGGATTTCTTGCTTGTGTTGCTTTGCATCATAAAGAGGTTGAGGACATTATCCCCACCATCTCCTCTTTTCTTCTTGGCTCTTGCCATGTCATTAAGCTAAGCTTGTGCTAAATTAGCAATGGAAGGTCTTAGCTGGAATGGAGTGCCTCATGGTGGGCACTCATGGAGATGGAACAGTCTTTGGTTACAGATAAAGCTCTAGTCTCTCTCCATAAAGCAAGAATACTTGTTGACACATTAACAAAATCAAGATCAGCCTGGGCACACATGGCTGCATCTGCCTTAGTTAACCACGGTCACTGAACAGACCAGTGTTATGGGCAAGTGACCTGTGGGGGATTCACAGAACCCCATGCTCAGAAGAGCACCATGCTTGATTTAAGCTCTGCTGTCACTCCTTGAAATTCTTCGATTTTTGCATAAGGGGACTCCCATGTTCAGTTTTCACTGGGCCCCACAAAGTTCTGAGTGGGTCCTAAGCAGGTGGATGTGGGAGGAAAGGTATTCATTTAGGTGTGCATTTAGGTTGCGTCTGAGGGATGACTCATATGAATGGGAGGAAGGGTGTTCCCGGGGGAGGGAACCACATGGGAAAGGCAGAGCTAGGCTCTGCTGCTGAGTGGTATGATTGATGTGGAGTGATGAGCAGAGTCAGAGCCTGCTGAGCCGTGCGGAAAGGAAGCATATGTGATCCTAAGGGCAATGGGAAGCCGTGAGAGGGTTTGAGCAGGTGAGAAACAGTGTTGAGCTTGGGGCATGGGATTGTTTTTACTTCATTTTCAGGAAGAGAAATGAAAAGCAGCACTTAGCAATAATATGTCTGCTCATCTGACAAGTGTTTATTGAGCACTGTCAATGCCAGGTATGTTCTGGATGCTGGGTGTGCTACAGAGCACTCAGAACTCCTGCCTTGATGGAGCTTGTGCAGTGATGGAGGGAGACAGACAAGAAACAAGAGGGAGAGTGAAGGGCAAGCAAAGGGAGACAGGAAGTGGGTAGACAGACTGGTGACAGGTGAGGAGACTGGAATGGGGCATGCGCTCTCAGATACACTGGTCAGAGCAGGATTGTCTCACAAAACGTTGAGTTCAGACCAGACTAAAACAAGGGAGTCAACCATATGAGTGGAGGGGACCGTGAGCAAAAGAGGCCTGAGATGGTCCTCCCTGCATTTGAGGATGGGCAGGGAGGCCAGGATCGGAGAGAACTGGGTAGGGTGGTCTGGAGGCCTGGTTGATGAGACAAGGGGGACTGCTTGGATCATAGGGACTTGGGGATATTTTAAGACTCGGTAGTGTTCTGAGTGATGTGGTTGGCCACTGGAGGGTTTTGAGCAAAGGAATATGTGGCCTTCTTTGTGTTTTTAAAGGATCCTTTAGACTCTGATGTGGAAATTGGACTGAGATCAGGGACTTGGGTGGGTCCAGCAGGGGCAAGGGTGATGGTGGCAGAAGCAGATCCTGGATAGTCTTGGAAGATAGCACCAGCTGGATTTGCATATGAGCCTGAGGAGCAGCACAAGAGAAAGAGGACCAAAAGGTGACTAAGGTTTTAGCCTGAGCAAGTAAGAAAATAATAGTTACTGTTTGTTTCAACTATCTATCACTAGTAACTAACTACCCCAAGACTTAGAGGCCTAAAACAATAACCGTTTTATTTGTTCATGGTTGTGCAACCTAGGAAGAGTTCAGCAAGGTGGTTCTTCTGATAGATTTGCCGTTGGTTACTCTTGTGCCTGTCATCAGTTGGTGGGTTGGTTGTGAGCTGGACTTGGCTGGCAATGCCTGGCCCCTCTCTCCATGAAGTTGTCTTTCTTTCTTTTTTGGTGTTCTGGGAATTGAACCCAGAGCCTCACCATGCTGAACATGTGCCCTACCACTTAGCCACATCCCTAGCCCCCACCATGAAGTCTTGAGACCTCTCTTTCTCCATGGATTCTTTATACAGTTTTCTCCAGTTGGTAGCCAGATGTCTTGAATGGTGGATCCAGGCTCACAAGAGGATAGAAGTGGACACTGATGAGCCTTCTTAAGACATAGGCCATACATTGGCATAAGATCACTTCTGCTCTGTCGAGTAAAGTAAGTCATGCATTCTGATTGAAGAGGACTGTGTAGGAGTGTGGATTCCAGGAGATATGGGGTTCATGGAAGGCCACCAATTAACAAGTTGCCTCTCCATGTTACCGAGCAGACGAGTATGGGAAGAGCAGGTTGGGGTTGTTGGGGGCTATCACACATGCGATCTTGGATCCATTAGCTTTGACATACCCATTCACTGGAAATTCAAGTCGAAAGGACATGTGAGCAGCTGGGTATACAAGTCACAGTTCATGACGAAGTGCCCGTATAGGCTTGAGAAGAAGCAACGTGTGGATCACGTTCAAATCCCTGTGTCTGGTGAATTCCTCTAGAGGGAGGGAGACCTAGGGGGAAGTTCTAGTCCAGAGCCCTGGGATGCTCCAACATGTACAGCAGGTGGGGGGAGGAGGAGGGGGCAGCAAAGGCTATTAAGAGGGTCCAGTTGGTGAAGTAGGGCAGAAACCACAGGAGCCTGATGTCTTGGAAGCAGCGTGACATGTTTCATGGGCATAAGAGTGATTAACTGTGGCAAATTGCTGCGTGTGAGTTTTAAAGAATGGGACCTGTGAATGACCCTTGTACTTGGCTTTGACTGGAGTGGGCTCGAGGGAGAATGGGGGAAAAGGAGTACAGGGACCAAGCAGAGGCAGTTCACATTCCAGCCTCCTATTCAGCTATTGTAAGTTATAAAACCCTCAGTTTCCTCGTCTGTAAAATGGCCTAGTTGTATCTACATAGGTTTCTGGGAAGCTTATACAAGATAACGTACAATGTGAGTACTGTGCCGTGGCATGAAATCTGTAGTTTCAGTCTGAAACATTTCACAGTTTTTAAAACTTGTTATATATAATGGTTTCTTCTTTTCCTCTGAGCAGTTACCTTAATTGATTATCTATGGAAGCATCAGAAATAGGCCCAGACAGGTTCTGGTCACTGGGTGGCCATGTTTTCAACGTTGTCACTGAGATATTATGTGACAAGTTTGTGTCTAATCTCGGTTCGCTTTATCTCCCTGGTTTCCTAATGAGGTTTCTGATCCATGATTAAATAACAGCACAGAGTGAGAATTTCCTATGTTCTAGGAAGGTGCTGGATACTCAGGAAAAACCTCGGAGGATGGTATCCCGATCTCCCCTGTTCCTTAGCTGAGGGATTGCATCTTGGAGAGACGGACTCTCCAAGGACACCCACTGGTAGCTGCCAAGGAATGAAGCTCTTCCTCTTGTGGGCTGGAGAGCAGGATTCAGAAGAAATAAATGGATAATTTTTAACAGAGCTCTCTCTCTATGGCAGATATCTTCTTGGGGAAGTAAAATTTTATTTCAAACCCTTCATTCAAAAAAATTTAACAAATGCCTTTTACGATATTCTAGATGGGTGTAAAGGGCACATTAAGGAAACCCTGGGGACAGGTTGGCTAAATAAAAAAGCAACAAACCCAAACCACAGCTTCTGGCAGGCTGACTTATCTACCCTCTATTTTGTAAGGTTGGATTTTTGTGCACTTTCCTGGTTTTCTGAAAGTGTTACATAAATGAACCTCAGTGGGTGGTCTTTGTCTCCTTGCTAGTTTGCACTGGGTGTTTGCCAGCCTGTAGAAGACTCCCAAGGTGGTTGAGTGATGGTTCTTTGAAGAAAATTACACCTGCTCTCTGTGGTCCTTCTCAGGGGCCTGACATGCTCTTTCTTGAAGGGAGGGAACTTGTACTCTTTTGCCTTCCCAGCGGCAGGTGGGGTGAGGTGGGTGAGTGAGCATTTATTTCAGATTGCTAAGAGTCTGAGAGCCCAGACTGAAGTGTAGTAGTTACTTCTAGATTGATGCAACTCTAAATGTAATTATTGCTGGAGTCCCTAGTGCAGGTTGCCTTCTCTCCCCCCCCCTCCTCTCCAAAGTAGTTCATTGTCTTCATTATGTTAATGGGAGAGAAGGCAGTCCTTATTGATGGCTCAATAAATCTGCAGCAGCGATTTAGGCCATTTGGATGCCATGAGTCTGAACAGCTGGGCCATCACTCACCCTCTGTCGGAGGCAGACAGCCCAATTAGTACTCGGCGCTCTGCTCTGTATCCCCAGTGTCCACCACCCAAAAAGACAAGGGAAAGAATCAACCAGATGATTAAATGACTTGTTTGCAGATGCATCCAAGAAAAGGATGAGGGGTGGGGTCCCAAGAGATTTTATGAGGGAAAGAAATCAGGCCAGACTGGGAAACCCATTTTAATGAGAAGGATGACATCTCGTCCCGAGTGTCCGTGTGCCGCTTCTTGAAGTCAGTCGGGTATTCTGCCCAAACACTAGTGACACATGCTGGCAAGAGATAAGAAAGGGTAGTCATCCCACCCCGACCCCCTTCTGCCACAGCTCTCCAGGTAGGCTGCTCTTTCTTCAGCTCTGGCAAAGCCAGACCTACTAGGTCCGCTCCATTGAGCCTACTCTGAAATCTGCAGTCCTGGGAGGGTTATTTCATTTTCCGACCTACAGTAAAGGTGTAAGAATCAAACAGTGGATTCCTGCTTAGTCTACACATTCATCATTTTGTGCTCTGTGCATCTTCTACCTTCTGCTCTGTCAACCTCCCTTCCCCCACCTCTTTCCATTTCTCTCTAGTGTTCCATCTCTCTCCCCCTCCCTACCCCTCACATGCCATGTGTGTAGGTGTACGCTTATTCTGTAGTGAACCCTTTTAGAGGACGCTGCAGATATTGTGATGGTTCCTCCCTAACCTTTCAAGTGAGTGTCTGCTGAGAGCAAAGACATTACTCATATGAAATATATCCATTCATCATGTGTGGGATGCTCAGCCTTGACACAGTACTATTGCACATAGAGCCTGTGGTAAAAATTCTCCTGAACTGCCCCAGTAATTGCCTCTTTGGAGCTATGTTTTTAAAAATCCAGGATCCAATCCAAATTATATGACAGTTGGGTATCATGTCTCTTTAGTTTTCTTTAATCTAGAAAACTCCTCCACCGTTTTTCTTCTTTCATAGCAGGGACGTTTCTGATGAGTCCAGCTCACTGTTTTGCAGAATGTTTCTCACTGTGTATTTGCACAGTCACACAGTTGGGCAGTTATGTCATGCAGATGCTGTGTAGCAAGGACTGTTTTGACTGTCTCATGAAGATATGACAGGGTGTTGTAGACTGGGCTACAGGATTCCTTCTGGAGACTTTTGAAGGTCATTACCTGAAGCTGTCACTTCTTTGGTCTCCAAGTTGTCTGACAGGATCTGATTTGGTGTGGGGCAAACCTGGTTTGAGCCCACTCAATTCACAAGTCACTCAGCACATTTTATTTAATTTTTTGGTGTGTGAGTGGTGCTAGGGACTGAACTTGGGGCTTTCTGCATGCTAGGCATTATAATAGGCAAGTGCTCTACCACTGAGCTACACCCCCAACCCTGAGCAAACATTTGTAATGCCTCAGTTCTGTAGTTCATTGCCCCAGAAAACATCTTCCTGAACTACACTGTCTTAGCTGCCTTCAGCATGCTCCCTGCCCAGAATTCCCAAGAAGGAGTGGGTTTATTCTGGTGTTCCTTGAGAGAAGCAGCAACTAGAAACGGCCTGGCATAGTGTAGAGTATTGAACTCACTATGCAAAAGCACCTGTGTTTGGAAGTAGGAGGGAATGACCTTGTGTGTCAAAGGAAGTAAAAGTATGTCTTAAGGTGACTTACAGGTTTGTCTTGTTTTATGCTAGGTACTAGGGACTTGGGTGTCTGCCTCCAGGAGCTTGCAGCCTGGAAACATGTATATTAGTAAGAGCAAAGAGTATCATCAGAAATAAGCGTGGGATGCACTGAAGGGTATAAAGTGGGATAGCTTGGCCTTGGGAGCAAAGATTGTGAGGAAAAGCCTCAGAGGAAGCAGCCCTGAAGTAGAACAGCTATTTTATCTAGACAAGGCTGCAGAGATGTCATAAGAGGAAATGCAGCGAGTGCTGGGGAAAGGAGGCTATGAAGGGCAGATTGAGGGCAAAAATCAAGGACATAGCATGAGGCTTTGGGGAGGTGGAGCCAGATTGAACTTCATATCTTAGATTTTGGAAAGATGATTCTGTTGAGGGTGTGAAGAAGAGCTAACGGGGGGCCTGATAGGAGGCTGGAGGGCCAGTTGGGTAGCAACAGGGAGGAGGTGCACTGTTGTGTCCTTTCTTCACCACCAGTGGTCTCCCAGTCATCTGAAATGTTTGATAGGATTCAGGATGGTGGGTTTCTTGCTGTGCTGGGGAGGGTAGAATGCTCTAGAAATATGGGGGCTTTTGTCCCTCTGTCTCTGTGCTACCTCCTTCCCCTGCTTTATAATCAGTGACAGCAGATGGGTGGCCAGGCTTTTAAGTCCAGTGAAACTCCATCTCCTTTGAAGGAAAGAGCACGTGGACACGAGGCAGAAGCACAGTCATGGTGTGTCCATGGGTGGCCTGTGGCCTAGGCCCAGTGTCTTCTGCCCCTTCTTCCCAGCTTCTGTCCCTCATCTGTGACACCAGGGCATGGAACTACATAAGCTCCAAGGTCCCTTTTGATTGTGACGTTCAATAATTTGTGGTTTTTAGTGGAATTCTTTTGTGTTTTTAATTCCTTTTTTTTTTTTTTTAAAGAGAGGAAAGGGGGGGGAGAGAGAGAGAGAGAGAGAGAATTTATTTATTTATTTTAGTTCTCGGCGGACACAACATCTTTGTTGGTATGTGGTGCTGAGGATCGAACCCGGGCCGCACGCATGCGAGGCGAGCGCGCTACCGCTTGAGCCACATCCCCAGCCCGTGTTTTTAATTCTTAAGCTTCCGAGTTCAGATGTACTGCCTAAATTAAGAGAAATGCCTTAAATCATGCCCTTTTCAGAAAGCACATAGTTAGAGAGTAAATATTGTAGCAGGCCTGGTTCTTTTATTATCGTTTCAATCTTGGATGCTAACATGAGAATACTTGCCCCGGAGATGGAATGTTGCTGGAGAAGCCTGGTTTCCTGCCTTAGGGGGGCAGGGTGGGCAATGTCAGCCAGGTCCCGAGAGCTGCTTTTCTGATGTGAGATCCCAGAGCTGGTTGGTGCCTGTGTGGTTCTGCCTGACCCTCCCCAGCTGTCTCGAGGGCCTTGCAAGCAAAAAAGAAGGGAATAGGGCCCGCTGGAGATGGTAGGTAGGACAGTGGTTTTCCTTTTTCTTCTTGATCAATTTGCCCTCACTGGGGCTTTCCAGTTACTTAAATCCACAGTCTGTGCTACGTCCAGTCCAGGTGGAGTTAGAGGGGAGTCCTTGAGTGAGGTGGGGGAGGGAGAGGGAAGGGTGGGAAGGTTGGGGGCTGTTTTGCCGCCTGTTAAGTCTGCCACTGGACACCTGCGAGTGGGGGAGAGCACCACAGATGGACCCAGGGAAGCCTCTTTGGAAGTGCAGCCCCTGAGCGCACAATGATGGCCCTGAAGGATGACTTGTCCCCACAAAAACAATAGCCAGTAGCAGAGGTGGCATCTGCTCCACACTTGTCCTGGCCCACTGAAATCCTCAGGCAGCTGGAGTTTTGATTTTTGTCAAGTTGTGGCTAAAAGAGAATTTATAAAATCTCCATTGATTTGCACAATTACATTTTAACTAACATTTCTTCTTCCTGTATATTAAAGCAAAGCAGAAAGACACTAAAGAGATATTTAAAGCACTTAATCATCTAGAGACGCGTTAACATTTGGAATCTTTATGGATTTACATGGATTGTGTTACATGTTCAATTTTATATCTTGCTGCCTTTCACTTGGCACATGCACGAAGACGGAGTCTTTAAATGAACGATAAATAGCATTATAGGGTGTCTACCAAGCCTTGCTTCTCTCGGGGGCTGAGCTTTTGCTAGTCCCTATGAAATCGCTGTGCTTTTGCAGGTCTCACCTGTCTGTGATTCTGAACAGTTTCTCTCTAGACATTTCTTCCTTCCCTTGTTTCCACATCATTTGTAAGGAAAGTCTTCAGAAAGCTGACAGGAGTCAGGGTTACAGATCTGTAAGCCTGTGTGCTATTTACAATCAGTTGTTGTACATCCAAGTGTTCATGGGGCGTAAGGACTACATAAAGGAAGGACACAGTTGATCATGTTAAGAGGAGTGTGAACTGGCTGTGTGACATTGGTCAACTCTCTTGAACCTGGTGGGGCCCCTCTGCCTTTAACATGGAGAGGGGAAATGTGCAGGGGAGAGCCAGCTGGTCTGAGCTGGTGCCAGCTTCACTATCCTGTGCGTTCTTGTTAGAAGAGCAAGATGAGATGGTTCAGGTTAAAGAAGTTAGATGTGTGAGTTTCTTTTTTCTTTTTCTTTTTTCTTTTTTTTTAAGTATTGGAGATTTAACCCAGGGCTTGCACATGCTAGGCAAGCACTCTATCACTGAGCTGCATCCCCAGCCCAAGTTAGATGAGTTTTACAGTTAAGTGGGTGGAATACTAACACCCAACAACCAGGTTACATTACAACAACTCTGGAGCATGAGAAATAGACTCTCTCCTTTCCCTGACAGTAATGAGTTACCAGTTTCCCAGGTTCAGAATGCCTTTTGTTTACTTTATGGATGTATATATTTATTGTGGCGTACTGGGTTTTGAACCTAGGGGTGCTGCACCCCCAACCCTATTTTATTTTGAGATAGGATCTCACCAAGTTGCCCAGGCTGGCCTCGAACTTGGGATCCTCCTACCTCTGGCCCCCAAGCAGTTGGGATTATAGGCGTGCACCCCTGCACCCAACTCCTTCATTTGTTTTAAATGGACTTCAGGCTTTTGGGGTTGTGGAGCTCTATAGCATTTGTCTGCTGATTGGGTCACCTCCCAGATCCCTGCTTCCATCACGTTGGGTTATATATGCCAATCTTTTGATGGATCCTCAAAAAGACACCTTTGGTGGTGGAGGGTCCTGGTCTGCCTTGGCCCCCTTTGGTGCAGCAGCAACAAGCCACGTCATTCGTATTCAGATACCCCCAGGACTGTGCCTGATGGTGGGAGGAATATGGAAAAGCCCTTCTGGGTGGTTTCTTCATGTCTTCCAATAATGGAGTGAGAAGAGCCGCGGCAGTGGAGAGACGGACACAGGCCGTTGTCTTGGCCCAAAGAGGAAAATCACTCGGAACAGTCTGGTCCGTGAAGCTGGGTTCACATGGATGCTGCTGCTGCCGTTTCTAATTTCCTCAGTGTCATTTCCCTCGGTTTGTCATGGGTGTGCCAATCAAAAGGAACTTTTCCCCGGTTTGGGCCATTTTGAATTTGTGTGGCGGTGGCTGCAGCCCCTTTTTCAGTGAAATCACAGGGACTCTTGTCTGCCCCTCTGTCCTTCAGGTGGTGCTTCCCACGTTCATTCTGGAGAAGAGATCCTTGCTGGAGATGTATGCAGACTTTATGGCGCACCCTGACCTCCTGCTGGCCATCACTGCCGGGGCCACGCCAGAGGAGAGAGTTATTTGTTTCGTGGAGTATTATCTCACAGCCTTCCATGAGGGCCGCAAGGGGGCCTTGGCCAAGAAGCCCTACAACCCCATCATCGGGGAGACGTTTCACTGCTCCTGGGAAGTCCCCAAGGACAAGGTCGAGACCAAAAGGACCGCTCCCCCGTCTCCTCCCAGTGATCATGAACAACTAGTGGCTGATGACCCTTCCAAAAGCTACAAATTAAGGTTTGTGGCTGAGCAAGTATCCCATCACCCACCCATCTCCTGCTTCTACTGTGAGTGCAAGGAGAAGAGACTGTGCGTCAACACTCACGTATGGACCAAAAGCAAGTTCATGGGCATGTCCGTGGGGGTCTCTATGATAGGGGAAGGTAAGCTATGTTGCGTGTTGGAATTCGGCTTTTACCCAGTGATATTTGTGTACTGAGAGATGATTGATGATTTGTGGGGGTTTGTGCTCATCTTTTGGAATTGAGGAGTGAATGGGAAAGGCGGCTGGATTTTGAACAGGTCTATTAGTTTCCCAGTGGGGCCAAGGTGATGGACAAGGTGGGAGGCAGCTGTTCACCCCACCAGCTGCCCACCTGGGTCTGCACACATTGTGCATGCCTACGGACCACTCGATGTGTACTTTTTTTCTTTCGGCTTTGCGTGAATATTAGAGCTAGCTCCAAATCTGGGAAAACACATTTTTATTCATCCTTACTGGTGTGCTGGCTCATAGACAATGAGGATAATAGGGCTGCCTATTCAGAAGCTGCTCATAAAAATTCCCAAGGCAAATCTTTTGACTCTGTGCTAGAAATTCTGAAGCGAGAACACGGTATAATCACACCACTGGTGGATTGCAAGTCCCTATTTTAGCAAATAGCTGTGAATGAAGTTTATTCATTGTTTGAAGAAACCTATAATAATCCTTGTTAAATTGAAGTGTCTGTGTTAGTGGGGCTCTTGAACTTTTTGGAGTTGCATATCCCTTTGAGACTCTAAGACTAACTCTCTTCCCAGAAGAAAAATTAATACAAAATTTGGCTTTTAGTGTTAGGGAATATGTGGCTCTTTGGAAGTCTCACCAAATCCCATGGTATAGGAACACCTTTCATTTATTGAGCACATTTTTACTGAGCACCTACTCGATGCTAGGCATTGTCTTAGGAGCTGTGGTGGAGACTTGAGTAAACAAAAGTCAAACGATGTGGTGAGTTTTTGGGATTTATTTATTTATTTATTTATTTATTTATTTATTTTCAGTACTGGAGATTTAACAGGTCTATTAGTTTCCCAGTGGGGCCAAGGAGATGGACAAGGTGGGAGGCAGCTGTTCACCCTACCAACTGCCTACCTGGGCCTGCACATGCTAGGCAAGCACTCTATCACTGAGCTACATCCCCATCCAACCCACCTATATCCTTGTGAAGCTTCTGTTCTAGTTTTTATTTTTTAGTTTTAGGTTTAGGTGGACAAAATATCTTTATTTTTATGTGATGCTGAGGATCGAACCCAGTGTCCCAATCATGCTAGGTGAGCACTCTACCACTGAGCCACAACCCCAGCCCTGCTTCTGTTCTATCTTTTGGGGAAATAAATACATGCATCAGTCATGTGCTGTGTTGAAAGATGGTAAGTGATACAGAGAAAAATAAAGCAGGGGCAGGGACTAAGGGAGCTTTTAGGTGGAGTGGTTGGCCTGGAAGTTTTCACTGAGAAGGTGACATTTGATCAAAGACCCCAATGGGGAAAAGAAGGGCCTCTTGGACTGTCATGGGAGGAGTGTGTAGGCAAGAAAGAGCAAAGCAAGGGCCTAGAGGCAGGATGGTCCTTGCATGGCTGGTAGGAGACAGGAAGCCCAGGGGGCTTGGAGCAGGGTGACCAGGAATGGAGAGGCAAGGTCAGAGCCATGACTGTGGCTGGATTGTGGAGTGCTCTGTTGACTCCTACACTGAGTGAGCTGCAAAGCTAGTGCAGTGTGCTGTGTGATCTGACTTGTTCAGCAAAATCTCTTTTGCTTTTTGACAGTAAATCATGGGGGCCAAAGGTGGGAGCCAGGAAGCCAGTTAACAGGTAATGAGACTAGGCAGGAGATGATGGTGCTTGGACCAGGTGGAGGAAGTAACATGTGGAAGGGTCCCTGTGTTAGTCAGTTTTCCATAACTGTGATAAGATAACTGAAAAAAAATCAAAGGAGGAAAAAAGTTTATTTTGGCTCATGGTTTGAGAAGTTTCAGTCCATGGACAGTTGGCTCCATGGCTTTTGAGCCTGTGATGAGGCTGACCATTGTAGCAAAGAGCTTGTGGTAGAACAAAGCTCACCTCATGGTGGCCAGGAAACAGGAAGGGGCCGGGATTCCAGTATCCCCTCAGTTACGCCCCCAATGACCTCACTTCCTTCCACTAGGTCCCACCTCCAAGGGTGCCACCATCTCTTAGCTGTACCACAGGCTGTTGACTTAGTCTTGAGCATATGAGTCTTTGAGATTGTTTAAGACCTGGATGTGTAAGTGGAACCAAGAGGGTTTGCCTCTGGGTCACACATGGGCTATGAGAGCAGGGATCGCTAAGGTTTTAGTTTTGATACTATGGATTGAACCTGGGGGCACCCCTACCGAGCACCCCCAGCTTTATTTATTTTTTGAGATGGGGGTTTTACTAAGTTGCCAAGGCTGGTTCTTGCGATCTCCTGAGCAGCTGGGATTATGGGTGTGCATCGCCATGCCCACCTTGCTCAGATGTTTGACCCAAACAGCTATGAAGGATGGAATAGCTATTGATTGAGGGCTGGTGCAGGGGAAGTGAGTGTGGAGGCGGAGTGTAGGACCTCAGTCTGGTTGTATTACGGTTTAGAAGCTCAGGTGGGATGAGTGAACAATTGTGCATTCAGGCTGCAGTTCCGGGGACATCCTGGCTGAAGTAAAAATCTTGTTATTTAAGGCCTTGAGACTAATAAGGTTGTTATGTGTCTGTATGTGAAGAGGTTCAAGAGACGGGAACAACCAGCCAGCAAGACGGAGGCATTTGGACTGAGACATGGGAGAATAGACCAGTGGAGGTCATTGGCAAGCTTGATGGCAGTTGCCAGTAGAGGAGTCCTAGTGAAAATCTAATGGAAATAAATTCAAGAAGGAATGGGAGGAGAGGGGATTGGATCAGTGAGTAAATACAGATGACTCTTATTAATATTTTTACACTATTTAGGAAAAACAAAAAACCAGAAATGTTTTCTTGGGTTCCATGTGTGTGTGTGTGTGACTGGGATGTAGATGAAATGCTGCTCTCATTTGTAGATAAGATGGCAATCCCCAGAACACCCACAGACCCACAGGTGCTCAGTGTCAGGTTGGGCCTTCACCGGGCTCCATGCACCCTGGGTTGTCATTGCCATAGTCCAGTATTCAGTTTGTGCTGCGCTGATTGTTCCTTCCTCTCAAGGATCAGTTGGAATCAAGAAATTCAGCAAAAAAAGACTCATCTACTTGTGAAGGAGCCAGGGACTCGTCTGTCACCAGCATGACCTCAGGCCACCTAGTTTTATGCCTTCACCATTTTCCAATGGGGAAATTCCAATGACTGGATGGTCAGGTTTTCCTACTGTGGAAAGGGGCAGGGGTATCAGAACTTCCCCCCCCCCCCTCAAGGAGTTGTTTTTAACAAAGATGATGGAACCTTGTAGCTGAAAGAGAATTTGTTTCAAGCCCCAGGGATTTCATCTGTGCTGTAGAAAAGGTGAATTTCCTTAGAGGGGCTCAGACCATGAGGAGCAAAGGGTATGAGGGGCGAGGCTTCTACCCCAACAACCCCCCACCCATCTTGATCATCTGTATCCAACTTTACCTGATTACCTGGTGGGTTTCTCTATAAGAGTTCAATTCAAAAGGATTTAGTTGCTTCAAGATGCATAGAAAACCTGATAAGCCGGCTATACCTTGTTTTACCTATGAGGAATCTGATGGAGGCAACTCACCCAGGTGTGTATTGTATTGTGGGTGTCATAGGTACAACACCCAACCTGTCTTCTGCCCCATGATGAGGCAGTGAAGAGAGATTCAGGGCAGGTGCTGCTCTAGGGAAGTTTTAAACTTACTCTTTCCCTCAGAAGGTTTGATAATAAAATGAACTGGCAATAGGCAGATTAACTGGGGGAAAAAAAGAAATTTTATCAATATGCATAAGCTCAGGACTCATACTTGAAATAAGACCCAAAGGGAGGACTAGGAAGATGGAGCTTGGTTGTCTCTGGAGATGAAGTCTCTTGTGTAACGGCCACCCGTGGCCATTGCTGTCTGGGCTAGGGGTCAGACCTCAATCTTTTCTTCTTGATGAAGAGGTCCTTCCTAAGCCCATAGGGTATATCCAATAGAACAGCTAGAGGTAAGTTTCTTTTTACAAAAGGACTACTTTCAGAGCCATTCTGTGTCTGCACTTCTGAATAGCCACCTTAAAATCTGCTTAAGAAGTATATTTAGGGTGGTTTACTTTGAACTTCCTCTCTGGGGTGTCCTCAAGTTCATACCTCTCTGATCTGTGCATGAGAAATCAGAATCTTTCTGAAAGTTCAGGAAGAGACCTGAGGTCCCAAACCCTGGAATGTGTGGAGGCGTGACCCAGGTGCAGGGAAAGGCAGGGTGGTGGCTAGTTAGTGAACTCTAGGGGTCATATGATAACAGACAGGGCAGCTGAGGCCTGTTGATGTGAAGCTGCGAAAACAAACTTGAATGGGCTATGTGGGGTAGACTTGAAGGACTGGGCATGTCCCCACAAGCCTCTCTTCTGACCCAGTGCCTGCTTATTCTCCTAAACTCGGCCTTCTCCCCATAACAAGGGAGAAGGAGCTGTCCCTGTGTAGCAATGTTTGGGTTAAAGCCACATAGCAGGGTCCTACAGGTGTGCCTCAGCCCAGGCTGTGGACATGAGCCGAGAGCTCAGGGAGAAGATGCTAAGAACTCCCTGTGGGAGCTTTATGTTCACATTGATTCATATCTGTGGGTTTGTAATGAGAAATGGGACCAGCATTAATCTTGATTTTTGACTTATCTGGGGCTCTGTTTTCATAGGTCGCTCAGGGTCTGCCTCATACTCTGAGGATTATACTGGTAAAATTGTTTCCATTATTTAAACACAAAAATTAGTATTCAGGATGACTCTTATTCTGTTTGATTTTATACTTTAAATTTCCCACATAATCAGTTCTTTAAAGCTGACATGTTTGTTTGCTAGAGAAGGTAGAGAAGGCATTCACACCTACAGTTATATTTGTCTTATGTGTGCAGATGATTCCTTGACTTATACACTGTTTAAGTCTGCCTCCTTATCTACAGTGCTGGCAGCTCAGATAAATGTCTTGGTGTTTCCATTCATTCATCTGCAAAATGACTGGCACTGTCCCTAAGGGTCCCAGCAGAAGTCATAGCACACAGATATCCCCCACCTTCAGCTCACACCCCAGTGGGATCAGACAGAAGACAAGATGCCTGCATGTAGTCTGCATGCCTCTGGCTAACAAAGCAGAGGCAGACGGTGAAGAGTGGGTGGGGGGAGGATGCGGCCGTTTTCAGTAGGGTGGACCTTAAGATCAATGTAACCGATGTGATTCTGCAACTTGTATTTGGGGTAAAAAAGGGGAGTTCATAACCCACTTGAATCAAATGTATGGAAGATGATATGTCATGAGCTTTGTAATGTTTTGAACAACCAATAAAAAAAAAAAAAGAATTTGAGTGTTGGCCTGAACAGGTGAGGGAGTCAGTTGGATGGCTTAAGGGACGCTTCAGACGAAAACAGGACAATAGCTGTGAGACTGGAGCATGTCGTTGGGGTTCTGAGGACTGGGGGGGGGGCACTGTGGCTGTAGCAAAGGGGCAGAGGAGATGAGATAGGGAGGTAGATCTTGAGGTCTTTTCTAGGGGAAGGGGGAGAATGACAGGATTTTGGCTCTTAGTGAGAATGGGAGTCCCTGGAAGGCAGACGTGATTCTAGTCGCATCAGTGGGACTGCTGAAGTGCTGAAGGTGGGAGTGGGGATTGCACAGGTAACAGCAGAGAGAGTTGTTGTTTATTTTTCCTCCTTTCTACACACATGCGTGGGCAGAGTTTATATCTGGGATTAGTCAGAATATGTGCTTGGCAAATATGATCTCGTGATAAAACCAAGTAGGTTTCCTGGTATGTAAGAGAATATTCACCTTCCTTTCTGGCGTTTTCTCTGTACTCAGCAGAAATGTTTGTTGCTATTAATCAAGACGTGAGAAAACCAGATTTTCAGATTGGAGTGTAGAGTAGATATCTCCCAGTCTGTGGGACCCTAAGCACAGCTTTTTATTTTTTTATTTTTTTGGCAATTGGATAAATATCTGGAAATTTTGTATAAAGGTAAAGATTTTCACCAGAAAATTCACCAGAGAAGCCCAGCCTTTCCGTGATGTCCAAGGAGCTTGCTTCCTTTCTGATAATGGCCCCTGCCTGCCTCCTCCACTCACAGCTGTGGCTCTGGCAGGGAGGCGGGTGTGCATGGGTTCCCCTGTGTGCCTGTTTTAATACTGGTTCTTCCTTTCTGGCACAGTTGCCCCCACCCCTGTCTCTGGGTGTTGTTGGTTGCCACTCCTCTTCTGTCCCCAGCCCTTCCACGTAACACCAAGCCTTCTCCCAGAACACATGGTCTCCTTTCGTGGCCTGTGGACCTGTCCTTACGTGAGTGATGAGGTCCTTCCAGCTCTGCTCTGTCTCCTGAAGTCCACAGGAGACCTGTGATGTCTTCGGATCCCTACTGTCTGGTCCCAGCAGGCCATGTGCAAGGGCTTTAATTCCCTGCACAGCCCTGGCACACACCTAATGTCCTGGGTGATGAGCTGTTTGATGCCCTCTCCTTGGGCCCTCGGGTGTCACCGTTGCTGAAACAGAATTGAATCTGCTGTTCCTGCCTTTTTTTTTCTTCTTCCAAAAATTCTGCTCAGAACTTCTCAGTGGAGTGCTGAGTTCAAAAAGAAGATTCTAGAGAGAAACTTTGGAAGGCCTCTCCCTGGTCACTGGCTCTCCTCTCCCTGTATTCCTGCTGTGGGTAGACCTGGACAGGGACACCATTGATTGGTTTGGGTGAAACCTAAAGTTCCCCCTGGTCCTTTCAGTAGCCATACCCCATTTTCCTTCCTAGTTATCAGGTGTGCCCTTTGTCAAACGTGGTCTTATTTTCACACACACACACCAAAAAACAAACAACAACAACAAAAAGAATCCCAAGCACTGTATATTCCTGTAGTCCCAGAGGCTTGCCAGGCTGAGGCATGAGGATTGAGAGTTCAAAGCCAGCCTTAGCAACAGTAAGTTGCTAAGCAACTTGGTGATACCCTGTGTGTAGGTAAAATACAGATAGGGATGAGGATGTGGTCAGTGGTCGAATGCCTGAGTTCAATCCCAAGTACAAAAAAAAAAAAAGAATCCTCAAATATCAAAGCAGAAGGTTCTGGTTCCTGCACGCAGGGGATCTTTCCACCAATTCCCTGCATATTCCACAAATTTATTGATTGGGTTTGAGATAACATTCTTCCCCAATCCTTCGCTTTAAAAATTATATCTTAGTTGGGGCCAACTTGAAATATTGAGGGTAAATGCGTGGACTTATCTCTCAGATTCTCACATTGGCTGTGGCTCATTAGACTCTTACAATGCTTCCCTGTGCCATGGGCTCATTGAGGTTGCAATTCAGAGAGCACTCCCCCACCGCTGACTTGAGCTGAGATGCTGTTCAGGGAATTGGGGGCATATGTCCTTAGCAAGGACAGCTTCACTAACCCTTTGAAGCCTCACTGCAGGGAGCTGAGCTGTCCTCAACTGTTCTTCCAACTGTTCTCCCCCAAAATGCCAGGATCAACACCCAGAAACTTGCTGAAGCCCTTCAGAGTCTGGGAGGGAGTTGGGGCTGCCGGAGGTCGGGTGGGCTGGGGGGTGAGGAGCTCCCAGCCACCGGGTCTGCAGATACTCCCAGAGTACTGTCTGTAGTGTCCAGGGTAGATATCCTATTGGAATAGTTGATTTGAGATTGGGTATAGAACTATTTGAAGTGGATCAGCTTGAAAATTAATCATGCTTTGCCTTATGTTTATTGCTAAGTCAGTTTGTAGAATTTCAAATGAAAATTTCCCAGCCCGAGGACTACACCACAGCACCGTTGATTATTTGGCATATTTCAACTTCTCTCAGCTCCTGAGCCAAATGAAGTAACTTTCATTTGCAATCCCATTTGTAAGTCTAATTTTAATATTGTGTTTATTCATATTAAGGACAGAATTTCTTTTTTTAAATAACCCTACCGGCCCCCCCCCCAAAAAAAAAAAAAACCAACCCGCAGTGAGTACTACGTTGGCATCATCACAAGTGATTTAATGAATGAAAGTACATTTGGGGATATTCAAAAAAGAGCCCAAGGAATGTGATTTTTGTCAATGTCTTCATATCAGTTTAGCTCTGGGGCTCACTGACTTCTGAGGATGTGAGGGAAATTTCTCTGTGGTTTGGAAGACATTTTTCTGTAGACCAGTGGAGTTGGGGGTTGTGTGATATCTCTTATGTAAACATCATGTTTCAAAACATCTTTTCCAGTGCAGAGCACTAGTCCACATGTGAAGACCAAATGATTTTTGACAAATGATTTTTTAAAAAAATCTAAGGTAAAATAGTAATTCTGTCAACTGGAAGAACACAGGATATATCCATTTTTCAGGATAGATAATTTTAACCTATGGACAAATAGGTTAAAATTATACTGTATGAAATTTGCATTTAGATTCTAAAGAAAAGAATCAGTCCTGGCAGTGGCACACATCTATGATCCTGGAGGCTTGGTAGGCTGAGGCAGGAGGATTGCAAGTTCAAAGCCAGCCTCAGCAACTTTTACTGAGGCCCTGTCTCTAAATAAAATATATAATTTTTTTAAAAGGTCTGGGGATGTGACTCAGTGGTTAAGTGCCCCTGGGTTCAACCCTCAGAAACAAAAATGAACAAACAAAAAACCAGAAACACAAACTACAGAGAAATCTATGCAGTGTATAATTTGTCCAGCTTAGCTTTCATTTGAAGAAAGGAGTTCTGAAGTATCTTTGAAGTTTCATCAGTTGAAAGTCCTCCAAAAAGAGAACTATTGAGGAACTTGGTGGTGTGGTGGTGGAAAAGAAAAGCTTCCTCAGTTTTTTTGAGGGAATAACTTTAAAAATAGTTAAATGGTGTTAAAATTAAGAGTTACACTTGTCAGCCGGGGGCCAAGTAATCCCAGTGGCTTTGGAGGCTGAGGCAGGAGGATCACAAGTTCAAAGCCAGCTTCAGCAACTTAGGCCCTAAGCAACTCAGACTTTGTTTCAAAATTTTTTAAAAAATGATCTGGGAATGTAGCTCAGTAGCTAAATGCCCCTGGGTACCAAACGGGGGAAAAGTGGGGGGGAGTTAATTTATCATCAATTTTTAACATTGTTGTTACATCTGAAATAAGCTTATGTACTGGTTTTAAAAAAAAAAATCGCCACCACCCTTCACATAACCCACCAACACTCAAAGTTTCCACTTGATTGCCAAGTGTCAATGTCATGGCGTTATTGCACATGCCTGTAATCCCAGCACCTTGGCAGACTGAGGCAGGATGATTTCAAGTTCAAAGCCAGCCTCAGCAATTTAGTGAAACCCTAAACAACTCAGCAAGACCCTGTCTCTAAATAAAATATTTTTGAAAAGGGTTGGGGATGTGGCTCAGTGGTTAAGTGCCCCTAGGTTCAATCCCAGGTACAAAAACAAACAAACAAAAAACCCATTAAAAAAAAAATCCTGCCATAGAGAGTTATTGGGAAGGGAGGAGGAATGAGGATGTTAAACCTCAGGATGCAGTTAGTGGAGTTTGAGATTCGCCTTCTCTGTCTTCACTTCAGAGTATACACACCATTATTCCTGTGTCAGATGAAGAAACTAAGTTGCAGAGAAGATCTGCAGTGAGGGAGTGAGGGTGTGGCTAGTGGCAGAGCACTTGGCTAGCACGTGTGAGGCCCTGGATTCCATCCCTAGCACTGCCAAAAACAAGAAAAAGAAAAATGCTGCTGCTCTGTCTGCTCTCCAGTCCTGCCCATATGAGTGGGAGCAACCCCCAAATCCTTTCTTCCTGGGTGGTCTCAGTTCCTGGATAGGTCCTGTGTGAACATCCCTCCACATGGTGGTGGTGGAGGGTGGATCTAGAACAGCATGTCACCTTGGGTTTACAGAACCAGTCGTCTGTTTTATGGGCTGGGAACTGACTGTAATGGACTTAATGGAGAGCCAAGCGTGTTGTGTCTACTGTAGCTCGTGGGCAGTTAAAGGAATTTTCAAGGGTGAGTGGATTTATAGTCAAATGCATCTTGGTGTTGACTTTGGAAACCAAGAGTAATGATAGTGCCTCTGTATAAATTTGCCCCATCTCTGCTCTTGATCCCCGGCAAGCTCAAAGTTCGTTACTCTCCCATTGCTCCTATCCTCCCTCTTTTTCCTCTCCCCTTTCCCTCCCTGTCCCTATCTCTGACTCTAGCTCTAGTTGACTTAGATGTCTACTAGCTAAGAGAAGAGTAGTGATCAGCCAAATTGCTTACCTGGATTTGATTTCTTCCTATTTATATTAATACAATAATTATAGCTGTATAAGATAGTTTTGAGGCTTACAGGACATGGTGATTAGGAGTCCATGGGAAAGTGGCATCCAGGAAGTGCTCACACATGGGAGCCTTGGGCACAGTCTTTGCTTGTTACAGTGGAGGAACCCCAAGCCCAGGGAGGGAATTTTACAAACTACCTCTGGTCACCTATGTTAGCCTCCCTGGGGGCTCACAGTGCCCTTGATCATGACTTGGCCTGGCCTGAGCCAGGTTAGCATGGGAGAGTTTGCTTAGGGAGCTGAGCCTGCAGTGCTGGAATGGGGTGCTGTAGAGGAGCCACCTTAGAATGGCCCTGGTACTGATCTCGGGGTCTCTGTACACAAACCACACAGCAGCCCTGGGAGCGTGTGTGTTTTAGAATGGGCATCTTGGCCATGGTGAGAAGTGTGGCCTCTCCCTTGGGAAGATGGAAAAACCCACCTAATTCTGAGTTGAGAGGATTAACACCCCTCCAAGCCCAGTTCTTGGGTCCTCAGTTGGAGAACCACTGATCCACCCCAGTTGCCAGCAGCAGGTGTAGTCTCTGGTTTTTCTAACTTTGGGAATCATTGTGGTGTCTTGATGTTACAAGGCAAAAGTCCTTAAGATGTCTTAGAAGCTTTTTAAAGTTAAGACCTGGCTGCTGCTGATCTGGACAGCCTCTGCACACCACCTGAGGCTCTTTTATCAGCCTCTCCAGGTCACCAGAAGCTTCCCATCACAGGGCCTTTACATACACTCTTTCAACTCTTACTGGCTCAAGTGATGTTGGAGAGATGAGGCTGGACACCCGAGGAATTAGCAGGAAGCAGGTTTATTGGCTGCAGTGGTCCAGAGTGAGGCGCCTGCCTAAAAAAGTCTCTGGGCCTCCAGTCTGGAAATTCTTTGAACTTCATACCCAGTGTGTGTGTGGCGTGGCGGGGCGGGGCGGGGCGGGGCGGGGCGGGGGGGGGGGCGCATTGAAGATTTACATGACGAGCTTTTCCATTTTTTTGGATTAGTCAGAGGTTTTACAAGTTTTACCACAAAAGCACAGAAGTACCATCATCAAGCCCAACTTTGCTTTTGCAAGACAGATCCATTTAGTTATCGCCAAAAAAAGGAAGTCCTAACCCACATTGAGTTTTTTGCAGAATTTTTTGCTGATATTCTGTTAATAACAACAATTAAGGTGAGGGTCTCTGGAGAAGCTTAACGAAGATTCTTTGGAGGAGGGGGCACCACTACACAAGTGTCCCTTAGGTAGCCCTTCCTTTCCAAGTCAGCTCTTCCTGTTTGGAGGCCTTGTTGACACTGGGCACCTCTCCCTTCTGCCTTTATCACAATTACAATTTTGTGTGTGATGATTAATTAACATCCAGCATTCTCTTTGGCTCCCTGAGGGCAGAACGTGCATCCCTCTGTCTAGTTCGTGGTGTCTTCTCGGTGCCCCTCACAGTACCTGGCACACAACAAAGCACATGGCAGGTGGGAGGCCGACCTCTGGGCGGTGGGAGTCATGGCATCTGGTAGGAGCGTCTTCGATTACCTATCGATGGCCCCTTTCCCACCTTCGTTTGCCTGACTGCCCCCCTCTCTCCCTGGAGGTGTGCTGAGGCTCCTGGAACACGGAGAGGAATACGTCTTCACACTGCCCAGCGCTTACGCGCGGTCCATCCTCACCATCCCGTGGGTGGAGCTCGGAGGAAAGGTCAGCATCAACTGCGCCAAGACCGGGTACTCCGCGACCGTGACGTTCCACACCAAGCCCTTCTACGGCGGGAAAGTACACAGGTGGGATGCGGCTTTGTCTTATCACAACGCCCGAGTTTCCTTTCCCATTAGAGGGCCAAATTCCAGCCATGCGTGGCATGAGCTGGAAATGAAAATAAAGTTAACAGTTCTTTTGCAAGAGGCTTCTCTTTCCCTGCTTCACGCGGGCTGCTTTTGGAGCCCACCCCACTCTAGATGGATGCGGAAAGCTTTGGCGAGGCATTTATAGAGCACATTCCAGAGAATAAAAGGCGCTTTTTCTTTTGTCTTTTGGAACTGGGGTTCGAACCCAGGGCTTTGAGAATGCAAGGCAGATGCTTTGCCACTGCGATACATCCCAGCCCAAAAGGTACTTCTGTTTGTTATGATAGGATCTTCCTTTTGAAGATAGGCTCTTCTTTTTGAGGCCACAGTTTTTGTTTCTCTGCTCTGAAATGGTTTGATCTGTGAGTCCAGACATGGCCTGGGAGTTCCTGGTTTCTTGTTCAGTTGGACCTATTAATACTCCTGAATCCTGGGTCATGTACCTGTGAGTTAGAGACTCTCCCCCTCCCCTTTTATAAGCTGGGGAAACCCGAGTCTTAAGCAGAAGGAGGAGAGGTCGCCTGTTTGAAGAAGCACAAAGTGGTTTTTATGGTACCAGCAATCAAAAAAACAAAACAAAATCCTTTAGAGCAGACCTACTCTATGCACAAGCATCCATCTTTGCCCTTTTCCTTAGAAAAACACAAGGACATTTACAGTGGCATGCTGAAGCTGGCATACACTGGTTCACAAGAGCTGACCGTTTCTTCCGGGCTGGACATCCATGACACCATGCTGGTAGTGGAAATACCACAGGAATGACAAAGGCATGCGGGGCTGGTGTTTCCCTTCACAGAGGGCCAGTTGTTAAACGCTGACCAGCACACCACTCATATCTCCCACTGTGGACTTCATACTTGGGGCTGACCCTCTGCCTTGCCACCTAGGAGCTGGGACAGTTTTCAGGCTCGGGGAGAATGCTCCCAAGCTTGTATTAGAACTTGAAATACTGCTTGAGCTAGACTGTCAGATATAGAGAAGCTTATCCCTCATCCTGAGCCGCTTTAGAGTAGCCTCCTGCTTTTGCTTTGTTGCTCTGACTGTGCAGAAAACTACAAAGTGTGGAGGAGGGTGGGTGTCTGCTTTCACCCAGAATCAGAGTTCCCTGGGATGAGACGACAAGGAGAGAGGTCACAAATCTCCACAAAGCTCTTTTAAAGAGAGGTTGAAGTTGTCCCTCCAGCTGCTGCTGACTGGGAAGGCACTGACATGAGGCCAGGAGTCTAGGCTCTGCTTAGCCTTCTTTAGAAGGTGCGTGGATGTTGGGCTGGACGCTGCCCTCCTTTCCCAGCGTGAGCTCTGTTGGGATTGTCAGCAGCCTTGTTTGACCCACATTCAGAATTGACCTTGTTTAAGGACTTTTTGCGGTTGAAATTTAGAACTGCTGGATGCAATTTGGGGGGGGGGGGAAGAGTTTGTTTTCACACACTGATTGATTTCCATCTTTTTTTTTTTTTAAACACATGGAGCACAACTTTTCATCTCTCTGATTGTACATGATGTAGAACCACACTGTTGATTTCCATCTTATATAACCATGATACAAGTGTATGTTTATCAGAACTAAGAAGTAAACATTTCTACTATTAACAAATTACTATTAATTAATATTAACTAATCTGTGGATGATATTCAGATTTCACCCCCCCCCCATCAAGGTTATTTTAAGAGCTAGTCTTTAAGCAAAGCTGAAAAAAAAAAATTCCCTCCTCTACAACCTGTCTAGAAATCTCCAAAGCACAAGTACACCTTTTGAAATCTGTTTTCATTTGGCTCATTCATGAATTCAGGGTCACAGCAGAAGTGAAGCACAACCCAACCAACACCATTGTTTGTAAAGCCCATGGGGAGTGGAATGGTACCTTGGAATTCACCTACAGCAACGGGGAGACCAAAGTCATCGACACAACTTCACTGCCAGTGTACCCCAAGAAGATCAGGCCCCTGGAGAAGCAGGGGCCCATGGAGTCCAGGTGGGGACCAACTTGTGTGTCTTCCAGCCTTGTTGCCCTTAGCACTGACTCGGGGATGGAGCGGGAGGGATCTTTGGAAACTCAGCTTGTAGGCACTGGCCAGGAGCCTCTGCTGGCTTCTCCAGCTACTTGAATTTCCCATCTCTCCCTTAGGAGTAGACTCACGTAGCTTCCAATCTAATTATCTTGCACTTATAGGGTGGGCTGTGGAAATAGTCTGACAAATGACTTAAACGATTTTTTTGTTTTTTCCCATAGTTTTTATTGGTAAAACATAATGGTGAGATAGATTCCTGTTTACACATTCATACATGAACGTGATGGAACAGTATAATTTGGCTAATTTCATCTCCTAGTACCTCCCCTTTCCCTCCTTCTCCTCCCTCCTCCTCCCTCCCTGGTCCCTTTCCTCTACCATTTTTTCTTTCAGTTTTCATGAGAGTCCCCTGCACCCCCTCCCACAATATTTCTTTTCCTTTTTCCTCTCTAGCTTCCACATGTGAGAAAACATACAACCCTTAATATTGAGTTTGGCTTATTTCATTTAAAATAATGTGTTCTCAAGTTCCATCCATTTTTCTGCAAAAGATATAATTTCATTTTTTATAGTTCAATAAAACTCCATTCTGTATATACACATTTTCTTTATCCATTCATCCATTGATGGACACCTCAGTTGGTTCCATGGTTTGGCTGTCATGAATTATGCTGCTATAAATATAGCTATGCATGAATCACTGTAGTATGATAACTTTAATTCTTCAAGGTAAATACTGAGGAGTAGGATGTCTGAGTCATATGGTGGTCCTGTGCCTATTCTTTTGAGGAACCTCCACCTCCAAACTGATTTCTATAGTGGTTGTACTAATTTAAAAGAATTCCTTTTCCTCCACATCCTCTCTGGCATTTATTATTGTTTATATTCTTGATGACTGCCGTTCTGATTGGTGTGAAATGAAATCTCAGTGTAGTTTTGATTTGTATTTCTCTAAATGCTAAAGATGTTGAATATTTTTTCATATATTATTTGGCCATTTGTCTTTCATGAGCTTTTGAGGTTCTTTTGAGAAAGTTGTTTCCTATACCTATATACTGGAATGTTGACCCTACATTTATTTTGAGGAATTGTGTAGTTTCTGGTCTAATTTCTAGATCTTTGATCTGTTTTGAGTTGATTTTTGTGAAGGATAAGAGATAAGGGTCTACTTTAATTCTTCATATGGATTACCAGTTTTCCCAGTACCACTTTTTCAAAAGGCTGTCTTTTCTCCAGTGTATGTTTTTGGCACCTTTGTCAAGGATTGTATGGCTGTAGATGTGTGGGTTTGACTCTGTCTTCTATTCTGTTCTCTTAGTCTGTTTTTATGCCAATACCAAGCAATTTTTGTTAATTATAGCTCTGTAGAATAACTTGAAGTCAGGTACTATGATGCCTATAGCATTGCATATTTTTGGTTTAGAATTCTAAGCTTTGACTATTCTGGGCTTTCATTCTTCCAAATCAATTTTAGAACTTTTTTTTCCTAGTTCTGTGAAGACTGGCTTTGGTATTTTTGTTATTGAACTTGTCATTGGTATTCTATTGTACTGAATCTGTAAATTTTTTGGGGTAGTATGGCTGTCTTAACAATATTTCTGCCTATCTATGAGCATGGGAGGTCTTTCTATCTTCTTGTGTCATCTTCAATTTCTTTTTTCAATATTCTGTAGTTTTCTTTGTAGAGGTCTTTTACCTCCTTGGTTTTATTTATTCCTAGGTGTCTTATTTTTTGAGGCTATTGTGAATGGAATTGTTTTCCTGATTTCTTTCTCAGCAGTTTCATTATTAGTATATAGGAGAGCTATTGATCTTGTAACCTGCTGCCTTGCCAAATTTGCTTATTAGCACTGGAAATCTTCTGGTGGCACCTTTTAGGTCTAATAAGATCTCATCTGCAAATGGTAATAATTTGACTTCTTCCTTTCCTATTTTTATCCCCATTTACTTTCTTCTCTTGCCTAATAGCTCTGGCTAAACTTTCTAGCACTATATTACATAGGAGTGGTGAAAGTGGATGTCTGACTTCTAATGCCTGTCCTGAAAATGTTCATCTACTCAGCTACATCAACTACAGAGAGTTGCTAGTAATTGAAGAACTGTGCAATGAAGCAGTGAAATACTATTTCTTACCAGCTTAGTAATGTTATTTTTAAAAATTCAGTGCTGGCAAGGGTACAATAAAATTGACTGTTTCCTCCTAGTAGGAGTAGTACCTGTGTGGATCAGTAGCTTTAAACTTGCGAATTCACTTTAATCTTGTATTCTACTTCTGAGTACCTGTTCTCAGGGAAGATTCCTAAATTCAGATTTAGGAAGCTGATTTTTGAAAAAGGGCAGAGGAAGGAATTAAACAATAGAAACCACCCAACTGTCTGACATTTGGAAAAAAACTCAAATCAGATGTCTACTCTATGGTATGAATATAATGCAGCCCCTTAAAGTGACATTTATGCACATACACAAACATACTTTTTTTGGTGGCAGGTGTGCTAGGGATTGAATTCAAGGGCACTTGACTGCTGAGCCACATCCCCAGTCCTGTGTTATATTTTATTTAGAGACAGGGTCTCACTGAGTTGCTTAGCACCTTGCTGTTGCTGAGGCTGGCTTTGAACTCCCATTCCTCCTCAGCCTCTCGAGCTGCTGGGATTATAGAAGAGCCACCACACCTGACTCAGAAGCAGCATCTTATTGGAAGATGCCATTTTGATTTTTCAGTCTAGGTAATCGGCAAACCATGTATGGCCCATGGGTCAAATCTAGCCTGTGGCTGATTTTACGAACCAGTTTCACTGGAACACAGCCATGATGGTTCACAGCTGTATATGGTTTGGTATGGTTTATGGCTGCTTTCCTGAGCAACAGCAGAGTTAAGTAGTTACAACCATAGACCATATGGTTTGCAGAGCCTCACATGTTTACTATCTATCTGGCCCTTTACAGAAAATGCTTGCCAACCCTCACTCTATTCTAGAAGTATGTTGCTCTTTTATATAGATAGTATGTAAGGGTAAAATGAAATTTCAAATTATTTTGCAGAAGGGTTTGCTATTAGAAGAGTCTGCAACCAAATAAGTGCTTGTTAAGTGGAAACAAAGCAGGATACAAGGTGTATGAATAATATATTATAGCTGAGTTTAATAAAAACAGAGGTTCAGCATCCTTGGAACCTTTGCTTTGTTGTAGGATTAGTATTAGAACAACTCATCCTTGTTATTTGGGGATAATGAGTGTAACTTCTCTGTGTCCAGATGGATGTCATGAACTCTGTCCAAGCATCCTTTTTTCAACCCAACCTATTGGACAGTGGTAGTAGAAAAATGAAAAAGCTGCTGTAAGGAATAAGATCCAGCCCCTGGTCACACTGGCTCTAGTGGAACATTCCCAGGACAAGTAATCCTGTGGGTCTTGGCATTACTGTTGTTTCCAGTCTGACCATTGAGAACAAAGCTCTGATGATCCTGCTACTGTGCTTCTAAGGAAATCGGCAGTTGAGTTTCTCTTCATTAAGGCTCTTTGCTGCCTTGTCAGCCTACAGCAGGGAAGGAGTCTGGTGTGAGAGTGTATGTACGCAGACTGTACTGTAGGGAAATGGAGCCAACCCACCTTTGTTCTTTGCTTAGGAAACGGCATTGAAAAGTAGCGTGGCTGGTCCAAGGGCAAACCTGCACCCACTGTCCATACCAGGTCCCCAAAACAAAGGAAGGGACCATTAGCATGGTTAATTAAGCTGACCAGTGGTTAGACTGGTTGTCTCAGTCTTACAGCGGTGCTGTCCCTGATGAGTCCTTCAGTCCCCAGGAAGTCCCGTCAGAAGGGACCCAATGCCCTCATCAGGAGGACAAAGATACTCTCTGGTCTGCCTACACCTGTGGATGGTGCCCAGAGTGTGGTCTGAGTAGGGGTCCTGCCTTGGCCAGAGCTCTCAGGAGAAGGGAAAGCTAATGTGCAGTGATGCCAGGCACACCTTGCTTTCGCCACTTGTCCACCTTTGCCACGTTGACTCCCTCCTCGGCAAGAGCTCCTGTTGGCTTCCTTTTGCTTTTCTGTCTGACCTATGTCCATCCCTCTCCACCCTGAAGGTGCCTTCCCTTGCTGTCTTTTCTTTTGGCTTGGTGTTTAGCACTTTCTTCAGCTGAGTCCTCCTCCCCACCATCTAGTGGCTCTCTGGATTGGATCTTTGTGCTTGTCTGGGTAGGGCTCTTTGTGAGCCAGTTCTTACCCCATTCCCTCCTCACCAGTCCTGGGGAGGGGGCGGTGTCTCTGCCCTCTTAACTTGTGCCACTGTCCTAGAGAGGATCTCACATCCTGGATGTCCTTGTGCCCAGTTCTTTAGAATGAGGAGTAATGAAGAGGTCTGTATTTGACCCAACACCTAATTGATTTCTTTCCTTATTTCACTCTGCTGTTCTGGCCAGTCATGTGTGTGTTGCTGGGGACTGAACCCAGGCCTTGAATATGCTAGGCAAGAACTCTACCTTTGAGCTACATTTCTCAGCCCAATTACTTTGATGGTAATTTGATACATATATTCATTGTCTAGTTAATTCATTGTCTAATTCAGGGTAATTGGCAATTCCATCTCTGTGAACATTTACCATTTCTTTGTGCTAGGAATCTTCAGACTCCTCTCTTTTAGTTCTTCCAAAGACCTAGCTTCATATTACAGCTCCAGAAACTTGCTTTGCAGTAGAACAAGCCATCATGTCATGCTCCCTGGGTCTGTTTGGTAGACCCAGGGTGGGATTGGTGGGAAGGAGAATATGACCCTTGGCATCCAGCCTCCTCAGAAGGTGCTGCTTGCTGTCCCTGACTTGCTAGTAGTGGCTCCACCATCCCTCCTCTGCCTAGAGGCCAACATTCCAGGTTTCCTACTGCACTAACGCCTGGCTGCAGAAAGGGTCATGGTTACCAACTGTGGAAAGGGATCTAATGAGAACCTCCACTTGCCCCCTGGGTGCAGAGGCGTCATTTCTGGAGAGCAGGGAGGGAATCTGCACCATTGAAATCTCTGATTGCTTCTTTTGTGTGGAAACTGAGGCTTCTCCTGATGCATTTCAGTGTGGAAGTATGTGGATGATGGTGTCCTGCTTCACCATGGTTCTTCTGTACTTGAGAATGGGGTATTCCTCTGAATCCAGGCTGGTCCCTGGCAAGTCCTGAGAAGGAGAGCCGCTTGTCAGAAGCCAGTCTAGGCCACCTCTATGGTGAAGGAAATGAGGCAGAGACATAGCCTTCTGTGTAGACGTGGGGGGAAGTGATGGATACTACACCATAAACACACCATTTCTTCCTACTCCTCCCCTTAACATTTCTGCACCTTAGTTTTCTTTGTAAAATAGGAATAATGTAACATATCATGGAGTTGGGAGGATTAAGTGGGCTTACAAATGTAATATGCTTAGAAATATTTATGGTAAATTCCATGTCAGTGTCCGCGATTACTGTTGGTAGTAATGTTAGTTACACTGCCTACTGCTGTTATTGGTAGAACTGAGCTCCAGAAACTCAGCCCAGAGAAAGGCATGCTGCTTGGGACAAGTAAAGGCAGCACAGATAGAGCCAGGTAGCGCTGGGTTCAAACCCTGATTCGGGCAGCTTCAAGATACCTGGATAAGCTACCTCTGGGGTGGGGCTTGCCTGCGTTCCCTTCCTACTCTGGGCACTGTTATCCTCCAGCTGGTTGACCTCATTGCATTGTCTCCTCTCCTCTCTGTGCCTCTACAGGAACCTCTGGCAGGAAGTTACCAGATATCTGCGACTAGGGGACATTGATGCAGCCACAGAGCAGAAGCGGTGCCTGGAAGAGAAACAGCGGGTGGAGGAACGGAAGCGGGAAAACCTCCGCACACCATGGCAGCCCAAATATTTTATCCAAGAGGTAACACTGCTGCTTCTTATTGGGCTCTTGCCCATGAGAGCTTACCCTGGACAAGGGAGCTCTAGTGGGTTTTTCTTGCTAACCAGTTTGGATGCATGGGGACAGGCAGGACAAAGGGAAGTCCTGGGATCAATTAGGGGCATCTTGGCTCTGGCTTCAATTTTGGAACAGGGTTCAGGCATAATACCTTGAAGCCTAAAACCATCTTGAGGGCAGAATTGAGCTGTTGACACTTTTTCTCCATCAGAAAATCCCATTAGCCTGCTACGAGGGAAAGGAATGGAATTGCACATCTGGATTCTGTTCTACTTAAGGAAATTATAACACTTTGTTACTTTAGCATTAGTATCATACCAGTTGTGAAGTGCCTCACAGTCTACCCTCACACCTGATGGGCTGGAGTCCTCATGACTGAGCCCTGCCTTTCAGGGCTCTGCCTCCTGTGAGGTACATAGGACAGACATGTTAGGGAAGACCAGTGTGATAACGCTGCCATAGCTGTCACCCCACAAAGTGATGTTGGAAGGCAAAATATCCACGTGGCTGCCACCCTACTAGGCAAGTGAGCAAGACACCATGTGTCCCACAGAGGCCCTGGTATTCTGTTTATTAAGCAATTGGGAAGCATTCTAAGAACAGAAGAGTAAGTTTTAAAGATAGGAGCCACAATTTGTAGAACAGGCCCTCGGGAACAGAAGCAGGCCAGTGAGAATGGGGCAAGTTTAAGTCTCTATTCAAAGCATGAGATGCCACTCACCTAATTCTTTGAGGAGCCAGAAATCCGGATTTATGGGAAACCTGATATTTGCATGATGTCAAGAAATTTAAAAAATTTAAATAACCAAGAGCTAATCAAAATGTATCTATGGATCTTTCTTTACCCCTGGTGCCACTAACTTCTGGTGATCTCTAACTTCTACAAAGATGGCTCATTCTTTCTAGACATAAGGCTACGGTTGACTCAGAGCAACATAGCAATTTGGTGGGGGATTTATGGTCAGGAGCAGCAGTAAGCCACCAGTTCTCCCCAAGTCAGGAACTGAGAGCTATGGACTGAAAGGATACTTGAAATTTGGACTCTGGCAGGCTGTTTGGTGGTGGGGATTTAAGAGTTAGTAAGGACCTTTGCCCAGATGAGGTAAATCCTTGAAAAATCCTTCTGTGAGGTGTGGGTTCTTTAGAAAGTTGTACACTAAACAACAAGAAATCCTTTCACTTAGGTTTAATAAAAGTCAGTACATTGATAATAGAAGTCCTGGGGACATGTAAACAGTAAAAACCATCCCAACTCCAGAATGGTTACCATTCAGAATGTACGTTCCCTTCTGGCTTAGCTCCAGACTCTGTATGCCACTTTGTTCTTGCCTTTCTGCACTTCATTGGTTGTTGGTGGTTCTTTTGTTTACTCATCTTGCTGTGGTTACTGCCTGTTGAAATATTTCTCTGGCCTCTCACTGCCCCCCCCCCCGCCCCGCATGGTGGGCTGAGAAGTTACTGGTTTGGGTTCCATATATGAAACCTACACCTTTTCTTTTTCAGTTGTTTCATCTATCCAGCTACCTTCTTTCTCTGTGGTGTTGAAAGGTTTAGTAATGTAAAGCAACAACGTCCCCATTTATTTTGGTCATGCCATGGGGTTTCTTCCGGACATGCTATGATAGATCATCTTGGGCTCTAAAAACAGCCAGGCTGAGAGGGGCAGTGAAGTCATTGTTTGGCTTGGGTGAGATACTGAGAACAAAGCATATATGTGCAGACTGGCAGAGGTCCCTGTAGTATCCTGATATATCAGAGACTGGGGCACCTACCCTTGCTTCCTCTTTTGTCTACTGAGAGGTCTCCATGTAATGCCTCCTTCCTTCTTTTTCAGGGCAACGGCTGGGTATACTTCAATCCCCTCTGGAAGGCACACTGATGGGCTGGAGGTGCAGAGCTTTCCTAAATAGCCCTGTTTTTGTAGGAATTAAAGTGGTACAGTACCAAGGTTTTGTTGGCATTCACCGAGACCCCTTGCTAGCAAACAAGAAATGGTAAAAAAAAAAAAAAAAGAAATTCTATACTGTGAACCATGCTCCCCCAAACTCTTGCTAGAGGATTGAATTTATCCAAGAGCCATTTGGGGCATGTGTGTACACATTTAAGGTGTTCACACACGCTCTATGTACATATGAGTATTACTACACATGTAAATAATGCACTCACCAAATTTAAGTGGGTAATCATGAGCTCCTTTTTATCAATGAGGTTTGAAGTTTTCTATTTTTCACTTTGCCAAAAATGTTTTGCACTTACAAAGATGTTTTCACTTAGCCAACTTCTGTCAAAATGAAGATTGAATTGGCATGGCCCAATCAATGTGTCCTTATATAGTAGACAGTGGCTCATTCCTGGGAGAAATGCAGGTGGCAATCATTTCCCAAGTGTGATTTTCACATCCATCCCCATCTCCATCTTTTGTTTGTCCACATCCGAGAAATATAAACTACTTTGCTCAGAATGGATGTGTGCAGGAAGCTATTGGAGATTAATGCCAGAGCCTTCTAAGGTGGAATCTAGAGCCAAACCAGGCCCTAACATTGTTTTCCTCCCATCTTTCTGATGCTCAAAGCACGAGTCATACATCCCTCCAAAGCTTCTTCCTTTACAGCAGAAAATAAATCTTACGGAGAGTTCATTACCTTCATGATGGAAAAAAGGGCTTCAGAAGCTGAATTATGTGCATGCATATTCAAATATGCGAGAAAAGAATTTACTGTGGATTTTTAAAAAGTGTACCTCTCTGGTATGACTCAAACTCTGCAAGAAAGCCACTGTGATTAAAACAAAGCCTTTGTAAGTGTTCCATGGTTTCAGTTGAATTTGTCCTCAGCCTTTACAAATTGAGGTGTCAGACGTGACCAAAAAAAAAATTTGCTCAATGCTTAATTTATTTTTTACTGTGCCACTCCAATGATATTTATAAAAATCAGTAGCATGAATGCTTCTCTGTAGTAATACTAATTTTGTGCCTTTCGTCCGCTTTCTTAAGACCAATTGTTCACACTTTGTAGATATTAGACAAATATATTTCAATTAAATGTTATTCCTCTTTGTGTGTGTCTTTTTTTTCAGGGATTCAGAAGTTCTGATCAACTGGCTCTGAATTAGCTCAGATTTTCTTGATTAGGTATTAGATTTTAGAACACTGTTTTGGTAGATCAATACTATCAAACATGAATACTTTGACAAGTTCTTAAGACTAAGTACATAGTTCCTGTTATGGGCCCGTTCACGCCATTTTTTAAAAAACATCCAGTTGAATAGTGCTTGGGATCATTTTATTTCTAAGTGGGAAAGATGCTATATTGAAGGGGAAATTCTCAGAAATCTTGATCTTCTAGTCTTCCTACGAAGCATAAGCCATCTGGAAGTCAGAAGGCTCACTTCTCAGGAGGGTAGGGTATACTTTGCTTTTTAGAAATTAAGTAACACTAGATTTATAAATCATATGGTGAATACCTGAGTCTTAAAGCCCCCATTGTGTTCCTGCACAGTTGTATCTCCCTCTATACCTTCCCTGCAGTAACCATCGCTGTTTTATAAAAGTCAATACTATTTCCAGATCAATCTGACTTAGTGGTGCTGGTCATTTTTTGTGTAAAACGGCATTGTATACGTAAAAATATTTATATGCCTTTTCTTGTTGCTCTGGATCGAACTTTTGTGTTGGAGGTAGCAAAAGCAGGTATCCTTGTCTTATTTTTAATCTCAGAAAAAGCTTTCAGTATTTAACCATTATGTCTGCTGTGGGTTTTTTATATGTGGACTTGAGGTAGTTTCCTTCTCTTCCTAGTTTTGTTGTATTTTGATCGTTGAAAGAGTCTTGATCTTGTCACAATGCCTTTTCTGCAAAATTAAGATGACCATAGTTTCCCCCCTTTCTTTGGTTAATGCATGGTGTTACATTTTCATATACTGAACCACCTTTTAATTCCAAGATTGTGCATTGTCATAGCATATAATCCTCTTAAAATACTAGCAAAGTCAACAGTATAGTAAGAATTTTGGTTCAAATAATTTAGAAAGGATGTTGGTCTGTTTTCTTATTGTCTTTTCTGGCTTTGGTACCAGTGCCTCATCATAGGATGAATTCAGAAATTTCTGATGTTTGGCAGAATTCGCTAATAAACCATTTGGTCCTGAGGGGTCTTCTGATTATTGATCCAGTCTCCTTAGATTTTTCTGTTTCTTTATGATTCAGTCGTTGCATCCTTCTAGGGATCTGTGCAACAGGATTATCCAATTTATTGGCATACAGTTGTTCATAGTACTTATTTGGAGATGAAGTCTGGGCTGTCTCTGAGCCATTACTCTCATAATCTTGTTTACCTTTGTAGAACTAGAGTAATGTCCTTATTTTCATCTGATTTTAGTTATTTGACCTTTTATCTTTGATGCAGTTAATCTGTTTGCTAATTTTCTTTTTGAAAAATGAATATTTCACCTCAAAGGAACATTTTGTCTTCATAGTTTTATGAATACACTATTTGTATATTTGATAAATTCCTAGGATAGAATATGTATATCAATTTCACTAATGCCAAAGTGAGTTCATTTTTTTGAATTCTTGAATACTTTTGTACATTTTAGCTAACCTGGTGGGTAGTATTCCTTTTCAGTTGCCATTTTGGATTTCTTCTGTCAAGGGCTAATAAAAATTTCATGTGTCTTCCTATAAATTCTTTATCAGTTACAGGCAAGACGATAGTACATATGTATTGTCCAAATCTCAATTTTTCTGATCTTTTTGGGAAGCACAAATTTAGGAGTGGACATGGCAGTGAGATAGCATTAAATCATCCCCACTGTTAATATTCCAGGTCTGATACTAGTAGACTGGGGAGTTTGGACAACTCCCCAAAGTCTGCACATAAGGCTTCACTGGGTCACAATCTAGAAGATGGAAATTCCAAGGCCATTTTCCCATAGGAAACTGGATGGCAGGTTGGCAACATCTATCACTTACATTGGGTTCAGGTGATTTTTGGCTTGTTTCCCTGGGTGTAACTAGAGGAAACAATCCTCTGAAAAGCTAGGCCTAAATTTGCCCATAGGACTCTTGAACACCATGCACTAGAAATGAGACCCTTCAGAGTTCTAGGTACTATCTTTACTAGGCCCAGCTTTAAACAGACTTGAGGAAATTATGCTTAATAGTCTCAGAGAGGCAGAAGGAATATTTAGTAAGATAACAGACTTTAGAAACCGATGAAAACAAGTCAGTTAAAAGGTCAACAAATCCAAAGTATATAAGGATGAAAAAGGTGTATTATTGAAAATTCCATAAGATAGCAAAAAACAAGTACCAATTTACCAGCAATATTTATTTTGTAGATGGATACAATACCTTTATGTGGTGCTGAAGGTCAAACCCAGTGCCCCTCATGTGCTAGGCAAGCACTATCACTAAGCTACAACCCTAGCCCCCAGACTACCAAAAGAATGTTGCTTTAAATAAATTCATATTAGGGAAAGAGATCAAAACAAACACTGCCTCCTCCATAGAAATGCTCCTAACTTTCTAAAAAAAAAGACTACAGAAATTCGTCTTCAAAAGCGGGGAGGAAGCTTTAAAAAAAACAAAACCTGCCATGGAAAATAAGGGAGTCATGGTAAAAGTTGGGGAAAAGGATGAATACAAGAAAATTAAAAGGGGACATCACTATAAACAATTTTACATTAATTAAAATAGATAATTTTCTTGGAAAGCACAACTTACAAGAACCCTGATAATCATGCACCTGTAAAATATTGTATGGTAATAAAACCTTTGTACAAAGAAATTTCCAGGCCCAAATGGTTTCACAAGTAATTTCTAACAGATTCTAGAAATACAAGTTTATCTTAGCATTATGAACAAAAGTCTTACGAGAAAAAACCTTGAGGAAAGCCATTCATGATTAAAAACAAAGTGGGGGGAGACAGGGGTTATGGCTCAGTGGTAGAGTGCCTACCTAGCATGAGGGGCTGGGTTTGATCCTCAGCACCATATAAAAGGTATTTCGTCCACCTACAATTAAAATACATGTGGGAAATGGCAATGTCCTTATTTGATCAAAGATACCTACTGAAAATCTACAACATATTTCAACGTGAACTACCAGTGGTACAGTGCTTGCCTAGATGCACAAATGACCTGGGTTTGATCCCTAGTACCTTTCCCCTTAAAAAGGCATTCTGTGTTAATTAGAGGACAAGGATAGTACCTTTTCTATGAAAGGAAATGTAACCATTATAAAGGGGAAAAAAAAGCCTAATTATTCCCAGATTATGAGGAGTTATATATCACAATAAATCTTTGAAATACAGTGGTAGGATGAGGTTTACCAAGGTTTTTGAATACAATTTCAATATACAGAAGTCAACTTTATATTGACCATAAGAAACTGACACATTAAAAAACACGTTGAAAACTCTTAAACTATAAAACTCTTAGCATCCATATAAATTGAGGGATATGCTACATTCATGGTCAGAAGTATCAATGTTTTAAAGGTGTTAATCTTCCCCAATTGATCTATAAATAATCAAAAACAATAAGGTTTTCCTCTTTTGGTGGAACTTAATTATAAAATTTACATGTTAAAGCAAAGGCCCAGAAAAATCCAAGTTTAAAGAGCTATGTGAGGAGTACTCCTCTGTCTTATTTATCTTAAAACTACACAGTCATACAAAGAACTCTATGCAATATAACAAGTTGATGGAATTCAATTTACTACACAAGGAGTATTTCGGAGCCATAGGAAAAGGACATGTTTTTTTTCTTCCTCCAATAAATGGCGCTGGGAAAATTATGCTTCCATATTCCCAAAACAAAAACAATTCATAGGATACTAGACAAATGAATTCCACAAAACTAACTGAAAAGTAAAACAGTAATTTCCTGGGAAATACCACAGGCAACTATGTTTTTTTTAAACAAGGCTGTATACACACACAAGATTGAGGAAAAACATTAAAATTATTCTTAGAAAATCTGCAACACAAATGAAGACCTCATATACATGATATATACTCAATTAAAAAACTAAATATGCATAATAATCAGTACCTTAGAAAATAGGGATTTCCAAATGGCCAACTTCATTAGCAACCTGGAAGAAGGCACACTAAACAGAGAAATCACTATGAGCCCCTCAGAAGGAGATAACTAAATGAAAATAACAAGGACTAATAAGGATGTGGAAGCAACTAAAACTTTCATATACAACCCAGCAATTCCATTTTGGGGGCAAATAATCACAGAAATACATGCACATAAGCACTAAGAGAAATGTCATTATATAGCATTATTTATAATATATTCAAGCTGAAAACTGCAGTGGTCCATCAACAATAGAACAGATTTGAGAGTAAGCTTGAGAGAAAAGAGAACACTGTGTATCAATAAAAATGAATAAACTTATAGTTCCGTGTAAGAACCTGGATGCTTTTCACAAATACTAAGCAAAATCAGTTAAATACAAAACACGTATATTCTACTTATTCCGTTTATGTAGTTCAAAGAATAGAAGCATCTAAACAAACTTAGAGATAAAGACTTAAGTGGTAAAAGCAGAAATAAAACTACCATAAAAGCAAAGAGTGATTAACTTCTGGACCAGGAAGGTGGGACAGGACAGTTTCTGGGAGGTTTTTCATGAGGAAGCTTCTGGAATATTAGTACTGTTCTGTTTTCCTGACTTGGGGATCATGGTTACAAGATTGCCTACTTTGTGGTAACTTCACTAAGTCTTGTCCATTTTTGCTTCTGTTATATTTCATAATAAAAATCGATTGTTATGACATTTGATTACTGTTTGGTGTTTTCTCAATTTCTTACCATTGCAGTTACAGACTGCCATTGAGATCTATTTACACTTACCTATTTTCTCCACCTACTTCAAATGAAGATTATGAGCAGAGCTCCAAGAAAGATGAAAAGAGTTATGGAGATTAGATGCACAATGATGTAAATATACTTAACACTACTTAAAAAAATAGTTTATGTTGGAAATTGTTACATTTTAAACAATTTTTTTAGTACTGCTGAGGATGGAGCCCAGGATATCTTGCATGTGGTAGGCAAGAGTTCTACCACTGAGCTACACTCCCAGCCTTAGAAAAGAAATTTTTTAAAAGGAGCAGCAGCTCCACAACGTCATCATCATACTGCCTCTTGGATATGGAAACAGTAGTGCTCTGGGGGATTTTACACTATCTACTCTTTTGGCCTCTCGGGTTGTGGTTTAGGGAACTCATGAATTTTAAAGTTCAAGAAACTCAATTTAACAATGTAAGTATAAAATATAAATTTTGTCTTCAAACTTGCTGCCTTAATATCTCATAGTACCAAAACAAACAAAAATACCCTTATAGTCCAAACACCATTTTGCATTCTAAAACTTCAAAGGTAGAGTGATCTTTAATTACCTTGAGATGAACAGTGATTACATGTGAATTTTAAAAAAATTCTAAGACAATTATTATTCCAATGTAGTCAAACTATAGTTTTACTTTTCTGCTACATTAAAACAAGTCTTAAAAAGTTAAAATGGCAATTTACTGACAAAGTTACATTGAACCAAAACATTGTTTCCTAATATTGAAAGCTGAAGGTTCTTTCCTGTGCAAAATGAAAAAAATTCTAAAGATTTGATTAAATACCAAGAACTTCAACATGTATGGCTTTGTCAGGACTCCTTTCCTTAATAGAGATCAATCTATTTGACTAGGTTTCTTCTCCCTTCCATCTCCCCCATGCCGCCCCCACTCCGCCATCGAAATAAGATTTTCACTGGGCTAAAAAAAGAAGGCAAAACAGGAGGTTTAAGTTAAACTAATTTTCCATAAAACCTTTGTAAATGTGAACAAAAACAATTTGTAAAAGACAACACTTAACACAAAATTTGAATTAACTTTATTCCCCTACAGTCAACAACTTCTCTGCATTGAATTTTAAAGCAACAAAGTAAAAGAAAGTCCCCCGAATGACAAGGTATCAGAAATCCAGATTTAGTTACGCTTTATTTGTGAAAATGTTCAGCCATTTTATTGTTCTGTAAAAGAACCATCATCTGGGTCAAAAATGAATTCTATAAATCAAAGAATATTCTACACCTTGAAAAAGAAAATCAGCAGTAACATTCTCACTGAACATTGTAAATTACATTGTTCTTCATAAAAGGTACATACTATTCTGCACTTTTCCACCAAAAGCAGTGGTGTGTTATGCTTGTCATATAAAAAAAAAATTATATCCTGTAGCAGGAAAAAACCTTTCTCTTTCACTTTTACTAAACAACTGGAGAAAATTTTCAAGTCTGTATAAAGTTGCCTATAAGCTGGAAAGTGAACATGTTCAATCTCCATTTATATTTTAGTGCATTTTTTGACAATTGTCACATTTTTAATAAAAGTAAGAAAATGCATATAGCACTAAAGAGTGTTTCATCAAATGCTTAAGGTATTAAAAAATATGGAGCAGAGAACAAAAATCATTATGATGAATGAATCTGTTATAAAATGAGAAAAATCCAAAGTTTACAAATCCTGTCATTTTGAAGAGTCACAGAAAATGAACTTTGGATACTTTTTTTTTTTTTCCTCCTTAAATCTTTTGCATGTAAACATAGTGCTAACCTCAGTACTAAGGTGCCAAACCCTATCCTGGTAAGCAACATTCTGTGTAGTTGCTATGATTTCCAAAGGATACAAATTTAGCCCTTGAATGAACAATGTATGAAACCTGCTCTCTAAGTACCTGGTGAAAACAACTGCAGTAATAATGTGTCAACATAAAAATCTTATTTGAATCAATCAGCTACTCTTGAGGTCCATCTTTGAAATAGCAGCTTCTTATAGCAAACAGTAACCAAGAGAAAATGTACATTTGATGAAACATTCTTTGCATTGGAGAAACATGAAAATAAATATAGTTCAAGGAAGTATAATTACTTTTCTAATACCTTTCTCAGACCTGTACTGGTTTACTGGTTCAAGAAGCTCTCATCACATTTTGTCTTTTATATTTTACATATTGCTATGTGGGTAATTCAGATAAAATGCAAGTCTTGTAAAATAAAAACACTGACAAGAATGCATGTGCCAGGGACCAAATTAGAGGGTTCTTTGGTGCAATTAGTCCAAATTCTCAGATTTGAAGGATAATATGTACCAATAAAAAAAAAAAATCTGCTGCTAGACATTTTACAGCAGTGCTCTGTCTTGCTTCACATTACAAATCAGAAACAGCTGTTCTCAATAATCCAATTTTATTTTTTCAATCAGGCATTGCCAGAAAATTTTGTACATTAACCTGGACCAGTGATGGTTCTGTACCCTCTGTTGCTGTGAAACATGACATGAGCTAAAGGCAAAGACCGGTTCTCACGAGGACAACTGCTTCAAGTCAGGAACCAAAACAGTGTGTTTAAACAGTCTTCTTAGATATTTTCTTGCCTTTCTTAAAAACTAGCTTATTTTTAATGTAGCCCCGCTTCCTTTTGGTAGTCTAAAACAAAACAAAACCAGAACACATAGTGTTAGCACAGATTTCTTACAGGTTAAGAAAAATTATCTACATACATGATTTACTGTATTATGATGAAGACTGTCTTAATAAGCTCTTGGCTCTTATGACTGGACTCCCTGAACAATTAGTGAATACTAACTATTGAATGCATGATGAATATGACTAGGTCCCTAACTTTAAGATGCAAGGACTATGACAGCATTTCTCGAATGCATTCCTTACCACCAAGTGAAAGAATCCCCACACCTCCCTTTTCAAATAAATGCTTAGCTGTAATAATTTCTCAAATTTCCCAGTCATAATACAATATAACATCAGACTAAGGAATCATAAAATGGAAATGCTACTGCTGGTTTAGCCTTTAAGGAATCAGCTATGTGTCAGAAATATAAATTAGTAACTTTTGGAGCCTCAGTTTTCTTATCTGTAAAATGAGGATGCTACCAATCTATAAAAGTGAAAGACAAAAATCACTTAGCACATTCTCCAACATTTCAGGAAGGAAATTAAGTACTTAAAAATGGAAAAACATAACAAAAACACATTCCTTGAGTTTCATACAACATTTTAAAAAATGTTTTTTCTTAATTCAGCATCCCACTAAAATACTTAACAGAAACAAATCACTGCAAAGGTGGTGGTAGAAACCATTGCAAAAACATTTGCTGTGTTAGAATTCTATAGGATATATTGTACAAGCATGTATGCTTTTGTTGATTTGACACACATGCCTTGTCATTGAAGAAAGTAACAATTTTCTTAAAGTAAGTAGCTGGATGCATTATCAAATTCTGGCTTAACAGAGGCAAGATTCAAGAGACCTGACCATTCAATTCAAAGTTTACAATTCTTAGATATTTCAGAAACTTAGGGTAAATACAGCATCATCTTCCTTCTATTCATCATGATCACTTCAAAACAATTTAGAATTTTTCTAACAATGATAAGAACATAAGGCAAAATACAATTCCTTGTTGAGGTTGCAAAACTTAGCTACTGTTAATTTGTTAACCACAGTGCACGTTATCTTTATTTTATTATGGGAAACATAAAAATGTGAGATGGTGCAATTTGTAAAAACACAAACCAGGCCATGGAGTTAGTTCCTTTTTTCTTATTATCTGTATGTTTCTAACATGAAAACTTTTCTATGAGATCTATGCAAATGACTATGCAAGTATACAACTGGGTCCTCAGCGTGTTTTTTCTTGTATTGGCAAAAAGTCACCATACCACAAAGTTTTTCTGCAGCCCTGGATTACAATTTCTAGCACTTCAGCCGTGCCAACTTAGCAGTGGCAGAAAAACACCTTCATCCTCAAATTGAAAACCAGAATAGGGAGAAGAAAGTAAATAAGAAACATTTCTTTACAGTGCTAGTACAAAAAGAATATAAAGCCATGAAAAACAAATTTAAAAATTCATGTTATTGTCTACTAGAATATGTTTCAGCTCAGAAGACTAATTTTTATTTATCCATTCACACTTACTTATTTTGGGGAAATAATGGATGGAAAGACAAAAAAGAGATTAAGAGAATGTACTGCCTTTGAGATCTCTGTCATCATTCAGATTGCAAATTCAACAGTCCCCTTCCCTGCCACCAGCCCCCAACCCAAATAAAACAAATATATAGTTCTTAACTAGGCTTGGATGTCTTAGGAGTAACTGCTTTCAGACTAGCAGGATTTGCTTTGACTTCTGCACTGGTATAACTCACCGGCTTCTCTACCCTCATGCCTGTGAGAAACCAGATCATTTGGTATCTTTGCCATCTGACATGAAGACTGGTAATTGAATTTGACAAGACTGACAGAATGAAGTCAGTTCTATGTGACACCCTTTAAATACATTAGTCTAGATATGGTAATCTTTTCTGGGAGAGAAAGTATCCATATAAAGCTTTTATTTAAATATCACAGTTAATATTTAGTACATTTCTAGTAAAATTTGAAGTAATCTGGAGGATATTTGGTGTATATTTGAAGAAATAAAGGGACAAGACAATTACTTTAATGATATAAAATAACTGATCTGAACTGTGGAAACCCTAAGCACCTTTTCAAAAAGTAAGACTGAAATCAATCTAAATATAGAACCTTATAATACAATCTTTAACATTTTATCTGACACCTTATTATTCCTCATCTTCCATAGCTGGGCAACCTACATAAATATTCATTTTTAGTAATCTTTTATAGAAAAGATTAGAGATGTATTTGGCTAAAATGAGCAATAATGACCTCCAATAAAATATTTCATATCTTATTAAATATTTATTACAAAAGGACAGCAATAGTCTCATCATAATTCCTACCTACAAGCTTTGTCATAATAATTACATTAAAAATAATTATCTGAAGATAAATGATTTTTTTTTCCTTCAGAAAGACTCACCAATCAAAAGCCTATTCTTTATTCTTGAATATTATAGTAACATCATACTATGAATGGAGTATGAAGACGCAATATAAATTTGCTTTGACCAAAAGATAAAGAACTAATCACAATTCTATTAAGCACTTGGTATTTTTACTTTCACAAAGGTATGAAAAGTGATAGCTACAGACACATCTTACTTTACAAATAAATCTTACTAATGGCAATGGCACAAATTAAAGCCAGAAAAATCTCAGCCTAGGTCATCGATAACCACACCATGCTGTCTAGAAACAGTTGCTGGTAGGGACAGCTTAAGTACACAGTTTGAAAAGAATTCCCCTAGCAGGCTAATCTGATATATACTTTGTATATATAAGCCATAGCCTATAAATATGGCAAATGAAAATTTAGTAGTAATTTTCAGTAATGTTTTCTGTGTAGGCCGACTAACTAACCCTGAATCATCCTTTCATAGGAATGATTTAACTTGGCACCCACCTTCTTTGACAAATACTTCTGTTTTGGGAAAATGTTGGTGACTCGAGGTTTATGATCTAGTGTCTCCCTGTTATCAGGTGCTTTCACTTTATATATCCTGACAAGCCAGTGTTCTGATGTAAAGGCTTCCTCCAAATGCTTGAATTTAATGTCCTTATTTCCAATTTCAGCATTACGTGTTCGGTCAAAACCTGGGGGTGTACGAAAATCCAGCTGCAAAAGTAACATTAGTATCGGATGTTAAACATACTGGAAAACTTATTCCGTGTTAGAAATTAGTAAATGTTGTTATTAGAGTAATACCCTCTCCCTTAAATTAAGAAAACAGAATCAAGAAATGTACTTTTATAATTCTCATCATATGGTAATAACTAGACAGAAGGTAATCAGGAAGGGAGACTGAATCAGAATAAGAATTTTACAGTCCTTGAGTGGACTAGATGAGCAGCTCACAGACATTAAAAAAAAAAAAGATGAATTCCAACAAAACCCTTTTTTAAAAATTAAGATTTGCCCCCTCCCCCCTTTTATAAATATATATAGAAAACACACAGAAGGCATTTCTTTTCTTCCTCAGAGCCTTACAACTATCTGTTTTTTCTGTCGTGGCCTTCAATTCAGTTCTTTTGCGTTGCTGGCTCCTTCTTATAGCCTTTGACCTCAACCTAAACAGCATCTCTACAGAGAAATACTTTTTTGAGACTAGTAGTTGGTAAGTTTCTTCTACTGTTTCCTACAGAACCTTGTTTCTTTTACTCTATATGATATACTGTTAACCTTTTATTTATTTTTAAAGTTTCCTATCTTTTCCACTAGAATGACGACTTTATCTTATTCACAGTGTATTTGTATTTTGAGGGCTACTTGTTAAATAAGTGTACAAGTAAACAGTGGTATTATACCCTGGAAATGTACTACAAAGGAACCTCAACAAGCTGATCTATGGGAGGATTTATGAGGAATAGAAAAAGAAAAAACAGGGAAAGAGTGACTACAAAATATTCAGACTAAGTTTATGTAGCATACAAACTTAACAAAGGTAAAGTCAACTTAGAAACAAAAATAAAACCTCTATTCCAAAGAGTAGACAGCTTATTTTGGCTTGTTTACACAACACTAAAAACATATATAAACATTATTTAAACTATATCTCATCTGTAAGCAGGGCAGGCATCAAAATAAATTCATGCTAGAATCATGGTTTAAAAATAGTCCTTCAACACAATCATTAGCAGAGAAACTAGTCATTTTCCCCAGAAAACCTAATTTCTGGAGTGACTAGTTATTACTACTTTCATAGCCTAAGTTGAGACACCAGCAAGTAGCCTTCAAAGAAACAAAAACTTACAATTAATTATTGTCTGTCTGGTATATTCTTTGTTTTTAAAGCCACCTCCAGAGTTAATTCCAGTTCAATAAATAATGAAGCAAATGCCTGGCTGTACAAATCTACCTTGAAGTAACACAATGAGCAGGAGTACAGTGATATGCATGCTCTTCTAAAAAAAAAAAAGTGTACCAAGCCCATATTTGCCATAACAATTGTATTTTTCAAAAGGTTAAAATTTTGTTTCACAAACTGAAACCTAAACAAACCCCTTCTGTTTATAGAATTATCTTGATCCCTAGTGATAGTATAAAATTAAGCAGTTTTCCCCCTGCTTTCTAGGGTTATCAACTTACCAGAAAGCACTATGAAATTAGTTTTCACTGAGATTTTAGTATGGAGGCAATAACTTGGTATTATAGTCAAGTAATAAAATAGCTATTAAAAAAAACTTAGGAACGGTTGGGGAGGATGTAATTTTTTCCTCAACCCTCATGAGTTCTTAGTTGGGATGGGCCCCTGTCAACAAAGGATAGATTAAAAAAGAGAAAAACAAGTATAATAATTTATGTAGCACACATCACATAGGAGAAATTGCAATGAAAAACTCAAAAAAATGGCTTAGAATTCTGGATTATACATAACGTTTAACAAAGAACACTTAAGTTTGTGGGGAAATGACAAGACAAAGGAAAGGGTATTAAAGCTCCAGAATAAGAAAGTATGGGAAGGTAAATATAAAGGAGAAATGAATGGCATATTGGGGTGACATGTTCCGGTTTCCCTCAAAAATCAAGTTATAAGTTCAGTCCAGCCCACATTATTTAAAGACAAGGAAAACAAAAACAAAAACGAGTAGAGTCCAAAAAGAATGTGAGGGTTACAAGATTTGACAGAGCCTAACCTAAAACACAGGTATTATAACATCAAATCCATTGTTCTTTTTTCCCCCTCCTAGAGACAGATTTATTTAGGAAAGCAGAAACACATTCAAGGGAGAATATGAGTTATCTCAAGAGAGAAACATATTTTGGGATAATGAAAGGAATACTTAGTCAAGGGAAAATGTTGGCCACCTCCAGAGAGAGAAACAGCCCCTCTCTTCCTTCATTCTGCTATAACGCCTCTCTGCATATTCGCTCATTTTGCAGATCATTAGCTTTTGTTACACATCATTCTGAATTAGTAGGAAACTCTATTCCAGACAGTTCTAGCTATTTGGGATAATGGAGAACAGGTATAGAGTGAATGTCTGAAGTGACCATATAATTTAACTCTTTAAGGATTTTCTCCATCAAACATCGAAGTGGTAAACTACCTAAGAGTAAACTGTTTCCTAGCTGGGAAACCTTGCCCCTGGAGAACAATGCCTTCCAAAAGCAAAAAGTCAAAAGGTAAGATGGCAAGTGAAGGTTGGATTTGAGCTAATGTTGAAAAAAAAAAAAAATTTGGAAATAAGTCCTTGATCTTAATTATTTTCCTAATTTCTCACATTATACAGTACAATAAAATAGCATTATTTTAAGTTTCTAGAGGCATGAGGATTATTTTTCTTCTGAATAAAGACTGTAGAAAAACTGATTTAACTAACCTGCATTTCTCCAAATCTGTAGTATGACATTTTATACATAAGGCAATTCAACAAAGTAGGGGATCCTGCTTTGTCTACACGAAATTCTCCCTGTGGAGTGAAATAGTCACTTTCCTATAAGAAAGAAACCAGAAGTTTCTACGTCAGTTCAGTTTAACACATCCAAAGCTACAGGGTTTCCCTTCTGCATTTTTCCCCAAAGGAACCAGCTTTCGAGGTATATTCATAAAGTCATGTTCATTTATATCCCTCACCCCCAACTTAATCCCGTCTAATAAAGCCTTAAAAATAATTTATGAAGAATGGTACCAACAAACCATGGTTATAATAACAGGTAGGGCTGACTCTTTCCAACTCTCCTCCTCCTCATTCATTTTCACAATTTTCCTATATGAACTCTAAAATCAGCTCCTTTAGCTGGAGAAGGGAATGTTTAGAAAACTAACAATAGTACGTAGAACTATTTTCAGTAATAATTTATAAATTAACCTTTACAAGGAACTATTTGGTACTCCAGTTAAAAAATGTAATTTCTGACCCAGAAATTTCTGGTCCACCAGAGTACTGTATATGGGTAAACTAATAAATGTAGAAAACTATTTTTGCATCACTGTTTGAGATTAAAAAAAAAAAAACTGGAAAACACATAAAAATCCATCAATAAGGATAGGTTAAATAAATAAGGAATATAAACGTATACAAACACATAACATAATACACTACATTCTGCAAATGTAAAAAAAAAAAAAAAAAAAAAGGAATAGAGAAGCCTTCCATAATCTAATATGGAAAGATTCTCAAGATATACAAAGTAAACAGTGTCTATACCTTATTACTATTTATCTGCTTAAATGAGAATCACATAAACAAAAAAAAAAAAGTGAGTACAAGGTGTATATTATGGTATACAAAATGATCTGAAATACATGTAAACTGTAGAATATCTAAATGGAGTTAATTAAATATGCATTTTTACCATATACTTATTCCATATGGTGAGAACACCTAAAACTCTTGTCAATTTACAAGTATACAATACATGTTATTCACTACAGGTCTATCCTTTTTTTCATACTTTATTTTTGAATGTATGATCTATTCACAAAGTTTAAAAAGAATTATAAAAGCATAGAAATTTAGAGTTTCTATGTAAGCATTCAGAGCCTACACATGTGGAAATAATGATCTGGCATGTCATACATAGTGTTAAGGCAAATTCACAAATGAAAATTACATAGTGGGAGAATTAAATTTTAGATAAATAATTTAACATAATAGTGTTTATCATATTCTGTGGCTTCCTCATATGGAGCACAATTGTAGCCCATTTTCTAAAAGCTCACAAATGAATGAGAGAGAAGATAAAAATCTAACTTAGGAAACAGGTACATGTGATTTGATTATAAACACAGACATGGATGCAACAAAAAAGAGCTTCTGGAAAAGTGCCAAGTATGTAGAAGGGAAGTTATTCCAAGAAAGGAACAAGTTCTTTGGGACAGCGCAGAATGGCCAAGTGGAAAAAAGTTGGTAGGGGGCCAAGAGACCAGCAATGGAAATCTAAAGCATTCCAGGATAAGGAGAGTTTGGATTTTCTATCAATGTATCACCAAGACAGTATCTATTTCATACTAGCCACTTGGTGAAGCTTCATCTATATTACCACAAACTTTCATAATACCACCACAAATGAGTTACTATTGACATTTTCAATAGTGATGACTTAGTCTTGTCTTGGTCATCAAGATCCATATCCTGGAATGAGACTTGGTGTTCATTTATGCCGAGTGATCCAAAATAATTTGCCCATAACCCAAACTTATAGTTTTAGTTCGTATTCATTTCTGTCTGGTTTTACCTCCTTGCCCCATCATCTATTGAAGGCTTTTAAGCCAGACAATGACGTGATCAATGTCATATTACGTTGGGAGAGCAAAGAAGACTAAGGCAAAGATAGCAATTTCAAGGTTGCTGTCCTCTTCCGGGTTTACAATCATTAGAGTCAGTACCAGGTTAGAAACAATGAAAATATTTTAAAAAGGGCTGACGTGAGAAGGTGTGAAAAAGTAAAAGCAAGAAAATTTGGGCAAGGAATTGCTTCATAGAGTTGAATGTAAATGCAATCTTGAGGATACAGTCTGAGACATGCATCACTAGGCAATCTTGTTATCATGCATGTGAATATCATACAGTATACTTATACAAATCCAGATGGCATAGCTTACTACATACCTAGGCTATGTGGTATATATAATACTGTCAATTTGTAGTCTGCAGTTGACCTAAATGTCCTTACTTATCATGTGACTATGAAATATGAGTTTCAAACGTTCTAAATCTAGGAAGTGCTTCTAGTATCTTTAATAAATAGTAAAATCAGGATAAGGGACTACTTAGGGGGATAGAACAATGAAAACAAATATAATGCAATTAAAGAGATAAGATTTGGACATTATGGACTGTCTTTCACATACCTGGGATTATCTAGTTTCTTACCCGAATGTCTTTTGGATGTTCTCCTTCAGCTATCCTAACCATCCAAAGAAACTTGTTGATATCATCACCAGAATAGCCAATAACCCCTCCAAAAATAACCAAAACATAATCTACATCTAGAGTCCTCATGATTTTATAGGCTGCTGTTTCATTAGAAGACATAGCTTTTCCCACCTGCAGAATAAAATAAAACTGAATGTACACTTTTACTGCAAGAGCCTGACTTACCTGGATTTTTTTTTTTTGCAAAAATGATTTTCTAAGCTATCAAAGAATTTATTGAGATTTATAAACATTAACAACTCACTATAATCAATTTATAGCAGAAACGTCAAAATATGAATACATGTTCTAATATTTTGCTAACAATTAAGCTCTATGAAATTAACATTTAAAAATGAAAGTAGACAAACTTTACTTTGGTGTGTGTAGTATTATATTGAACCCAGGGCCTTGTGCACACTAGGCAAGAGCACTATTACTGAGCTACATCCATAGTTCCTTTTAAATTTTGAGGCAGGGTCTTTCCCCTTGGTTGCCTGGAATTAAGGCATATGCCACCAGCAAAAGGAGGCAAACTTTAAGAGACAATTTCTCACAACTTCAGGCAGGGCTTGCAGGTGATCTTGCTAACACATATTCTTCACCCCAGCATAGCAGACAATTGATCACTAGCTACAACACTAACAAATAGAATTCATTTAGTTGACCCATTTATCTATTCAAAATTTTTAAAGTCCAGAAGTGATTACCTTAATTTATATAGATTAGTCATTTAAAAGTGAACACACTTTGCATACCCATAATGCATTTGCTTTACATACTTGCAAAGATTTTTTTAAGTTTATAAAATGGAAAATATAAACATTTAAAGTTTCAGATTTTGCCTAATTCTCCAGTAAGCTTAAATATAAAATGTACCAGAAGCAAGTCTATGATTCTGAATTATACCTATAAGTAAGTAAACCATTCTAACAAAATAAGTATATCTTTAAGTAACATTATTAAATATGTTAAAGAAATATTTTGAGACCTCAGCAATTAAAGAGTACTTTCACCCTCATCTTTTCTATTTAATCACAAATGAAACTTGACTGGAAAGTAATAGGATTTAAAAAAAAAAAAATCTTTTCCTTAAAAAGTCAAATGCTTACCAGTGCTATGTGACTGTTATTCCAGGTATTATTATCCACCAAAGTAGTTCTATTAGCCATTCCAGCTATTTGATAGCCATAATCCCACCAAGACATCACTCGGGCATGTTCATCTGTATTTTGCCTTAGCCAAAAGTAAGCTTCTCTAAAATCATCTAAGATATTCCTGGTGCTGAAAAGAATAATAATATTTTAAATAAGATTTAAATATGAAGAAGACAACTTAAAATTTTGAGGTGCTAAAACTACTGAATAATTTCACATTTTAAGGATCACAGTTAAAAGCTTCTAGGAAAAAAAAAAAAAGAACAAGAAAATGAAGAGCAAAGCCAGTGCTTCTCAAACTAATATAAATACAAACCATATACATATCTTTTAAAAAGCAGATTCTGATTAAATAGTTCTGGGGTGGGCCTGATATTCTTCAAGTCAACTAAACTCCAATGTGAAGCAGAAGTGGGAAGAGGCAAGGCAATGTATAAATCAACTGTTAAATTTTAGCTGCATCAGAATCATCTGGGCCTGTTAAACCAGACTGCCGGGCTCTACTTCAGCAATGAATAGATAAATGGGTCAACTAAATGATTCATTAGGCTTAGGGCAGAGTCAGTGAATTAGCATTTTCTAACAAGTTTCACTGTAATGATGATGCTGTGTTCAAAGGGATACATTCTGAGGGAAAAAAAAATGTACACCAAAATTTTGAAAAAGAGCAGCATGAAATACTACTTACCCCTTCAAAGGTGGAGAGAGAAGTCACACCCAAATGGGGAAAAAACAAAAGCGGGTGTAGCTCAGCGCAAAGTCTAGTATGTGTGAGGCCCCGAGTTTGATAGGATGGAAAAGAAAAGGAAAAGAAAAAGGGAAAATGGAAAAAGGCAAAGGGAAAGGGAAAGGAAGAAGATTCAAATTCAGGGCCTCAAATACAATTCTATCTTTTGAGTCAAAAAGTATATGTTTTTAGTGTGTGTGGGGGGGATGGTGTTCTAAAATCTTTTTGTAGTCAAGTCATTTTCTTACCCATCATGATTATAAGAGGCTAGGACCACACTTGGACTGGAGTAGGCATTGCTTGTGACCCAGGTACAGTGTACTGCAAACATCATCAGCAGCATCAGCATCAACATAGTGACAATACTTTTTATATTAGGACCCAATCCCTCTTCAGTTTTTTCCTGTTCAGTTACATGTTTCCTCACTTTACCTGCCTGAAGATACAGAAAACTGGTTAGACAAATTCATCATTTGACTTGCTTCACAGGACATTCAAGGGAAAAAAGTTGGGAGAATGATAATTTAATTCTGTGATTCAGAAAATGTGTAACTAGCAGATATTCTTCTATAGGTTTAGAAGAGTTTTCTAAAACTTTATCAAAGTAGATTCTAAAGTCAATTGTTAATCAAAGTTTCCTGGGACTAGGAGCTGATCTCAGAGTGAAATAATCTCTAGTAAGAAGCTACTCCAATCAATTATCCTTATTTCTTAATTAAATATATAGAAAATAAGTAAATGGCCCATTCTGACAGTATGAAATCTAATATATAAATTCTTAGAAAATCTTAAATTTCACATCCTAAAAATGACAATGTCTACTTATAATCCAGACTATGCAGGACTTCGGTATGGGAAAAAAATTAGCCTTCTAATTTCGAAACCCTAAAACCAATGGACTTGGTAAAAAACACCAAAATTACTTTGAACACACACATTAATCATCACCACCACTAAAAATCAGAAGAGAAAACCAGTAGTAATCACAAACTCAAAATTACAAGACTGATTAAGATACCACAAAACAACAAAACCAAAATATAACAAAAATCCCAAAAGGATGTATGTCAAATCTTTATGAGTTTTACTGATCTTATGGTAAAGACAAAGAATTTCAGTTAACTTCTATAGTGGGAAGTTTCATTACTTACTCATTGGTATTCAAAACACTAGTCAATATTAAAATAGCAAGGTAGGTTTAATATGGCATCCAAGATTTGCTTTAACAAGTCTTTTCCACACATACAAACTTGATTTGTTATTTGAGAGACTACAGGTTAAAAATGAATTACATTGTATTAGCTACAGATGGTTAAAAAATGGGAGGTTTAAAAAGTAAATCAGTTAAATATCAAATTATCATTTAAAAAGTTGATAATGTATATGGATCTTAAAGATAAGCACTTATCCACATGGCTTAAAATCTCATGTAATTTAGCAAAGCACCAAGTGTTTGCTGTAAAGAAGCCTATTAACAAATTTAAGTATTCAGATTAACAAATGCCCCCAAAGAAAGAATTCCTTGTCTGATTACATTCTATTTTCTTACTTTGAGCTAAAAGATCGACTGGGATTCAAATTTTGAGGCAAACATTGTAACCAAACAGAAGCATCACAGCTTATCTAAATCCTCATTTAATCACATTTCTTAATATGTATGGTTCATATTGTGGTAGAAAAATTAAGAAAGCACATTAAATTTTTAAAGGCCTTAGTTTAGATTCCCCACCTTATCATACAAATTTCCTGGGTTTCTTTTGTCATCCTCATCACTGCTGTCTTCCACAGGTGGATTTTCCCTTTTCATGTCATCCCCCAAATAGTGCTCAAAAACATTTGAGAAGGCAATTGCAGACAGCATACAGACGACTGGAGTCAAAGTCAACATCAGTCGCACCATCACTCCAGCAAAGTAGACAGCACTGATTGCATACAAAGCAACTGCAAAGACAAATTTTCTTACAACACTTCAGGGGAAAACATTCACCGGAAATTAAATATTTAATACCACAGTTTAAAACAAATCTAAAAGTAGAGAAAAGCCTCATAATTACCTAATTGCTTTTATATTAATACTGATAGTCATATTTAAAAATCAGAATTAGTGTTGACTAAATAAAAACTAAAAGAGCAATAGTTTGGAGATAGGTATCATGATTCATATTTGATTAATTTTAGGTATGGGGAATTAGACTAAATCATTATTTGTCAACAGCATCTTATATTATAAAATCCTTAGCTGACAGAAGAAAATATATTTCTATATTATATTATTAGGCACAAATTAACAGAATAAAATATGGTCCATGAAAAGCCACTGCCAATTTTTAGCATAAAGCCTGTTTTAAAGAAAAAGTGGGATGAGAAGAGCATCATATTATTAAACAAAAGAATAATCTACAAGTCACTGTCAGGCAACTTTTTAAAAAATTTCAGACAAATTTCCAATGGCCTTCTAGATATGTGCTAATAACCACAGGAAAAAGTTCTACAACTTCTGGTTAAAGGTTATTAACTTTACAAAGTCAATGATCATTGAGATCATAAAATATTTTTCCTAAAGTAATACGTTTATTATACCATATTCTTAAGCTTACAGCTCAATGACTTTGTATATAGGTATGCCCCTATGTAATTACTACCTATGATGACTGAGGTACATAATATTTTTCTAGATTCTTATGTCTCAGATAATAACTGCCTTCCCCCCTATAAAAAAAAAAAAGTAACCACTATTCAGCATTAACTTAGTTTTCCTTATTCATCAACTTTAGAGAAATAGAATCTTTTAGAAGTATCCTCTTTTGTACTGACTTAATTTGGCCACACTGTTCTTTTGTTAACTGCTGTAATGTATACCACTGCACAAATCTATAAAAATATTCCTATCCATTCTATTGCTGATGACCTTTGTAATGTGTATAATTAGGGGCTATCCTGGATAAAGTTGTCCCGTGAATTCTTAAATATGTCCTTTGGGGAATATATGTGCTTACTTCCCCTGAGATATACCTAAGAATGGGATTATTGGGTCATAAGGTGGGCTTATGTTTAAGTCTTTTTGAATGATGCAGTAAAACATGGCCTTAATTCAGAGTTTACTAATCTAGATAAACTAGAAAAGAATTAGTATCATTTATACATTTGGGTTTATACATTTGGGTGTTCTGCAGTAATAACCCAAGGTGATACTTATGGTCTAGGCCCTATACTAGTACAAACTCAAGTCCTGGTATTATAAATTATTGGCTTGCATGACTCTGTACATATTACAAATCATTTCTCAACATTTGTTTCTATCTATGTCTAACCACCACAGCACACTTCTTGTAATTATTAAATTATGTAAGAGCATTTGGTTTGCAAGCCCCTCCCTCCCCATGTATTGGGGACTGAACCCAAAGGCACATTTTTTTTTTGTACTGGGGATTGAACTCAGGGGGCAGTGGACCACTGCACCATAACCCCAGCCCTATTTCATATTTTCTTAATTTGTCAATGAACCTTTATTTTATTTATAATGTGGTACTACTGAGAATGGAACCCAGTGCCTCACACATGCTAGGCAAGTGCTCTACCACTGAACCACTACTCCAGCTTGCCTATTTTGTATTTTCATTTAGAGACAGGGTCTCGATGACTTGCTTAGCACCTTGCTTTTGCTGAGGCTGCCTTTGAATGTATGGTATACATTAACCCTGCCTCAGCTTCCTGAGCTGCTGGGACAACAGTGTGGCTGCTAATTTTAAATATTTTATGTCAGGTCTTGTCAGTTGGAAACATACACAAATATGTCAATGAAAGAGTTGTAATCCTTATTCCAATAAAGAATGTACTTTCTGAAACTGGAATAATGGATGACCCAGAAAACTTGTCCCTACTTAATCAAATCTAACTTAGAAATTTAAGTCAAAATTATACTGCCAATAAATTTTTAATTCTCAACCACAGACTACAATAACACTAACTGCCAAGAAACCACAAAAGTGAACATAAAATTCATACAGTAGCTGGGGTTGTAGCTCAGTGGTAGGGCGCTTGCCTAGCACGTGCAAGGCCCTGAGTTCGATCCTCAGCACCACATAAAAATAAAGATATTGTGTCCAACTACATTTAAGAAATAAATATTTTTTAAAAAATTCACACACTAGCTCTAAATTAAAAGTTAATAGTTAAATATACATAATGAAAATTCTATTCTCCTTGGCTAAGCACACTGTGCATAACAGGGAAGAAAATGTATTCTGAATATATATCAACCAAAAAACAGCAAAACCTTGAAGTGGGTAATCTAAAAGAAAAAAACAAACAAACAAAAACTATTCCCAAATCAAAGTATTCATTAAAAAAAAAAAAAAACTCTTACCAAATACTCTTTCATCGTTGATATTTTTGATGCAGAACCATAGGCCTGCTGGGAAGGTACATACAAGAATATGTAGATCAAAGAAGAAAGACACCCAAGTCGTAGGTTGATGCTCAGACACTGATGCAATAATTGGAATGTGTATTTTTGCATACCTGATATTAAAAAAGTTATTATTATTTACAATTAAATGGTAAAACATTTCTGTTTTTCTTTTTGAGACAGGGTCTCACTACATTGACTAAGCTGCTCTCAAACTTATGACTCCAGGTGATCTTCTTGCTTCAGTCTCCCAAGTAGTTGAGACTACAACAGGTATAGTAGTTTACCACCACACCCAGCTATAAGTTCTTTTGAAATGAAATTTTCTTGGACTGTAGATATGGTTCTTAGTCCCCACCTCTTCTTGTTTAAACATGCATTCTAATGTAACCAGCTATACTGAAAATAAATTTGTTTGATCCACATCAGTAAAACTAAAAACCAATGTGCCCTCATAAAACAGAAAATTATCAAGGGCTGATCACATGACCCTGGCTCTGATTTCTAACACAAAAATCTTTGCTCCAATAGGATTTTGTTCTCCAGTATCTCCATCTCCTATTTTATACAAGTGAATTTCACTACCTTTTGGACTTTATTAAAAATAGCATAAATACCTTACCCAATAAGATATAATGCCACAAAATGCCTTGCTTATGGTGTGGAGGCAGGTGAGGGAAATGAAAATTCCTGAAACACCCTGAGATTCCAAATTAGTTCAATCAAAGTTTAGAAAGTTAAGAGTAAGGATAACTAATAAAAGTTAACCTGGTAGTTTACCCTAATCAGAATAACCTCACTATGACTAATTCCCTCAAATCCTCTGGTGATCCCACAGGCTGAACTATCAATGTATGCTTACATATAAGTTATGTAGGAATGTATATGTCCTTTTAATTAGACATGGACACAAGCCCTTTTGGTATCACATCAGAAAGCATGCTCATTCAATAAACTATGTAAGGTTTTTATTGGGTCACCTAGGAAGTTAACAAAGACAGAAGAGCAAGAAAGCAGAGGGGGATAAATAGTCATTAACATATGTTTTCTTATTCCTACAAAAAAAATAAGTTAGAGGAAAGAAGTTTACTTGAACTAGTTGTCCAATTTGAAACCAAGAATTTTTCATTAATTCATAATATATCGGAGCAGATATTCTCTAGTGTATTTCATAGACTTTTTTGAGAAATAGAAGCTTAGATCATGTGGTGGTATTAGAAAAAAATTTGAACTTTCATCATATGGCATGGATTTATAACATAGCATCTATTCTTAACAAATATTAAAGATGAAAGCTTCATATGTTAGTAAAAAGTTCCGGGCTGGGGATGTGGCTCAAGCGGTAGCGCGCTTGCCTGGCATGCGTGCGGCCCGGGTTCGATCCTCAGCACCACATACCAACAAAGATGTTGTGTCCGCCGAGAACTAATAAATAAATATTAAAAATTCTCTCTCTCTTTAAAAAAAAAAAAAAAAAAAGTTCCAACCACTAAATTGCACAAATGTTACCTAAATTTTGACAAACAAAAATAAGGGGGATGGCTATGTTGAACAGAAATACATGACTTTTATTGCATATTAAAGGTATACTTAAAAAGCTACTATTAACAAAGATAATATTCAAGAGAATCAACATTTAGTAGAATTTTTGGCATATCCTAGGTACCTGACTCAAATAGAGACAGAAATACTAACAATATTAAGAACAGAAAGAAATGGGTGTTTTAATTAGAGGCTAAATAACATATCTGTACTTACCCAGTGTCCCATAATGAATAAAACCTGCCACTCCACGGTGCAATGTAACCTTTGAAGGAAAAACGTAGAGGAAATTATCTGCCTTTTTATTATTGTGTAAAAAAACATTTTTTTTGGTGTGCATGTAAAGGAGGGATTTCTGAGGATTTAAGCAAGGGGTGCTCTACCACTGAGCTACATGACTGGCCCTTTTAAAATTTATTTTGGGACAGGGTCTCACTAAACTGCTAAAGATATGCACCTCTGCCCCTGGTTTATTTATCGTGCTTATTTTTAATGGTTTTATGGTTGTTAATTATGGATTGATTTAAAATAATGTAAAAAATTTCAGTTTTTCTTCTATAGGTGCCAACATAGTTCACATGGCTGGCAATCACATAAAATAAGGTAGTAACTGAATCAAAAACAATGATCCACAGAGAACCTGTTTCCAGAGAAAAATAAGTTAAATAACAATTAAGAAACTTAACACTGTAATAACACTTAGATAAAATTATAGGAAGTTTTCCAATTCACTCTGAAGCTTCTAGTTGATTAATAAAGAAGGCTCAGATAATAAACAACACTGGATAAATTTTTAAATGGGTGTGGTGTATAAATGATCTAATCGAGTTTGCCAAATCTCATCACATTATAAAGATGATTTTAAAGACTTATGCCTTTTACTCCTGTCTATACTTAATGATTTTATAAGGTAGGCTGGTAAATTAATTTTACAGAATAACTTTAGAAAGAATTTGACTTGTTTCTAAGGATGGGTAAAGTCAGGGTTAGAAATTTAGAATACAGAAGCAGAATGAAACTGATGTTTGTGAAAGAGTAGGGGAGAGAGGCAGGCACGGTGGTGAATGCTTGTTTTCTCAGCAATTTAGAAGACTAAGGCAGGTGGATGCAAGTTAGGCCAGCCTCAAAGCATACTTAGAACCTGTCTCAAAAACTATAAAGGGTGGGAGGAAGCTCAGTGGTAAAAGGCCCCTGAATTCAATCCCCAGTTGTGGTGGGGCGAGTGGTTAGGCAGAAGAGAAAGTGCACACAGACAATGTAGTAGGTTATCACTAGAAGCTCTTGACTTGTTTGTTTTGGGCCTATTTATCCAGAAAGAAAAGAATGTTTGTGGATTTATCAGGGACTGCAGCAACAAAATTAAGATAAACTTAAAAATCACAATTTGAAATAATGTTATTCAGATTTTAGAACCTTTGATTATTATTTTAATATTGCTTGTACAGAATACAACCACAGTATTTTACCTACTAGGATAAATGGAATATATGAAAAAAATCTGTGTAAAAATTATCCTTTTGAATAATCTAGAGACAAGATTCACATTTTACAGGTGATGGCACCTACCTGTGTAAGTCAAATAGATGACACTAAGAAACACAGCACCTGCAGCCAGCGATACACCCAAAAAGAAAAGGGTCTGGAACTCCTGTTTTGTTAATCGGTCTCTCAGATACTGCAAGAAAGCATAAGCTTGCAGCAATGCAAAGACACCTAATTAAAGAAAACAGGGTCATATAAATAATTGACAATGCAATTTTCATAGGCCATTTAAAAATTTTCACTTGAAAGGGCTTCTTACAATACCCTAAAACATTCACACCAAAAACTAGTTACTTCATCTAGCTAACATTTTCACTGTCAAATGATAATTGACCAACCAAGTAATACATCCAAAAAATCCTATTATAGATTTCCCCCCAAATGATCAGACCGCCCCCCCCCACGTACCAGACAAAATAAATCCCATTTGAATGACTGAAGTCTATTTAACTTCTTTCCTACCTCTATATTTTAAATGACATTTTCTGGGTGGGAGTGGAGGAATAATAAAAACATCATTAAAAATAACCCTAATGACTTGGATCAGGAGAATCCTGATATAGTTACTGTTTATAACTTAATGATAAAAGTGTGACCTTAATTACACACTTAAAGAAGACTCTATCCTGGTGTTGGGGTTGAGAACAAGCTACCTCAAAACTCGGCATCTTGGCATTTGAGAAAACAAAGAAATAGGAAGGTCTGTCTGATCACACTCTATTCTACCCTGATGCAGGACATAAAAGAATTTTCTGACCTTCCTCTAAACAAATATCCTCATCCCAAAGGGATCCTCCCTGTACCCTGAGGAAATTAACGAGATGCCAAGAACACGGACAAATAGAACTTTTTAAATTCTCAATTTATTAACATTACATCATAACTCCCCTTTGTCCAATCATATGATTGTCCTCTCTTCATCAAACCTAAGCATAAAAACAATTTTCTCTGGATTTTTATTTCTGAAGATTCCAGTCATACAAAAACTTCTATTAAAATTTCAGAGTCCTAAGACCCTTAGCCCACTGGGAATATTAATTTTAAAATAAATTTAATCTTTTTAAATATATGCCAGCAGAAAGCATTACAATTCTTATTACACATATAGAGCACAATTTTTCATGTCTCTGGTTGTATACAAAGTATATTCACACCAATTCGTGTCTTCATATATGTACTTTGGATAATAATAATCCTTACATTCCACCATCATTTATAACCCCATGCCCCCTCCCTTCTCCTTCAACCCCTCTGCCCTATCTAGAGTTCATCTATTTCTCTCATACTCCCCCTCTCCCTATCCCACTATAAATCAGCCTCCTTATATCAAAGAAAACATTCAGCATTTGGTTTTTTTGGGATTGGCTAACTTCACTTAACATTATCTTCTCTAATTCCATCCATTTACCTGCAAATGCCATGATTTTTTTCCTCTTTTATCGCTGAGTAATATTCCATTGTGTATATATGCCACATTTTTTTTATCCATTCATCTACTGAAGGGTATCTAGGTTGCTTCCACAGTTTAGCTGTTGTGAATTGTGCTGCTATAAACATTGATGTGGCTGTGTCCCTACAGTATGCTGTTTTTAAGTCCTCTGGGTATAGACCAAGGAGAGGGATAGCTGGGTCAAATGGTGGTTCCATTCCCAATTTTCCAAGAAACATTCATACTGCTTTCCATATTGGCTGCACTAATTTGCAGTCCCACTATCGGTGTATGAGTGTACCTTTTTCCCCACATCCTCACCAACATTTATTGTTGTTTGTCTTCATATTAGCTGCCATTCTGACTGGAGTGAGATGAAATCTTAGAGTGGTTTTGATTTGCATTTCTCTAATTGCTAATCATGATGAACATTTTTTCATATATTTGTTGATTGATTGTATACCCTCTTCTGAGAAGTGTCTGTTCAGGTCCTTGGACCATTTATTGATTGGGTTATTTGTTTTTTTTGTTGTTTAGCATTTTGAGTTCTTTATAAACCCTAGAGTTTAGTGCTCTATCTGATGTGTAGGGGTAAAGATTTGCTTCCAAGATGTTGGCTCTTTATTCACCTCACAGATTGTTTCTTTTGCTGAGAAGAAACTGTTTGAGTCCATCCCATCCCATTTATTGATTCTAGTAAAATAAGTTTTTTTTTCAAGTACATTACAGAATAATTACATAAGAGTATATCAAAGATTAGATTTAGGAAATATAATAACATACATAAAAATAGGTGGTTGTGTATACTGACATTGCTTTATATTATACTATATAGTTCTGTGTCTGAAATTAGTAATTAGCAAACTGATAAAGTCAGAGTATGTTCTAAATTTTGAAGTGCTAAGTAACAGTAAGATAGTGGTTCTTACCTTGAGGAGGGTGGATGATAGAAGGTTTTAAGACCCACTGAGAATCTGATGGTAAGTACTTTGGAATGTCTCACAGAAAGTTATATACTGTATACCAATTGGGCATCAATAATCTGAAAATCCAAAATCCAAAATCTAAAACTTTTTAAGCACAAATATAATGCTCAAAAAGTTATGGTTCTAGAACACATTAAATTTTTGGATTCGTGATGCTCAACTGGTAAAGTCTATGCAAATATTCTAAATCTGAAAAACTCTGTAATCTAAAACACGTCTGGTGCCAAGCAAAGGGATAGTCAACTTGAGCTGGTATTCATAAAATATTACAAATAAATTAACTACACATGGATTTATTGTGAGTCATGGATGCTGCACTGAGAATCACTGATAGTTTTATTTATAGATTTCCCATAAGTGGAACTCAGTTTATTTTGGTTATTATTGAAAACTTAAAAAAAAAATTTTTTTAAAAATATTATTCCTTTGGAAGACTGACTGACCAATCACACATTTACATATCCTCTAGAAGGAAAATAGTCTTTCTCATACCTGCAGCTGCCATGTGTTCACTTGTTCTGATAGGCTGGAATCCCACAAAAGGTATCTGCATGGATAATATTAAACCCACAATGTAGAAAGTGCTATATGCTATAAAGACAAAATAGGAAACAAGGATAATTTACTACTATCAGTAAGTACTCTAAATATAAATACATAAAATTTTACTTTTTTGTAGCAAAGTTTCAACTGGACCTAAGAACAGAATCCTAAAGTGTCTGTTTTTACTTTCTTTTCCCACACACAGAATCAAGTTCATTTTACTCTAAATTAGTAACCACTAATATGACCCACAAAGCTATGTAATATACACATAAAATAAGTAAATTCCATTCCTATTGGCATTAATCCCAAATATTCACAATCTACTATCACCTCCCTCAGCATATATGAATACCTGCTATTGTCTCAAAAGTGCTAAAAATTTCACACCTTTTCTACAGTCTTGTAATATTCTTCATATTGTACTTTAAGAGTAAAAAACTTAACTGTATGTTCACCAAGTTTTCTGTGATTAAAGAACATGGAAGTCAAGCCCTAAAGCAGACCAGTTACTGAATTTAGAATCTAATAAAAGAAAACTATTTGCACTCTGCCCAGAATATGCTGCAGTATTCTCAGCTTATGCTAATGCCAGTGCACAGGAAAGCAGGGGAGAGAATTACAATCTGTGTAAAGGACTTGCTTTGTACTCACATGTTTACATACTTTGTACTCACAATAGTTAGAAATTAAGATAAAGCCCATCATAAGTTAACATAAAAACCATTTATAAAATTTATTCACATTTTATAAATATAGTCAATGTTCAGTTTTTGGCAAATAAACCATTATCAAAAAGAGCGGGAAGCACACTTTAGAATAGTACAGTGCTGTAGCATGCATTACTGTAGGCTATATATTATGTACAGCATATACTTCTTACCTTAGATAAGAAAAATTGCTTTTAAAGAAAATCTATTTACAGAAGGTAAATTATGGGATATTAGTTCAAATATTATGTTGTCTCCCAAGCCGAATCATGAGAAACAACTACAGTGTTACGAAGAGGATAAGAAACTCATAAATTTAATAGGAAGAACTAAAGTATGAAAATAACATTCCTGATGACTTTGAAGCTAATGGAGGACTAGCTATCAGAAGACAGCAGAAGTAACCCATACAACAGAATGCTTTCCAGACACATTAATGTTGAAATGGAATTACCTTTTATCAGATGTTCTAACTGAAATGCAAAATATCATACTGCATGGAGAAAGACTGAGAGCATTTTCTCTAACACCAGGAACAAGACAAGGATGTTCACTTCTAACCATTGCTATTCAACATAGTTCTTCAACTTTTATCCAGATCAATTAGGCAAGAGATGGAATAAATAGAAGTTGAATTGTTGCTGTTTGCAAGTACTATGATCCTATACTTAGAAGACCCAAAAATTCCACCAGAAAACTTCTAGAGCTGATAAACTGAATTCAGGCCAGGCAAGGGGGTGAGGGGGCACATGCCTATAATCTCAGCTACTCAGGAAACCCGGGCAGGAGGATCCAAGTTCAAGGCTAGCCTCAGAAAGCTGGCAAGACCCTACCCAATATAAAAAATAAAAAGGGCTGGGAGTATAGCTAAGTGGTAGAGAACCTCTAGGTTCAATCCCTAGTACTACACACACACATACACACACACACAAAAAAACCCAAACAATTCAGCAAAGGAGTAGGACAGAAGATCAACATACAAAAATCAATACCTTTTCTATATATCAATAATAAACACCATGAAAATGAAAACAATTCCATTCATAAAAGCCTCAACAAAACAAAACAAACATGGGAATAAATCTAAGCAAGGAGATGAAAGACCTATACAATGAAAATCATAGAACAATGAAGAGAGAAACTGAAGAAGACTTTAGAAGACGAAAAAATCTCCTATGTACTTAGGCATCATCAATATTGTTCAAATGTCCACAGTGCCAAAAGCAATCTACAGATTCAGGTAATTCTTAACAAATTCCAAGGACATTCTTCTTAGAACTAGAAAAAAAGTCATATTCATTTGGATGAATAAAAGACTCACAATAGCCAGAACAATGCTGAACAGTAAGAATTAGCCTAGAGACATCACAATATCTTACCTCAGATTATACTGCAGAGCTAGTAATAAAAACAGCACGGTACTGGTAAAAAACTGATGTGAAAGTCAAGGTCACAATTAACCCCACTATTATGTGTAATTATAAGGCACTAATAAAAATATAAAAAAATTCTATGTCACATGATTTGAATTGTCAACAAATGTGGTTGATGGGTCTCCTAATATCAAAATCTCTTCTACCAATCAGTCACATACTGTTATCACCAACATGGGAGAATCACAGATGCACAATCAGAAAAAAATGGGAATAAGGACATCACTGTGGTTATGAACAACTATATAAATAACAAATACTTAAATTTTCTTAATAGACCAACAAGATAAGATCCCTTCCAACAAAATCTAAGATTCTATGATCAATAGACCTTTTAGAAACCAGAGCTGAGAAATCAAATCCTTGCAAATACTGAACACACAAAGGCATAACAAGACAAGACCTAAGAAAAACTCATCATTTATGTACTTTGATTAGAGGTGGGTCCACTTATAACCAAACATTACCATCACCTCTTAGACTGGATTTCTCTCTTGTTTACATGAACATGGAATGCTATTAACACTGATACAGAATTTGGACTGAATAAATGGAGCAAACTGAATCAAAAAGTAACCCCCTCTCTTCTTACATTTTACAGCCAACAATTCAAGGAAATTTAGTACACTCAAATGTTATATAATCTTTTTAGCCTCAAAACATTTTCCATCACTCCAAAAGCAAACCCCACACTCACCAAGCAGTTGCTCCCCATTTCCCTTTCTTCCCAGCCTATGGTAACCACAAGTCTGATTTGTCTCTATAGATTACTGGTGTATGTGTATAAATTAAGTAAAAAGTGAAAGACTACTTCATTTATCTCCTTCTAAATTATATTCTCCAGAAGGTGTGGTGTGAACACATGCGCACATTTGTAGTCACATTCATATGCTTCTCTTCAAATGAGAATATTCTTTGCCTGATAAAGTAAAAATTTCAGCAACTATTTGGCAAAAATAGATGAAATTTCCTCTTGGGTATTTATTCAAGTTCCTCTCCAGGCATAAAAAAAGAGAAGACTAAGCCTGATAATACTCTCAAATCAACACTTTCATACAACTTTACAGACATTTATTCTCATTAGCAAAAAAGAAAATACTTTATATAGAAACAAATGCAAAGTTTAATAAGAATGATAAAGATGAGTTCAAGTGGAAAAAAAGAATCTCAAATAAGTCAAGAGGTATTTAAACATAGGTTAATGTCAAATAAAACTGAACAGAAATAGATAATTTCTTATCAATATTTTACCTCTGAAACTTTTTCCCAATTATCATCATCCACACCTATCTATATATACCAATGAAATAAATCTGATAGGGTACCCATAATATAACCCAAATATAAGCATTCTCTTTGAGGAGAACTGGAACCAAAAAGTCATTCCAATTTTTTATTATTTTTGAATTGTTAATTTTGAGATGTTTACACATGGGAATGTATATCCTATTTCACAGTACTCTTCAATACACTGGGGTAAGCATTTCCATTAAATAAAGTTCAAGATTGCTTGCCAAGAATATATAATATCAAACATCACACATTCATCTTCCTTAATACTGATTTTCTTCTCAAATGTGTAAAATTATAGACACATAAAACATCTTTTTTTAATCACACTTACAAATCTACATTTTAAAATCTAAAAAATGAGAAATGAAATTTGCTAGAGTAGAAAGAAGTGGTAATTTTTCTTAAAAATAAACAACTTCCACTGCAAAATATAAAAGCATATGCTTCCTCCAGACTTGGCAAAATCTGAGTGAGATGTATACAAACAACCATAACACAATGAAGCAAGTTACTTCTGACAGTAATGATAGTGGGGCTTTATTAAAAACTTCAACAGGGGAGAGATTTCTTCTTGACATGAGCATGGAAGAGGAGTAGACAGTTTCTGTATTGAAGACCTCAGTAAGGAATAGCCATAGCAATCATTCTCTACCAATTCTCCTTCCTATGAAGGATCTAGGAACTAAATTACTATCCACAACTATTACAACTTTCTACTCATCAATGTTAACTATTTTTCTTACCCTTTAAAGCAGAATATTAAAGCATTCCATCAAAGTGGTGAGGTCTAAGAAAATGCACAATATCAGTAATGTTGTAAATCATTTATTACACATCATGAAAATGTTGCCATACTGCCATCCTGTGGAAGCACAGTTACTGACATTTACTATTACAGATCTTAATTCAAATGTCAGGAAAAAATAACCAAGATATGTACATACAGGTAACATGTACACATACACAAAAATATTGTTTATTTTTAACCTAAGAAAATCTTGTTGATCTGGAACAAACAGTATTCTTTTAAACAGAGCCTACACACGTTTTCATTCTTAAAAGTACTTTAAATCCAAGGGTATGGTATAGGAAGATAAGACACAGAGAGGAAAAACACCATTGGCCTTGACTTAAAAGAGACTCAAATGAGTTACTCGTTACAGTAAAAAGAAATGGAAAGTCTGATTCAAGTCCCACTGAAATTTTAAGTCCTGCTGTTTTAAGTACCTCCTCTCTGACCAGGCATTACAACTTGTGTTGATAGAACTCTATATTTTTAAAGTTATTGTTATACTTTCTTTATGTAAAGTCAGAAAAGTTTTGTGAATATTATATTCTCATTAACTTTAACCCACCATCATTATACTACATGATTATTTCTGATTTGCTTTTATCTTCTGGCTAATCTTTAGTGGAGATGGGTAACAAAATATTCCTTTGCTATACAACTTAGGTATTAACCAAAATAGAATAAACCCAAAGAAAAGGTTGGGAAATACCTTAAAATCTGATCAATTATGCTTTATTACTAACAAATACGATTAAAGATTGGCAAGAATATTGAAATTTCTGATTAATAAAGACACTGTTGCCCCCCCTGATAAATACGCAAGGTGGAAAATGGTAAGAAATTTACCATTCATTTACATGAATGCAAGATTAAAACAAACCACAAAAAACTGATTCTTGACCAGCAGAGAGAAGATACATAACTTAACAGGTATACACAATGAAAAGAACTATTTTTCTTTTCCAAGGACACTGTTCATGGTAAACTATGGAGAAAATAAGTCACTGATTTGTAAAAGTAGCAAGAAATAGCTTAATCAAAATACTTAAGCAGAGACACTTAATTATAACAACAGTAAGTAAATCTTGTACAAATACCTGAACTGAAATCAAGGATAATGTAACAGGAAAAAAAAGATAATTTAGAATAAATATATCTGGATTTAAAATTATACAGAAGCAATTCATTTAATTCTGGAATGGCTAATGAGATAATAATCAAAGTACACTGAAATCTATAAATATAAGTGAGTGAAGACTAAGAGGAACTCATAACTTAAAAGTAGTGGATAAAGGCTCCTGAGTAACCTGGAGAGCTATGTTGTGATTATAACTACTATATAAAGATCCTGTTATAATCAGTAAATCTAATTCATAAACAAAAAGAGAAAAACAAATACAGACTAAAAAGATTTAACTACATGAAATCACAAATCAAGTTATCACTAAAAAACATTTAGGGCCTTCTTAACACTACCTTTTCTTAATCTCAACTACTACTGCAAGTAGGCACCTAAAGACATTTATTAATTATAAGTCTATGAACTTCTACACATAAATTAATTCTTCTGGTCTATAAAATAGACACAATTCTCAAAAAGAACAGGCTGATTTATTATATCTGTTTAGCTTACAGAACATTGAAGAGCCATTGTTGAAAAAGCATTTTTGATCAAACCAGTGACTATTACTAAATTTTAGGTAAGACCCCTTCCCTTGCTCTAAATATCTTGAGTCTTAATTTAAGAAGATATTGGAAGACTAATCCTTTGTAAATTAACAATGAGTTATATTTAACGGTATAGATTACAGAAGCAACAGCATGTTCTCTTTGTGCACTCAAGGTGAATTTTTTCCAAAAACTAACCTTTAAAATACCCGCTAATAAAACACTATTATAAGCCAGGATAAGGAAAACCCTCTACCCATTCCCCCAATAGCATCAATGAATGCCTATTATAATACTCATCTGGGAAACTCACTTTATATAAATATAACCAATACTGCAAAAACTTCTAAATTTAAATGAAGATCTAGGACAAAAATCTTGAATAGTCCTTTTCTTTTTCTATTCCTGGTTGACATACTTTAAAGGTACAAATTAGAAAGGCAAAACAAAACTCAAGAAAGTACATCATTGATAAATTGAGCATTCTAGGGAAAATCATTTTAAGATTATACAGAAATACTCCATATACTGGCAAATAACATCGGTAGGATACAGGAATGATCTTTTGTCTTGGTAAAACTTCACCTACCATAAATATAAAAATCATACAGCTGGGCTGGGGTTGTAGCTCAGTGGTAGAGTGCTTGCATAGCACGTGTAAAGCACTGGGTTCTATCCTCAGCACCACATAAAAATAAATAAATAAAATAAAATGAAGGTATTGTGTCCATCTACAACTAATAAAATTTTTTCTTAACTCATACAGTCTTTTATTGCTTTCAATATCTTAGCTCAAAATCATTAAAACTGTTTAATTACATATTGACTTCCATTATAAATACTGGAATTATTATTTCATGAATTTTGTGGCAGTAAAATTTAGCTATATTAAATAAGGTAAAATAATTGAAAATGAGTTTCAAAACAATTTTTACAAACTCAAGATCATAAAGATAAGACAAAATCCAAATTATAAGAATCACTGAACACTTATAGCACGATGTGCCATCTGTCAAATTATTTTGACAAATGATATTTTATAATCACCTTTCTTGATTCTACAGACTGTTTACTATATCCTATGTTATTTTTAATTACACAAAAAAGATAATTAATAGCTTTACTTAATTAAGAGTCCAAAGAACATTAGATAATACTTAAGGAAGTGACTCAGTCCAAAAGATGTTCTATTAACTTCAATTATACACAAAAGGCAAAGATATTACTTTGATAGTTAATATTTCCATCCCATAAAATGTTAACAGCAATTTAAAAAACATATCTCTGTAATAAGGAAACACGACTTCTTTTTTGTTTTGTGAATTCTTTGCTGATTTACAACTCTCATTTGGGAATAAACCACTACTATTTTCCATGTTTAACTGATTTTTTGATCCTCATTTATTGATTGTACAAGGCAGGTAGCTCTAATCTCTTAGGTTAAATTACTCTGGTAAGCAGTACAGGTTATATGTGAGACTAGAGATGCTACTTCTCTTCTATTTCATAAATTAAAGTACACTCCTATCTCAGTATGCTGGTGCTAGTCTTTGTTATTTCACAATACTCCTACCCCTCCTCTCAAAATAGAGACTTCAAGACCCTGAAACAGACCATGTCAATAAAGTTCTATGTATTTTTAAAAAGAAGATTCTGTACTATTTTTACCTTTTAAAACAGATCAGATTTATTTTTCCTAAAAACTGCAAACATCATATCTTTAAAAGCTATAATATAAATACATTCAGAGCAGAGAGGTAGGAAAGAGTATTACAGGTGTGTGTGTGTGAGAGAGAGAGAGATAGAAATAACTAATGGAATAGCTAAATCTTAAAAGTCAAGGGTAACATGAGATCAATAGGTGACAGCTTAAAAAAAAATCAAGAAATAAGAGTCCAAAGAACGTTAGGTACTTTTTAAGGAAGTGAGCCAGTCCCCCAAAAAAGTAAGGAACGGAGCTGCTGATTTTGTTATAAGCCTTGTAGTAATATTTGACTTTTTCAATTACCTTATATTTAAAATTATAAACAAAGATAAGACTACTACTCTATTACCAGCTGTTTTAGTTGCTAAGCTCAGGAAGAGCTATTGCTTAACAGGCCGAGTGAGATACAGGGTTCAATCCCCAGCACATACATATATAAACAGTTAACAGTGAACTTATTTTCACTTAAAAAAGATGCTCTACCACTGAGCCACCTCCTCAGTCCTATCTATTTACTAACTTGCAATCCTCTTGTCTCAGTCTCCTAAATTGCTGGGTGACAGATGTGTGCAACTGTGCCTGGAAAGAATGACAATTTTTAGACTCATATTAGGGTTTTATCTCCCAAGATTTCAAATTTACCTCTCCCTTTGTAACTCTTTTGGCTATTCATTCAAAATTTTAATGTTAACAGACATAAACAAACAGTACCTTTTTAATATTAGTGCTATTATAAGCACCTCATTTATCCTTAATGTTCTGTGAGGCAGGACCTATTCTTATCTCTATCTGACCCATGAGAACACTATACATAAAGACTTAAGTAATCTGTCTAAAGTTAGCAGTAGGTGGCCAGAAATTAAATCCTGGTAACTTGACCTTGAAGTATGTATGCTTATTCTGTATGATATTGATCTCATATTTTATGGTCATATCATCAAAAATCCTTTGTAAATATGTTCCTTTACTATTTTCTCTTCTCAAGATTAAGATTTATCTACAAAACTTTTAGGACATGATTAGCTGGAAAGCCTAACAAAATTTCCCTCAAAATTCAAACTGATTTTAAAAACTTCTCCCAATTTCCATTTTGATCACAGGCTATAAAGCTGATTACATTATAATAAGCTCCTTAGAGTATGATCATTGTTTATTCATTTTTTATCATAATGGCTAGTAAAATTTCAGTATTAAACAACAAATGCCTAATGGACTCACTTTAATTTCTTAAATAAATAGTATAGTAAAATTACACAAAATATAGAGCCTTTACCTCTTATATCCTAGGATTTTTGTATGTAATCTTTTAAATAGTTTTTTCCCCTAAATTGACCTAGCATTATATGTTGTTTACAGCTGCTAAATGTGAATCTTAGCAATTTTGCTTACTCTTAATTTATTCAATAGGATAAACTTTTCTTCATTCCCAAAATATATAATCCCACAATTTGCACAGAACTAAGTTTGTGGAATGTCTATAAACTTTACTCTTTTAATAACAGTTTCCAGCAAACATCACCATAAAAATGCATTTTAAATGTCAAAAAGATAATTCTGCTAATCTCTTACTCAAGTAAACTTGCTACAGAAAATTTAGACAATACCATAAATTAGATGATGCCATAAATATTTCAAAATCATTAACTGTTTAAATTAATTAATGCAGTCCTTCTGTACCATGAGGTAAAATTCTTATTTCTACAAACTAAATATTAAGTATCATATATTATGAATTTAATACATATTCATTATAGAAAATTTATAAAATAGAAGCAAAGTGTCACTAGTAATACTTGATGACTGCTTTTTATTACTATTTTCCTATATCATCAAAAATACTAAGCTTAATGCAGAATAATATAGAAAAATGGAAAATTTTTAATAACAATTTTATATAACTAATTTAAAACTCATTTAATTTGGTATTTAGAATACAAGGAGAATACCATCACTTTCTATTCATTCAAAAGAAAACCCTATGAAAGCAGAGTAGAAATCACCAAGAATACTGCTAAATAATTATACGGGTAGAGTAAGAGATAAAAGAAATAAGCAGGGTCCATAAGACATTCACAAAACTAATTTTATATACATGTACATCCCAAAACCATGTTATTTTTCTTTCTTCTAAAGAAAGAGAAGAAATATTCTCAGAGCCAACTGAAGTGGTAGTAGTAATTGCATGGTTTTCTCAAGTGACTAGAGAATTTCCAGTAACCACATACAAAGTCCCTTTTCCTCAATTCTAATCCTCATACAGAACTGTCATCCAGTTCTTGATCTTGCTGCTAATATTCAAAGGGAATTCAACCATTTTAAACTCTAATGTGGAAAATATTTCCATTTGACCTCTGTATTTATCTGACTACTACTAACATTTCCTTAAGCTTCCCGACTTTTGGGCACTTCTGGAAAACCTCTCTCAATTGCCTCCCTATTTTATTCCTGTGACAATTAAATTTTCTGGGCCCCAGGTTTTTAAAACTGTCTTATTACCTCCTCTATAACCATTTAACTTTAATTTTTTTTTGTTCTTTATATTTCGCCCTCCCAAAAATCTGAAGAATATAGTTCAATCCATTATTTTTCTTTCTGGACTTAAAGTACTGTTTACAGTGTTTTCAGAGTAAAGAAATATAGGTTGATGTATCACAACTGTAAGGTTATTTCTTTTTATAAGAGGCACACAGTCATAGTGAATTGTAGCATCTCTGAATATAAGAGTTATAGTGGATAGTAATATCTTTGAAGCCAAAATGTCTGTTTGGGCCTCAGCTCCAAGATCTAGAGCAAATTATTATGTCTCCTTTTGTACTTCATCTGTACAATGAAGATGGTAATAGTACCTATCCTCAAAGAGACATTATGAAGATTAAATAAATTAAATATATATATAAAAATTTAGAACACTTTGTGGTATATAAGAATTTAATATCTATTTTGGCAATGATTTTTATTCTGCAATCAGATGTAAATGTCACTAGCATACTATAAATTTTTTGTTAATTTTATTGAGATATAATTCATTTACTGTAAAATTCACCTTCTAAACATCTACCATTTGAGTTTTTAGTATATTCAAAGGGCTGCACAATCATCGCCACTATATAATTTCAGAATATTTCTCTCTCAAAAAATCAAGGCCATTGTCCCTCACCCCAAGTACCTGGCAACCAAAAATCTACTTTCTCTATTGATCTGCATATTTTGGACATTTCATACAAACACAATCCTATACTATGTGGCCTTTTGTGTCTGGCATTTTTACTCAGCATGATGACTACTACCAAGTTACATACATTATAGCATGTGTCAGTATTTATTCATTCCTCATGGTTGCATACTAATCCACTGTATATATACACGACCTTTTATTTATCCATTCATTAGTTACTAGACATTTGAGTTATCTTTACTTTTAGGTTATTAAGAATAATCAATGTTGCTATAAACATTAAGTTAATTTTTTGAGGAACTGCCAAGCTGCTATGTTTTAAAAAGTGAACCTACTTAACCAAGTTTTATATGTCTATTTTTCAGCATTGTTATAACACTAAGACGGTTTCAGATTTATTCAGCCCTTAAAAGCTCCATCTTTATTACAGAAAATAATCTCTAAGGTTAAGATTTCACTTTTTACTAAACATCTTTGTCAAAAAATTTATTTTAAAACCTGTGGTGAAAATATAGATTATCCAGAGACAGAGAGACTCAGTCTTTTTGTATATTATACAAGAAAGGCTTTTAAAAGTTTATAAAACTATTTTGAGGATGTCAATTTCTTAGAGTAAGATGAATTTGAATATGCTGTTTATAAAAAGTGTGGTTAATTTTCACAATAAAAATGTCCTTCTCCAAAATTAAGAAAGGGGTGGGGGGAAAGGCTAGTAAATATGATTAATTTCCACAAAATGAAATAAGCCAACCCTCATCAAATTAAAGCTGATGGTAAAAGCATTTATGCAAAATGCTTGGCCCTCATATCAACATAAAAAGCAAACAATTTTCACCTTTTCATCAGTAATACTGACACAAACCAGAAATGTCTACTCAGTGAAAATAACACTGATACATTTAAAAGTTAAAATCACTTACCTATGTAGACTCTTTTGCTGTATCTCTGCATCAGTAACAGCACAAATACATGCAGTGGAATAAGGTTGATGATAAACACATAACCACCCCAAGCAGAGACCTATGAGAAAAGAAATGATATGATAATTTTTTACTTTTAAAAGTAGGCACATTTCATTCATCAAGACAATCTAAACATAATGAGCAAACACAAAACATTAGGACTTTCAGCAATTTGAAAGATGCTTAAATGTGATATTACTTTTAAATAACCCATATACCCTTATTTTTATTGAAAATTAAAGTAACATGATTCCATAAATCCAATATGTTTATCTCAATTCACTGAAGAAATGTTCAAATTAAATGAGATTTAATAGGAAAGTTGAGAATATTTTAATTTGTGAATTGGCAATAAACAGACTGTCATGAAGACAAGGAGTTCTAAAATACAGACCATACATTTTTAGAATAAAAAACAGCTGTTACTTCAACTATTTTTGATGATAAATTTACTGCAAAAAAGTTCACTGAGAGTAGAACAATAAATGTAAGCATTCACATCTTAACTGAAAGAGATATGCAGATGATCTGAACATGCTCTAATATTCTTAAAAGTGCTAATTGGGTATGATTTTCCCCCCTATAAATGAATTATAAAGCAGGATAACTAAGGATATTCTAGTCTAAATTAATAAATATTCTAAAAATAAAATGTTTACTCTCCACAATATATTAATTTTTCAGTAATTCAATAACAGGCAATAAGCTCTTGCTAAGATCAACATTCTTGGATGTGCTCTAAGAATAATTGATACCAAAAGTCACCAAAAGGGGATATATATTAACATATACAATAAAATAATTCTGCCCTTGTCTCAAATATTCAGAAACCCCTGTTAAGGAACTGCCATCAGTTTGCCGGATACATATAAATAACTGCTTTAGTCACATACTATTTTTCACCAAAATACAAAATTACCCTAAACACCAGTTGCAACTGAAAGACTTTTGGTTATTTCCAAAGTTTAAGTATAAATTTCAAAGCACATGGGTTTGTTATTACTGAGGACCAATGCACAAGATGTACCTCAGGTTTCAAATACTTTCACAGGGCCACAAATAACTTAAAGAGTTCATCCTTATTCTATACAGTGATTTTTAAAAATTAGCTAACATTATTAACTTTCAGCACAAAACTACTATATAGGCTGCAGGTTGAAAAAGAGAAGCAAAAGAATGAATTGGTAGTACTGAACCCCAATTTTAAAGAAACTTAAAAACTGTGTAGGTAGTTTATAGGCAAACTAAGGCTATGTGACCGTTATTTAGAAATTTTCTAGAATTTTGAAAATGATGCATATCAATATACTACCTTATCTACTTTGACTCTTTACAAATGAAGAACCAAAAACAATTTTGAGTAAATTTGATATTTGAAAAATACTTGATATTATGCTTATTAGTAATAATTTATTCTCAGTCTCAGAAATTCATCTTAAAAAAGATTTTTTTCCATTTACTTTAAGGAATGAAAAGAGAGCAGAATAGGCCAAAAGAACATCCTTTTTATAACCTTTCCTTTCATTCCTTCCATCTTTTTAGTTAATCTTTACTAGGGGTAGCATTTTTTCTTATTTTTCTGCTCTAGGTCAACTTACTCAGTTGAATACATACACGACTGTTAAAATTCAGATTATTTTACCATTAAGCAGTTACTCAGTGAATTCAAATACTGGAAAAATAATTTTACAAGTATTTGAGTGTTAAACAAAAGTTATTTCTTCTAAACATAGGTCTAAACTTAATATTTAACAGGAAAATTTCCCTGTTCTTTTTTAGTTTGTAATCTAACCTGAAAAACAAAAGCTAGAAACAATTAAAAAATTTTTAAACTTTAAGTCTAAATGTCATTGATCATTAAGTCTATAAAGGTCCTGGGGACAAGGGAAGAGGATTGGTAGCAATGTTAGGTAACACATTAGACAAAATCAAAATCCTTAAAGACTTCAGGAGAAAGGAAGTAAAAAATTAGACCAGGGTTAGAAAAAAATGAGGAGGAATTATTCTAAATTCTAAATTAGAGCTCATATAGTTTCAAATATGAAATCTTACCATATAGAAATACGATAAACAGCAGCACATCGTCCAAAAAACTGACCCAGTTTTTACAGATTTTACCTAAAAATAAATAAATAAATATGTTTATAAAATTCCTCCCATTAAAAAAAAAAAGTTAAATGTTTAGTAAACTTGTGCTACAAAAGATTATTTAAAAAAAAAAGTACTGAGGTTACTGGAATATCCAGATCTACCTAATACATGCATTTTTACCACTGGGCAGCAGACATTTTAAAATAACAGACTATTTTCCTTTTGTCATATGGTTTTCAGTAAAAATAATTATCTTAAAAGTAACAAATTGCATTTTTCCACCTTAAACCTTAAAATGATTGTCAATAAATCGGGGCTTTAAGGAATAAGTTTGTTAAGTATATCTATAATTTTTTATATGGTTGATTTGCTTAGACCTAACAGTTTAACCTATGTGTCTTTATTTAAATATGCAATTACGTACATCTTACATATAATTCTTAGCATTTTTTGAAACTTTTCATTACTACACTTAGAAATTTTCTGATACCATAGTCAATAATATAAAAAAATTATAACACTAAAGTGCTATGATATGTAAGTAAAATTTTCAAATACAAAGACAATTTGTGATAAAAAGTCCAAAAGTTGATTAATCTGTGTCTTATAAAATAATGAAAGAAGAAATTTTCAAACATTAGTTTAACTGTTCATCTGAAAAAGTTAAGCATTAGCACCTTCAGAAAACTGCATTTAAGTTTTAGAAACACAAGATCACTCCAGTGATAAAATGAGTATCCACAAACATAAAAAAATAAAAATAAAAATCAATTGAATGAGTTCTACAATGAGTAATTCTATATTAAAAGAGTTTATCTTTTTGTCCTGAGAGGCAAATTCAAATTTAAGTCTTCCTAACACAATAATTTCCAGAAATTCTTTACTTTTAAAATGAGTCTCTACATTAAAATAGAGATGACATCCAAACTTTGGAGAAAAGTAGTACAAAAAAGAATATAATGGAGGGGAGGGAGGGCAAGAAGGAGGAAGGAAGAGCAGTTCTAATTTATATCACTTAATGTAATTTATATCACTTAATGTAATTAGGGAAGAAAGTATAATAAAATGCAGAAGGGAAAAGTGGTAATGCCCAAAATTGTACAAATAGAGCCCAAAGGGACAGACAGACCAAAATATAATTCTTAGGCAGTATGGCAGGTGCTAGTGAAATGCAGACAGGTCTAATCCTAAGTGGAAATACCAGTACTCTGAGAAGATGAGGTAGGCAAAAAAGCAAAAAGGAATCCCAAGGAAAGGGCACAAAAAGTAACAGGACAAAATGGTGTCAACAGAGCCAACCAACCAACCAACCAAAGTTCAACCTAGAAATTGAGAGTAGAAAAGATAGGCTTATCCTAGCAAATTGGAGGTAGAGAAGAAAACTGCTATCAGGGAAAGTTGCAAGCGTCCATTTTTTCCTTTATATTTGTGTATCAGTTATTGCCTCTCAGCTCTTGATTGCATTCTGTCAAGATAAAGAATGAGATTCCTTTAAATAAATACTCCTTTAAGGTGACTATGATGTTAAACTTTCTCAGCAGAGTGTTGAAGAAACACTGTAGGGGAAGGGGTACTCCTATCACTTCAGTGTATGCTAGGGGTTGGCAGTGTAGGTATGAACTCATCTAATGGAGCTGATGCCAGCATCAACTCAGAACACTCTTTCTGTGACTGGACAACCATGATCTGGTGATTCTTTCTTTAGCATTCACGACCTGATGATAACCAGAGCTCCCATGCATATTCCAATTCCCCATTCCTTACCTGCCTGACTTAGAGGGTTGTCTATTGCCTGTTCAATAGCTCCACATTAGTTCCAGCCTGTCCAAACCACTGAACTATTCTGCTATTAATGGGCGGAACCATACCCTGTCCAAAGGGTTATTTATACCTTTCATGTTTGTCCTTCCTTGGTACCTCCCCTCAGCCAGAGGTTACCATAGTTTCTCTGTCTTACTCTTTATCAGTTATACTTTTTTATATATAAATTTCCCTTTTAAAAAACCATACTGTGCCTGTTTCTCTCTCCTGATTGGATTTATGTTACTATAATTTATCACAAGAAAATCAAGATGTATTTTACAACCACTAAAAAGTTCCTTTCCTGAATTTGCTCAGTCTCTCTAAAGCCAATTGGGCTCAGGGAGAATGAGGAAAGTAAATCAAACACATTCTTCAGTACTCACTAATATACACATACACACACACACCAAAAAAAAAAAAAAAAAAAAAAAAAAAACAACTTTGGTGGATTATGTTGGACAAATAAATTATTAAGTCCTGCTCCAACTGTGGAGATAATACATGAAGGTGAGCTCCCCATTCAAAGGCACCATAGAGACTATGCAGTGAATAAGGGCACATAGTGGTCCTTACAGTTTCTGAATGTAAAAGGCATGAAAGCAGTTCTGGCTGGAACTAAAAAATCTACAAAAAGCTTTATTGAGACAGTGATATTTGTAAGGAATGAGGCAGGAAAGATGAAAGAATTCAAATTACCCACAGTGGATCCAGTAGCGGGTACAGAAATGGAAGAAGTAGGGTGTGGAGTAAGTAGAAAAGTAATTGGTATGCCATATTTCAGAAAGCATGTTTTGGAATTGATGAAAGACAATATACACCAAATGCTAACAGAGGTGGGTAGCGTAAACTAAGTTCTATAAAAACAGGAATGAGAGTAACAAAATCTACCTGAGCAAATAGTCAAGATTTCAAAGAGGCAAGTCCAGAAGGAATATACATGGGGAGACGGGAATAACAAAAGAGGAAATAGCCCCAAATGTGAAAGCAGATCAGCAAAACTATTCAAAAGGAACTGGAAAGACTTTAGGGTATAGATTTTGAATCTAGTTACTTAGTCTTTCTGAACCCCTATGGCTTAACCAATAAAGTATCTTTTTATAAAATTGTCTTTCTCTTTTTCTTTCTGGTAGTGCTGGCAATTAGAACCCAGAGCCTGTGGTGCATATAAGGCAAGCACTCTACCAACTGAGCTATATCTCTAGCCCTCTTTATAAAATTTTGAGAATTAAATAAAAACCAAAAACCATCAAAAGCATAATGCCCTGTGTACAGCACTCAAAAGACACTCCAAATATTAGAACTTATCCTCATCATTTTGGAAGAAATATTGAACAAAATGATGAGAAATCAGAATTGAGTAACAGTGAAAGAAAAAAAAAGGATGTTACAAGTAGATTGAGAAGTTAATTGGTTTCTGCCAGTATTTTCCTAAATCAATGAATAAGTTTATTATCTGAGTTCTCAGCTATTAAATGTAATTTATTAAATTAATAAAGAAAATCTTTTCTTCTAAAGCTAGTGAAAAAGGAGACTTTATCAAAGAAAGAAAAACTGACATAAGAGACATTTGTAGTTATACAGATGGAGATTCCCCACTGAAGGAAGAATGGGAGAGAGGAGAGAACAACCATTTCAGGTACTTGAAATCAAACAAATGTGAGAATAGAGAACTGTGATCTTTTCACCTGAGCCTGCTCCAAAACATGCCTGGTAAAAATGGTAGTTTAATTAGATTGAAATTGCAGAAAAAAATAAAATGCTTTCTTGACCAGGGAGGAAGACTTGATGCAGTATTGGGGGAGGTAAAAATGAAAAAACAGGATCAAATGGGGGGAAATCTGAAACTTAGCTTGTCTAAAGTTGTGAGAATAGTTAAGAACAAACAGACTAGTCAGAAATCAATAAAATGATCCTGAGAATGAGAAAGCCAAATAAAAACAAAAACAAAACCCTGAGCTAACTTTCTACCTATCTTCGCTGACCAAGAAACTACACATACAAAGGGAAAACTTGAGAAAAGAAGCTAAAAGTAAAAGCCAAGGAAGGATTGAGAATTGGCTGGGACTTTGAACTTTTTTTTTCAAATATTTATTTTTTTAGTTATAGTTGAACACAATATCTTATTTTTATGTGGTGCTGAGGATCGAACCCAGGGCCTTGCAAGTGACGGGCGAGTGCTACCACTGAGCCACAATCCTAGCCCCTGAACTGTGTTTTATCACCCCATAATCTGACTAATCAACACAGAGAAGAAGCCTTATAAACCCAAATGTCTGAACACAAAACCTGCCCAAATTTTTGTCTGACATGCAATCTCTGATCATGAGGTGATCTTTAGAAAGCCAAGTTAAAATACAAAAATAAGAAAGAAAAATAACTGAGCTGACAAATCAATAAAACATGACTGGGAGAGAGATTCTGCAGTTGGAGTCCAGGTAAATTACTAAAACAAACCAACATGTCTCAGAAAAATGAAAAGAATTCAGAGTTATTACATACCTAAAATGTCCAGCTTCAACAAAAAAATTACAAGACATGCAAAGAAATAGGAAAATATGATGCATATTATCAAGGGGTGAAAGTAAGGGAGGTGGGAAGGACAAAAAAAAAAAAAAAACCCTCAGTGGATTTAGAGGACAAAAACTTCAATAAGCTATTATAAATATATTAAAAGAACTAAAGAAGACCATATTCAGAAAATTAAGGAAAATATCTATTATGGTAGGGAATTTTGATGATAAAATTAAAATATATAAATCTTTATATGTGAGAAATAAGAACCAACTAGAAATTTTAGAGTTGAAAATTACAATGAAGAAATTAAAAATTCCTTAACTAGGCTTAATAGCAATTTTGAGATAGCAGAACAATCAGTAAAAATGAAAACTAGTCAATAGAAACGAGGTGATAGAGACAGAAAAAAAGTAATTTTAAAGAAACAATTATAACTTTCCTATTTTATAGTAAACATTAAACTACAGATCCATGAAATCTAACAAACCAACAAGTACAATAAACACATGAGAAAACACATCTAGACACACTGTAATTGAAGTGCTGACAGGTAAGGAGAAAAATCTTAAAAGGAGAAAAAAATGCATGGGGAAGTAACAACATGATTATTAGCTGAATTCTTATCAGAAAAAAAAAAACGATGATAGAGGCAGAATGACAGGCTCAGAATGTCAAAAGAAAAAAAAAGTATCAACCCTAAATATATTCCTATAAAACTATCGTTCAAAATGGAAGGCAGGCAAGAATTCTGGGAAAATGGTAGAATAAGAAATTCCAGAAATCTGCTCCCTACTTAGATAACCAATTGCACTGGCAGAATCTATTTCAGAACTTTGGAGTTGATAGAGGGATTATACCTTCTAGGCAGGGAAGACTTGAACAGTAAATAAAGGTTAACTTTGGCCGCTCTCGGTTCTTAGCAGAGTAGCAGCTACCACCTATTCCTGAAGTAGCCTGAAGTTTGCAGAATTCAAAAACAATCCTGTCTTCTGAACACCGGGGATCACTAGTTTCGGCTTCAAATCATGGAGGTGCAAAGAGGCATACCAGCCAATGTTGTATCTTTTCCCACTGTTGCAAATCTCCCCAGCGCTAAGGTGACTTCCAGGGAATTTAAGTGGCTGGTGCTTTTTTCTCCTTCATTTTCTATTTTGTTCCATTTTTAGAAGTCTGACATTGAAGATTATAACATTCAAAGCAGCCAAATATACATTAGAAATTGAAAAGTTATTGTGCATGCCCAGAGGAATGTCTGGACGTCAGAAATGGTTAATGAGTACATGAAAAAAGGTGCTCAACATCATTGTGGAAATAAAACCAAAGTTAAAAGTGTTGACAAGGATGCGGAGAAATTGAAACCCTTGCACACTTTTTGGTGGGAATGTAAAATGGTATAGCTATTGTGGAAAACAGTATGGCGTTTCTCAATGATTTTAAAACAATTAACATATAATCCAACAATTCCATGTCAAGGTATACACTCAAAAGAACTGAAAGCATGGTCTCAAAGAGATATTTGTAAACCCATGGTCATTGCAGCTAAAACATGGAAGCAATCCAAGTATCCATCTACAAGTGAATTAACATTAAAGATGTGGTATATACGAATAATGGAATATTATCACAACTTTAGAAAAGAAATTCTGACATGTTACAATATGGATGAACCTTGAACCTTTCCTAAGGGAAATAAGCCAGCTAAATAAGACAAAATATTGTATAATTCCACTTTAGGAAGTACTTAGTTAGAATAGCCAAAGTCAGAGAGGCAGAAAGTAGAATGGTGATTGCTGGGAGCTGGCAGTGGGAGGGAATAATTGTTAAATGGCTACAGAGTTTCAGTTTTTCAAGATAAAAGAGTATTCTGTAGATGGATGATTGTGATCAGTGCCCAATATGAGTGTACATACTGCCACTAAAATGTATACACTTAAAAGCAGTCAAAACAAAAAATTTGTGTCTCACAATAGTTTTTAAAAAGTGAAAAAAATGAAGACAAAATTGACAGATTCTATTATTAGCACCTATAAGAAATACAAAGGGAAGTCCTTTAGGCTAATACTAAAGTAAACCCAGACCAGACCCAAAAGAAAAAATGAGGGCAATGGAAATGGTAAACATGAAGAACATGTAAGACTCCACATTTTTTCTCTTCTTAATTTACTGGTAAAAATTATATAAATATTTTATTATAATCTGTACTGTTAGAGAAATAGCATTCATATAATACCACAGAAGAAGGAAAAAATAAAGTTGTGTTATAGCAGAGCTGCTATTATTTTATCACAATTATGTTTGTATTAATCTGAAGCAGACTGTTCTAAGTTCTCTACATCAACCAGTATAAATAACAAAGCTTAAAAAAAGAGTAATTAAAATGACAGTTAAAAATACATTTTAACACAAAAGAAAACCATAAATGGCTCATGCAAAGCAAATCATTTAAAACTACATTAAATGTGAATGAACTAAAACATGCTCCGATCAAAAGGCAGTGATGGTCTAGATGAATTTTAAAAAAGCATGATCTAACTATACATAGTCTACGAAACCTTTAAATTCAGAGACAAATAGTTTGAATTTAAAGAATGAGATGAGAGAAGCTGTGAAATAAATCAAAGTAGCAAGTTGGTAGCAGTCAAAACAGATTTAAGACAAGGAATATTTCTAGAGACAAAACTATTTCACTGTAAGAAAGGATTCATTTCCTGGTCAATATACCAGGAAAATGTAAATATTTCAAGTGTATAAGGACCTAATATAGATACATAAATTCATAAAACAGAAACAAAAACTGACAATATTTTTGTGGTTGAATATTTCAATAACTACCTCTCAGTAGTTGACAGAACTTTAAAAAAGATAGATTTCATGCTAATCGAGGGTTCAGCAATTTTCTTGAACACACAAAGCAGTAAACATATAAGTTTAGGGGTCATATCTCTGACAACTCAAATCTGTCATTGCAATACATCACTACAGACTGTGCAAAAATTAAAATAAGACTGTTATGAATAATTTTTGCTAATAAATTAGACCACTCAGACGAAACAAAAGCTTCAAAGCAGATACACATTGTCAAATTATTCATGAAGTCAAAAATCAGACCAGAATTGTGTCATTTCAAAATAGAATTAGTTAAGTCTTCATAGGTCCAATGGTGAATTCAATGTTAAAGAACAAATACATTACCCTAACTTATTTTAGGAGTCTGTTAGAATTCTGATACTAAAGCCAAAGACATTACAAGAAAAGAAAACTGCAGGCCAATATCCCTCATCAATATATAAGCATTGTGCTTAACAAAATATACGCAATATAAATCCAGATCATACATCTTGAATAAATGGAGTTTAGTTCAGAAGTACAAAACTGTTTTGACATCTGAAAATAATCAAGGCAGTGACTGCCTACTGGGGGTAAATTTTCAATCCTAGGGAACATCAGGCAATCTCTGGAGACATTCTGGCTATTACAACTAGAGGAGAGGATGGGTGTGCAGCTGGCTGGCATTTATTGTACAGAGGCAATGCTCCTAAACATCCTACTTTTCCTAAATATCCTACCATATACAAGCATAAGAAATAATAAAATATTACCTGGCTCAAATTATTAATGATGTTGAGGCTGATAAACCATAAATTAATATAAAATAGGACAAAACTATGTGATCACCTCAAAAGACATTTGATAAAATCTAACACCCATTCATTATAAAAACTCTCAAACCTAAAATGAAGAACACTTTGTTAAGTTATGACAATGGACATCTTTCAAAAACCCACAGCTATATATTTCATGATAAAAGCCTGAATGTTTTCTGCTTAAAATCAGAAGGAAAGGATATCCATTTTATTTCTATCAACATGGTATTAAGAGGTCCTACTCAGTACAATTAGGCAAAGAAAAAAAATTACTGTAAAAGTATGCATGCTGGAAAAGCAGCAATAAACTCCTCCCACCTTTCTGCAGATAACATGATCTTATTATGTATTAAAATCTAGAAGATAAAACAAATTTAACACCTAAGTTTATCAAAGTCACAGGATACATTATAAATACATAAAAATCTATAGTACATCCCAATTTTAAAATGTACTATCAAACTATAATAATTAAGACAGTGTACAATGAGGTTAAGTGCATTCATCTAGATCAATAAAAGTCTAGATATAAATTCATAATTATGTTTTCCCTCTGAGATTGGGACAAAACAAGGTTGTCTTCTCTCATCACTTCCAATATAGTACTGAAGTCTTAGTAAATGCATTTAGATAAGGAAATAAAAGGGATACAGACTGGAATCAAGTTGACACTTCTTCACAGATAATCCCAAAGAATCAAAAAACTATTGTTAACTACTAAGTGATTACACTCAGGATACAAGGTTAGTTCACAAATATCAATTTTATACTCGTATACCAGCAATGAACAACCAGAATAGAAAATTAAAAACAAATACCATTTTGAGTACAGTATGTATAAGCACACATAAAAAATGAATACTTAGGAATGACTATCAGAATATATATATAAAATATAAAGAAAACCAGCAAACTCTGATTAAAGAAATTAAAGATCTAAATAGATGGACATTCCATGTTTATAATAGAAAGACTTAATATTGTAAAATATGTTTTGGTTAAAAATACAAATACCAAAAATTTAAAAGTTTACATGGAAAGGCAAAGGACCCAGAAAAGCCAACACAATATTGAATAACAAGAACATCACACCTCACATGCACAAGGCCCTGGGTTTGATCCCCAGCACCACAAAAAAGAAAGGAAAAAAGAAACAATATCACAGTACTGATAATACTTGACTTTGTGACTTATAAAACTATAGTAATCAAAACAACATTATATTGCAGGAAAAACAAACAGATCAATGGAACAGTATGTAGCCTAGAAATAGACCCACAAAAAAAAAAAAAAATCAATCTGTCTTTAACCAAAACCAATGGCAATTCTATAAAGGATGATTTTTTTTTTAAATGGTGCTGAAATAACTGGACATCCATATATAAAAGAAATAAATCTAGACACAGATTTTTACCTTTCACAAAACCCACCTCAAAATGGATTACATAAATATAATAAATTATATTATATATATAAATTATAAAATTTACAGAAAACAGAAAAAAATCTGGATAAATTGGGCTTGGCGATGAGTTTTATTTTTCTCAAAATACATAACATTAAATGTACAACCTACAATTAAATTTTAAAGTTTGAGAAGAATTTAAATTGGAAAAAAAGGCAAAACTAGCTATAGCTTAGGTGTAGCATAAAAACTACATTCCACTGCCATTTACAAATAATTTGTCTTTTACGTAATGGACAAATCCAGAGGAAAATTTAAGTGAATCCAGATGATTGGCTTACACAGAACTTTTTTGAAAGCATTTTTTAATTGGGTTTAGGGTATTGTTGAGCAATAACTTGACATAATAATTATCACAAGTTCTGAGATCCTTTGGTTTCAGAACAAGTTAACATTTCTTAATTGCTTTAAAAGAAATAAATATTTAGGACATTTTAAAGATAAAATTATTTTACCTAGGTAATACTCAAACACCTAAGATCCACACCAAAAAAATGCCACATGCATATGACCATTAAATAACTTCTTTTTTTAATTATTTTATTGTTGGTTGTTCAAAACATTACATAGTTCTTAATATACCATATTTCACAGATTGATTCAAGTGGGTTATGAACTCCCATTTTTACCCCGTATACAGATTGCTGTGTCACATCAGTTACATTTCCATTGATTTACAAATTGCCTTTCTAGTGACTGATGTATTCTGCTGTCTATCCCATTCTCCACTGTCCCCCCTCTTAAATGGAGTAAACAGAGAACATTTTCATATCACAGAAAGTTCTAGTGGAAAGTATTGTTCTAGATCTATAAACACAGGCCATCTCGTGTTTTGGCTCACAATACTAAAGATCTGGTGAATTCTTCTTGTGCTTAGAACACATGAAGCTGCAACACAGACCGTTACTGTCACTCCAACAATGAGGAAAAAATCATGGCTAATGTACAAAATATTTAAGTGTCCTTAAACTTATAAAACTAAAGTAACGAGGCAAATAAATAAGCAAATGTTAGGATGTCCCAACTGTGGATTCAGATACAGGTGTTTCCATTCATAAGCTCCTTTCTGTGGAACCACAATGGATTGTCATGAGAGATCTAGAGAAGGGTAGAAAACTCAAGTCCCCTTAGTGACACTATCAGTTACTGGGGAAATTAGAAAACATTTCAATTTAGGAATAGGGTTGTAATTCAGTGATAGAGCTTATACTCATATTTAAGACATATAATCCCCAACCCCTTTTTCTATCCCCAAACCCCCAGAAAGAGATAGAAAAAAGATTGAAAAAGAAATACTAATGAAAAAGAAACTACAATGAAAACACTGCATAGCAAAATTTATAAAATTTCCACACAGAAACTTGTACACAAATATCTGCATTTGTCCAAAATGTATTCATAAAAGTTCATAGCAGCATTGTTTGTTATAACCAATAGGAAAAAATAATCCGAATTTTTCTCAAATGAAAAATACACACATTGCAATAATTCACACATTGAAATATTGTAATCCATAAATAGAAATGAAGTATTGATGTATGATACAAAATAAATCAAACTTGAAAATCCTGTTAGGTGAAAGAAGCCAGATATAAAATGCTACATATTATGATTCCATGTACATAGAATTCCAGGATAGGCAAATTCATACAGGCAAAACGTAGATTATTTGTTCTTAGTGGGTGAGGGGATGCAGCAATGAGAAGTGAACAAAAGTAGACTGGTGTTCCTTTTGCTGTGATAAAAATGTTCTCTAATATTGGTTACGATGATGCAAATATCTGCAAGGTAAATACACTAAAAGCCACTGAACTGTACGTTTAAAGAGTAAACTTTATGATACACAAATTATTTTGCTATTTAAAAAACCTGTGAGGTACAGAGAGAAATTCACAGCTCTAAGTGTTATTAGAAGAGATCTCAATTACTAATCTAATGAGCTAGAAAAATTAAAACAAAAACTAAAATAAATCAAATAAGAGCTAATAGAATAAAATACCCCATTCATGGATGGATTAGAATACCAACAAAACAATTCTCCCCAAACTGATCTACAGACTCAATGCCCTCCAAAATCATATCCCAGAAAGCTTTTATTAGAAGTTAATGTGATTCTAAAATTTACATGAAGCAATTAGGACCAAAATCATTCTGAAAAAGAACAAAGTTGCATTATTTATGCAATCCGATTCCAGAAGCTTCTATAAACCAATCAATACAACATGGTATACTGTAGTAAGGATAGATACATACAGATCAACAGAAAAAAGTTTCTAAATAGATCCAGAGGTATAGCCAATTTATAGTCTCATGAAGCTATCAAGGTGGGTAATTCAGTGAAGAAAGGTTAGCATTTTTCATCACATGATGTTTTGACCAGATTTCCAAATCCAATGAACCTCAAACTCTTAATCTACGTATACAAGAAAATGATGTCAAATTCATTCCACTGTCTGTTTCCTATCCCTCCTCCCTTCCCTTCATTCCCCTTTCTCTAAGCTTCTGAACTTCTATTCTCCCCTAACCCCTCTTTATTGTGGATTAGCTTTCACATATCAGCAAAAATATTCAAACTATGGTTTTGGGGGATTGCCTTATTTCACTTAGCAGATAGTCTCCAAATCCATCCATTTACTGGCAAATATCATAAAGTCATTCTTTGTAATGGCTCTGTAATACTCCATTGTGTATATATACCACATTTTCTTTATCCATTTATCTGTTGAAGGGCACCTAGGTTGGTTCCATAGCTTAGCTATTGTGAATTGTGCTGCTATAAACAATGATGTGGTTGCATCACTATAGTATGATGATTTTAAGTCCTTTGGGTATATATGCCAATGAGTGGGATAACTAGGTCAAATGATGATTCCATTCCAGGTTTTCCTAAGGAATCTCCCTACTGCTTTCCAGAGTGGTTGCACCAATTTGAAGTCCCAACAGCAATGTATGGGTGTAACTTTTTCCCCATCCTTGTCAATGTTTATTGTTACTTGTATTCTTGATAACTGCCATTCTGACTGGAGTTGTGTAATATAGGTGTAGTTTTAATTTGCATTTCTCTAATTGCTAGATATTGAACATTTTTTCACATATTTTTAACCATTTGTATTTCTTCTTTTGAGAAGTATCTGTTTTATTCCTTTCCTTTGCCCATTTACTGATTGGTTTTACTTGTTTTTTAATTTTGAGTTCTTTGTTTATTCTGGGTATTAATGTACTATCTGAGGAGTAAGTGGCAAAGATTTTCTCCCATTCTGTTGGCTCTCTCTTCACACTTGATTGTTTTCTTTGCTGTGAAGCAGCTTTTTAGTTTGATGCCCTCCCATTTAGTTTTTTAAATTTTACTTCTTGCATTTTAGGAATCTTGTTAAGAAAGTCAGTTCTTGAGCCAATATGTTGAAGTGTTGGGCCTACCTTTTCTTCTAGTATGTGCAGGATTTCTGGTCTAATTCCTATGTCTTTGATCAACTTTGAGTTTTGTGCAGAGTGAGAGATGGGAGTTAAGTTTCTTTCATGTTAAAGAGGGTATCTTTTCTCCGATGTGTGTTTTTTTGATACCTTTGTCTAGTATGAGGTAACTGTATTTATGTGGGTTTGCCTGTGTGTCTTCTACTTTTTTCTATTGGTCTTCTTGCCTGTTTTGGTGTCAATAACATGCTGTTTTTGTTACTACAACTCTTGTAGTATAACTTAAGATATGGTATTGTGATGCCTTCTGCTTTGCATTTCTCGCTATAAAACTACTTTGGCTATTCTGGACTTTTTATTTTTCCAAATGAATTTCATGATTGCTTTTTCTATTTCTATGAAGAACATAATTGGAATTTTGATAGGAATTGCATTAAATCTGTATAGCACTTTGGGTAGTATGGCCATTCTGACAATATTAATTCTACCTATCCAAGAACATGGGAGATCTTTCCATCTTCTAAAGTTCTTCCTCAATTTTTTTCTTTAGTGTTTTCTAGTTTCCCGTGTAGAGATCCTTCACCTCTTTTATTGATTCAATTTTTTTTTTTTTTTAGTCTATTGTGAATGGAATGGTTTTTCTAATTTCTCTTTCAGCTGATTAGTCACTGGAGTACAGGAACACAGTTGATTTCTCAATGTTAATTTTGTATCTTGCTACTTTGCTGAATTCATTTATGAGTTCTAGAAATTTTCTGGTAGAGATTTTTGCATTTTCTAAGTATAGAATCATGTTATCAGCAAACATAGTTTGAGCTCTTCTTATTCATATCCTTTCAATTTCTTTCTTTTACCTACTTGCTCTGGCTAGTTTCAAGAACTATGTTTTTATTTCGAGGAAAAAGATTTTATTTTGAGACAGGATATTACTAAGTTGCTCAGAGCCTTGTTAAATTGCTGAGGCTGGTTTTGGATTTGTATCCTTCTACCTCAGTCATAGCTCAGTCACAGTGCTCAGCATATCATATGAATTTCTTCTCAATTTTGAAAATTTTTAAAAGTATGGAAAATAGTTCAGGACATAATTTTAATGGTTCAGACACATACATTAAAAGAAAATAAGCATACATGCCATTTTTGTATTTCTAAAGAGCATAACTTTTTAAAAAATGTGCCCAAATGTAAATGATAGTTACCTTGGGGGATTTTTTTTTTCTGTTGTTTAAAATTTTGCACAAACAGGACATTTTTTCCCCCTAATTCATTAGAGAATATATCAGCCTAGCTACCCAGACTTTCAAATTAAAATACTGTGTTTGCTTCAGATTATCTGTTTTAAAAAAAAAAAAAAGTTTTAACTACAATAAGTTGAAGCTCTTTTAATTCTGCTTCCTCGATCACCCAAGCAGATTCAGGAAAAAAAAACACTATAATCAAAGTAGGGTATATGAAGAACATATACCATATTTTGTACTTTCATTATAAACAAAGATAGGATAGTTCGTATTCTTTAAAATTTACATAGAAGATTTATCATGCCTATTCTACTGCAACTTACATCTTGATAATACCAGGTAGAAAATGTATTATTATTTTTGGTACCAGGGATTGAACTCAGGGACACTTGACCACTAAGCCACATCCTTAGCCCTATTTTGTAGTTTACTTACAGGCATGGTGTCTCACTGACTTGCTGCTTAGTGCCTCGCAGTTGCTGAGGCTTGCTTTGAACTTGCAGTTCTCCTGACTCAGCTTCCCAAGACGCATGTGTCCAGCTTATATGTATTATTTTTATAATTAAAAATTATGCTTATTAAATGGTATTAAACAGATTTCAAATTTAAATTTTTTTTCTCAGCTGCTCATAATAAATGAGAAGAGTTTTTAAAAACATTTTTTGATGAATATAGCAGCACTGGCAACATCCTACTGCTTGCTATCATTTTTATCTCCATGGGTGCTTTTCTTTTTTCTCTTTTAAAACATAAGATCAAGACACCATCTCTATTAATCATACTGCAACATTCTCTTCTGGAATTTCAGGCCAGAGCACAAATATCTACTAGCCAACTGATTTTAAGTAACATTAAATAATTTTTAAAGAGGGAAAAAACAAAACATGCTGCCATCCCCTCATTTTGTTAAAACATCCTTAATTAAAAAAGTACTGACACACAAAGCTTTTGGGCAATGTCTATCACTGAAAAAGTAGAACGCATAAGTTAAAGCTAAAATAATACATAAATTCAAGCTCTGAGTTGAACCCAATAAGAAGCAGCATCATATTATATGCAGAAAAAATTAACCAAATTTAAATAATTTGTCAATAGCAAAATAAACATTGTGAGTTTCTAAAACAGAATTTAAAAATTTCAAGCCAAACTATTTTCTTTCTTTTTTTCTATTTCTGACCTCTCTCCCTCCAAACAAACACAAACATCACATGTTGTTTTGTGATAGCCCCTGTTTTGGAGGTATGACTTATAAAGAAAGAATAACTGTTAATATCACCTCTAAATTAATATCAGGATTATTGTGAAATATTAAAAAATGTATACATATACACACACACACAAACACACACATTTATCTAATAATGTAGAAAAAATAGTGCCTGACATATTTTAAGTTGTTACCTATTATTAAATTTACTAAGAATAATAATAAAGATTTTGTATGAAACTACAAGTAGTAAAACACAAAAGTGTACAATCTCAGGCGTTTCAGCAGAACGGTCATGGGCATTAATGGTAGCAAATCATTAAGTGTTACTTACCCACAAGTAGTATGTGAACTGAAGTGCAAAAATAGCAATGCCTTCATTATCAAAGGATCCAGCTACAGACCGAGATATGTAACCTGGTACAATGGCAATAAAACAAGCAGCTAAAAGTCCTGCTCCTTGGTTCCAAAGTTCTCTGGTAAGCAGGAAAGTAGATATAGATGTAAGGCCGCTAAAAGTTGGTGCAAGGAATACACATACATCTCTTATGTGAACTGTTATGTTCAATGTATTTAAAATCCAATGGATAAGGCCAGCTGTTATCATCAACCCTGGATAAACCTAGGAAGAAGAAAGAATGGAAAATGTAATTACATATAAAATGAGGTGTATAAAAATGTTAACATTCATTCTCTTCTTTATGACAAATTGTTTATAGTAAGTTTGAGAATAAGTGTCAAAAAAGATTGCCATTTTTACATAGTACAAAATAAAATGTTTTCTGATTAGATAAAAAAGAATATGAAATAGGACTGGGTTGTGGCTCAGCACAAGAGTGCTCACCTAGCATGTGCGAGGCCCAGGGTTCAATCCTCAGCACCACATATAAATAAATAAATAAAATAAAGGTATTGTGTCAGTTACAACTAAAAATTTTTTTTTTAAAAAGAATATGAAACAATGATTAAAATTAAAAATTTTTAACAAAGCTAAACTACAGGTAAACTTTTTTTAGTGATTCCACTTATTCTTTCTCTCACTCCTAAAATAGTGTTTCAATTTAACCTATCCTAAAGATTGGGATTTTTAACACACTTCAATTTTGTTCATACTGTATGCATAAAGAAAAGGAGAAAAAGGAGACAAAACAAAGAAAAGTTGTATGTAAAATATGTTTAGATATGTTTAGTTAGCATTTATAAATAAGTCTGCCTTTCTTTTAAGCTCAAGATTTGGAAAGCAAACAATTCTAGCTAAGAAAAGAAGGACCAGTTGGTGAATTCAAAGATAACTTTATGAGACTTCTGAAAGGTTAAAGATTTTATGTCAAAGTATTTAGGAATGGAAGGGGAATAATATATAAGAAATGGCCAGCTAACAGTTAAAATCATGTTTATCCAAAAGAGAAACATTAAGAAGATTCAAACAATGGTAAATTTTATTTTTAGCTTTTCCTTGGTGATTAAAATGTGCATTTACATCTGCATCCCTAGCTAACTCCCAAGACTCCTTTTCTTTCCATATCTAAAATTACAAAGATAAAATTATAAATTCCATATTTTGACTATACTATTTGAAACTGCAAATCCCCCTGCCCTATAGTCTTCAACTCACTCCCTTGCTTTTTCTCTGTAACACTTGTCATCATTTGACATACTATTTATCAACTATTAAGTGCCCACTCTCACAATAATATAAGTTCCAGAATGGCAAGAATTTTCCCCACAGTTTTAAGAATAATAACTGGGACAAAGTGGATCCTCAATACCTAACTAATGCATGGAAGAAGAAAGGGACTCAAGGAAGGAAGAAAAAATATAGTAATTTATCATCATTCTTACAAAACAGAAATTTTCTTTCATTTCACATTCAATACTAGGTCCCACTGTATGATTTTGTCAGCAATCATGTAAGAAAATGGAAATGAATTTGAAAACACTTCTTAAGATAATTCAATATGGCCAACTGAGCAACAGCTAACAGACTAAAATACATAAAAGTACTACACGGAAGGACCCAAAACAAAAAAATAAAATCCCAGAAACAACAACAAAAAAGCCACATTCAATAAAAAAACAAGGCAATTTTCCAGAGATCAAAAATACAGATGAAATTCAAAGTAGTTGTACTAATGTTATTGTAGCCCATAAAAGGAAGGAAAAGAAGCGGTGGGGGGGACCAACAACCCAGACTTGATAGAGACCTCAGGAACTAGGGTCAGAGGGTTTTCACCCAACAGAAGGATCAGAGAGACCTTATTCTCAGCACAAAGTCAGGTCCTGTTCATGAAACTAAACTAGACAAATTCTACTCATCCAACAAGTGAAGCAGTAAGGAACTTTGCTTTGAGCAGAAACTAAGTCCTAAAGGAGAAATAAAAAACTCACTGAAACATGTGAATGCAGGTTCCAAATTTATTATAACATTAGGTTTAAGAAATCTTAAGTTGAGAAATAACCTCTAAAAATGTTCTAAAACCAGTGATGAAACCCCCTAATGATCTGAAGACAAAGATTATTACAGGGTTGGCCCTAAATCCCAGGACACCTTAAGTACAAGTACAACAGGCCTCCAGTGAAGATGAATTCAAGATAAAAAGTTATAAAATTGAAGGAAACAAATTATAGCCATCAATCAGGCCTGTAAGATTAGCACCATAAGAACTACAGGTAATAGACATTGACCATCACCACTACCATTTAACACCTCTCTAATTCACAATGGAGACTATCACAATTACTTTAGTGTGTCTTCATCTCTATTTACATCAGGATAAGATGCTCCAAATTAGAACACCTTACTATAATGGAAAACATGTTGTTTCTAAATACAGAGAGGACATATGCAAAGTGTGAATATATCCTAGGCCACAAAACAATTTCTCAATTTAAAGGGTTCAAATTGTACACAATTTGTTGTATAACAGCAAAACATTTGAAATATCAAGAAAGATAACTGTGAAATCTTCTTATGTTTAGAAGTTAAATACAATTTGAAATAACCCATGAGTTCAAAAAAAATAACAGAATGATAATGAAAATACTAAACAACAAAACTTATGGAAGAACATGATACAGTATAGTAATTAGTGTGAAAGTATAGCTTTTCACACAAAGAAAATTTGAAAATTACTTAGCAGATCATCTCAAAAAACCAGGAAAAGAACATTAAAATAAACTTAAGGAAATGGAAGAAAAATTGAAGTTAACAGAAAATAAACATATAACAGATAATCAACAGTGCCAAAAGTTTCTCTGGATTAAGAAGAAAACTTAATGAAACTGACAAACCTTTGGTGAAACTGATCAAGGGAAAAAAAAAAAAAATCAAACAAAGATTTTCTCAATAGCTGCCTTGTCTTTCACCTTCTCTTTAAAATTCTTAAACCCAAAATTCTTAAATTATATTAACCAAGTTGCTACGGAATAGAATAAAACAATCTAAACTTGAGATACAGAATAGAATAAAACAATCTGAACTTGAGATACACTGTGACAGTAGATCCCTATCTAGCCTCTACCATTTAGAAATAGTGGCACTGTGAACTAACCCCAAAACAAAAACAGGTTGGGAGAAAATTTATCAAGAAAAGAATCTATGAAAATACTGGGTTATTAGCCACAGAAAATGTTGTAAATTATACAAAGTTTTCAAGAAACTCTTTCCCTTTAGCAATTAACAATTTACATAAGTAACCATAAAATTTTACAATTAATAAAAACAACTGCTAATATACTTACAGTACCACCTACTATTCTTCCTAGTGGATACCATGCTCTTTCATCAAACCAATTTAAAAATTCATAGAACCCATGAGATGCAAGATGATGTGTTGATCTATAGTTAAACCTGAGAGAAAAGAGAAAAAAAAATGTTATAAAACCAATTAACAGAAATAGCTCTTTATGTTAAATTTTGTGGCTATACATATATATTTTTATAGTATTTCTCTCCAACTCAAATAGATAAATTACCTGAAAAGTAAAGAAATATACTTATATCTCTAATATTACTAAACACACCCCCCCACACACGGCCCCAAGAAACTATGCCTACAGAACTAGTAAGGCTCAAGTTAATATATGGTCACTCCTTGACCCAGGACAGAGGGTTACAATTTGAGTGAAAAAAGTGGTAAGTCAATAGAATTCATTATAGGAACAAGTCAGTCCACGACTCTCAAAAAATTAAAACCATTGACAAAAGATAGCATCAAAATAAAATAAACAGGGCTTAGCATGTGTGAGGCACAATTCTCAGCACCACATATAAATAAAATAAAATTAAATTAAAAACATAAAAATAAAAAAATATTTAAAAATGAAATAAGCAGCATATAACAATTGCCAAATATCTTTACCACTAAAAACTACAAAAAGAAAAACTAATAGTACTAAACAAATAAGAATAAATAGCACTGTAAAACATGAATACGTATAGCCTTAAAAAGAAATTACTTGTAGTCAAATAAGGTAAGAGGTAGGACAATGCTAGACACACAAGATACACAGAAAATCCTCATGCCCCCAATCAGTTTGACACATTTTTCCCAACAGCAAAACATAACTCCACAACAATCACTACATGCCAATTTTGTAGCACTTTTAGACAGACTTATGAAATACTAATAATAAGAGCACACCCTAAAAATCAAACATTTGAGAAAATAAACACCATGAGAGGTAAGGAACAAAATTAGCAAAAAGAATATCATCTTAGGAAACAGAAGAAAACCTTTACAGTAGTCTGAGATACAAGTATAACCTGGATGTCAGAAGTCCAGGTTCTAGAGTCACACTGCCTAATTTTGAACCTTAGCTTACTTGCTGTGACTCTACTGAACCAGTTACTTATGCTCTCTGTGCCTTACCTTCTTCATCTGTAAAACAGAGATAACAATATCACCCACATCATAAGGTAGCTAAGATGAGTGAACAACAAATAACATAGTGAACAATTTGAAGTACTTGGAAGGTACTGTTATTAGAATTAATGAAACAGATTTGTGATAAGAGATCCACTTAAAATTGTGAATGGCAAAGTTGTTGAGACAAATAAAATCAAAGCTAGGTTAAACAGTCTATTGGACAAAAAAGGCTGGGGTTGTGGCTCAGCAGTAGAGCACTCGCCTAGCATGTGTGAGACCCTGGTTTTGATCAAATAAAAATATTGTGTCCAACTAAAAAATATTTTTAAAAAGAATAAATTATAACAGAGATCACACAACCCAATAATTTCAAAATGCTAAGGATAAAGTACTTTAAAATCATTTCTTCAGAGAAAAGGTGATTTTCTATAAAGGAATAACAACATCAGATTAATACTATATTTTTCTCAGCAGAACTACTAGATGCTATAAGATGCTATATTCAAAATTTCGGAGAGAATTTTTAAAATCAGAATTTTAAATAAAACAATTTTGTTTGTCAGTAACATGAATGACTAAGACAATACTAGGATTGTTACCCTCCCACCTAAAAAAGTATTTACCTAAGCTAAACTTAGAATGGGAAATCTAAACTACTTTGTTTCTGAATAAAGAATTTATTTTGCTTATAAAGACAGGGCCACGGAAAGTCTATACAGCAAAAGAAGATGGAAAATGATTTATTTACCACTACAGAAGTGATATATTTTTCTGAAGGAAAAAAAGACCCACAAAAAAGCAGACCTAACCTTTGTAGTATGCGTAAGAGTACAGTCTAAATTTATAAGGAATCCTTAAGCCACAAAACTATCATCAAAAATAGACTCCAACACCTAAACAACAGTACAAACAAAACCCCTAAACATCTCTGAAGAGCCTGGATGAGCTCATAAACAATAAATAAACTACAGAAGGAAGAGAATCACCACAGGAAAATAAGTACACACAGAGTAAGTAATACCTCCAAAACTTGTGAAAATATTTTAATTATAGGATAATGGCAAGAATTGAGGTTTTAAATTTTCAACCTAATTATTCATTTTAATAAACTTACCCCAAAATGTGATTAATAACATGTTTTTAAAAACAGGAACTATGTGATCCCAACTTCATCAAAATTTTCTAGGAGTATTTTTCATTTTTGACTTTACATAATTCTCCCTCTTTACCAAATTACTCTCTTCCTTTGACTTTTATGACTATAGTAGTCTCCTGATTTTTTTTGCCCACCACCTCTCCAGTGCCCATTTCTGCTTTCTGTACATTCTAAAATCTCTGCCCAAGAGACATCAGTCACACTCAGGCCTTCAGTTCCTGACTTAACATTTCCCCACCTAGACCTGTCTTCTCATGTTCAAGCTAGCATTATCTAACTACGTATGTGCTTTTTTTTCCCCTTGAATGTCACAAAGGCATCTCAAACTCAACATCCAACTAATGTCACCAGACGCTTCTCATACACTGTCAATACAAATACACACACCATGTCTACATTATGTTCTCTATTGCCTAACTTAGAAAATAAATAAATTTGAGTCATCCTTCAGAGTTCCTTCTCTTTTACATCCTATACACAAATCCTAACAAGGTTGTCACTTTACTTTCTAGATACTTCGTAAATCTGTCCACTATTTTTCTACTCTGTTACTAGGACTCCAATCCAAGCTATTGTCTTTTAATGAAACTACTGAAATAGTTTCTATCTGGTCACCTTCCATCTATTCTGTCAATCTTCTAATTCCCCAATCTGTGTAACATGCCACAGAAGGAAGGTCCTTTCAAAATGCAAAAGTGAGCATAATCTGACTCTCAATTTGAACTATATATACAAAGTCTACCTAGCTCTCAACATTAAAGAGAAAAAACCCTCCACTTCTTAACATAATGGTTGAAACTATATATTCTCTAGCTCATACATAGATAAGATACAGTCTTATCTCATACCATTCTACTACCCTACTTTCCATACACCCATCTTTCAGTCCTCCAGAATCACCTCATCCCCTCCTTTCACAGAATCTTCAGACTGAATCCCCTGTGCCTATATCACTATTGCCACCCTTTCAGTCTGGTTAACTCATCCTTTACACTCCAGCACATTTCTAAAAGAACCTGTACCTATCAGAAAAGGTTCAGTGTATTTTTCTTTTCTTCCTACTGCTTGCCACGAATACCAACTTCACATTTGTTTTCAATACCTCTATGGAGGAGGTACCATGGAGTCTCCCAACACCAGCATAGTACATAGTTCAACCCTCTTAATAATTGCTGAATGAATAACTGATTCCATAATGCTTTTAAATGGAGATGAGATCCAATCACTTCCTCAGATGCTAACATTAAATAGGTCCTAAAGTTAAAGAACCAATTTAACTATACATTTCCTGAGATCCAAGCCTACAATTAAAAAGTTAACTAACCCATTATGATTATATTGAAAACCTAGCTAGGACACCAAAAAGCAAATTAGAAATGAAAGTAGTTTGTGTTTAGTCCTAGTTTATCCTTATGATCAAGTCACTCCTGGTACCGATTTTTTTTTTCAGGCTCCCACAACTCCCTTACAGATCCCTACATAACCATGCTATTTAATTTTCAGATAACTTCTTCCTACTTGAATTGTCATTATTCCTTCTTTATTATTTTCTGGCCCAGTTTTCTACCCACTTCTATAAATGTTCTTTTCAGCAGCCTATGACTTTCCCATCTTATATCCTGAAAATGAAATGACAAGACTATAAAGGGCAATACACTCTTATTTCACTTAGCTTTTTCAGCTAGTAGTGATCCCCCCCCCTTTTTAAGTTATACATGGACACAATGTCTTTGTTTACTTATTTTTATGTGGTGCTGAGGATCTAACCCAGGGTCTCCACGTGGGAGGTGGGAGGCGAGCGCTCTACTACTGAGCCACAACCCCAGTCCCCTATTTTCTTTTTGAACCTACAACTCAGTACCCTAAACTCACACCCCACCCTATACACAACACTCAACTAATCAGTTGCCCTGGTCAACAGTTAACTACCTGCCTGTGGTGATACATAAATAAATACTCATCCAAGATTCTTGTTTAGTAATCTCTCATCAACATTTAGGATTATCAAGTTTCTTAATTTTGCCAAAAGTGACTATGTTGATATTTCATTGTAGTTTTGATTTGCTTTTCCATAATGCATCCTGGGGTGGGGAGGAGTGTGATCAGTATTTTGCAGGATAGGGCTGTAGCTCAGTGGCAGAGTGAGCATGTGTGAGGCACTGGGTTTGATCCTCAGCACCACATAAAAAAATAAATAAAATAAAGGCATTCTATCCACCTACAACTACTAAAAAAAATTTTTTTTAAAGTACTTTGCACTTTTTCTTGGTTGATTTGAATACTTTTCATATATTGTGAGTTCTATTCTTTTGTCAGGTTTGTTTGTTTGTGGTACTGGGGATTGAACCCAGGGAAGCCCTACCACTGCACTACAACCTAGTCCTCTCTATTTTGAGACAGGGTCTAAGTTGCAGACTGGCCTCAAACTTGCAGTCATTCTGCCTCAGCCTCCACAATAGCTGGTATTACAGACATGCATCACCAGGGCTGTTTTGTCAAGTTTTATGAGTTGTAAACTTCCCTCATTCTAGGACTTCTCTTTTTTATTTTTTCATTTTTAATGGCACTTAAGGAACAGAAATTCTTGACATAAGCCTAAATTTATCACTTTTTACGACAGAGCTAGTATTTTTCTTGGGGGAAAAAATCCTTTGTAACCCCAAGATCATGAGGATATCCAATGTCTTTCTGCATTGGACAATTTATAGTTTAAGCTTTTCTTCTTCAGTTTTTAATATACTTGAAATTATTATATGTAGTGCAAATAGGGATTCAGTTTTAATTGTTTTCCTCCTTATATTTGCTACATCATTTACTGAAATAACTATTTTCTCCATCTTTCTATAGTCCCACCTCTATCATATATTTAGGGTTTACTAATGTCTGAATCAGCTTCTGGATTCTATATTCCATCCAAATGTTATTTAGCTCTGTCCTTGCAACAATATTATGCTATCTTTATTACTACAATTTTAAATTAAATCTTGACATATGGTAGAACATTTTTATTTGGTGCTTTTTGTTTTGTCTCTTTGAATATCCACAGAAAGTTTAAAATAAATTCTACCCAAAAAACTTGGCAGGATTTTTAACTGATATTTCATTTACTCTACAAATCGATTAAGGAGAATTAACACCTTTATAATGTAGATACACCCAATCCATGAATCTGTAAGATTATCTCCTTTACTGATTTAGGTCAGATTCTCTTTTTAGGTCTTCTTTATGTGTCTCCAGAAAGTGTATAATTTCATGTTAGAGGTCTTGAACATGTTTGCTTAGAATTAATCACACCTTAATGCTAGCATGATTTATTTTTTTTAAAATTTGTTTGACATGTTGACAGGCATCTGTTGATACTTTTACATTGACTGTGTAACCAGACAACTTGCATGTTTACTAATTCTAGTAATTTATCACCAGATTCTTTTAAATTTAAAATTTGAAAATAAATATCCATGTGTCTTAAAAACAGAGATATCTAGACTATTTCACAAACTTCAAGTTTTTAATGTTCTACTTACAAGAAGTAGTATTTCACCCCCCATCATTCTATCCTTTTGACATCCCTTATAACTGCCAATTTTTTCAATCACAAATATATGCATGTATATATACATGTGTGTATGTATATTTATGTGTATATACGAATTTAAACAAGAATATAAATACAAATAAATATCAATTTTGTTCAAAGTAAAACTTAGTTAACAAAGCGCATTTAAACAAGAATACAAATACAAATAAATATCAATTTTGTTCAAAGTAAAACTTAGCTAACAAAGATAAACAACATAAAATTCCAAAATGGAGTAAGTTCCTGGATACTTTTTAAAGTAGTATCTTTTTTCAAATAAAATGTTCATGAACTCAAAAGATAACAGAAATTAAGTTCAGACTTAAATTTGTACAAAATTTGACTGATATGCATAAAAGAATTTTTTTAAGTTTTCCTTGGGGTTAAATAATATTCTTCAACTAAATGATATGAAAGTTTGCTTTGGATCTAATAAAAAATTCTGGTTTAAGATCAAGTGACTACATAATAATTCTTCATCATGTTTATAAATATTAAACTGGAAGTGCCCAAAACTAGATTTATAACACAAATCTGTTATAGATTCAGTTCTCACTACAAAAAGAATAATTTTTTATGCAAATTTCCAGGATGCCTCAGTTGTAGCACTAAAATTCCAATTAAAAAAATATATATATATGAGAGACTGGGGTTGTGGCTCAGTGGTAGAACGCTTGCCTAGCATGTGGGAGGCACTGAATTCAATCCTCAGCACCACATAAAATAAACAAAATAAAGATATTGTGTCCATCTACAACTAAATAAGAAATATAGCTCAGTTGGTAAAGTGCTTGCCTAACATGCACAAGGCCCTGGGTTCAATTCTCAGCACCACCAAAAAGAAAAGAAAAAAAGTCATGCAAAACAAATAAGAGACATACAACTACTCTTTTCTACTACAGAAAATAACGAAAAATGGAATGTATTTTTTAATCATACCCTCTTTTGAGCAATTTTAGCATAGTCTTTTTCTCCCATCTTTGTTTTGCCTATCTAGAAACCTGCCAAAATCATGTATTTTATTCTCCCCATTTCATGCAATCATCTCATACCTGAAGTTTATAATTATTCATAAAGATGCTTTCTCTAATATTTTATTCTAGTCAGCTTCTGCAAGTCCACATTAATTTGTGCTTTCAAAACATCATGTGGGAACCTCTATTCTAGGTTCACCTCACAGTGGTATATCTTCTTAGTGATTTTTGTACTCTGGAGGTATCTCATAGTTCCCAGCACTTCCCTCATAAGATTCAATTAATGTTTATTTAATTTTGTTTATTTTGCAGTACTGGGGATTGAACACACAATGTCTCACACTTGAGTGCTCTACCAATGAGCTACCCCAGCCCTTTCTATTTTGAGACAGAGTCTTGCTAAATTGCTGAGGGTGGCCTAGAATTTGCCATCCTTCTTCTACCTCAGGTTCCCAAATCGCTGGGATTATAAGCATGTATCACCACACCCAAGTAATGTTTACTGTATGATTCCTTCTTGGCACCTTTACTTATTAACAAAGCTTAAATTTTTGTATTCTATTCCCTTCTTCAAAAACCAAAGCAACTGTGCACGAAAGTAGTTTTTCATTTTGGCATGTCCAAGTCACATTTTTTTTAATATTAATTTTTTAGGTGTAAAAGGACACAACACAATGCCTTCATTCTTATGTGGTGATGAGGATCGAACCCGAGTCCCGCCCATGCTAGGCAAGCAGTCTACCACTTGAGCCACAATCCCAGCCCCCAAGTCACATATTTTTAAAAATTATTTAAATAGTTGGGGGAGGGTGTTATACATAAGACCATATATTTATAATCATTGGACCTGGGTGATATATACATAAAGGGTCGCTGTAACATTAGCTCTACTTTCCTGTACAATTGAACTTTTCCAAGAAAACCAGATATGTGCCTGTGTATATCTAGTAGACATGTATGTATATACAAAACTTAAAGAATTTAATAAGTATATACATGGCTAGGGATATAGCTCAATGGTAGAGCATTTTCCTAGCAAGCACAAGGCCCTAGGGTTTGATCCTTGGCACCACAAAACGCAAAACACAATAAAAACTACATTCATATGTGTAAAGTTTTTATTATGGGAAATTTTATATACACACAGACTCCGTGAGTTGGCTCAAAAATGACATTAAAAGTTAGCAGCCACCAAAGTAAATACTAAAATAAAAAAAGAGAAACATAGTAGTAAAAAGAGTCCAATAACATTATCATAACCTTCCTTTTGCTAATGTTATCAGAGCAACTTTAAGTATTTTAACTATAATTAAAGAATTTATTATGAAGTATATGACAAAAGTTGATAATTATTATATATGCAAAACCAACCTGCAATTCCAATAATGTATGAAAGACTTACTCAAAGAGAAAAAATAAGTTTCACATAAACTGTTTTTCCATTTCTGAAAGTGGCATATAAATAATTAAACTACTTCTCAAAAAGAAGTAAACATGTAAGAACCTGGGATGAAAGAATTAAAAAGTGATTTATTTGAGAAGAGAAATAGACATATTGCAAAGAATTATTAAAGACTCACTTTTATAAAGAACCTAAATATATATAAACTGTACTGTCTTCTAAAATGTATTGTTTTATTGGATATTAAAATACACTGTTATTAAAATTGCTTTTACTTATAGGAAACAATAAGAAGGAATTTGCTAAAAGCTACTTTTCCCCCCTAAATCCTTGTAAAGCCTCTAGTTTATTTATTTTTCATCCCAACAAACTTTACAAAAGCCAAGAAAATTCCAAGTGCCTGTCTCCTAATATAGCAAGAAAAGATTAGTAAATACTAGAATTGCATTTATACAAAAAAACGGTTATACTTCTTGAGTTCTGATAAAGAATGACTGGTACAATACTGTATTCAAAAACATCATGGTTTAAACAGTTCTGAGTTGGTTTAAGGCTTATCCAACAAATGCTATATTATTTCTCTAGGTAAACAAACACTAGGTACTAACTTGCTTATCAAGAAGGACTATTTTATAAACAAGGAAGGAAAAGCACAAAGAGCTACCTCTGTATTTTTCTTCTACTGGATCTTGATATCTAACCATTTAAAACATCTGGCTTAAGATTTATTAGTTCATCTTATATCACACTGAAATACTGAATGTACACTCAAAAAACCACCTAAGAAATATCATAATAATGATAATGTACTGAAGCAAAATATCTATTTATAATATGCCCTTTAGTATGTCTCAGCCCGAAAACTAACCTAAAGCATATACCCCAGATTCTTAATCCCAGGGCCTCATGCCTAAGCACTCTACTACTGAGGTAATCTTCAACATAATATGGCATATAGTAGAACCTGAACTAGAAAATCTGAGAAATAAAAGTTTCTCTTAATTTATAGCTAAATGAAACTTTTAGCTCAAATAAATGTGCTGAAGAAAGTGCTAAAAATAAAAATTAAGCATCATCAGGGTCAGTTCAGTCTTTTTTTCTCAAATATTATTTCTCTAAAACGATCTACCAAATGCATACACATAAATGAATCAACTCTGCTTTGCTCTTTGAGGGGATGCGTGAGAGGTGTTGCTTTTTCATAACACTGGCATTAATATGACTGTTATCAACTTTAATAGTTGATACTTATATAATCTAAGATAAGTATACTTTGAACACAAAAGTAACCTCAGAAGTACAGAAGTTAGGCTTTACAAAACAGATTGAGTAGGAAATAATCAAAAAAAGAAAGAAAAGGAAACCTTTTGTCAATGAAAGAGCAGGCTAAATATAGGGGTGATTAAAGGCAAACACATCCCATATCCATACATGTTCAGTTCACAAGATCACAAGTCACAAATCCAAGAAAGACATAAAGAAAAAAATCAATCAGAACCAGAAAGGAAAATAAAATTAAGAGAGGAAAGCAACTTTGCTCAATGATGCTAGTGATAAAGAACAGAAAGAAAGGTAGAAGAGAAAAGGGAGGGCAAAAGGGAAGATGGGGGGAGGGGTGGAATACCACATCAAGTACCACTATGTGTCAACACAGTCCCTTTATGGCTAGGCAAAACCTTGAATCACCCCAGGGTTCTAACTGCTTTGAGTCAAGAAACCAGGTTAGCTAAAGTTCTTTTGTGTTTGATCTCCCCCCGCCCTTGAATTAAAAATAAAGATACATGGACTCCAAGTGAGGGTGCAGACTGTCTCCTATAGATAGAAAACAGTGTCAATTTGACAGTCTACCTTTCAAAGACTCCCAGAAAGTCTTGTCTGACAACATTAGAATGGCATGTGCCTCTACAGGTTCTTGAGTTCTGACAAAGAATGGTACAATATTGTATTCAAAAACATAATGGTTTAAACAGAATTTTGAGTTGTTTTAAGGCTTATCCAACAAATGCTATATTATTTCTCTAGATAAACAAACACTAGGTACTAACTTGCTTATCAAGGAGGGCTATTTTATAAACAAGGAAGGAAAGGCACAAAGAGCTACCTCTGTATTTTCCTTCTACCAGATCTTGATACCTAACCATTTAAAACATCTGGCTTAAGCCGATATCTAGCATTGTTTTGTTTTCATTTTTACAAAGTAAAAATCATGTATTTCTTTAAAAAAATTCCTTGAACAAGTAATACATACCATGTTTCTGTTAGGCATCTAGCTTACATCAACTATGAGACATATGTAAGGATGGAGGCAGCCAAAGAGGGCAAAGAGCTGTGCTAGGCAAATATGCAAGTGCAGAAACCATGAAGTAGGAGAACTGGTGTGATTAAGCAAAAGAAAAGTTGAAAAGAGGGACAGTGGTAATGAGATGTGTTTTGAACACTACTTACTTTCAGTCATTATCAATACTCGTAAATATTTGTTAGGCACTGGAATAAAAACATTTTCATTCCGTCATCATACACACAAACCTGAGGTAGGATACTATTTAGATGATTAGCCTAAGGCACAAATACGTTATCATACTTGTCTAAAGTCATATAGTAATGAAGTGACTAAGATGGGATCTAAACTGGGAAATTTTGATTCCATCATCCACATTCTTATAAAAAGCAATGCAGCAATCAAGGTATGTAATCATTTCTACTACCTTCTAGGTACTATGAACTTTAAAAGTGGATTTCAGACTGTTCACAGTACCTTAGGGATTCCAAAGATCTCCTCTAGACCTACTTTTCTGACAAGAGTGGGATACCAGAATAGATAAACACTTTTGAATGGAAGCAACAAGTATCATCTTACTTAATCCACATTTATCTATTGAGCTCTTTATATAAAACTCTCATTTGAAAAGAGTTCAAAAGTTAAATATTTGAAAAACACTGGCATTTTTAAAAAATATTTATTGTTTAGTTTTCGGTGGACACAACATCTTTATTTTATTTTTATGTGGTGCTGAAGATCAAACCCAGCGCCCTGTGCATGCCAGCGAGCACGCTACCGCTTGAGCCACATCCCCAGACCCTGGCATATGTTTAAAATACATATAAACAAAAAAACGTTAAAAATGTGTCGACATATAACTTATAAGCCTTGAAGTTAATGTCCTTTCTTCAGTTACTTCAGAAACAAAAAATCCAACACATGTCTTATTTTAGCATTTCAGATTTCAACTCTTTGATAATAGATAACATATTATAAACATGGCCGGAAATCTTTTATTAAGTACTGCTTGACCAGTAAAAACCATCTTCAACACCTTATGACTTCTATTCATTCTCTGAATCTCTTCCACTTCCAGCATTACTCTAGGTCCTCCATAAAAGAGTTTTTGTTTCTTCATACATAGTAGCAAAAACCATACAATGAAAACTCAAGAAGAAAAAGCCCCGTCTTTTTTTCAGTAAAAGATACTTTCAGTAAAAGATACTGGCTTCATGAAAAAGCTCTATTTTTCTAATTTCAGAGTTTTACATTCCTTCCTAAAGAAATCCTATTTCAACATGATCAGCTTTATTAGAAAAATCGCTGATTAATCTAATGCAGAAAAATGTTATATTTCTAATATTTTAACATATATTAGAGATCTATGATTAAACTAAATAAAAACTTGGCTCTGTCCTAAGGGACACCACCTGAAATTCCAAATGAGGCACACTTCACCCAAGGCAAGCATCTCAATGTTTGTGTACTGTATTTTCTATGCCTGAAACTAACTTCTGCCCTTTTTCTAATATTGACTTCTCTGTTCTACTGAATGCTTTAGAAATAGCATAGTCCTAATACAATCTTATTGTACTTCACAAATATTTCAGATTATACTCATATGTTGACATCAAGACTTGGTCTTCTTCATTTTCTTTTATAACCTCTCCTCTCTTCTGGTGCCCATTCCCTGAACTTAACTATCACATATAACTCCCAAGTACATAATTCCCTTTCTAGATTCTAAATCCATATATTTGAACAGCCCACAGGCACCTCATGCTCAACAGTAATCTATAACTGTACTCATTTTAAATTTTGCCCTCCACTATGAACCCTGCTCTCTATTCTAGTTAAAATGTTACCATTATCACAGCTCTTTGGGAGACATCTTAGATTCGGTTGTCCCATGAAATCATCTTTTAAACTCCCTCCACCCTATTTAAGGCCTTTTATTTTATCTATCTAGTTCACTTGTCTTTTTACAGGCTTCCTGGCTTCCAGTATTCTATTCTTACTTCCAATACATCCTACATAAAACAGAATTTTCTCTCTAAAATGAACTATTAGCTAGCTATTCTAATCCTTCAGTTGTCTCCCCAAATCTATAAGGCAAAGTGCTTATGTTTTTAAAACTCCCTTTTCTGGCTCTATCCTGAAGTGGCCCCTTCCTACTTTTTTCTCACCATATATTCCCAACTTCTGAGTTTTCCCTAAACATGTACTGTTAATGCTTTTCCATACTTGTATACCATTGGATAAGCCATTTTGTTACTACTGAAAAGCAAGTATTCCTTCTATATCCTCCCACACCTACCTTTCAAAACCTAACTCAAAAGACACCTACTCCTAAATCTTAACTATCTTTTCAGATAGAAGTCAGCACTCCCACCTTTATAGCCCTAATTGGATCTTGCACTTTGCACTAACCATTTAAAAATATAATATTTTATATATATATAATATATATATACATACACACACACACACACACACACAAAATAGCATTAATTTACTGGTTCTTCTCAATTTGCCTCTGCCAGTATTAGAAAGTCCTTGAGACTTGGAATCTCCTTTACCTTAAGCAAATGATACAAACAAAAACCAACATTTAATATCCAATGAGTGCTTATTATACATTATGCACTGTTTAACTACCTTTATTTGTATTAGCTTATTTAATTATCATGACAACTTACTGAAATTGGTATTATCCTTCTCAAGAATTATGTGAAACAAAAGCACAGAGAGGTTTAGTCATTTGTTTGAGGTCATGCAAAGAGCAAAGTAAGGAACCAAACTCACATGATTAGGCTCTAGGCAAATATGAATAAACCAATCTTCCAGTCCCCGGCAACAAGCACGGTGCCTGGTATAGAGTAAGTTTCATAAGTATTTGCTAAAGCTCTGCCAGAATAATTTGTATATTATCCAACCTAACAAAAATTTTCCTCAACTCTACTAAGTTATTTAGTGCTAGTGTGCAGTTATGAATTGTGTAAAATATGTAATATTCCCACTCTAGTACAGTAAACATTTTTCCAAAGAAATATATTACTCAGGTAAAGGATAACAGTGTGTACCTGGAAGCTGGTGGTATAGCCCAATGGTAAAGCACTTGCCTAGCAGGAGAAGAACCTGGTTTCAATTCTCAGCACCACATAAACAAAAAAGTGCAATTGGCTTAATTAAATTTTCATTCAGAGAATACTCCACATCCTTTTTTCAGTCCTATGTGGGTCCCTGTATGGTCTGGTCTCTGAAGTCTTTCATCAGTTCTCTATATAACTCACAAAACCACTTAGTATTGTATACAGAAATGAAAAACATCTCCTGTAGATATATGAATTTTTGTTGCATTATTTAGAAGGAAAAAAAAATCTCTGCAGCCAGGCATGGTACCATGTGTCTGTAAACCAGCTATTCCTAGTTACTTGGGAAGCTGATAAGAGAATTGCTCGAGTCCAGAAGTGGAGACAAACCTGAGCAACATAATAAGATCCCATCTCAAAACCAAAGGAACAAAACACACACACACACACACACACACACACACACACACACACACACAATAAATAAATAAATAAAATTTAAAAGCTAAAAAAGCATCTCAATAAAGGTTTAATTTTCACAATTACCAATCTTAGTAACTGACTTAACCCTATCCTAACACAACCACTTCGAACTATATCCTGGCTACAAGGCACATTATTTTTGTTCCTTCAACATACTAAGCTTATTTCTACTTGGAGGAATTCACTTAACCCAGATCTTCACATGCCTAACTTGAAAATTCTGGTTTTAGCTCAAATATCACCTCAAAAGGCTTTCTTTTACTTTCAAATCTATAGTGGTAGCCTCATAACTATACTCGGTAAGTACACACCAGATATTAGCTAGCATATTACTCTATTTTTTCATGGCCTTATTACTAACATTATCTTGATCCTTTTTGTTCTGTTGTTTCCCCTTTTGCAAAATAAGCTCCATTACAACCAAGATGGTTTATATCCCACACTCTGTACCTGGCACACAGTTATCATACAATGGATATTTTTTAAATGACTTGAATGTTAAAATTATTATTAATACAAAAAACATTTGTTTTACCGTAGTTTATATAATTCCTTAACATCTTGCCAAGAAGTTCATATTCCCCATAAAATTGATATTATAATTGAGAACAAGTATATTATGACTAAAGATTCCATTAAAAAATCAGATATGCTAAAGGGAGTATTTCTTCATTTTTACAGCTGTTAACTAGAATGGTTTGGAACACAGAAGCAAAGAGACTAGTCATTATGTTATAGTTCTGCAGCCAAAAAGATCAGAAAGAGTAAAAACAATGAAGAAAAGAAGGGGACACAACAAACCTATCAAATATACTTTGACAATGTTTTTAGTACAAGCAAATGTTCAATATGGAATAATTTCTTGTCAACTTTAGGTTTTGTTGTTTCTAAAAAGTTGGCAAAACCAGCAGCTGGCAATGTAAAAAAAAAAAAAAAAATCTCATAGAAAACAGGTTAAAGGCCTCTGTTTAACCCTTCTGGAAGAGGATCTCTGAGAATCTGATAGATATGGATTTTCTTATCAGAAAAGTGTACATAAAAGTGTTGCAGAATTTCAAAATTGTTTTTTAAAAGACTTCCCAACGTAAGTATAAACAGTGGCATCTATTTAAAGAAAAAAAATCAGACTCACCAGCACTGAGAAACCTGCCAAGTTACCTTCAATAGTTATACAATTTTTAGTTTCTAGAAAATCCTGACTATACTTGTTTTTCAAGTTTTTGACCTAGCCGCTATATCATATAAAAATTAATACTATCTCCATTAGTGGGGGAAACCCACCAAGGGATCATACTAATTAGGCAAAATGCTATATAACCATCTAGTTCTTTTTCAAACTGCTCTGGTATTTAAGGACTTTTCTATCAAAAAGGTAAAATAATCTGGTCCATTTCTTAAATATCTCAAGAAATTAGGAATAGGTGCTAGGAAGTGAGTTTAAAAGAACTAGGATTAATATTTAGTTTTAAGAAATAAATCACATTTAAGAAAATTTTGGTTTTTAAATTTTGGTTTATAAATGTAACTTTATTCTATCTCTAATCATGGTTGGAACAGGACTACTCTACTAATACTTAATTACATGTCTTTTGTGAATTCTCAGAAAAAAATCAAGAAGCTCCATAAAGAAAAACATCAAATATGAGATTCTGTAATAAAGAAAATATTTTTCTTGAAAATGCAACCATAAAATATAGATATCAAGCTATGAATAAATTATATTCTCAAATACTTTTCAACCTCAGAACTAATAAGCCTGGGCATTCTGCATATAAGTACACATTTCTAACTAAGAAACAAAGGCAAACTTGGTACCCAACTTCACAGAGCTGACAATATCTGATAATCCTGTAGCAGTTTTTTTTCATGTAAATGAAGTCCAAATTCTATTTTTTAATATGTGTTAATCTGGCTTCTTTTACTTAACATGTTTTTGAGGCTTATTCCTTTATAATAGTCCCTTTTACTATTACTATAATCCATAGTTTTACTGAAGGGTTTTTGAGTTGTTTTCAGTTAAGATAATAATTAATAGGAGGCTATACATTCTTACAAAATATGAATGAATATTCTTGTAAAGGTCTTTTTAAGGACATGTGTTTTCATTAGGGGTGGGGTGTGTGTGAATACTTTGTGGCCAATTCCATTCCTAGGTTATGGAGTAGGCATGTATTTACAAAAATATTAAATCATTTTCCAAAATAAATACGATTTACACTCCCATCAAAAATGTATAGGAACTCCAATTCCATCATACCAGATTTTATTTATCCTTATATATTACACTGGGTGTTGAAGATACTAGTAAGCAGGGTAGACCAGTCCACAGAAAGCTTACCATATGGAAGGCTTCTACAACTGAAATTTAACTTAAACCTGGATAAATTATTGAGCAAAAAAGGCAGGGAAAGAGCAGACACAAGGGCTAAAGAATGCACATGTATCATTATTTTCATGTTACTACTATAAAGCTCTAGCAAGTTTTTGTGATTGCAGGAATATGCTTTAAAAGGGGAAAAAGTGGTTAGCTCTCTTTTTTTTTTTTTTTAAAAGAGTGAGAGAGAGGGAGAGAGTGGGAGAGAGAGAATTTTAATATTTATTTTTTAGTATTTGGCAGACACAACATCTTAGTTTGTACATGGTGATGAGGATCGAACCCAGGCCACATGCATGCCAGGCGAGTGCACTACCGCTTGAGCCACATCCCCAGCCCCAGTGGTTAGCTCTTTGTTACTGTAACAAAACACCTAAGATAACAGCTTATAAAGAGGAAGCTGATGGTTTCAGTCTGTGATTGGTGAGACCTATTGTTTTTAGGCCTCTGCTGAGGGGTTAAGGAGGAGCACATCATGGTGGTAACATGTGGCATAGCAAACCTACTTACCTCATGGCACCAAAGCAAGAAAGAGAAAGGGGCAAAATCCCACCATTTCTCTCAAGGGCATGTGCCCAACAACTGGAAGACCTTCCACTAGGCCCCATCTCTCTTAAATTTCCATTATGTCTTAATAGCACTAAGACAGGGACTGAGTCTTTAACACATGGGCCTTTAGGGAACACTACAATCCATATTACAACACTCTGCCAGAGTAGGAGTGGGGGATAACTCACAATGCAAAATGCATTCAGCCCTTTCCCAAGGGTCCCTAAAGTCTTAACTGTTACAGCACTGCTTGAAGGTCCAAGTACAAAGTCTCAAGACACAAGTCAATCTCAACTATTAGTATAGCTTCCCTTGGCAGATGGTCCATATTTCTGGCACCTCTACCTTCTTGGCCTCTCTCTCCACTGCAGCTTCAGCTTACCTTTCACAACTCCACACATCCTCCTGTCATGGACTACTTGCAAGGTACTCTGAATCTGCAACACACGGCCTTTCCTGGGAGATTAGTGGAATTCCTGTAAATTGCATTCTACATCCTGCAAAACAGGCATCACATGGATGCAGATGATATCAAGGTCTGGGCCTAATTTGGCCACAGCTACCTTGAATATTTTGCCTTGTTGGCTTAGGCAGTGTAGGGTGGTAAGGGCTTTTGGGGACGCCTTTCTTTAAAAAGGTGAATCAAAAGTTCCAGACCAACCTGGGAACTTAGTGAGACTGGCTCAAAATAAAAAAGGGCTAGGGATGAAACTCAGTGGTAGAGCACTCCACTAAGTTCAAGACCCAGAAACATACACAGACTCAACCCTTCAGCCAGTGATAGCTATGGACTTGCAGGTTTCTGATTCCCTCCAGGCATCTTTCCTACAGTCGCTATGCAAATGTGGTTTCTGAACAGCTCTAATTTCTTTAGCAAGGGCACCCTCCTTGACTGCATCTTTACACATTCTTCTTTTTGGCCAAACTGCAAATTTTCCAAATCATTCTACTCTTCTCATCTGTATTCCTGATTCCTGCTGTAAATCTGGCAAAAAAAAAAAAAAAAAAAGCAGACAGAAATATCCATGCCACTGCCTGAATACTGGGTTGCCTTTGAAATTATATTCACCAGATAAACTAGTCAATCACCTTTAAACTCAGCCTCCCACAAAGTATTGTGGAATGGACAAAATGTATCCAAATTCTGTGCCCTTGGTTTAACAAGGATAGCTTTTGTAGTTTCCAACACAGTCTTCCTTTCCATCTGAAACATCTTCAGTCTGGCCTTTACTGTCTGCATTTTTATCAGTCTCTTGTGCCCACATCAGAACCACTCTTAAGCTCTGCTTATTGCTTTCTGTATCCCACACCTAAACTTTTCCAAACTATTCCCATGAGCCAATTCCAAAGGCTTCTGAACCACAGTCAGTCAGTCACAACAATAACCCCACTTCTCAGTATCAATTTTCTAGGCATCCTTCAATCCAGTCAAATTGACAATCAAAATTAACCATCACAGAAAGCAACGTGGAAAGCATAAATTTTTAAAAGTTGAATAAGTTCTGAAAACCCTATTATATGCCCTCTTTGTATCTCTTGACTTTCACAGCATTTGTCATTCTTGTTGCAAGTCTGTTTTCCCTTCTGGATTAGAATTCATATCTATTTGGGTTCACACCATTGTAGCCACAGTACCTGGCACCTAAGAGGTACTTGATAAATATTTCTTGATAACATGAGATGGAGAGAAGTCAGGAAGTAACATTCAAAGACGGGAAGAAAGGTTTGTTAATTTACATAACAAATTACCACAAACTTAGTGGTTTAAAACAACATACCATAGTTTCATTGGTCCAGGCACAGTTTACCTAGATTGTCTGCTTAGGGTCTCATAAGGCTGTAATCAAGGTGTCAGCATGTTGGGTTCTCATCTGGAGGCTAAGACTTCCAAGTCTACTTAGGTTACTGGCAGAATTGATTTCCTTAAGGGTATAGGACTAAGGGTCCAACAATCTCTTGATGACTTTGGCTGGAACATCACAGAAACTGTCTATAACTTCCTGCCAATATAGCTGCTTATTTTACAAAGTCTTATGAAAATAATGTCACATAATCATAGAAGCTGTATCCCAACTCGGTCTACCTCTTTTTTTGAGGGGGGTGGGCACCGAGTACTGGGGATTGACCTCATGGGCATTTAACAACTGAGTCACAACCCTTCCCCTTTTTTGTATTTTTATTTACAGACAGGGTCTCACTGAGTTGCTTGGTGTCTCACTTTTACTAAGGCTGGCTTTGTCTCAACCTCCTGGGCCACTGGGATCACAGGCGTGCTCTATTGCTCCCAGACTCCTCTCTATTCTTTAAAAAGGCTAATCATCAAACAGGCTCTTGTGGAAAATAATACGTCTTATAAAAAGAATTACATAGACACGCTTAAGAGTTTGTTTGTAAAGTGTAGCTAAGTTTTTACCCATGTAACTACTAAAATTTCCAGGTTAAGATGTATTCAAACTAGTAAGTGGGCAAACAACTAGAGGTACCAAAAGAAATGATCAATTATGGATGTCAATATAGCAAAATAATCAGAAAATTAAAGAAGTATATCCAACAAAGGATATAATTCAATAAAAGAGTGAAAATCAAAGTGATAGAATATCAATGATTACCTCAAGGATTAAAGGTTTTCTCTTCCTTCTCCTTTACCCTGATATTAGACCTTCATGAGCTATACAAAGGTACCAGATCTTTTCACACAGCAAGTCCTACAAATTGAAAGACTTCATGTATACCCAAACTCAGCATTAACCAGGGTTAAGTACAAAGTTGCTAAGGCCAACAGCTAGAGTTGGCGTTTCAATCCACCTTTTATTATTCCTGCCATCTAGTGGCAGGATCAAAAATATAAGCAAGCCAAGCAAGCCAGCTATATTATTAAGTACACAGAGGGGGTTAATAACCTTCTTTACTAGGACTACTAAAACAATAGAAATCTAATCTCACCAAGGGATACACGTGAACACTGTCTAGGTAATAACATTAAACACACAGCCAATTTTAAAACTTAAAATATGGAAATTCACATGAGGATATGTTCAAGCCTAGTATCATTACAGAGATTCATGTAAATATTTAAATAACAGAAAAGCAATACAAATTTCAAGGAATTACTGATATGTGAAAAAGAACTTTTCTAAATCACTTTTACTAGGTCAACTCTAGGACGGAAAAGACCTACCAATATACAGACGGCCACTACCACACCATCATAAATGTACTCATTTATGTATAAGCAATTGTCTTAAGACTACTCTTAACCAACAGGACTCTTTACAAGCAGAGAGCATGCTGTACTTACCAGATAAACAAAGTAGTTGTTTCTCTACTTTTGAGCAAAATAGGAAAGGTTGAAAATGTCTTATAGACTACTTAAAGCTACTCTGTATTTTCCCACTTAAAGTTAAACATATGTCAAATCAAAAAGACATTAGAACACACAGAATAAAACTTCTTCCCAGCAAATTTTATCCAAAAACAGAATTCTTTTAACTTCCTACTTTAACTGGCATTGACAACTACCAATTTTCATCAGTATCTGTTTGAAAAAAGGTTTGTTCTGCTTTATAAGATACTTAATAAACTAATTGGAAAATGGAACAAACAAGAAGTTGGCAACAAAAGAATTACACCAAAATAAGAGGCTGATATACCATTTTGATGCAACTAAAAATATCTGAAAAAATTCCAACTTAGATATAAAACTGCATATTTGATCAACGAAAACTATCCAATGATTATTCAGCTAAGTCCAGTACTGGCTAAAAGTTTAAAAATCTAGACAAAAGAGCCAGACATGTGTTTTTTTCTTTCTATATTACATAATATACAAAAAAAATAATATTATTAAATGTATGTTATATCTGTCAGGCACACATTCAAATAGGGAAAAAATCAACAAACATTACATATAATTATGTTGTATTTACATTCATTTGTTGCTACATTATCTTTTTCAACATAATTATGCAGTATAATATACCATGTAAATAGGATTTCCAACTAATAATCAGATCACATTATGTTATAGTTTGCATTATATTCTTATTATAATATGTATATTATGTTATATATTTGTATATACACATTATATGTAAATCAGGACACACATACTGTAAGATTTATAATTAATATGCATAATCTATAGTAATAATATCTTTTAAAATTATTATTTTTAGTTGTTGATGGACTTATTTATTTATTTATATGTGGCTCTGAGAATCAAACCTAGTGCCTCACATTGGACTTATCTATTTATTTGCTTGTTTATACGTGGTGCTGAGAATCAAATCTAGTGCCTCACACATGCTAGGCAAGCACTCTTCCACTGAGGAACAGTCCTAGTCCTAGTAATAATATCTTGACATACAATTTACTATGATAAAATAATCAAAGTGGTTTGGCCAACTAATAAAATCAAAAGCAAAATGAGCAGTATTCTGTAGGGATTACTCTGGTAGAAAGAACAAAAGATAACCCAAAATAAAGTGATCACTTGAAAAAAAAGTGAGGCATACACAGGCCTTCTCTGGACATTTTTGGTTTTCAAGCTGTAAGGGAAGGAATACTTATAAGCTGAAAAACTACTGAATATTGAAGTGTCATAATAATCACCAAGACAAGTCAAGAGGGATGTTATAAATGAACAGATACTCTTTTGAAAAAAATGCTGATTACAATATGCATAACCTTCACATTCATAATGCAATAATTCAAACAAAAGAATAAAAAGATTTAAAATTTGCAAGGCTGTAAGTCCTAATTGTAGCTCTAGGACTTTGGAAAAGTCACCTAACATCATAAGGCTTCAAATAAAGTAGCTAGATTGGTCTTTCTCGAGCTGAATTGCATGGATTACTGTTGTTTTAAATGTGTCCCGGAAATCCATGGGTTAAAAACTGAATCCTCAATGCAACAGTGTTAACAGGTGGGTTTAGTTCTGAAGGGTCTGCTCTCATGAATGGATTAATGTCATCATTAGGAAGTAGATCGGTTATAAAACCAAGACCAATCGTGTGCATATGTGGGTGGATGTGCAAGATGTACATTTTGTCACATGTGTGCTCTCTTGCCCTTCTACCTTCCACCATAACAATGCAGCAAGAAGGCCTTCACCAGACACAGGTTGCTTGACCATGGACTTCCCTGTCTCCAGAGATGTAGGAAATAAATATCCGTTTCTTCTTAAATTACCCATTCTCACTATTCTGTAATAGCAAAAAACAGATTAAGACAAATACCAATTTAAGTAAATAAAGCTAGTATGAAGATTCCTAAATTAAATACTAAATATTATACTGAAATTAACAGTTTATTGATGAGCATCTTAGCTCGTAATATGTAAATGCCTATTGAAAATCAATATAAAAGGATGTGGCAAGAATTTTTTTCCAAATTTAAATTTTGAACTGCAAGTTCTAGGATATGTGGTCTGTAGAGTACATTTTGGCAAACACTCTAAAAATAATTTTTTCTTATTTCTTGCATACATGACAATAGTGGAATTTTAAGTTTTCTTCTCACATGAAGTTTATTCCTTATTCCACAGAAACCAAAAGCTATCCAACTTAGCTAGTTTAAATCCCTTAGACATTGCTCCTTTTTCAAACAGAAAATATCAGCAAGAAAAAGAGTGAAAAAAGAAAATAACAAAAAGGAGTAAATCAATTTTGTCCTTTTTTAAAGGTGTTAGGGAGAGGTAATTAGAAATATTGAACTATATGAAAGCTTCAATATCCGTAACATTTTAAAAGAAACTACCAATTTCTATAAAATAATAACATTCATTATTCCACAGGGGTTAGCATGTTTATCTTAAAACCTGTTTGAGAATTACAGATATATTCATTAATGAGGGAAGAGGGGCTAAGAATTGAACCCAGGGCCTCATATGTGCTAATAAGACGGCATTGTACTGCTAAACTACACCTCTACCCCCAGTTTATTGAATTTTAAACAGATTTATTTTTTCCCCCTGTTTTGCAAAGACTGCTCAAAGTGGTGGAATGTCACTTTACATTTTTAGCCAAATTACTTGACATTGGTACTTTATCGGAGTAACATTATATGATATAATAATCAAAGTGGTTATTATAGCAAACACATTATACTTGGTTACTTCTTGAAGAGGGTAACTTAATTCTTTATGACTTAAAAATGAAAGAATCTGGGGCAGGAAAAGTAAAAATGAATGAAAGCCTTGGTCATGCAATGGCTAGAACCACTGACAGAAAATATTCTTGCTCTGTATTCCACATGTCAAGAATCTTTCCAATGAGTAAAAATACTATTATCACTTCCACTTCTGCCTATGAATCTTAGATCCAAGAAATATGAAGTGACATAAAAATAAGTCATGCTGCCTGAAGCACTGCTTTACACTAGGCAAGCTATACTGAGGTGTCTTCATATACAGAATTGCAATAATTGAAAACTACAAACCAAATCTTCCTAATTTGATGATTGGGAAAAGTGTCTAAAAATTTATTTATATCTTCTTGTATTTGTTCAGACATGAGAGAAAGTTGTTTCATTTTATTCAAAGCTCTGCATTTTGGAGATCAGAATTGTTCTGTGACATTTTCAGCTTTAAAGCAACTCAACAGTACTCAATGCATGCCTACATTTTTTTTTTTTAAGTACAAAAGGCAAACATTTAAATATGAAACCAAGAATTTCTAGATTCTAAATAATACTGAAAAAAAATATTTGGGTCACAATACTTAAGAATCTTAATTCCCATGATAAAGTTTGGAAGTAGGGGCAGGCAAGAAAATCTCAAATCTGGTAAATACCATTCTACTCTTGACAATTTCAACATACTCTCAGATATAGCATTGATAGTAACCAGTCTATTTAAAACAAAAGGGAGTGAAGTTAGACAATCCCTTAAAAACAAATGCAGAATGTCTTCTCTGATATAAAGGGGGTGACTCAAAATGGGTTAAGAAAAAGAGCATGAGAAGATTACCACTAAATAGGGAAGAGAGGTGGGAGGGAATGGGAGGGAGAAGGGGAATTGCACGGAAGATGGAAGAAGACCCTCATCTTTATACAAAATACATGTATGATGATGTGAGGGGGAAAAATGTGTCACATTAGATTGGGTAGAGAGAAGTGATGGGAGGTGAAGGGAGGGGAAGGGGAGATAGGAAGGGCAGCAGAATAGACACTAGTATTGCTGTTATGTATATATGTGTCTGTACAAGCAATGTGATTCTGCAACCTGTACACTTGGAAAAATGAGAAAGTATACCCCATTTGATTCAAATGTATGATATGTCATGTGCAACTAACAAAAAAAATAGTACAAAAAAAATAAAAAATAAAACAAAAGGGTAGGAAATGTTTTGGCAGATACTGACTAGCTAATCCAAATGAATAATTTAGAAGCAAAAAACTGAGGAAGAAGAATGTCAGAGAAGACTAGAAAAAACCTGGGGCTAAATGTAAGGGTTCCAGCTCCATCATTCTAGGCACATCATCTAGAATCAGCTATCCTTAATCTTCACAATTTAATGTAGCTAAGTGTACACATTTGACTTCATATGCAAACTTTACTTTAAAAATAATTTATAAAAAGATATATGTTATTACTTATATCCAACATTGCTTAAATTATACAAATTCTTTCTAAACATAATGATTTTTATTTTACTTCAAAAGGAAAACTTTTTGTATAAAGGCTATTTATACAGGATACTATTTAAATGTAATTATTTTAATAATTAAAATAAACTATCTTAAATGAGAGATCTGCCTTTTAATAAAGTGACTGACTCATTTAATAACCTTTAAAAAATATCTTTATTTTAAAAGATTTTAGTTGTTCCTCACGCTCATTTTTCTACAAGACTAGCCTTTACACAGTTTTAAGATCTATTTCATCTACCTCACATAGTTTCATTATCTTGTTCCATCTTTAAATGCCAGATAGCTGTGTAGCATAATAAAATAAAAATAAAAGCCTTCTTTCGCTCTGATTTAGAGTAAAAATGATTTGGGGATTGAAACTAAATGTCCACAGAGCAAAGTTATTAAATATTGAAAAATAAGAACATATAACATGTTTCAAGTATCAATGCATTCAACAAATACTACAATAGATTTTTTTTTAAAGAAAGCACACTGATAAAGATTTTTTTTCCCAAATCAGATATTATTGCTAAGTAAAAACATCTTGCGAGATCAGTATAGTCCATCATTTTTAGGACTCACAGGATAACACTGCTATTATTATATGAAATTATACTATAATTAAAGGGCTGACCTGTTATTTTTCTAGAGTTCAATTCATAGTAAAAGAGATAAAGACCCTTGGTTTATTAACATAAAAGATCTACTATATTCAATGATGTTTTCAGTAATTAGACATAGACAAAGCTATTTTCATTGCAAAGACACTTTAATGGAGACAAGAAACTTATTTCATTTCTAAAGAGTGTTTTTATTTAGCATTCTTTAACCTCATGTTAAAGTTTAAATGAGACCAGTCAGAGCTATGATGGCTTCCTAAAGTATCGCTGTATTTGCATATTAATTGCCTATAACTACTATCAATGTATACAATAAATTCAATTCTTGTTATTCCTAAAATGTCAGTTTACAAATTTAATTTTTATTGGTATCTCCTTCCATTTACCATCTCAAAAATTAACAATGAAATTATCATAATTCATATGGTTTTTGTGATATTAACTCATCCTTATTGTCTAATTCAGTATTCCCTAACTAGTTAGTTAAAACATGAGATAGAACTCATGTTATTTGTATTTTGAGGAAATACTCATGAAACTAAAATCTTCCACAAAGATTTTCCTAACCCATCCATCTAGCTATTCACCTCCCAACAGCTAATGGCAATCAATGACACATAAATCGTTTCTTCTGTAAACACTATTGTCTCCTTTCTTCCTCAACTTTCTTCTTCTATAAGATTAAAACAATTTTATTGAAAGTGGGATTACAAAAAAAAGAGCAAGACTATAATGTTTACTGTACATGATTTACTGCCATAGCAGTCAAATTCAAGATTTAGCTAATTATTACACAAAAGATTCACTGTACCTAGTACCATGATGACCAAATCATATATATGAATGATTATTAAAGAGAAAAGGTCTGCTCTTGGTATTTAATGAGCACTCATTAAGTTCCTAATACTGTGTAAGATACTGCAGGAAGATTAGAAATTACTTTCTTGCTTTAAAGAATCATTTGTCTATAATAGGAGTTGCAATAAGTTATAGCAACAGTAACAATAAATTATTATTATTCACTACAAGGGAAAATGAGCATCAAAATTCAAATCACCATAACAGTATCTTAACCAATTCAGGCAAACAAATAACCAAGTCAAATGACTTGGTCTTCTTGAGTGCTTTTACTTTACAGGTGTTAAAAGTCTTCCAAAGAACTCCAGTCTATTCAATTAAATTAATAAGTAAAATTTAACCAAAGTAATTTTGTTTTATACTGGGATTAATAACCCCTGTACCTAATTACCTCCTCATATAAGACCAATAAGCTATTATCAAATTGATATTCCTCAAAGAACAATGCTTACCATGTTTCTTAAGAGTTAATTTATTTCAGAAAAGTATATCCGCTTGAGGAATTCATATAAGCGAAATACCAGGGGTGTTAAAAATAGCTTAGATCATTAAGTTGGACCATTATCCAAATAGAGCCTACCTAATACAAGGCATTTATATTATATCACAGCATGTACTACAGGGGATTTTGTGGTGAAGGGACATATATCTTTTTTTCTTTTTTTTGCAGTGCTTAGGAGTAAACCCAGGGCTTCATACATTCTAGGCAAGTACTCTACCACTAAAATTACATCCCCAGTCTGTTGTACATCTTCCTTATGATACTTGGTTTAAGTTTTAAGTTTGAATTCTATAGAAACCCTGGCTGACTACATTGAGAGTTTGAAGAAAGGCAGTCCTAGATTAAAACTTTTCTTCAGTTAACAATGAATTAACTATGATAAAAGCTCATTATTTGTTCAAAAAATAAACTATCCACAAGTAGCAAGGGTTACATTTATGCACAATAGAAAAATACCATCAAATTTGATCTAAATGATTGACCAATAAATAGAAATGCATTAGAAAGCTTTCATATTTGTTTCATTGAAGAACTGCTAATTAAAAGAAAACCTTGTAGGAATCAGGTTTCCAATGTTCTAAAACATTTGCTAACACACACAAAAAATTCTCATATCCCAGCAGATTTCAAGTTTCTACATAGAGACCAATGATAGCCTTTTATTGTTCTTTGAATTAAATTTTTTATCCTTTGAGGACAGTTTTTGAAGGAATCTTCATAATATCATACCTTTTACTAAATCAATAAAGGAAATGAAATGGAGAAGAATAAAATTGGTAGCCATGAAATAGCATAAGGAAGCAACATGGAAAACAATAAGAGAAACACAAGATAATATTTGAGATTCCGTATCAACATAAACAAATATCACACACACAAAACAGGATCAACAATCCTCTACAAAAATACCAGCACATCAAGTAGCTTGTGTTCTTTGGGTTCTCCTAAATTCCTTCAGTTCAGATTCCTTTCCAGTATTCAGTTTCCTTATTTCAAAAATTACCGACCAACTACTCTCAATTTTAATACACACATATACTTCAATATAAGCAAACAGCTGATAAAAGCCATAGTTTTTTTGTTTGTTTTTGAGATGAGCTCTCCCAATGTTGTCCAGGCTGGTCTTGAACTCATAGGTTCAAGTGAATGTGTTACTGCAGCCTCCTGAGTAGCTAGGACTACAAGTATGAGCTGCCATGTCCATTAAAAACCATAGCTTTAAAACTAGTAATTGTGCATTCATATTATCATTTGTCTCTTGAAAGAATATTCTCCACCTTCAATTCCCTCATCCTTGGATTCTTAGTGTCTATTGAAAGACTGACTGACTCTGGTCAGGTAGCACCTTAAAAATAGTTGTCAAGGTTTTCTAGGGACAAAATTGTCTCCATCTTAAGAGTTAAGCTTTGATAAATTTTTTAATCTTAAGTGAAGAGGTATAGTCTTCCCCTTTCCTTTCTTATAAGCACTTCCTGCTATAAAAGAGCAGCCAATCTCCTGAGGTGGATAAAATGCTTAGTCAAATTATTAGCCACATATTCTTGACTACTCTTTGACGAAAAACAATGGTGGGCAAAAAGAATGAAACACCAAAGCCCCATTTATCTAAAGTCTAAAAGTAGGCAAAACTAAACTATGTTATTTAGGAATACACAAAGTTTCATCACTTATGAGAAAAAAAAAGGATTTATTAATCACTATAAAAGTTGGCAGGTGGGGGATTGGGAAGGCATACATCAGGGCCACTGAGTAGCAATGATCTTGATCTGGGTAAAAGGTCACATGGGGTTCATTTCTACTATATATGATTTATACTTTTTCAACATGTGTAATAGTTCCACATTAAAAAAAATGTTTTAAAGACTGAAATCACCTTTTCATCTACAATAAAAGGTTTTGCAGAACACATTTGTTTGTTTATATAAACATTTAAGACTTATTTTCAAAGACTACCTCAAAGACTATAAGAATGCTGCCATACTCTTATTATTTTTACTGTTGATTGCTCAAGTAAGATGGTGTAATAATTTAACAAGTCAGTTTCTAGTCATGATCCTTTCCTCCAATTTCATTTGGTTAATTGGTTTGATGTTCTTAAGGCAAATCTGGCCAGCAACAAACAATCAGGTACATGGTTTTTCCTATCACCAATTCCAAATTAGTAAATTTCACAAAAGTTCCATTTGTTCCCACATCTAAACTTGAATTGTCAACATTTCCAATACTGTCAATGCAAAGTGAATGGTAACAGAAAGTAACCTCCCTTCATCTGCTCAAGTAACAATTTTCAAATAACCTCTCAAAAACACTCTAATGCAGAAGGCCAAAGAAAATGAAAAAACAATCTAGCCAAGCTACAACAGTATTAAATCTTCAGTATTTCATCCCTCTGTTCTTCAGCTTCTTTTCCAGAAAGCAAAAAGGGAGGTGGCTAACAAATACTCCAAAAAACCCATTAAGATATTGAATTCTGAGTCTTCTCTGAAAGTTCAATTATTTGCTTCATAATCCCTTTGGCTAGCTAGACTGGCTTAATACCTCCAATCTCATTACTATGAACTTTCACAGACAAAATAAATCTAAACAAAAACAACATTCAACTGGATTCAATCATCTATTCCTATAATCCAGCTACTCCCTTAAAAGTCCCGTTTCTGAAAATTTCCTGGTCATTCCAGTTAAATAACTTGAAATATCATTAACTCTCCTTTCTCCCCTATATTAAAACAATCAAAATAATTAACCATCATTCGACTAGTGAGCTTAGTTAGCTAGAGGAAAGACTGGCCATTTTGATAGGCCAGTATGTTAAGAATTAAATTAGAAAAACTGATTGAAAAACATAAATTAAATGGAGGACATTTTCATTTAAGCCTGCCTTGGAGGCAAAGAGTACAGTAAGAAAGAACATACACTTTGGAGTCAGGTAGACCTGTTCTTTTCATTCCTTGTGGAGAATACTGAACAAAATATATTTTGTCTATGGAAATAAAAGCTGCCCCCCGCCATCTCCTCAATTCTAAGATACAAATTGTAAAACACTATAAAAACTTTGATCTACCATTCAGAACATATAGTTAAGTTATCCTACAACACCCAGTTCCACAGAAAGAAAAAAATGGTTATAGGTGATATGGTCAATTTAATTAGTGTAACAATAATAATCCTTCAGATTTATTTATCTACAAACAACAAACTTGGACAACATAAAAGGCATTCATACAATTTATGCACAAGTTGTATTCCAAAATATGTTTATGTCTTTCATTTGACAATATGAAAATATTTTTCCTAAGGCATAAAATTCTAATAGTGGCTAGGCATTTCCAGTACCAAGCCTATAAATGCCAATTAACCTACATTTATCTAAAATATGGGAATCTCTGGAGCAACTGTTCCTACCTGTCCCAACACTTATCTCCACCTAAGACCACCTCCCCAGCTCCTCCTACATTGCTATTTCCATCAATATTTGAATCCTTGGAAATTATTCATGGTCAGAGAAGTATGGTAAGGTGAGGACACTTCTCAGAAAAGTGATTTTAAAACCAAAAATCACCCATCAGATTCAAATAAAGCAGAGGGGTGAAGACAAAATAGTAAGTTAATCATTTATATTCTTTCTCCTTTCAGTAACACAAATTTGTTTCACACAGTACATTTGCAGGTCCTGGACTATATATATTGAACTTCAAGTTACTAACCAAAACCTGGATGGATGACAGTAGGGATAGAAACAATATTTATACACATGGTATGTTTAAGTGTTTCAGAAAACAAATGCTATCCAGAAATAAGAGATTTTTATCATGGAGTTGAGGAACAAGGATAACATTCCTCATATCAAAGTAAACAATGCATGACCAGTCTTTAAGCAGCATTTAAAAGCAGCAATGAACAGAAATAATAAAACAAAGTAAAATATTAACTGAAGAATCTAGGTGGTGTGTATCTTTCCATTTTCCTGTATGTCTGAAAATTTTCATAATACAATCATTTGGCAATAAATAAGTCTGTTGAATTGTGATGGTTTTGTAATTCAAGTTAACAGCAGTCTTATGGAGCCCTAAAATCATTGTTTTCAAAGTAAACAAACTGAAAAAAACGTGATTTGGTCATTCAGAAATATTAACCTTTCCAATCTTTCTTTGAGAGTCTATGTGTACTAATGAATACTAAGATATTATAATAGAGAAATTTTAACATTTTCCTATACACTCAATGCTTTTTGAGAATATAAAAACTGGAGATCAGGCTGCTAAGTTATCCCCATATTCATAAAAACTAGGTCAGAGCCAGTAACAGAAATTCTTACTTTTGAGTTTCTAATGCTTATTCTACAACCAATCTTGTCTTTATGTATACTACTCATGGCAATAAGGAGCTTGCAGTCCTACCCAAGTTAGCCCTCAAGATATAAAAACCCTAAAAAAAGGTTTGAAGGTCTTTGATGATAGATCCTAACTACTCCAGGACCTATTATATGCCTCATGAAATCCATGATTACTACTTATGGGAGTAACATTATTGAAAGCGGAAGGTCCAATCTCAACATCTATTTCAACAACTCAAGGCACCTCCCCTTCTCCCCACTATGCATACTTGCAACTTTGTTCTCAGAAGCTCAAGGCCTGAAAATATTTTAAATTACAATGAAATCAGTGACAATATACCTGTTTTGAAGTGCAGCTGGACTGCTGTTGCTAATGATCCCACAGTCAAAATTACTTTTTAAGATTTGGGGGCGTTTTTCTAAAACTTGTTTTGTTACCCATTTTGTCTTCTTCAGAAATAAGGTCAATAGCATCTTATTGTCATCTGCAAAGTGAAGAAAAACATGGAGACCTCAAAGTACAGAAAGTAGTCCCCAATTTACAAACAACTTATGTTCCAAGGCTTATCACTTCTTTGAAAACATGTTTGTACCAATTAACCTATTTCTACATAGTTTCTATGGAAACTTTACATTCCAACTTTTGACTCTTAACTAAAACTTTGAGCCCTGTAAAAGGCATCTGCTGCCTTTTTAATTATTACAGACAAAAAGCTAAGGTTCAGAGAATTCTCTTTCTCTCTGAAGAACCCACTATATAACCTGTAAAGTTAAAGAACAGGGTAGCTTTCCTGACACAGGGAGTTTTTACATTGCTTCTGTGGAAAAAGCTACCACAGTTTAACAAGATAACTACTGTGGGAAAGGATCTAGGTATTTAATGTACAAGCATGAATAGTTACAATAAAAATATGCAGAAACTAAACCTGAATTGTCAATAAAAAACAATTTGCTCTAGATAAAAAGAAGATAGGTGCTATTTAAATTAGTTCATCAACCAAATTTATGGTACCTGAAGACAACATAATCTCAAACTGATTCCTCATGACCAACTGAGAAGGAAGCAAAATTATTGAAGAGGGGAGGAAATTGTAACCAAAAATGTTGCCAAGTTCTAGAAAAAGGCAATGTACTTTAATTCAATAAGTATGCATTATTTAAGATTTATAAAATAACTTGGGTGACAAAGTTAAGAAACAAGTATAACTGTGTCAACAAGTCACTTTTGGTAGCTAACTCTCGAGTTTCCCAAAATTTAAGTACTACTGTAAAATTTATAGAAACAACTTGCAGAGAATAAGTTCACTAAAGACTTCAGAAATGAAACCAGACTTGGAAAAGGGGGTTGAGAAAGATGTGGGCAGGCCAAAATAAATTGGTTTGCATATACATTCTCAAAGGAACATTTAAATATTATGAAAGGTTCATGCCATTGCTATATGACAAGCAACTCCAAGCTAGTAATATAACACTAGAGTGGCTACTAGAGTGGTTAGACTGAAGACCTGTTAAAATGTTGGGGTTATTAGTAGCTTTAGAGAAAAGCTGCTTTAAAATCCAAACAGGTAATCTATACAATCCCCTCTTTGCATTTTTTTCCCAACAAGAATGATGACAAAAATGAGACAAAAGAAAGAATAACATGCCTATTTGAGATCTTCAAAAGATATGAAAAGAAAAATCAAAGTGGGCAGACAAGGGTTTTAGGTTTTTTTTTTTTTTTTTTAATCGGAAACCTGGTTCTCTCATTAAGACACCTGAATTAGCCATTATAGGTGAGTCATACTGACAAACAAATTTTCATTCACAAAAAGTATAGACAATTCAATTACTACATATATTGGTTTACTACTAATAAGAATGATCTAACATTATAAGCATAAACATTTCATCAAGAATATAATAAACATGAATATTAAAATTCTCTTAATAAGCAGAATACCTAAATTAAGCAGGTCTTTAAGACTGAAAAGATGTATGTACTTTTTGATTAGTGGATATGAACTAAAATTCAAATGATACAGACTTACTAAAAGATGAATAAGAAAATACATAGAAAAATACAAGCAATACAGGCTTTTATGTTAATGAAAAAGGATTATGCCTTGAAAACATTCTTGAAACAGGAGAAAGACGGCAACTTTTAATCCTTATTCCTTTTTTTTTAAAGCAGTATTTAAGCACTTTGTAAAGTAATCTAATAAGGCTATCCATGATTACATAATTCAATTTTAGTACTAAACTTTGGCTGATGGTATAGATTTCTAATCTTCCTGCAAAATAAGGAAAAAAATGATAAAAATCATCTCATCATTCAGTTGTGAAATTTGTCTGCAAAACAATTTCAGCTTCAGAGTTCCTCTTAAACAGTTCTCAGGCTTCCTTGTAAAAATGTTACTTTGAAAATATTTAAAAATTACTCTCTGGAAATACTAGTTACAACTTTTGTTAGCCAACATGTTTGATCAACCATGCACTTCTGCTTTAATCTGAAAAGACATAACTTTCTCTTTTCAAATTGTTCAGTAAATACCAGAAGTTTTCATTTTCTGGTTCTAATTTCATTTTATCTAATTTGCTTAAGTGTTTCAAAGCTAAGACTACCGAAGTATGCTGTGTCTAGTGAGTGAGGTTTTGTGGACATTCTTAGGCTCATAATTAATCCACACCAAAATATTCCTTCTGTGATTTCAAATAACAAAAAGGTTGTAAAAAAAGAAAACTAGAGTTAAAAAATATATAAAACCTCTAAAATGGGATTAAAAATGTCTCACAGAATGACAAAGTAATTAACTGTTTATCTACATTGAATTCTCCATGAGTGGGCCCCTCTAATCGTCAATACATGTTGTAGTATGAATTTCTCTCTTCATAAAAGCAGAACCCATATCCAATCTTAATATAAGTTAGCCCTCAGAAGACTTAATCTATATTTAGTGATTCAACAAGATTATCTATGTATTTCAAATGATAAAACATTCTAAAGTTTAATAAGGTCTAATTAAAAAGATTAAATCAAGGCTGATAGGGCAACAAGATGAATTAAATTAGCTTAAAAGACAAGTCTCAGGTGGAAAAACTTAACTCAGGTTGGCAAATTGGGAAAAAAGTTAAAGCAATCTTCCTGCCTAGATAACACTATCTAATTTAGTACATTGGTCTGTGAGTTAAGAGTCGAGTAATTTCCTAAAACACTGGGGTAGTCCCTTACACTAAGAGCAACTTCGACACTATAATCTAGGGCTCCTATTCTGTGGTACTATTTGTTCTCTTATCCACAAACCTTCCTGCAGACACCGATAAAGGAACTAATGCAATGCTTTCGGAAACTGTGCATAACACACTGAAGGTGACAGTTTGGCTAACAGAATAATGATCTTGCTCTAAAAAGCAACCCGAGATGATTGTGGAACAGTGAGGTGCTAAGCGCACTTAATAGGGCCTTGAAAAAAGGCCACTCCTGAAAATACTTAATGCTGAATAAATAAGAGTCGCTGGCTTTCAGATCACTTTCAGGGATATTATTTCCTTTTCTACAACACTCCATTCTCCTTTTCCCTTCTCGTATGAGAGCAAAAAAAAAAAAAAAAGAGAGAAAAGCATAAAACTGCAAGGCTGAGCAGACGGGGTTCGGGCACATCTAGACTCACCTCCAGTGTTAACAGGGCAACCCCGGGCCGATCCCATCCCAACTAGCAAAAAACGCGCCCTCAAAAAAATGAAAGAGCACGCGAGCCTCGGGCGGGGAGCGCTAGGAGACAGCCCGGAGTCCGCGGAGGAGACCCACTGACTCCCGGCGCAGCGGGTCGGAACTCTGCGCCCAGAGCGGCTGCGCCCACCCTCGCGGCTTTGGTCGCACTGGCCCTGCCGAGGGTCAGGCTTCCGCTTCGGGACCCCGACGCCCCGCCTCAGGCTGCTCGGGGTAAACTTCGCCCGCAGCTCCGGGACCGACGCCCGCCGCGGCCGGGACGCGAGCGGGGCCAAGACCCAGAGAGTCGCGGCAGGCAGAGGCGCCGTCCCGCGTCCCCCGGCCGCGGGCGGGGGAGGGGCAGCGGGGTACTTACCACGGGTCGAACTCGTGGATGATGCTCTCGAAGCGGATGACCGCGAAGAGCCGCGAGCTGAAGCCGGCAAGCCAGGCCAGGAAGAGGATGGTGAAGGAGAGCAACGACTGCCAGCCGGCCGGCTGCGACAACCCCCCGGACAGCCCCGCGGGGGCCGATTTCGGCGGCGCCGCGCCGCCCGCCGCCTTGGACGCGCTCTGGGCCCCGGGCCCGTGGTGGCCCTGCCGGCTGTTCCCCAGGGCCATGAGACCGCTCCAAGGGGACGAGTTGAGCGACGACTTGTGCTTGCTCTCCGGGGCCGAGGGCTCCGCCATGTTGTGCCCCGGCGGCGGGTCTTGCTCTCCTCCGCGGCCGCGGCCGCCGCCGCCTGGTGCGAGGGGTGCTGGGCGGGGACCCGGAGGAGGAGGAGGAGGGAGAAGAGGAGGAGGAGGAGGAAGAAAAGGGAGGAGGAGGGAAAAGCTCAGTGAGCTCCCGCCCTCAGCGCCGCGAGGCCGGGGGACGGGGGGGTGGAGGCGGCGGCGGGGAGTCTCCGCCTCAGCAGCGGCCGCGACCGCCGCTCTCTCAACCCAGATGGCCCCTGCGCCCCACTAGCCATCCGTATCCCCAGTGCAGATGCGGCGGCGGCAAAAGCAGACGGGACGAGGGTGCCAGAGAAGAAGGAGCAGACGGAGGCAGCACCACAGCTCGGAGAAGCAATGACATTCTCTCTCACACCCGCCGCCCGCCCAGCGGAGAAGAGCAGGAGGAGGAGCTCCCCGAGTCCAGGCGGAGCTCAGGCAACGTCTGGCTCCGCCCCCGACCCAACAGGAACTGGCCCCTCCGCCTGTCACAAAGCGACAGGTCCGTTAGGGGGCGGGCCCAGAACCGTGGCACCCACCAATAGGGGTGAGTGCTGAGGCGGGGTTTGGCCCAACGGTCCTCCTCCTCCCCCTCCTCTCCCCCTGGCGGCCTCGCGCCCATTCGCCCCAAGCAGCAGAGCTGCGCGGCTACGGCTTCATTGTCAGTTGAAAGACGCGGTTTCGTGCGCGTGTGCGGTCTACGAGGAAAGGCGCTAGGCGGCTCTGCTCGCTTCACAGAGCTAAGCCTGGCCTACTGATCGGGAGGTGGTCAAGCACAGCCGACCAGCCCCCGCCAAGCCCGGTTAAAGGGAAACAAGAGCGCTGACCGATAGGGCGCTCACAGGCTCTCCGCGGTCGTGACTTTTAACCCGCTCTGTGCGGAGCGCCCACCACGTGACAGCGCGCAGGCGCGCTGCACCAGCCCTGGGCGCGTGGTTCTGGCCGCCGGGCTCAGCTGCCCAGTTGCCCCGCACCGGGCGCAGGTGGTGATCCCGCGGCTGCAGTGACACTGCCGCGCCAATTGCGCCACATGTTTAGCCCCCCGTGAGCGTCACACGGGAGCTAGGATCCCAGAGAGGACCGGTTTACTGGCGCGGACAACTTGGAGCCGGCAAACGCACACCTAGCTCCAGAAAGACCTAGCGGGGCAGGCTAAACACTACCTTCTTTCTCCCTTTTTCATTTTTTATATTTGCTAATAGCAAAAGTAAAGTCTGTTCACAGAAAACATGGGCAAATGCAGGAATTCATAGTTAACTGTACACATTCCTATACTATCAACTGTTACCAAGTCTTACTTTAGTAAATAACAGAATGAAAATCCCTGTACACGAATATTTGAATATCTAGGTTGTATTTTTACACCTCCCTTCACTTTCCTCACACCTCCCTCACCCCTCCCAAATAAACTATTAATGAGTAGACTAAACTCAGGATAAAATGAATTTAAGTGGACCAGCTGAGAAACTAGAATTGCTCAGATTTATAAGCCCCACGAAAGGCGCAGAGCTTGATGTATAATCATTGCTCAGTAAATATTTGATTAACTTCTCACGTACATTCGCAGTTAATTGCCCATTTTATTAGGTATGTAACACCTGGATTTAAAAGGGTGTATTTTACCAGTAACTTTAAAGCACTTAATTATGTTCTTAAATTATGTGAATTTTTAAAATACAAATTGTGTTTAGTTGGTCTTGTCAAAATGTCAGATAAATTTTTAAAAAATGTGCCTAGTTTGAGGTGGCTCTTTGAAACTAATGGATGTAGCTACCCTTTTAACCTGCTAAGTGATTAACTATTCTCATTTGCATACAAAATAGTCATATTTAGAGTGAAAAGTTTCCTAGAAATAGGCTTTCTAATCACCAATTTACTAGCCAACATTTATTTATTGACATCTACATTTTGATGAGAATTATGATAGAATATTAACCAATCCCTTTGTACAGAGAAAAGTAACATGTTTTGTACAGAGAAAAGCCCACACAGTACATGCTAAAATTACAGCATTTAGAGCATATTTTTTATCCATGTTCCATGAACTAAAGCTCCATTGGCCTAAAATAAAATTTATTTTGTTTTTATTTTAACTTGTTTGAATACTTCTGTTTTGTTTTGTTTTGTTTTATGTGTAGACATTCCCTGGTGAGTTCTACATGATCTTCTTTTGCTTCCTTTGTTGCTTTTTAATGGCCAGAAGCTTGTTCTAAAAAGTGACAAGTCTTGGTTCAAGTTCCAAATTATTGCTTATTAGCATGTAATGCTGAACAAGGAGCCTGCATAGATTGCCTTTCTTACACTTAAAGTCAGTTGTTGAAATTGAGATAGCTTATCTGAAGACACTGTAGAAAATTATTAACAGGCATACATGCAAATGCTGAGTAGTGGTAAAGATAAAAACAATATGAAAACCCTTTTATTCTTAATATTCATTCACTCATTCATTGAGCAAATAATTATTGAGCTCCTCCTTTATGCTAACCACTGTGTAGGCACTGGGATGCAACAGGAACCTAAGAGACATGATTCCAGCCCTTACAGAGCTCACCAGCTGGCCCTAGGAAATGGACACCAACTGAATTATCAGTATTAAGTACCAGAATGCAATGTGACAAACACTCTGGAAGGCCCTTACATGGGTGGTTTGATCTACACAAGGCTGGGAAACTACCCAGAGGAAACAACACTTATGGTGAGGATGAATGGACCACGGGAAGAAGAATGGAAAGAGATTCAGACAGAGAAGAGCATACAAAGGCCCTTTATGGGGCAAGGAAGGCAAGTCCAAGGAACCCAGAGAAAGGATAATACAGTTGCAAAACAGACAGTGGGACCAGATAGGGCAGGTCATGTTAAGAAGTGGAGTTTTATTTTTATTTTATTTTATTTATTTGCTTAATTTAAACCTGAAAATATTAGGAAGGCATAAAGGGCTTTCAGCTGGGTGTGATGTGTTTGAGATGAAGTGAAAGAGTTGATCAGCTGTATGTTTTTAAAGACTACTGAGGCTACAGTGTGGAAAGCACTTTGGAGAGACCCAAAAGAAATCTCACTCTACCTAAGACTTCAGAGATTATTTTTATGAGGAATATATAACTGTAAGATCATGAAGGAACCCTTAGAAATAAGTTGCAACATTGTGAATTCTTAATTCCCAGCCTATCTACACAGAAAAATGGTTTCCAGTTTGTGCAGGAAGCTTCAGTGTGTTTGCTTCTATGTACTTGAGCTTCTTGATCTTACTAGATGCCTAGGTCCTCCCAGAGTACATATCTCTAGAGAGTCAGTCAAACACTAAGATTGAAGCATGTTAGTAGGGTGATGTGACATCAAGAGGCCCAGTTCTATTTGGGTACTTCTGGGGAGAGGCAGTATTTAAGCTAAAACTTGAGGGACAAACAGAAGTTTACAAGATATATCAGGAAGAAGAATGCTAGACTTCTAAACAGGAACAAGTTTTAAAATTAATATGCAAAATTCAGTATTAACAAGGGTGCATTGGGAGACGAAACTGTAAGGGAGATAAGAACCAGATTATCAAGGACTTGTCTGCCTGGTTAGATATTAATCTGTAAGCAGCTGGGAACCATTGAAACATTTTGAACAATAACATGATCAGACATGATTGATGAAAGAAAAAAATTCTAACAGCAGTATAAAGGATATATTGGAAAGGGTGAGAATAGATGCAGGGAGATCAATAAGGAGACATTTTTAGAAGGTTAGACAGGAAAATTAGATGCCAAAGCTGGGATGGTAGGGCCAGAGAGGAGAGGACTACTAATAGGAGAGGCATCAAGAAGGAAGAATTCAGATGTTAATGGTATGGACAAGATAAAGCAAGTTGGGGTTAGAATGAATCTGGAGTTCCTGGGTTGGTCAATAGAGTGGAAAGTAGTATCTCAGAAATGGGGAGTTCAAGACAAGGAGCAGATGCGAAGAAAGGATTATCAGGTCATTTTTTTTTTGGGGGGGGGAATAAAGATTTAGAACTTAATGGCCATGGATGAAATTTTACTGGCATCAGAGAAATTAGAGAAGGATTGAGGGTAGAGCCCTACAGAACTCCCAAATTAATAAGCTATATATGACTACAGAAAGCTCAAGATAAAGCAACCAGAGAGAAAAAAGAATCAATCTCTCTCTCTCTCTCTCTCTCTCTCTCTCTCTCTCACACACACACACACACACACACACATACACACACATGCACACAGATATGAAATGAAATCAGCAGCAATAGAGGGTTCTGAGAGGTGCAGTGTCACACAGCTGAAAAGGGTGTCTTTCTTTTGGCAACCAGGAGTTCACCAGTTTCTTTAATGAGATCAATTTTAGTGGAGTTGAGTGACTCCATTCTTCTGAGTTACGGCCTTTAGCAAGCCACTTCATTTCTCTGTGCCTAGATATCTTCATTTCTACACTATGGATAAGGAGTATATCTTCCTCTTAAGATTGTATTAAGGAATAAATGAATCAATATATGAAAAGAACTTAGAGCACCTGATACAAAGGAAGCATTCACTATGTGCTGGTTATTAACAGTATTATTGGGATTACTACCATATCCAGAACAATGGCAGATGGGCTATGAAGACTGACCTCCCTGGATATCCTTAAAATAATCCTCCCTGCCTGAACCCATCTGAATACTTCTTTGTTTGTTCTTAAGGTGGAAAGTGCTTGCCTCAAATAAAATAGTACTTCAAAATGACTGAAATACCTGCTGCATAGGTCAATGGACATATAAGGTGGGAAGGAAACCTTGAAATGTGAGTGTGATAGGTAATTTTTAAATGGCTCTCCATGGTCCTTAACAACTGGAATTCAGCCCCTGTGCAAAAACTTCATCTTATGCCTGGGCTGGACTTCCTGGTTAAAAAAAAAAAAAATGTGGCAAAAATGAAGGGAATGCACACTGGAAATTAGGTTAGGTTATATAAAACTTGCCTCTCCTCTCCTCTTTCATTTCTCCTTCTCCTTCTCTGTCTCTATTTCTGCCCTTCTCTGTCTGCCTCTCTGCACCTACCCACTACCCTCTAGAAAAAAAAAAAAAACATATTGTGAATAGCCCTATAAAGAGGTCTCATGTGGCAAGAAACTCTGTCTCTGTCCAGCAACCCACAAGAAGCTGAGTCCTGATAACAGCCACAAGAGTGAGTTTGGAAGATCTCCCATAGTCCAATTGTGAGATGACTGCAGCTCCAGATGGCACCTTGACTATAGAGAGACACCCTGACTCAGAGGACTTTGATAAGATACAAGATTCCTGACCCCAAGAAACTTTGAAATAATACATATTTCTTGTTCTGAGCCTCTACTTTTGAGTATTTGTTACACAGCATTAGATAACTAATAGAGTGGGAGTAAAGAATGTCAAGGTTATCAGCAACTGTTCTCTTGTAATTTTCCTGAGAATATACCAAATAACCTGCAAGGATGACAAGAAGCATTCCCACTATCACCTGCTTACTCAATGCCCTAAGAAAAACTCATTCCACAAGATACCAGAGGAGGGGATTCCTTACCAGTCAAATTACATGCTTTATTTCACCCTTAGAAGTTCATGATCAAACAACTTGATTTAAAAATGGGCAAGGAATTTAAATAGAAATTTCTCAAAAAAAAAAGCATATAAATGTTCAACAGGTATATGAGGAAAAAAAGTATTCAACATCACTAATCATCAGGATAATTCAAGTCAAAACCATCTGAGAGATCACTTCACCCCAGTGAGAATGATCTATCTGGTCAAGAAGACTAAAACTTACACATGCTGGCAAGAATGTGGAGAAAATGGAAAGCTTCCACACTGTTGTGGGAATGTAAATTAGTAGAGCCATTATGGAAAATAGTATGGAGGTTCCTCAAAAAATTAAAAATAGAACTACCATATGATCCAGCAATTCTACTACTTCATATCCAAAGGAATGAAATCAGTATGTCAGGAATACGTCTGCACTCCCATGTTCATTCCAGCACTATTCACAATAGCCAAAATATGGAAACAACCTAAGTCTCCAACTGCTGAATGGATAAAGAAAATGTGGTTCACATACACCTTTGAATACTATTCCACCATAAAAAAAGAATGAAATTCTGTCATTTGCAAAACATGGATGAAATTGAAGATCATTACACTACGGGAATTGAGTCAGGCACAGAAAGACAAGTACTATAAGATCTCCCTCATGTGAAATATCAAAATGTTGATCTCATAGAAGGTGAGAGAAGGATGGGTTACTAGAGGCCGGAGAGAGTAGCAGGGTTGGGGAGAGAGAGATGGGGAAAGTCATTAGGTAATAAGTTATAGTTACATAGGAATAAGAAGTTCTGATATGCTATGGCATAATAGGGTAACTATAGATGACAGTTGTATAGTGCATATTTTTAAAAGCCAGAAGGAAGGATTTTAAATGTTTTCACCATAAAGAAATGATAAATGTTTGATGAGATATGTTTAACCTGATTTAAACATTAAACAATGTATACACTAATGATAATGAGAAGTATACATGTTTTTGAAACATCACATGATACCCCATTAATGTATACATTAATACTCCATTAATAATATATAGTATAGTATATATAGTTTTTAAGGTTTTAAGTATTTTTTTGTTTTAATTAGTTACACATGACAGTACAATGATCTTGACATATCATACATTTGAATCAGATGGGATATAATTTCTCATTTTTCTGAGTGTACATATTGCAGAATTACACTGGTCATGCAGGTTTTAAGTATTAATGAAGAAAAATGGAAAATAATTTTATGATAAACATATCAATACTGAATGCTTCTGAAAAATCCTACAATAGTTTGATTTTTTTCCCAGCATAGCCCAAATATGTTTGACTCTCTGATCCCTTTTCCTCATAATGCTAGTTAACAGAAGGTGAAACATCTAGTTCTCAGAACACATTTTGGAAAACACTGTATGAGAATAAACTTGGCACTTTAAACTCAATTCTCAGAACTGGAAGCCCTTTCCTATGGCCAGGTAGTTGAGAGTTGGGTATTAGAGGAGGTCTTGCTACTAAGTCAAGCGACTTTGGGCAGTCACTGAAGCTTCCTGACTACTTCTGTAAAATAAATAGAGCTGCTTGACCTTAAGCTCCACATAGTTCTGCAAGTCTATGAGGTCATTGTTGGTATCCACTATGATAGCATATTTGTATTTTATTTCAAACATACAAATTAATAAGGTGACTAGTAAAGTTAATCTTTTTGTCAAATTGATGCATTCCCAACTTCCCATGGGGGGAATTGCTAAAAATGTAATGGAGAATTCTGGGTGGGAAAAAGATGAAGGCAACATCTATTCCTGTAGGGAATATGAAAGCAAACAATACCCTCTAATTTATAATACAATAAAATTTACATTTGCAACTTTTTCTGTGAAGGGCCACACAACACAGTAAATATTGTCAGCTTTGTGGGTCCTACTGTGTTAGTCTTCTACTCAACTCCACCATTTTAGTATGAAAGTAGACATAGATAATATGCAAGGGCATGGGCGTGGCTATTCTCCAACAAATGCAGCCACTCCTGCAGGCCAGTTGTTCACCCTTGTAGTAGAGGAATACAGTGATTATTATGATCTGATCTAGATTAAAATCCAGTGTGAAGCAAAGGATGTTCTGTACCATGATCACAGACAGAAGGATTAAGAGCTGTGTCTGGGCACTTAGCAAGGATGTTTTCATACAGTGATTGGCTTATCACTAAAGAATAGGTAGAATTTTGACAAGTGAGACCTGGGGGGTGGAAACAGTATATTAGAAGCAATGTAAAGGATACTTGGGCATGAGCCAGTTATCTAGAGTTGAAATACATTGCCACATGAGATCTTTATTTTTTTTAACCATCAAAACAATGACACAATTCAGTTTTAGATTTCATGTTATAAAAGCAAACTGATTTTTCATTTTTTTTTTGTACTCAGAAAGTTCACATTTCTATGCCCATTATCTTATAGTTTCCAAAGAAGGAAGGCGTATCAATTAGTCACACATTTGGCTAAAATTAATAGAGGACTCAAAGGATAGTGGCTTAAATAAATAGGGGTATATTTTCTCCCACAATATGAAATCCCCCAAAAGATGGTTGCTGGTATTGGTTTAGTTGCTCAGCAATGTCTTGAAGCTTTTCTGTCTTTACACTAGATTATTCTAGATAGTCTATCAACAACTCATCTTTAGCCCTTTCTAGAGTCTCCTGTGTGTTGGAGGGAAAAACTGGGAACTACCTTTCCCAGATCCTCTTCTCTGCATTGTTATACATTGCAATTTATCAATAAGAGGAACCCAGATAATATTTGGAAAACAGAAAAGACATAAGAGGAAGAAAGAGCAAATATAAGCTACATAGAATCTTTTTGGCTGATGTGAAAACCAACTACATAGTTGTAGACTAAGATAGTTTGTACAAGCTTTTGGAAATGATTGAGAATTGTGGCAGTTTTCAAGAGAGCTTTTGATATCTCCTTCAGTCCTTGAGGCTGAAGTTTTTAAAGTCTCTTTTCATGACTCTGAATTTCAGACAGCAACTTCTTTAATCTTTTTTCCCCATGGTCTTCATTCATGTAAGTAATAATTTTTATATTAAATCCTTTATTCCTGAAGTACCTAGAGTAACTGTTTTCCCGAATGAACACAGTGAACCTCACTACGGTATTGATTTTCATTCTTTGGACTGTTGCCTCCCTATTGTAAGATAGCTGCTGCAGCTCCAAATATCACATCAGCATTTCAGGCAGAAAGTTAGGAGAAGGGGAGATACCAATCACATATCCTTCTTTTCAAAAGGACAACATTTTCCCCAACAGAATTGTAAAGACTTTCTCACTGGCACCACCATTTCCCATGACATTATAAGACATATAAACTATAGCTTTACTTCTCCAGGCATGCCTGGCCTTCCTGAAATATTAACCAAAGAAAAATCCTGAGATTGGGTTCCAGTGGTTTCCAGTGGCTCTGCTTGGCATGACTTAGATCACAGGCCAATTTCTGACCAGGTGTCTTTGCCAACAAGATGAGAAACACACATATTGGTTTAAGCCACACTGGAACACAAGTTAAAGTCAAACTTGTTACAGAAAGGAAGAAAAGACTTGATGGTAGGAAGGAAAAGAGAATTCTTCACTTACCTTCTGGTCAAAAAGAGGGTCAGCTGAATGTAGTTATTTATACTATAGTGTGTTTATGAGATAGAATTGGCACTAAGAATCAAAAATTTGAAGAATGTGTAAAATAAATATTTTAAAAGGTGTGGGGGTGGGGTGGGGGTGGGGGTGGGAGTGAGGGTGAACAGCTTTCCTTGTTCACTGGTGACTTTATTCAGACCTGACGTCAACCTAGAGCAGAGGTTGGCCAAGTGTTTCTATAAAGGGCCCAACAATAAATATTTAGGCTTTGTTGGCTCTATGGTTCAACCACTCAGCTTTGCCGCTGTGCAAAAACAGCCGTAGACAATACCTACACTAATGGTTTGGTTGTGTTCCAGTAAAACTACTGAAACAGGCAGTAAGCCAGGTTTAGCCCAAAGCCTGTAGTTGCCAACCCTGAACTGGAATATTTCTCATCCCTGAAGTGATGCAAACTTGAGAGGTAAGTTTTTGCAGTCTTTAGTCAATAAATGATTTTATTATTTTATTTATTTTGCTTAATTCTATGTGAGGTAATACATTCGTGGTGAAGACTGACTCCCATCCTGTTTTCCTGACTGCCAAATCCTTCTTCGTTTTCATCTTTACTGGTAATCATTTTCATTTCCCCCCTTTCTATCCTTAAAACATAATGAACCTATTTTCTTATTTTTCAATTCTTCTTCCATGCTCTATAAACTTCTCTCCATCTTGATTTTTTTGTTTCCCTAAACATTTGTCTTTAATATCTTTCCACATCAACTCATGGAGAACTTTTTCATTCCTTTTTATAACTTCATAGTATTGCAGAGGATAGACCACAATTAATTCAACCACCCACTGGTAAATGCTAGGCTGTTTTCAACTTTATGCTATTACAAATAAGGCTACGATGAATACACGGAAACAGAGTGATTTTGCCCAACTACAAGTGTGCTGGTTGGAGAAATTACCGTAAGTGATATTTGGTATAAGGCTATCGGTTTGTAATTTCAACAGGGAAATTCTCTGCCATGAGATTATAACACCTGCATCTCTACAGGATGTGAGGAGACTGTTTCCCAGGACTCACCAAGGGAGTGTGTTAAACTGTTGACTTTTTCCAACAAGGGAGGTTCACAATGGCAGTTTTGATTTGCATTTCCTTTATGAGTGAGGCTGAGGGTACTTATTTAACATTGAAGGCAGTCTTTTTGCTCCTCAGTGAAGCAGAATTACCATCACCAATTGTACCTTCTTAAGCATAATTACTGGAATAGTATGCTTCCATGTTGTGGAAACCATTAATATGTGTAGTTTTGTTTGTTGGTTGCTCAGAAAATGAGGTCATCTATATTAAATTCATGCAAATCTGTTCTTAAAAAAAAAAAAAAACACACAACTCTCTCCTGTTCAATTTAGCATATCCCCTAGATTATCTACTCTAGATCATGTACTTCATGAAAGTACCTTTGAAGTAATGAAGGGATTTTGTTTTATGGTGCATTAAGAAATTCAAATAAAAATTTCCTGAAAATAAAGTAATTGTTAGAGAACACCTCCCTTGACAGACACATGATTGCTTCATTTTGCTGTAATGTTATGAAGTCTTGTGCCTTCCTGATGTGGAGCTAAACTGTCTTATCCTGAGTATTTTATGGGGAGCAGATGAATAAATAGGTTACTTTTGCAAATAATATTTTCTTTCCATGCATTTCAACTACAATTATAATGCTTCAGATGCAGCACCATCACCTATCCTTGTACATATTTTTGTTCTTCACGTTGTTCCAAGCAATCCTAGAATCAGTAACTGCATTATATTTGTAAGAAAATTGATTAAATTATATTCTATTGTGGGTGAATCATAAAATGAGCCAGAGTGAAGTTCAGAGCGGAAGTTTGTAGAATATGATTTTCCCCCACAGGTGTCAAGAAAACAGGAAAAATGAATTAAAGACTCTTTTGCTTAACAAGAAAATTTAATAGATATTGTGCTTTGGGATTATATACTTAAAAACATCTCCCTACTTCCTTTTTATTATAAATTGTTGATATCTCAAATGTTTAATTTTAAATTGAGGTACAATAAATATTATACTGAAGAAATGTATTCCACTTAATAATTATACAGAACAAATTAATTTACTAAAGAATTAGAAGGGATTTTGTTTGTTATTAAATTAGTGACACAATGAAAAATGGAGGCTACATTAACTAGAAGTTATAAAATAGAAAACCATATTATAATTTGGATAATAAAAACAAAAGGAACTGAAAGGACATATTAATTATAAAAAATTCTAAACATCTAAGGCATCAAGGCGTCTAAATGCATTTATGATTGGGACATTAATTCCAATTCTGATTGTGTGAGATTCTTCCGATGTTTCTGTTTTCAAAGAAGAGTTGTATCTGGGTAAGAGGGTAATGGAGTTTATTGAAAGGATGCACAGAGGAGTAAAGAGAGACAGGAAGATAACTCTGCAGTTGCACAGCCAGATCTTGTAGAAAACAGGAAGTTATTTTAGGACACCGCAGCTCTGGTGGCTCAACAAAACTCCAGTAGGCCCACAGCATGACCTGTCATCCTGCCTGCACAGGGTAGCTCCCCGTACCAGGCCCAGTCCAGATGCTGACACTACTGTTCTGTGCTGATGATCACCTCTTTTCTCTCCTGCCTTCACCTTACCTCATTCCTTCTTCTCCTAGGCTATTTACTCATGCCTCTTCATGGCTGTGACAGCTCTGTGGCTTTTGATTACTGCCTGCCTTCTCTTGAATATCTGTGTCTCATGAAAACTTTGTGCATCTGTCTTAGATTAGTTTTCCCAGGGGGGGAAAAAAACTCAAGTTGAGATTTTGGAGGATTTATTAAGATGATTTTTTAAGAAAGTACCCTCAGAAAAAAAATCAGAAAGGGAGTGAGAAGGTCATGGAAGGTAAGCAGCCAACAAAGAAGCAATCTCAGGAAAAGACCAGGGAGGATCATTTAGCCTAATCTCCATGAGGGAGTGTCGCAGTGTAAATTCTACTGCAGGTGTGGAAATTGGAGGCTAGCAGTTGAGAGATTCTTACTCCTGTACAGGTCAGTCACTGGTTAGTGGCTGGGAATGCATGAGCTTTTAGGTACTACCAGCTCTATGGTTATTGGAAGGAAAAGCCCTCAGGGAAGGGTACAAATGATAAAGAGGGATCTGAGGACCTTGAAGGTGGGTAGTACACTACTTCCGCACTCTTCTCAGATTCAAATAGGGCTCAGATTGGTGATCCCAAAGAGAGAGGATCTGATTGGATCAAGAAGTTACCCTCCACTATAAGATGCTACTTGTGAGCTATTGTATAAGGCCACATTCTCCATAGGCTACTGACACCTTGTCCTTTAGACCAGGTATGGTCCTTTGGCCCAGTCAACTGAGGTTAGGGTAGTGATGATGCACGGTCATATGTATAATAAACGTCCAGTAGGGGCTGTGGCTCTGTTTTCATGCTGAAGCTTAGAATAACAGTAACCAGCCTGTACCTTGCATAGTCTGTTCCAGTACAGGCTATTTGTTTTTGTTTTTGTTTGTTTGCACCTAGATGCTTGATTACTTTGATTTTTGTTGTTGTTGCTGTTGATGTTACTTGTCTTGAAAGTAGTCACCATCTCTTGATCTCTCAGATTTGTTTTTTTGCATGCCTGAGTGTTCTAAATAGTAATTAGTGTTCACATATGAAAATGAAATGAATGTTGGTATTTTCTTGGTTTTTATTTTTTTTTTACAATAATTCTCAAAATAAGACCCCAATCATAACAACATCATTACGTCTCAGGTGCTTATTAAAAATACTAGCCACTTACCTAGTATATCTGGAGTGTGCCCTACTAGCTTGTATTTTCAATAAGCATTCCAGGTAGTTTTTTTCAAGCTCATGTCAAAGTTTGAGAACCACCACTTTAAAAATTAATATTATCCTCTTCACTTTACTGTTAAGGAAATTGAAGCTTTAAAAATCTAGGAAATTCACTTGAGGTTTCATAACAGCGAAGGCTTCTCAAAAGTTCTCTTCTATAAAAGGAAGTTTCTGTTGATGCTATGTTTGCAATGTGAAAGTTCAGTTGTTTTCAAAAATGTTTGCTATCAACTTGAAGCAAATTTCCAGGTGTTTATGACTACGTATTGTCTCTGTCTACATCATTTCACTTAAGCTAACTGCAGCCTCCCAGTTGTGTGACTGCAAAATTATAATTTGAGTACTTTTACATCCCTGCTGGAAAAAAAGACTTGAGTGCAGAGCAGCAGCCCAGCAAATCTGGAAGCTAAAGGTGAAAGTGTGGGGAGAAGGGAGAGACGGAGCAGGTCACTCAGCAGTTTTGTTCCAGATCCAGTGATAGTGCATATTTGGTGAAATGCTGAGAAGATTCAACATTTCATACTTGTTCCATGTGGGTAGGGCAAGGATTGTTGTCCTTACTGTAGGTTAATCTAAGCATATACTTGGAATCTGGATGCTGCTTTTATCCTAGGTGAAAATCAGGAATTGCATGGGGCTGAAGTTCTGCCGTATGCAACATATAGTGCAGATCTTTCATTTCCATGCTTGGCTGTGTGGAGAAATGGTCACCTCTCTCCATAAAGGCTGATTTGAAACTTTTGGCCAAGTTCTCACATTCAAATGCAAGAATTGGCCTTCTAGCAAAAGGATGAAGCATAGTCAATGCAAATCTGATTTCCTTCTGCATTATTATTCTATGGGAAAGAAGATTTTAGAGATACCTTAGTAGATAACAGGGTCTAATTCTAATCCTTGCCAGAATCTGTGTTCCTTCCACTAAATTGTCTTTTTACTTTACTATTGTTATCGACTGAATTATCCCACCATAATTCAGATTTGAAGTTCTAATCCCACCGTGAGTATAATTGAAGATAGGCCTTTAAGGAAGTGATTAAGGTTCTATGAGATCGTAGGTCACAGGATAAACCCCAACCTGATAGGACCAGCATCCTTATAAGAAAAAGAAGAGACACCAGATCTCCCTGCCCCTGTCCCTTTCTCCTTCTCTTTATCTGTCTGTGTCTCTTTTTCCCCCTCTCCCTCTCCCTCCATCCACATGCTCCAAGGAAAGGGCATGGGAAGTCATAGCAAGAAGGCAGCCATCCGGAACTTGAGGAGGAAGGCCTCACCAGGAACTGGCCTGTTGATCTTGAATTTTCATTTTCAAAGAACTGTGGGAAAATAAATTTCTGTTGTGTAAACCTCTCAGTTAGTGGTATTCTGTTATGGCAGCCTGAGTAGACTGAGCACAGCCTGGGTGATCAATACTTTTTCTTTTATGTGCCTTTGCCTACTCTATCATATTCACAGAAGTTTTTGAAATTGCACAATCATAAAAGATTTGATCAGAATAAGTCTGAGAAACTTATTGACACGGACATCTCATTTATCTAAGAAAGTCAAGAAACGTGAAAAGAATACCCAGAATTCTTTGAATTTTTATTTTACCTATATTCTGAAATCCATGGGTGTTTAACATAAACATTATGTTTTGTTCTTCTTTCTTAATACTTTCTTTCTTTTTAAAATAACTTATTTATTTATTTATTTTGTAATGTGGTGCTAAGATTCTAACCCAGTGCCCCTACAGGCAAGTGCTCTACCACTGAGCCCCAGCCCCAGCCCCATGTTTTATTCTTATATATGTACTTTACGTGAGTTTGCCGACCACAATCATAATATTTTTCCCTATAGTGATGTAGGTTAACCCTTATGAACTAAATCTTAGGAACCCTGGTGCTATGGTTTGGATCTTAAATGCCCCGCAAAAGCCATGTGTTCAAGGCATGGTCTCCAGCTCTTCCTAATGGCTCTGACCCCTTTGTGGCTTGGAAGGTGGCAAAAACTTTAGGAGATGGGGACGTAGTTGGAGGAATTAGGTCATTGGGATGTGCCCTTGAAGGCTCTATTGGGACCTTGACCCCTTCTTCTCTCTCTGTTCAATTCCCAGCCATGCTAAGGTGGGCAGTTTTTGTTTCACCATGTCATGTGCCATGATATTCAGCCTTACCCCAGGCCCAAAGTGATGGGGCCAAAAACCATGGACTAAAACCTCTGAAACCACAAACCAAAATAAATCTTTTTTCCTTTCAAGTTGTTTATCTCGGGTATTTTGTCACAGTAATGGAAAACTGACTAGCACACCTGGGAATCATTGTAAAGACTCATGGCAAAGAACACGGGTATATTATAATCCTATTGCAGGAGAATGATGAATTGAAAACAGTCCAATCTATGATAAATAGCACTTGTGGTCCCTGGTTATTACAATATAACTTGTAAAATGTAGTTTATAAAATTCCACACAATAAATTTATGAGCGAAAAGTGAGAATAAATTTCAATATGCTGTACACATTCTCTAAGGTAAGGAAACACATTATTAATTAAAATTTCTGTATTTCTTGAGCAAAACACATGTCTCTTCATAAGAATACCTACTATACTTATATTGAAGTCTTTTTTTTTAATTAGAGAAAAAGAAACATTCCTGTTGTGAACTTGCCATTTCAGAAAATTTTAAATTATATGAGGAGTTTCAGTGTTTAGGCATGTAAGCCCAATTTCATTTATGTAATCATGGACTCATCTGTTAGATGTGAATCCAAGAATGCAGACTTTGGAGGTAAAAAACTAAAGAGGCCAATGAGGACTCCAGAACAAATGACAGAGAACATGTGTTATAGAACTCCAGGAATGACAAGGAATCTCATATAAATTCCTGTGATATAAATCTTACCCCCATCTAGCCAGAATTGAGCACTTTGCTTTTGGTCTACCCAAACTTCCCTTCCGACCCAAATCTTGTTTAACACTGGATTAATAAAAAAAAAAAAAAAAGAATTTTTCTAGTTCACTAGAGTGAAAATCCCAATGTTTGATTTAGTTTCAGAGGCAGCTTGACCAGGGTTCATACAATGTCACCAAACCTCATTTTCCATCACAGCCATCTATTTGGTAGCATTCACCTCCAGGCCGACTCCATTTCCAGACAGGCAGTTAGTTCCATGGGGCTAGCACATCTCCAGCTCTTTCAACATCTCATGTGCAAGTAAGAAAGCATGATACAGTCTTTTTATTTTACAGAATTCCCAGCATCTTCATATAATTACTATAATTATTTTCTGATACTAGAGATGAATCCCAGGTGCTCTTCCACTGAGCTATAACCCCAGCCTTTTTTACTTTATATTTTGAGACAGGGTCTCACAAAGTTGCCCAGGCTGGCTTCAAACTTTTGATCCTTCTGCCTCTCAGCCTTCCCAGTAGCTTGGGTTGCAGATGGATACCACCATACCTGTCTTCCTCATTACATTTTATTGGCTCCAAGCAGACAATATGTTCATTCTTGAACCAATCAATCACTATGGCCTGGAAAAAGAACTGTAATATTTGACTTAGTCTCAGGTCACATGCTCCATTCTAGAATTTGAATGGAGTCCCACCTGGGGCATGTTGAGAATACAGGAAAAGAAGGTTTCCCAAGTGGGAATTTGAGCTATAGTTAGCAAAAGACAGGAGTGTGGATGCTAGATGCCAAAACAAAAGATATTTATAAAGTAATAGCATATTATAGTCTTGTTTAAGTGTTGTATTGGAGATACTCTTCAGGTGTTTTGTAGTTGTGATTTATAGGAAACTAATAATAAGCCATTCTGAGAAATGTCCCTCACATTCTTTATACACTATGACACTTCAGCTGTTCTACTTTGTATAGTGTAATGCTGAATAATTGCAAGAGCTACCATTTATGGAGCATTTTCTAATTTCAAACAACACCAAAAGCTCCTATTTAATAATCCCCATGTCAACTCTGCCAGGAAAGTATTAGTATCTAAACCTCCAACATGAGAAAATGAGGTTCACAGAGGTCAAATAACTTTTCTACAAATATACAGAAAACCTGGTAAAACATGTCATCTGTATTAATTAGATAATATCAGAAACAAATTAGTCTAATTTCCCAATGGCTTAACACAACAAAGGTTTGTTTCTCACTCCTGGTTCACATTCAAGTGAGCTTATGAGGGACTTGGTTTCATGGGGACCTGGGCTGTCTGAAGTTTTAACATCCCAAGGCTGCTCTTTGTGGACCAGGGGGCTTCCTTAATCATCATGCCAGACGAGAGAAAACCAAAGAATGATCCATTGTTTTGTATATATTTTGGCTCAGAGGTGGCCTATTTCCTTTCCACTTACAGCCCACTGACCAGACTATCCCATGTCCTCATAAGTACCAGGGCCTCCAAAAGTGTAGAGGTGCTCTTGGAGGTCCATTAGGTGGCAAAGTCACATAGCTGAGGCAATCCTGGGTTTTTCTGACTACAGAATAGGGATTCTGTCCATTAGACCCAAATTTTGACTAGCTACTTTTTATTTCACTGTTCTGAAGTACCAATTGTTAAAGATTTCCTGATTCTGTAGAATACAATATAATAGTAGAGATAGGGTAGTGATTGAGAGCACCACTCTTAGAGCCAGACTCCCTGAGTTTGTATCCTCACTCTTTGTATTTATCGCCTGCCCTTGGGTGAGTCATTCAACATTTCTATGTCTCTGTTTTGTTATCTGTTTAAGGGAATAATAATGATATTAATAATAGTGTCTATATCACAGGGCTATCGGGATTAAATGAGTTCACAGAAATAAAGCACAGGACAGTGCTTAATACCATGAATGTTCAATAAATCTTGTAACAATTATTGTAGAACCACTTAGCGTTTCACTGAGAAAAACTGTTCTCCAGCTGCAAAATGTAATTTCAGCCAGAATACTTGGACACGTGTGTGTTGGGTCACAAAGGCAACCATATAAGAGGGAATCACAGTGCAAACCTCAAGCTACTCTAGGAAAAACATCTCAAAGGTCATGTTCAGTGAAAGAAGTTTAGCAGTTTGGTCTTTACTAGTAAAAAACAACAACAAAAAATTGTGTGTATGTGTATGTGTGTGTACACGCACAGTGTGTGCATGAACACATCTGTATGTGTATGTGGGTGCATTTTTGTGCAAGGTACGATGTGTAAAGCGCCAAGTGTTTGACAAGCACACCATGACATTCAATCCTTCCTTGTGGGTCATGTACATATGCAATATATGGAGACATGGTCTTATATGAATCAAGAAGTAAAACCAAGACTAAAAAATATAGATTTTATTTAATCTACTGTTATTTCACAGGTACGTGTATGTGAGCATTTATGCACGCATGCGCACATGCACACATGCACATACACAATATGTTCAATCTCTCCTTAATATTGAGGCTTGAAAACATTCCAAGAAGCCGGATTATTTTGCACTCTTGTTCCTTCTTTTCCAAACACTCTCTGGGGAAATTGTGGCTCTGGGCAGGATTAATGAGCACCAACACTTCTTCTCTTCCTCCCCTCCTCTAGGAGTTTGGGGCAAAAAACAATCTGCCAGCACTTTGACCAACATGGACAGCATCTCCCATCTGCCAGCAGCCACTGGACACATATAGCCTGATAACCTGGCTCCCTTTCATTTTGACATCAAGAACCCCACCAAATATTTGTGAGAATAAAATCTTGTTTAGATATGCCAGCACACTCAAAACATCAACTATAAAATCAAATATATTCCTGCTTGAATTTCAAGTTTTTATTGCTCTAAATTGAAAGCACTCATTAAATCCAGGTGTCCACAATCTTCCTGTGCTACATACATAAGAAAAACCCATCAAACTCTGAGTGCACTTTAAAATTTACTTTTGGAAAGTAAGTAGTTTGGAAATAAGAAATTCAAATATATTTCTCTGTACTTTATTTAACAAAAATAATGAAGTGTTAATATTAACTTCTGGGAGCATACTAAAGTCCTTTGTTTTGTTCTCTTTTTTTTTCTTCCCATTTCCTTTAAAAAACAGGGTACTTATGTTATACTCTGCATACAATTATTGTTTTGCATCTCTATTTGCTAGTTAGGAGACATCTTATTCTTCTTCAAAAGAAGGCTTTACAATTTCAGAAATAGTTAAGCATTTTCAAGGCAGAGTATGTAGGTATAGATTATATGGGAAGCATTCACCAAATATTATACACATTAAGATCTATAGAGGAATTCATAATTCCTAGGGTAATTAGCAAGAAATTGTCCTGAGAGTTCAAGAATATTAAGAAGCTTTTAACTTGATAGAGCAGGATTGAAATAAGGTATTTATTTAATTAATATTTATGCCCCTCTCAACCAGATTTAGTATATTTTCACCAAGTCTATCAGTTCATTTATTATTCTCATTTTGTTTAGGGTCCAGGTTTTATTTGAGCAATTTGTTTTCCAAACAGTAGTGTATAAAATGAACTCTGCTCTTTAACTTTCTGGACCTCTGTTTCCATTTCCTTTCCTTTGCCTAGTATAGATCACACCTGATCTATATTTTTAAAAGTAGCTACAAATGTACTATGGAGTTACAAATCCCTCTTGAGGTCAAAAAGGTACAACTTCTTGGGCACATTTTACCCTGAGCTGAGAGGCTCTTGGGGATATTTGAGTGGAAGGAAGTGATAAATTCTGGATGGACAAGCATTGCACAACTAAAGTTTTAAAGAGGTGGGATGGTATATGTTTATCTGTTCAGAGTGTTAAGTAAAATATTAAAAACACCAGACTCCTTGTCTGTCCCTTGCAGGTGATTCCTGTTCAACTTTCCTTAGAAATCCTAAGTCAAATAAGGAAAGACAGGGTGAGGAGATAAAAAGGAGGTGTGGAGGGCAAAGAAAAAATGAGGTACTGTGGATAGAAGCTGTTGGAAAAATAGAAACAGGAGAGATTTCTAGGGAGATTGAGGGGAATGTTTTTTTATGTGAGAATTATTTTCAAATGGTCATGGGACAACACTGTAACTATCAATAGCTGTGCAAAATCATATGATTGATTAAAATAATAAGTTTGGGTGCCAAGGGAAACAATTCTGCTCAAGTGTTGGCAGGAGCAGATAGTTTGCACAAAGGGAAGGAAAGAAAACAAGGCATCAGACCGGTAGATGTGGTGTCAAATTGTCCATAGTTTTCTGTTTTGATGAACATTTCATTACAAATTTTTACAAATTGCCACAAACTTAGCCTCTAACAACAATACGCACTATCTCACAGTTCCTATGGGTTAGAATTCCAGACACAGTGTTAACAGAAATCTTCGGCTTAGGGTCTTATGAGGCTGCAGTGGAGGTGGCAGATGGGCTGCAGTTTCATCTGGAGGCTCAACAGGAGAGAATCAACCTCCCAAGCTCTCTCAGGCACTGCAGAATTATTTACCTTGAGGTTGTAAGAATGAGGACTCTGGCTTCTTTTCTGGCTGTTGGCTGGAGGCTACTGTAATCTCTAATGGCTAATCTCAGCTCCTTACTCCGTGGGTCACTTCTTCAAAGTCATCTAGGCAGAGAGACAACGAGAGCAAGTCTGTTGACAGTATGGAGACTTACATAGTGCAAGATAATCACAGAAACAACATCCCACCACCTTTGCCCTGTTGTGTTGGTTAGAAGCAGGTCAAAGGGAGGGGTTACACAGGAGACAGAATACCAGGGGTTGGGGACCATGGTTGGTTACTATAGATTCTGTCCTCCATGTTCTCATGACTCCTTCATTTCCTCTAATCTGTGCAATTACTCAGTCTTTCTTGTCTTTCATGACCTTGACAGTTTTGAAGAGTACTGATTGATTATTTCCCTCCTCACAGACATTACATTATGGAACTGTAATGTTTCTTCTGCATCTGTTTTTTTTTTTTTTTTTTTTGGTCGTTGTTTTGAGAGGTATTGGAGAAGAGACCACATCAAGCTCAAGGGACTATAAGGTAACAGGATGACATACAAAGAGATAGCAGAGTACATATAAAGGGTTATGAAAAGAATAATCACATCTTTGATAGAAATCAGAAAATTTGGGGAAAACTCAGGCTCAGAAAGCGTAGTGCATATTATTTTCCCTCTGCAAAATCTTCCAGCTCTCATTCCACGCAATTCAGGTGGAAAGAAAAACATTCCAGGTTCAGTGGTAGGTGCATGACCATGGCCAGCAGTCAAGGATTGACTCATGATCCAGTCAGAGCCATTGTGTTGTTTAAATGAGGCTCTTTCAGGCCTACTGTCCCTGTAGGACTTTGACCTCATAAAGGGTCATAAGAGGGGGCTGGGGTGAGCATTCTGCTATGTGTATTGAGATTAAGTTTTGCTATGAGACAGGAAACTCCAAAATTACAATAATTTACATAATATAGAAAAATATCTTTTCCCCTGTCACACATAAATGAAGGCAGGTGGTAAGTGATCCAGGGCTCCATGATGCTTCAAAGTCACCAGGGAGACCTTCTTCCTTTCTTGCTTGGCATCTGTGATACCTGGTTCTACCTGGTGATCCAGGATGGCCCCTTGAGCTTCTAGGCAGCAGGAAGGAGGAAGGGGTGAAGAAAGCCTTTCAAGGATACTTTATGGAAATTGCAAATTGCCCATTACTTTTTAAGGGTTTAGCACAAAGAAACAAAGAAGAAACAGCTGTAGGAGGACCATGAGTTTTCTCTGCTTTACATCCACAAAAGGAGAGACTGACTGACAAGAAAGCCCATCTTGAATGAGCAGAATTGAAAGATGACAAAACAACAACCAAAAAAACCCAACTTTCCCTAATGATATCTTTGAACCTCTGGATCAAGCTAAGCTAAACTATCTCTGCTACTTAAGCTAATTCATTTCTTTCTTCCTTCCTTTCCCCATCACCTTTCTGAAAGGCACAGAAAGGAGGATTCTGTCAGCAGAGAACATAAAATCATCTTTGTTTCTTTGTTTTTTTAAGTTTACATTTGCTCAGAATAGCAACTGAGTCTTCCCTTCGATCTCCTAAGAGTTAAGTCATGGAGCATCTTCATACTCCATTTCCTTTCAGTCAAAAGGAGAGGGAACTACGTTTGTTTCTTAGAACATGCCCTTTTAGATTCGACAGAAATTTAAACAGTGTGTTTTGTAAAATCCCCACTAAGACTCATATGCCAGAATTCTCATCCTACCTATTCTAGGTATGTTTATTGATCTTCAGCAAATGCTTCTTGGAATTATTGTGCTATTCAGTAAAAACTCTTTTGTCAAAATAGTTTGGCTCCATATTTACCTCCTCTTTCTCAATTATGACTTTTATTAACATTAACAGTATCTGTGGGAATTAGAGTCTAATGGATTTCTTTCTGTTGATCTGAGAATCCTGCCATAATAGGCTTCATTTAAAAGGGTTCCAAATAATTGGTCAGCAGTATAGCTTCTTCTTCTTCTTCTTTTTTTTTTTTAAGTAACTTTGCTAATAATATCAATTTGTCTAGGATGTTACCTCCCCATCTTTTTTTTTTCCCCTACGTTTTTTCCTCCGAAGCAAAAGACACAAAACATTAGGTTTGGAGGTTTTCCCATCAGATTCTGAAAGCATGGATTTTAACTAAATTATTATGCTTCTTTGTACCTACTCATATCCGTAAAGTGATTACGAGTGTCTACCAATGGCAACTCTCATGCTATGAAAGTTGGCCTTTTGAATTTCAATTATACTGCGGCACCATATGGTATAGGGGAAAGGAGTGCTCAATTTCTTTTCTGACAGTTCCTCTCCAGCAAGGGGAGTTTTGCTGTCATGGGATGAGTTTCATCGGCTCTCTGAGGCTCAGCATTACCTGCTGCCTCCCTGTACACCTACATACAGTATTTCAAGCCACTGAGAGAAAAGTTTCTGCAAACCTTCACAGATGGGGAGAACCCATCTGAGTCAACTGTTGCCCAAGTTCCCGTGACTGGCTGCAGGCAGCTATGAGTCCAAAGCTCCAGGAATGGCAGAGCTCTGGATGTCTTCCACTTACGTGCTTTTGGATTACATTTGTTTAACCTGAGGCAGAGCCACATTACAGAACATTCCTATCCCCCTGGGCATCATAAACAGTTGTTACCAGCTTAATGCAATTAAGCTTGGGAGCACCATGGAGACTCCTAAAGCATCCGAAACTCAAGGTCATATCCTACAAATGTCCAGGTATAGCAGTGGGGAATCTACTAATTTATGATTATGGCGACTCTTCTTTCTGAGTGTGTCACAAATTATCAGAACACAGGGAGTTACACATCCTCTTTAGGATTATAAATGGGGTCCTGACACTTCAGACTCTCTGTCATTGTAGTGACTGAGTATCCTGTCTCTTGCAGTCGACATTGGGGGACACCTTACTGAGCATGAGATGGCAGACTTCTACTTGCCTTCTCTTACACTGGCTTTAGTACAAAGGAGGAAGAGCAGGAATGCTCAGGAGATGATGGTCTCTCACCCCTAATTTACAGAAGAATTAAGCAAGTTCTTCTCAGGATATGGTACTACATATATCCTTTTGCCTTCTAGTGTTTAGAGAGATTCACATGTGTCTAATCTCCTGGGCCCCAGGAATTGATGAATTAATCCATTTTGCCCCAGCATCTCAGATATCATATTTGACCAATGACCTATTCATAAGGATGGCTCATATATATGGAAAAGAGACAATACTGTCTCAATGTCCTATTTGTAGGACAACCTATTTTTGTTCTTAATGATAATAAAGGCTGGATAAACTCTAGATTACTATTCCCAACCTATTTTAATGCACCTGTATTAATTTCATTGAAATATTTGCAGAATTGAAAACTTAATGGTATCAGAGCCAAACCATAGGAAACGTCAGAGTTAGGGTGTAATGTGTGAGGTCCAAACTTTCCTCTCCACCATGAGAAGGGGGAGTGTTGGAGATTCCTTGCCTGATTTTATGGTGCAGTGCCTGAGCAGAGGCAGTGCCTAAGTGTGCCTCTGATTTCCTTGCCCATTTGATGAGGATATTTTCAGTTTCTGGTGGGTAGGAATCCCTCAACCAGTCTCTGATTGACTAGATGTTCATATGGTGTGCCCATGGTGAAGAGTCAGGAGCTTCCCATCTCACCATATTGCTGACATCATCACCCCTCCCCTTACCTCCCAGATTATACTCTGATATGCCTTCGGCTCCAGGGGCTGACCTGCATGGGTTACATTCACGTGGTCCCTTCCCTCTGGCTTTTGGTTGGGCTTTTCCAATGGTGAGTGCTGGAAGGTGAGCCTAGGATATCTATTCCCTTGACACTTCAGTGCTGAGACACTGGCCTATCTCCTGCCAGGTGATACTCTCCTTATAGTTCTATCTGTCTGATTTCTGGTAACTTCTCTCAGACACTCTTGCCCTTTTTAGCATCGGAACGCCCTCTTGGTATTACTAACCTTGAATACTACCTAGTCCATTGCAGTTTCCCTAATACTGCTCACGCTGGTACAACTCATCCATCTATTCATCTTGCCTTAGATCTCTCAGTTCCAGTGAGCCTGTGTTTCTTGCCAGACCCCTCATGAAGAAAACTGTACAACTCCTCTTTGCCCATTTTCTCTTCTGCCTTTTTCATTAGCCCTGACGCTAATGGTCTTATCCTTACAAGTTTCTAGAAAAGACCACTGTATTTGTTATTTATGTATTTTGTGTGTGTGTTTTTGCCCTGTCCCATTTTAAAAAGAATGAAATGATTGCTCCTATTCTTTGGATTCACTCTGGTCCTGACTTGCCTCTGCTCATTTAATTTCTGTATTTTTTTTTTGTTTGTTTCCATTTCTGTATTAGGTCACTCCCACAACCTTTTAAGAAACTAGGAGAAATCTTCAAACTGGCTATTTCCTGTCATGAAGCTCAATCACTAAAAATAAGTTTCATTCAATTCAGTCTTATTCAACTGAATTTTATTAAATCTGCTTGGCATGAACAGAACCTCAGAAATACCATATTCAACCTTCAATACATAGGCAATTATATAATAAACACTAAAGTATATAATATTTTAGTTAGCACAGATGTTGCTTTGATTGTTTTGAGACAATTGTCTTCCATAAGATGGATAATTTCTTTTCTTAGGTACCCATTGCTCTAGAAGGAAAAAAATGATGACAAGGAAAAAAATACCAATGCATCACACTTGTGATAAAAAATGATCCAGACATGGGTGCTAATTTCTGGGCTATAGAAATCAGGATGGGTTATTCAAGACTGAATTAGAGACTACATAATTTTTAGTATAAGTGAAGTATGTGGTATCTTTAAATAGTGGAAAAAATGGTTTGAATGGTAAGTATTCTGATGATGGCTTTTGGCTAGGACTATATTTTAGCCAAATGGTAAAGGAGATGTAGTAGAAGCTGCGAATGCCCTATTGACCCCTCTACCCACCCATCACCACCCGTCTTCAGGTGGCCTGCAGCGTCAGTATCTGCAGAACCTCCCTCTGGCGTCTCTCTGCTGGAGACTTTCCCTGGCTGTGGGATTGTGTCTCTGTGAGGAGGATGTCTGGCAGTGCCTGGAATTCAACATCCCAATAGTAAATGTCAATCACTAGGGTCAGGAGTTGAAGGAGTAATACCCACATTTCCCGACCCTTCTGAGATGTGTTCCCTGAAATTGCTCAGTGGGTCCCCAGTAAGACGGAGCCCTGTTGTTAATTCCCTCTCTGTTTTACCACCTTACTCTCACACTTGCTTCCTGTGATCGCCTCCCAAATAAACCACTTCCATCCAAATTCTTGTCTCAGGGATTGGCTTTTGCAAGAGCTCATTTAGAATAGGAGACTCTAGAAGGACAAAGAGAAGTGAGAAATGCAGAATGAGTACATCATGCCATTTTAAGCTTCACGAGAAGAGTATCTTTTATGTTCTTTTGAATCATCTTTGTCTTTAGATTATAAACTATTGAGGACACTGGCTCTTTCTAATCAACCCTATAAATCCCAACAATCCATGCATGGCGTGAAGAAGGACTCCATAAATATTTGATAATCCTGATAATTCTAAATTATGCTATTTATAGTAGCCATTACCCTACTGAAGGGTATAATTATTGCTGAAGAGCAAATAAGCTCCTGCCTTTTCATCCTTTAAAGGTAAGAGATGTTGGCCCCTTTTTAATCATCCCTAAAAGCTAAAAAAAAAAAAAATAGAATAGCTTACTCAAATTAGCACTACAAGGCAATGATAAATTTATATGGTTGTGTTAAACGCAAACTGAATTTCTTCACAGGGTCTTGTGAAAGGAATCATAACAAATCCAGACAATTCCATCAGGCAAGAACCTAGTTTGGCCAAATTCACATCAGACATATATATTTACACATGCAACTCAGTCTTACCATTATATATAACTGGCTAAAGAATCTTATAGATCTTACCAGAAAGAGCTCAAACCAACATAAGTAGCACAAAGTTCAATGGAGAAAATAATAATGACACAGGAATTATGTGCATTATTTCACTTTAAAATTTTGGCCTTTATTCTTTGATTTATCATCCATCCACTATTCAGTGAGATGAATAATGTTTTCATTTTTTTTAGGATTTTTTCCCCCATAAATAACTCACTAGCATTTATCATGTAGTAGAGTAGTGAAAACTCACACCCAGGATAATACCAGACAATTTTTCCATCTACTTAATGTTAATGAAATTGAATAGGCTTGCTCCAAAATTCATTGGGAATCATCATTCACTGTCTTAGAATTCATTTAATCATATTCAGTTGTCCAAAGATCTTATTATATATCTCCTAGGCAGAAAAGTTATGATATAAAAAGAATCTTCAAGGCTGTGCACAGTAGGACAAAATATGTGACTATCACTCCTGAAATACAAGCAAGGAGACTTCATTTTAAAGCATCAAGCTAAAAATCTAGCATATCTTAGCCAAACAAGGTAAAGTACTCTTTCAAATTATCACACATTTTATCCTTCAAAATGTATTCTTTATTCATTTTTTTGAAATTGTCATCCCAACCACATTTAGCCATCACTTGCAAATAAGCTAATGGTAGAGCAGCAAGAAATGTAGAGACAACTACAATTATCTCTTAATTACACACAGCAGGCTTCCAATGTGTGTCCCCACTCCTTCTGAGGATACTTAACTAGAAACAAAGAAAGTCAGGCAAACCAGTTAAGTGTCCCACACAGGCTTCTTGATGACAGGTTTACTTTGAAATGCTGTGGGGCAAGATGGCAGCAGCAGCTGTCACCAGAAATAGCTTGCCCAGCTCAAGAGAAGAAGCTGACGATTCTGCTCATATTGAAGGACTTGAACTAGCAAATGAAACAACGAGGATGATACAATGCACAAATTAATGGTTTACAAGGAGCTCTGCCTCCTCTGTGTATGAAATAAAGAAATCTCAGGTAACTCGCCCCACGTTGTGTTGCCCAGGGCGTTTTTATGTCTTCTTTGAGAAAGAATCAATATCTTCTTGCTATTGTGCGATCATATATTTAGTAGGGGAAATGGTCTAAGACCAGAAATATGTCAAACAACTCCATTTCATCTTCAGAGAGATTAATTTAATTGGAAAAAGTCTATCAATTAATTAGCCAATAAAAGTTTATTACATGACTATTAGTCGCCAGCACCGTCCAAAGTGAGGTTAATAAAATCTTTGCATGTACTCTGTGCTTTTCACACATTCTGTGACAAGGCTGCTGGGGGGAAGGAGCACCCAGACACGTGTGGATGGTGTGAATGTGAGAATGGAGTCAATGACTGGGGGTGAGAATAATTATTCTGTGTGTATAAATCACTTGCCAGACAACAAAGGACATCCTCAAGCTTCCTTTTCTTTGATTTATACCACAACCCTGTGCAATGGCCAGGGGAAAATATTAACTCCTATCTACAAATGAGAAGGTCTCTCAGATTTTGGCCTAGAAATTTTCAAGAGCTCTAGCAGTTTGCGTACCCAGTGCTCACCTGTTATTACACTTACCACAAGAGGAGGTTTCTGGAACCACACCTAAAAATAGCTGCCACACCCTTATATACAGCTCCATTTGAGAAATTCCGTTGGATCTCATGTGAATCTTTCAATGCTGTTTTTTTTTTCACAAATAGGTGAGAGCATGTTTGCATATCTTTAATTCTGCCTGTCATTTTGCTCCTCTTTCTTCGTTCTTTCTCTCTTCTGTGGGACCAGCAACCTCAACCTTGATTTTATAGTAGGGTCACCTGCTATATTTATTAGCAATTTGGTTCTCTGAGCTCCGCTGCAGATCTATTGAATCAGAGAATCTCAGTTCAGTCTGCTATCAGTTGTTCTTTTCCCTCTACCTCTCCTTCCCCTTCTTCTCCTCTGTCTCTCTCCCTTCATTCATTCCCCCTCTCTCTCTCTCTTTCTTTCTTTCTTTCTTTCTTTCTTTCTTTCTTTCTTTCTTTCTTTCTTTCTTTCTTTCTTTCTTCTTTCTTCCCTTTCTTTCTTCCTTCCACCCCTCCTTCCTTCCTTCCCTCCCCTTTTCTTTCTTTCTTCCTTCCCTTCCTTCCTTCCTTTGTTCTCCCATCCCTCCCTCCTTTCCATTCTCTCTCTTTCTTCCTTTCTCCCTCTATCCTTTTCTCTCTCCTCCTCTCCTTCTTTCTCTTTCTCTCTTTCTTTCTTGTCCCTGAACTAGACAAGGTCATTTTTCATTTTTGTGTGGGACATTTAACTGGTTTGCCCTACTTTCTTTGTTTCTTGTTATTAACCTGACACAGTGAAGTAGCATTCAATCAATAAAAACTTAATTGGTGATGTGGGCTGGGGTTGTGGCTCAGCAGTAGAGCACTCACCTTAGGACGTTCGAGGCCCTGGGTTCGATCCTGAGCACCACATAAAAATAAATAAATAAAATAAAGATATTGTGTCCAACTAAATTATAAATTAAAAAAACTTAATTGATGAATTCAAATTAAGAGGAGATAGTTGTTCATTTGATTATTTTTGCAACTCTTGTGTGAGTTTGGCATTTTTCAATATAAAATTTAGAAAAAAAGATATGATTGGTTAAATAATCATTAGCAAATCTGGAAATAGTTAAAAAACAGTGAATTATGCTTTACAAAGGAATAAACATGCATAAATAAAAAATTAATATTAGTTAAATAAATGAATGAATGATCTGATTTCCAACCTTCTATTTGGGAGAAGATATAAGAAGTGAGAATTATTAGAGAATTCATTTCAATCAGAGAGAAGTGAAGGGTAGCAAGAAGATCTTAGAGACAAGGAAGAGGTGGAAGCTAAAAAGAACCTCCTCTTAGTTGCACTGTTGGAACATACAGACCAATTATTTTACCAAAAGTTCCCCATTCTATATTATCTTCTAAATAGAAACCTGTTTTGGCTTCCATTTTCAACCAGTGCCCCCACCCGTGTCTGTTCAAATGAACTGGAAATAATAATGTGGATCATTAAGAACAATAATTTGAAGAGGAGAGGCCAAGAAAGATGGTTACTGTTCCTTCCTGAGAAGTGTCAGAGTGCCTTTCAAGTGCATAATCCCTTTTTGCAGAGTTCACACAAGACATGATTGTCACCACAGAATCCCACATTTCCAGGACGTGCCTGCTTGGAGTAGTGATGGGTATCAGGTTCAAAGATAGCCAAAGTCAAGCTGACCCTGAGTCGGTCTAGATCTATCCTGGTTCATGGTTGGCTTCTCTCAGGAAGTTGGAATATGAGACCTACATGGACATATGGCAAGAGGAGGACAATGTAAAAACAGAGGGGTTATAAAGAGATGCATGAAAACGTGATGGGAAGATGAAGTGTCGGTTGACAGTGACTGAAAAAGTAGAAGCAAAAGCAGAAAATTATTTGTCAAGCTTCTTGGTTTCAAGGGAAAAAAAGCCCAACTTGAACTTCCTTTGGAAAAAAATGGAGAAATGCTTGGCTAATAGAGCCAGGAATATTAGGAACATGGTTAGGTAGAATGAGTAGCAAGAATAGAACCCACCCCAAAATTTCTGTTTATTTTGTTTCCCTGTTTTCCTCTGTTTACTTTGTTCTTTCCTTTTGTCAACAGGCATTGTCCATGTGGAGAGAAGGGGACATGGTCCTCCGAAGCCCTAACACTAAAAATCATCATCAGCAGCAGCAGCCTGGAGAAAAGCTGTTTAGGACACATAATCATCACTAGACTAATCAGTGTGGCCAGAGGACTGTGTTCTGTGTTAGTCTTCAGTAAAAATACATAATTTTCAAAGAAGATTAAGAACAGTCTTCAAGAGAAAGAAGGTTCATTTTCCTGAGGAATAGAGAGAAGTTTTGGGTAGAACAAACCATTGATATTCACTCTACTCACCATTCTGGCAGAAGGTTGGAGAAGGAATCAGTGGATAACTACTTCTGAGCACATAAGCACTTAAGATTTGCATCATCAGAACAGGTTCTGATGTTCTGTGTATGTATTAGCTAATTATTATTATTATTTTGTATGGAGAATTGAACCCAGGGTTGCTTAGCCACTGAGCCACATCCCCAACCCAATTTTATTTTCTGAGACAGGGTCTCACTAAGTTGCTGAGGGCCTCAGCAACTCAGCTTTGAATTTGAATTTGAGATCCTTCTGCCTCGGCCTCCTGAGTTTCTGTCATTATAGGTGTGCACAACAGCACCCAGCTTAACTAGTTATTAAAAAGCTACATAAAAATCTGAAGTCTCAGTGACTTACAACAAAAATTTATTTCTCCTTCATAGATGGGGGTCAACGGGGATAACTCTGTCTTGGGTTATGGGTTCTGAGAAACCAGCCTCTACCTCAGAGCAAAGCCTGTCCAAGAAAGGGGTCATGAACCTTGTCCTTGGAAAGACCCACAGAGCACTCCTAGGCACATACCCACCCTGCTGAGTTGTTCATCTACAAATAACAGAGAGATCTGGTAGCTAGGTGTCCCTGACTCAGTTAGGCTAGGTAAGGACCCATAGCACCCCCCTGGCAACCACCAATCAGCATGAGACAGGGGAAATACCTGGGATGTCAGATGACCCTCCCAGTAGTTTATGGTGGTTGATAACATGATGGGAAACCATGTAGTTCTGCACGTACACCCCTCGTGGCTTAAACCAATCAGTTCAAACGAATCCCCCTCTTGTACTAACCAATCACCCTTACTCAACTTATTCCCACCAGTGAATGTGCTAATCATGTTTTAGAGTTATTTTATGATTTTCCCGCGGTGTGTGATGATTTGCTAAGAAATGCTATAATGTGTGTGAAGTCCCTGCCTTCCCCAAAGAGTGTATAAAACTGCTGCAAACCCTGGGCTCGGGGTCTCTCAGTGTCACCAGTTGCTGTGTGCCTGCGGAGGACCGAGCTAGCTCATAATAAACACCATTTTGCTGCTTACATCGATCTTGGTCTCTGGTGGTCTTTTGGGGGTCCCGAATTCGAGCATGAGAGTTCAATTCTGGTCTGCTCTGTGTATCTTCTCATTCTGGGAGACGGACTATCTAGGGCATGGTCTTCTTATGTTGAAGGCCCAAACCCAAGGAAATCAAGCCAAACACGTGCAAGGATATTTTAAAATGTCTATATTTTCTCTCATATCTTGTCTCACAATATTCTATTAGTGATGTCCCACATAAATTGAGCAAAAGAAGTAAAAGTGGGGCAAAGAGAGTGAATTCTTACTGGAAAATAAGAAAATCTACCACAATACTGAGTGACATTGAATGACCTTCAAGAAAATCTGTTGAAATTGTTCCTTGTGTTTTTCTTGTTTCCCTATATATTTATTTAAAGTATGTATATCTCAGTCCAGAAATTCAAGTGTGCATGACATATAACTTTATTTTCCTATAATGCAACTTAATTCTATTTTGAGCTCCCAATTGGCTGAGTGGTTGAAACTTAACCTCATTTAATCCAGAATGATCTGTCTCCAGCTCTTTCAAGATTGTATCTAAGCCCTGGGGGCTTATGTATTATCAAAACACATCTGGGAAGCCTCTGATCTTTAAGTCATTTATCTGCACAGACATCAACTGAAATGTTCACCATTCTTTTTTTCTCAGAATTCAATCCATGCGAATGACCACTGAGATGTCACTTCTATGGCTTGCTATGCATAGTGTTCCAGGAACATTCAACTGCGTCAGCACTCTGGTGGTTCTCTAAGGGCATGGATGACCAAAGTTCCACCTGCTTAGGTGTCCAGGACTCTCCCTGCGTCTCTGCCAAGGACAAGGTCACCTCTTATTATTGTGTAGGTCCCAGGCAGTTCCATTCACTTGGGAAGTAGAGATCAGGTACCTAGCTCCTGGTCCTTCAAATCTATCTGAGGCTTTAGTGCCTACTGGGATCTTTGATTAGGAAAAAGGTACAAGGTTGCCAGGTGCGGTGGCACATGCCTGTAATCCCAGAAGCTTGGGAGGCTGAGACCAGGAGAATCATGAGTTCAAAGCCAGCCTCAGCAATGGCGAGGTGCTAAGCAACTCAGTGAGACCCTGTCTCTAAATAAAATATAAAATAGGGCTGGGGATATGGCTCAGTGGTCGAGTGCCCCTGAGTTCAACCCCAGATACAAAAAAAGGAAAAGTACAAGATTGCTGTCTACAGAATTTGCTATTTTCCAGATACATTTGGAAAGCAGGTCAATTTGTTCTCTAGATTTCTCCTGCTCTTCTAGATAATAATTGTCCAACTCTAAGGAAAACAGTTGTCTACTCAATGATCTTTTCCCCCTTTCCCTTATTCTCAACCATGGAGATTTCCTACCATATTTCTGTCTATGCTGAAGATGGTATTCATGTGCCATCTCCTTGTCCCTCAACATGCTTAGGATTTTGGAAACTCATGCCAGAAAGTGTGTCATTTCAGTTTTCCATCAGGGCTTATCCCTTCCCTGAGGCAACAAGCTTAGTTAGATCTGCTGAGTTGCTTGAAGAGGAAAAAGGTATAGGAAAGAAATGAACTACTGGGGAGAAAATCTCAAAAGTACTTATCTTGATTATATTTATAAACTGAGGTACAGTGACCATTCTTTAGTCTTTTGACACATGAAGAAAATAAAAAAACAATCCTACAATATACTTTCACAAGTATCATCTTACTGGGCTTTAAATGGGTTATGGAACTTCCACTGAAATGTGGATTTGACAATGGAAAATAATATTTTGAACTAAATAGCAAATCCATTTACATGATGAAAATAAGGTTTAAGAGAAACAAGAAAGCTATCTAAAATTCCCATTATTTCTCCTATTATAGTTGGAAAGGGTGGCCATTCCCTTTTAGAATGATGGGAAATACCTGTTTACAGCCTTCCTAATTTTTTACCCAAATTGTTAAACTTGTTGCTATTTTCCCCTTCCTTTGGGATCACAGAGTGTTTAGTTTTTTTTTTTTGTTTGTTTGTTTGTTTGTTCGTTTTGTTTTTTTAAAAAAGATTGTGTTTTCTGGAGGAAGCTTTTGGAAGTGTCTGATTGGCCAGGGAGATCATGACTCCCTTCTTTCACAAGAATGACTTTTCACCCCCAAACCTGGTTCTCTAGCCATTGTGGTTATTCTGTGTGATTGTATCTCTGGTTCTGGCCACCTGGACCAGATCTGTGTTTCAAATAGATCCAAGCTAGGTCATCCTGTGGACATCTGGGATTGAGTCTGAAAGGAGAGCCTGTCTCTTGGGTGAACCTGCAGGTCCTCAGAAGCAGAAGCTGGTTTGTGGGGTGGAACTGCAGAAGACACCTTTGCTGAAGGCTTCCTCCTACCTTTGCCATTCTCAGGTTCATCTTAAGGTCGCGCATCTTTCAACCTCAACATCCTCCGGGCCTTTGGGTCTCTATATAGCATCACAATTAAATCTCCTGTTTGGTGAGTTTGAGTTGGTCCAATTGTCTTTCTGTTATTTGCAACTGAAGATCATTAACACACACGAATACACTTTTCCTTTTGCTGAGCTCAGTTAAACCAAAATCTTATTTATATCAACGAAGGACTTAATTAAGCTGAGTGCGTAGCAGCATCAAGAAGAGCTTGGATAATCACAAGTAGCGGATAGTAGTTACTTTAAAGGAATAGAGAAGAGTAGTGACTACGCATTGAGTCGCAAAGCCCCAATCTATAATCTGTGCACATCAAACTGCCAGTGTGAAGTGCAGGTTGTTTATGTGAGGGCAGAATCAGAAACAGTTATGCCCTGAGTTAATGAATAGTGTGAACAAAGGAAGGGGAACTTTTACAGCCTATGTGGAGTGGCTGAGCCCTCCGAGGTGGGGAGAGTGAATGGGGGAAAAGTTTTCTCTTTAAACATAGGAGGTTTTTGTAGTGCTTATTATTTTAGGATCCCAGACTGCCTGCTTTTATGTATTGATATATTGGCTTAGTAAAAAAAAAATTCATTAAAAAATAAGTTTGGTCACATGCTCATAGCCATCTGCTTCTGGTGACTAAGTTGGGGGTGCAGAATGCCAAGAAAGGATGTACTATCTTTTATCAACTGAGGCAAAAATAAAATCACAGATCAAAAATCAGAACTTGGGGGATGAAGCATCCGGATTTTGCAAATAAGTCAAGAAATGTGCACACTGTAGATCTCTTTTGGATTTGGGAGAAATCTAACTTTTGGGGGTGAGTTTTGGCTGCTTGGCAGATGAGTTCAGACCCCTGGATGTGAGTGTCACAGGAAGTGACTATAGTTTGAGGGCCTAGATTCAAACTCTGGCTCATATCACTTGAAGATAATTTTCCCTTCCCCTGCATCCCCTCTGCTAGCTAAAATAAAACTTTAAAATGAGGCTATTTGAGTACTCCTGAAATTTTGTCTAATTTGTCAAATATTCCATTTAAAGACTTAATTTCCCCAATGTAAGCACCAAGTAAACACATGATCTGAAAAGAACGGCAAACCATGATCACATCACACGTGGCTGACCATTAATAGTGTCTAGCAATTAGCTTTTTATAGAGTAAGGAGACAATATTTCTTTGGAATTGTGTTTCTGGTTTTTTTAAATTAATGGAATTTATTTTTCTTGGGGATATTCTTGGAGTGTAGCAATAGAGCATTTATTCTCCATTCTTCAACTTTAGAATTTATTTCTAATTTAACCAAGTCTGCCCCTGGCCCTTGACCTCACTTCTAGCTGTTACATTTAGTTCTCTGTGACTGTTGCAGACAAGATGAGCTTTAGACAGAATTGGAAGAAGGTAACATTTGTTGTTGGCTCCTTTTCATCTCCCCCATTAGCAGATTCTTTTTCCTCTCCCAACCCCTGCAAGCCACTTGTGTTGTCTAGGTGACACATCTTAAACTGACCCAACTTTCTCTATAGCGCCCAGAGATTCCACTTCTGTAATCACCTATGAGCAAAACCATATTTATTTATTTTCATTGACTTAAAACATAAAATTATTGAACATACATTGTGTGTCAGCCTTATGCGTTAGCCATATGGATACAAAAGTGAATACCATGGATCCCTATTTTCAAAGAGTTCATGGTCTAGGCAAAGAGAGAAATGCACACACATGTGTATAGGTAATCAAATCAAAACTCAGTAATTATAATAATTATTATATTATAGTAATACTATTCAGATAAATAAAAGAAATGTTACCTAAGGAAATTAATCAGAATCCTTAGAAATGGGATGGAAAGGTGGAATTGGGAATAAGCAAAGATTTGGGAAGGTTTTATTTTATCTAAATCATATACATTTCAGAATAAGGGCAGGATAACAAATTTTCCTATTGGGGGAGTCCATATTTTATTATTTTAAATGGGAAGAATAAGAATGCATTCTCGGACACAGGGCTGAATTATAGACTGGGACCTAAAAATGGCAATTGAAAAACACTTGAAATTTGGTCGGTCTTGGAAGAGGTAGGCTATATTGTCACTGCATTCATATTTCTTTTTTAAAAATAAGGGAATTAGATCATAACCTAAAATGTAAAATCTTGACCGCTTCCTCTTATAAAAACAATGTGCAGTGAAATGGATATCTATTTTAAAGTTAGACAGGAGAAACCTGGAATTAAGTTGAACCACACTGGCATATTTATTGATCTGCTTTGGCTTAGTAGTTCATCCCTTGTAACATAAGTTTTCATAAAGAAAGATAGTAATATGGTAGGTTTCTTCAAAGTCTATTATGAAGATTGAAAGTAACATTTTCTTCCTGGGTAGATTTAGCCTGATTCCACCAGATCTATCAGGACATTTCTTCTCATGCTGTATGTACTAAAGAGCTTGATAGATGCCATTATTGGTGTTAGAAGATAATGGGGGAATGGAGGTGAGCTTCCAGAAGCACCAGAGGTCAAAGCAGTGGGCACTGATTGTTTTATTCATGATCAAAAATAGTATCAAGGGAAAGCAGCCCTAGACAAATGGTATGAAATCTCCTAAATTATGGTGCTTAAGTGCTATATTTACACTAGTCATTTTGGATATAGAATACAGTTATATTAGTTAAGTTATAGGTTCCAGCTACTATCAGAGAGAGATCCACAACAGCAGTGGCTTAAATCTGATGGAGGTTCCAGTGTGAGCAGCAGAGGGCTGATGGGGTAGCCCCTTTGGGTCAGGAACCCCTATTCCTTCTCTCGTGCAGTCAGATCCTTTGAGCTCCGTGTCTTCATTAAAGAAGTAGGAGTGATAACACCTCGCCGTCTTTGCAAGGGTTCTAGGAGGTGATGCACACAGGGTGCCTTGTACACAGTGGGAGTTCAATTTCTGCTCCTTACATGGACTTGGAGTCATGTTGACTTTATTGTCAATTTTGGCAAGTTATTTATGATTAAGTCAATGCATCAGAAAACCATTCTGCTCTTCTCTTGAACCTTAGAGTCTCTCTTTTTCTTTCTCTTCTGCTGGAACTTTTCTGTTTCTGCTTTGTGTCTCACATCTGTTTTGAGGAAGTAATTGATGGGAAAGTGTGGCCCCTGGGGAATAGGGTGGCTGAGAGAGGGAATTCCCTTGATGAATACACAGAGTGAGGTCTCTGTGGATTTCAACTTAAGAGGGTTCTCCCCAAGCCCTCTTCCTTGCCATAAATACCCAAAAGATGTATTTTAACTTGAATCTCCAAAACACTGGAAAGGGTTCCTGCTGTAGCCCAAGGTCCACAAGGCACAGGATTTTCTAATTCTACACTTTCAGGAAATTGTGTATATTTTCTGTGGATTGACAATTGTGCCTCACTTAAAATTATCCCTGTGACCCAGCCTGGAACAATTACCAAGCTTTCTTTCCAATCTGCTAGGGCCATGGCAGGTAACCGACCTGGGTTAGTGGTTAGGAGTTTGGGCTTATTTGGGTGTGCCTGATGACCTGAGGGTGGCACCAGCTTTATAGCTCTCTGGATTAGGCCCAACCCTAGGGAATGTATTTCTTACCATGTGGACTCTGAACTACTTGAGGAAGGTTGTTGGAAACAGATCCCTGGGTTCCGATAAACCCTCTGTGTCAACCTCTCTGGTAGAATCTTTATCAGTGATTCTGACATCTATTAAAACCTTGATGCTTAAAGTTCAAGGCCAGCCTCACCAGGAGCCTGTGAGAAATATGGAAAATAAGGCTCCACTTTAGATCTGCTGAATCAGAATCTGCATTTTCTCAGGCTCCCCAGGTGACTCTCTTACATTCTATTTCAGTAGTTCTGACCTAATGGTTTAAGAGCCACTGAGCCCAGAGGATTCCTTTTCTGATAGACTCTGTAAGAAGGAAGGGGATGGGGGATGACAAGATACAAATAGTATTCTTTTGATGCCCTAAAGATGCAGCACAGTACACAGAGGCTTTCTGTAGGGAGCCCAGGATGACTCTGGTGGAGTGAGAACTGGTGGGTAGGTTGTGCCAGTGTAGAGAATGGCATCTTTGACACTCCTGGAGGCAGCACAGATGTCCTGATAGGCCCTGCCTGGTGGCATTGATGTGGGGAGGCATCCTCTAATGGTTTCCCAGAGAGAGGCTGGAACAGGGGAGCAAAAAATGGCAAGTGGTGGGTAGCCGAAGCCTTATTCAAAAACAAACATGGACCACCCTGACTGATGTCCAAGGGACAGGGTGAAGCTTTGGGACTTGGAGGAGGACCCATACTACATAATATCTGTGGAGGCAAGAGCTGCTGAATACATACTCAAAGGCTGGTAAGAAAGCAGGTTTCAGTACAGTTTAGCATATGAAAAAGTGCAATTAGAGTGAGTGTTTATGTGCTCTAGTGATTGATTCATTCCCTCTCTCTCTTTTGATGCTGGGGCCAGACATTCTCAATCATGGGTAATTTTGACCCCTACAGGGCATTCAGTGGTGTCTAGAAACATTGACATCTCACGAGTAGAGGCCAGGGTATACAGATGGCCCTCTGTATCTGCAGATTGAAAATATTTGAAAAACAAAGTTGCATTTGTACTGAATATGTACTGATTAGTTTTTTGTTATTACTACTCTCTGAACAATACAGTAAAACATCTATTTATATTGTATTAGATTAGATATTATAATAATATTGAGACAATTTAAAGCTTATGGGAGGATGTGTGTAGATTATGTGTAAATACTATGTCATGTTAAATAAGGGACTTGAGCATTTGCAGATTTCAGTATGATGAGCTTAAAACCAATTCCCTGAGGATACTGAAGGCTGGCTCTTCTGCTAAGCATCCTGGGTTGCTTAGGCAGCTCCTATAACAAAGGATTTCTGGACCCAAATGCCAATAGTGCTTAGGATGAGAAAGTGAACTGTATCCCAAAGATAGATTTACAATGTTACAACCACCACTGGTGACATTTAATGATCTATCATTGAGAGCTAAACTAGCAAAGTGGGTACCCTTTCGGCTGGCAATTGAGTTGTACGGAGCATCATTTCAAAATGACTGGGATATTGCAGATATTGAAGTTAAACTGATGAATCTCTAGTAGCCTGGGGATGGTGGGGTGTCATGGGTCTTTTGGCCTTTAAAAAATAATGGGCATTCTATATGTTATTTTTTTTTCAGGTATTTGTCTTTAGTACTATCAATTCTGAAAAATAATGACAAGTGACTCAGCAGTAACACTACCAGTATCTTCCAAGCTCTTAGAGCTGTGTTATCAGGGTCCACCATGCAGAATACTGCAGGCTTATCACTCACCCCACCTCTAAGTTGGAGTAGAAGAAGAAATGATTGTCCATGATATACTTGCACCCAGAATTTGCTCTTCAAATTTTGAACTTAAATATATATATATTTCAAACACATATTACATTTTGAGAATAATCAGTTATTTGTTTTTTAATCCTATTATCCATAAGTAACATGGAGAGCCACAGAATAAAGGAAAGGCATAATTTGGGGAGGTCAGCTTTCTGGACAGAGGAAAGAATACACTTCCTTGAACGTGCCACTAACCTCGGCAAAAACCAAGCAAGAGACACAGGGAAGGGAAAACCAAATTTATTTTGATGGTTTTATGAAAAGAAGAATGTACCATTTAAAGAGGAGGTATTCTGCAGGCAAAAGAGACTGGATTTCAGATCAAATTTTTGTGTAGAACCTGGGTTCATAGCATTCTAACTGTGTGCATGCAGGCTTGTTTCTTACCCTCATTATCGATTTTGTTTAAAAAAGGATAATGCTGTTTAGCTCTGTGTGTTGGTTAGCTATTGCTGTGTGATAAAAGTCGCAAGATCTCAATGGCATAAGACAATAAGGCTTTATTTAAGCCAATCTGTGGCCAGTTGCAAGACTGGCTAACCTTCACTGAGGTAAGTATCTTTTTTCTTTGAGAATTTCATGCTCTAAATGGATCCATACTGTCTGAGAATGTTTTCACATAGCACTGACAGAAATACAAGAAGGCAAGCTCAATTGTAAAGGGTGATTCAAGTCCCTGCTTATATCACATTATATCTATTAACATCCCATTGGCCACAGCATGACACACGATTGAGAGTAAAGTCAGGTGGAGAAGTACATGGGCCCAGTTTGCAGGCAAAGAAAGGCATGTGAGCAAACCCAACCTTCTGGAAGTGGGAAGTAGACTTTCCCATGAAAGTGAGGGGGGAGGGTGGATGTTTATGAAGACTATCTCATCTACCACGTGTTGTTAAAATGATTAAATAAATTTATGCACCTTGCATGATGCCTGGCACTAAAATGTTTAAAAATATTATTTCTTTTCTCCTCCTCCAAATTGCACAGTGAAGAATGAGGAATGCAAACTTAATTTCAGAAGTACAATAGCTACTTTAAAATAAACTTGAATTCTATATTGTGATGAGTTGTGAGAGAAGAAATAATAAGAGAGCGGAGATATTGAGGAACATAGTGAAACAGAGGAATGAGAGGGAAAGAAATAATACCTCTTCAAATTTTGAAGGGGTAAGGATGATGATAAATAACTAATATGTAATAAATGGCGGAAAAGAAGGTAAATAGAAATATAGCCACCAACAGCAGAATAATAAAAAGAAGGAGGAGGGGAAAAAGACATCAGGAGAATCACCAGGATATTAAAGGAGCTTTTCCAAACAGTTCTTTTCTCCCCTACCTCCCAAACCTAAATTACACATGAAATTTTGCTATTTACATGGACTAGGCTGGGAAAGAGAGAGGAGTGTTCATAGTTTTATCACCTCTTATCAAGGTTCTATAAAAGACCAATTAGTATTTTAACCATTGTTTGCAAGGTTATTGAGCATACTTTATCCTTGATACTTCCAGAGACTCTGCTTTGAATGGGGCTATTATTTCAACCTGCCAGATAAGCAATCATTTTGTGAGAATGTAGTGTGGGGGACAGAGAAATCATAGCATAGGGAGCAAACGAAATTTGGGTTTTTCCATTGTTATGACTTGGTCCCTGCAGAGAAAGAATATTCCAAACGTAATTCATCTGCTCATAAACTATTTCACATTACCAGACTGCTTAGGATTCTATGGTGGGAAAAAATGTTCAGAAGTTATTTTCTAGACAATGATAGAGCCTTCAATATAATAATACTGTGTCCACTGATACCTTCTGGGAAAAGAGAAGAAATGCTTTGGTCAAACCTGGCTTGCAAAACCACACACACACACACACACACACACACACACACACACCCCTTATTAAGATGGAAAGTGGGATAAAGAAAATGTGCACAATGAAATATTATTCAGCATTAAAAGAGAACAGAATCATGGCATTTGCAGGTAAATGGATGGAGTTGGAGAATATAATGCTAAGTGAAGTAAGCCAATCCCCCAAAACCAAATGTCAAATGCTTTCTCTGATATAAGGATGCTGATTCATAATGGGGATGGGGGGGTGGAATAGACAAACTTTAGATAGGGCAAAGGGGAGGGAGGGGATGGGAAGGGACATGGGGGTAGGTAAAATGGTGGAATGAGATGGACATCACTGCCCTAAGTACATGTATGAAGACACAAATGGTGTGACTTTACTTTGTGTACAACCAGAGACATGAAAAATTGTGCTCCATTTGCGTAATATGAGTTGAATTGGATTCTGCTGTCATACATAACTAATTAGAATGAATAAAAACAAACAAACAAAAATGTATTGCTATTTAATCAGGATCTCCTTATGAAAAGTGAAGTAAACTATCTTTGTCACATTCCATGCCTTGGGAAGCAAAGCCATAAAAATTTTTAAGTCTTTTTTTTTCATATTGAAACTCTTGTTTGCTTTTTGCACATGTTCATTCCACCAACAACTATCACATAGTTTTTCAGAAAGGGGGCAAGGTTAAGAAAAGACCACTTTTGAAATTTTAAGTAGCAAAAATCTGATTTATCTGATGGGAGAGGGCCTAGAAGAAGCAATCCCCTCCACCATGATTTTCCTTTTTTAAAAAAAATACTTGCCCTGACTGGAGAAATGAGAGTGTTTTCTAAATATTCAGGAGCTCAGATCAAAAAAGATGATTTTAGATATAAAGATGTTTAAAAAAGAAGAAAGGATGGAAGAAATCTGAATGGTGCTGTAAACTGGTAGCCTGAGGTAAGGAATACATTTTTTGTAAAAATAAATAAATAAATAAATAAAGAAAGAAGATTATTAACTGCCTTGGTCTCCATGGCACCTAGAAAGAGATGGCTGGAATGTAAGAAATTTTAGGAATTTTTCTTCCACCACACCCCAGTCCTGCCTGCAGTCCTGCCTATGCTCCTGAGACACACCAAGATCATTCTCCCCCTGAGCTGTCCAGCTGCTCTGCCCAGTTTTGATGTGACTCTCTTCATTCAGAGCACATCTCTCTTCCTCACTTCCTCTATTGGAGTCTGCTTACTTATCGCTTCCTCATGGCGGTTAGCCCTAATCATCTGTCTTAGTCTGTTTAGGCTGCTGTAACAAAAATACCTTAGGTTAAATAATTTGTTTAAAAATTTTTATCGGTACATTATAATTACACATAATAGTGGGATTTGTTTTGATATATTTGTACATTTGTAACACAAAGATAGGGTAATTTGAAAACCACTGAGTTTATTGCTCATAGAGATCCAAAAACAAGTCTCTAGTAGATGTGGTGTCTGGTGGGGCCTGTTTCCTCATAGATGTGGCCTCACATGGTGGAAGGGGCAAACAGGCTCCCTCAAACCTCTTTTGTAAGGGTACTAATCTATTCATGCTGTGGGATAAGTCCCAGCCTCTTTTTTTTTAAATATTTATTTTTTAGTTGTCAATACCTTTATTTTATTTATTTATTTTTATGTGGTGCTGAGAATTGTACCCAGAATTGAACCCACACGTGCTAGGCAAGCGCTCTACTGCTCAGCCATAACCCCAGCCCAAGTCCCAACCTCTTAAAACTATCACATGGAGATTAAATTTCAACATATGAATTTGGATGGGATACAGATATTCAGACCATAGCACTATCTTACCTAAAATTGTTTCCTGTGTCCCTGTATCTCCTAAGTTGGCATTAATTTTCTTTATTCACTTTCTACTGTCTGACATCTTGTTCACTTACTTCCCCCTCCCCTTCCCAATATTAGGGATTGAACACACGGGCACTTTACCACTGAGTTACACCCCCAGTCCTTTTATTTTTTGAGACAGAATCTTGCTAAGTTGCCTATGCTGACTTCAAACTTGTGATCTTCCTGCCTCAGGCTTTGGAGTTGCTGGGATCACAGGGCTTCACCATCACACCTGATTTGTTTATTTGTTTGTCATCTTTTCTTTACTAGAATGTAAACTCCCCGAGGGCAGGCTCTTTGTTTTGCTCTCCACTGTATCCTCAGTTTCCAAAGCAGTACCTGTGCTTGGCATGTAAGTAGTTATTTCAGTAGATTTTGTCAAATGAATAAATGCTTGCTGGACAAAAGGACATTATTTTTGATTATTCACCAGAGTTCTAACTCTGCATGAACGAGAGTAAACTGCTGACGATCACAGTTCTGTGAAAAGTGTATGCATTTGTTTCCTTAATGGCCAGCTGCACCTACAGGGCGCTGGGCACTGTGCTGGATACTGCATGTGGACCTGCGATGAGTAAGACAGGATGCTTTCTATCAAGGAATGACAATTTAGAGATGGGATAAGATTTCCTTATGTAGTTTCTGGGACTGCCATTCACGTAGACGTGACATAAATTGCACCTCCTTAAAGCTGTGAAGCATACAACGTATCTCACTGTACACAGCAACCCTGGGAGACAGATATTTCCCTTCCTTTAGCTGGATAACAAAAATGATTCCTAAGTCCTGAGTGCAGGTTGCTTGCAATGCTGAGACACCTAAGTTAACAGGCAAATACATAATGCCTTATAAGTATACAACTTGGTTTCTATGAGAAGACACAGATGAGACTCCCATTACTATCTTGGAACATGGGGGAGATTCAGGCAAGTTTTCTTGCCTGGGATGATGATCTCCAAGAAACATCTCTGCAAAGGAGCTGTATGCTCTTCATGTCTCTATAATCATGGTGGTAATTGGATTTATTTTAGAACTTCAAAGCTTTTGTTTCAAGACTTCATAGATTTTTTTTTTGCATGAATTCTAATGTAAAAATTATTTCATTAAAACTTCATTTATGGGCTGGGGATATAGCTCAGTCATACTGTGCTTGCCTTCTATGCACAAAACCCTTGGTTCTATCCCTAGAACTGTAAAAAACAAACAAACAAACCCCCCCCAAACAAACAAACAAACAAACAACAAACCACACATTATTTATCTTAATTACTGAGTTTTTTCAGCATTCCCTTACAATTTGCACTGAAGGGAAGTTGCTCACTTGCCTCACCTTACCCTGGGCCTGAGCATCTCTCCAGCCCCACTCCATCACCTGCAGTCTTCTTGAAGCCAAGGACTGGGCCCAATTATTTTATATGATCCATAGCACTTACCCACTGATCTGACACATTTTAATTGCATAGTAACTTTGTAAAATTGATATGGAAACTGATAGCAGCACAAGGTACTTGTTTATTCTGTAAATGAGCCAGGCATCATTCCAAAAGCACAGCTATGCAGTTTAACATGAGTGTATCCTTTGAGAAGCTCTCAGCTGGTGGAGTGGGCATGGGCCACCGCATGAGAGGTGCTGAACATAGAGGCTCAGGGAGCAGCATGGAAGAGTAGGGAATGGGGCTCCTTAATTCCCTCTGGCTTTCAGAGGAAGCATGACTGACCTGAGGAAGTGTCATCCTCTAGAGTTTGAGGGACAAGTAGCATTGCAACGGGGAGGAACATTCCAAGTGGAGGAAACAGTTTGAACAAAGGGATGAAGAGATGAAAATGTTGGACTTTCTGGAAAAGTGGGGTGTGTTTGTTATGATACAATCACAGGCCTGAGGGTGCCGTGGTCCTTTGGGGTCTGTTGGGGGCAGAAGGGGAGCATGCTTGTGCAGAGCATGTGAGTTCAGGAGCAGCTGTTCTGGCTGGCTGGTAGGGGCAGAACAGCTGTGGTTGAGGAGGGAGGTGAGGAAACCAGCAGATCGTGGGAGTGAGCGTGGCAGGTTCTGGAATAGGAATGAATGTGCTTAAGGGTGCATAGGAACAAATCAGATTAACATATGATTTTTCTCTTTTGATATGCTATATGTGAGTAAATTCCCCTAATTATTTACATAGTCATGCTAACAATTTATGGTGATGTTAACAAGATTCAAAACACAGGAGAAAAGTCCACCTACATTTTGACCACCTCAACAAATGAGATCTCTGGTGGTTGTGTCTGTCCAGGCCTTGTAAGAAAGCTTATGAAATGCTTCCATCTCAGTAATCAGAGTGTTGATAATGATGTCATGGCCAGAAAATCTGGTAGACCAAGGCTTTTCCTGGGCCCTTGAATTCAAGGTGGTACTTGTCACCTTGGAGCTAGCTCAGTAGATGTTATGCAAAGAACCTTTGCTTCTCTTTTAGATGCTTTTAGCAAATGCATGGTGGCTTTACAAGACCCCAGTGAGACCGCTTGACAGGAGATGTGGAAGTGAGTGCAGCCAGCTGTATTATAGCAAGCAGAGTTGTGTGTGAGCGCCTCGTCAGCTCTAAAGCACGATGCCAGAAATATGCACGGTGCAGAAATAAAAGAGAAGTCAGTGCATTCTACCGAAGTGGTTGCATCTTCCTCTCTTACTAAGGAGGCAGGAATCTTGCATAAGTATTTGGTCAGTCCGGCATCTTCTTTTCTTACACAGATTTTGGTATAGGGGAGTATGAATTAAAAAAAAAAAAAAAGAAAAACAATCAAATAAAAACAACAACAGAATTCTCAACCAGAGAGCCACATAATAAAGACTCAAGGTGAAGAAAGGACAGGATACACCAAGAAATGCAATGGTTATCCAGCAAACAGCATCACAAATGACATAGATTGTGACACAGTGGTGATAAATATTTAATAATTACTTTTTGGAAAATAATAAGCAGTAATAACAAACTGAGAGTTTGTGAATATATACATGTAAGTTTATTATAAATTTTATTTGTGAAGCACATAATTTCTAGATACTAATAAAATCTGCAACGTTCTTTATTTTAAATTCTATGCAATCAATTGATTCTCACAGAATGTTTGTATTGATTTTTGCTGCACTCTTGTATCCATAGCCAATCTATGGTTGTAACTGATGAATATAGTTCTAACATAAGCATTAGTTAATATTTTCATTTATGTTAATGAGTTAGATGTAAGAAAGTGAAATAACAAAGAATATGTTGGAACGTTACACCTTCTCCAATGACATGAGCAAGTGACTTCTTTGCTGAATGAGATAATAGTTGTTGAATGCGGAAAGGAAGTCTTCTTAATATTTGATGAGGTTTATGATGTAACGGCTGTAGGCATGACACATTTTAAAGTTTAATCTGAATTATCAGCATTTTCCCCATGACTTTATTAAGTATAGACCATCAACAGAACCATAAACCAATCCCTGGTTTGGAGTGTCTGCTAATTTCTGTAGTCTAATTACTTCTGCCCTTGCCAATTTCCACCCTGATGTCACTGGCCATGGAGTTGGGAAGAAATGCCAAGCAGCACCCTTGTGCAGTTTCTACCAGACAGGTACAATAGGTGTAAGGAAACTTTGAGAGGATACATTAAATTGTAGTAAAATATAATAAGATAATATATTGTAATAAAATAACTAGCAGGTGATGGATTCTGAGTGTTTACCTAACAGTATTATTGAGGTAGTATCAATGTACAGTAAGTCAATCATACGTAAGTGTACAATTTCATGGATTTTTGTGTATGTACACATCTGTGAACTCATCACTGCAATCAAGGTTATGAGCATTTCCTTCTGTTCCCCAAATTTTCTCTTGCTTCATTTCTCTCTTTCACCTCTTCTTTCCCCTTCCTTCTCAGGCAACTACTGATCTGCTTTTTTTCCCTTTCCATCATTATAGATTAGTTTTCTATAGGTTTTTATAAATGGAATCATGCAATGTATATTCTTCTTTTGTCTGACTTCCACATAATTATTTTGAGATTCATCAATGTTATTTGCATGTTCATTTCTTTTTCCCCTAGTATTTTATATTTATTACATCTGCTTATAATTTATTTCATTGCAAGTTTAAATCATTTAATTTTTAATAAAGGCTATGTTTAATATCTGTTTGAAAAAATTCCTGGGAATTTAACAATCAGCTCTTTCAAGTTGGTGCATGTTGGCTCAGGCATATCTCTGATGAGCTGTGTGTGTGTGGTGTGTGTGTATGTGTGCATGTGTTTGTTTATGTGGCTAGCTTTAGAAAAGAGACCTAGAGACTTTGGGACAGCTACAGAGCTTGGGAATAATTGAAAATAAATGAAAAGGGAAAGGAAATTTTTAAGTTATTCTGTTCTCCCTCTATTTTATTTTTCTAATCTAAGAAACTGTAGTAAAAATGCTAATTAAAAAAATTATATTTTGGTTGCTGGCTTGTCGTTTTAATTAATGCATGACTGGACCACAATGCAGCTGGGCCTTGGGAGATATACATGAGGGACTTCTATTATTGAAATTTCAGGAGAGAATTCTGAAATCCAGGGTCAACTTGCATATGATTTAACAGGGAAAAATGGTAGAAAGGGATTCAGAACTGATGACTGGATTCGAGGATGCTGAAATTTGACTGTTCATATACCAGGAGGACATGGCCACTCCTTAATATCTTCCAAAATTCTCTGGACAGTACTTAGTATCTATACTGTCAATACAAAATGAGGCCTAATCTCTCTTTTAAGCTGTTTAAGAGTTTAGGAGAAAGGTTAGGCCTCATTTTGTGTCCATAGTAGATTATCATTAGAGATGTACAATTTGTGATTTAATGCTGAGTACTGCCCTTGCTAGTAGTTCTGGGAGTTAGGAAGTTGTTCCTCTGGTAGTGCTGGGAGTTAGGGAGTTGTTCCATGCTTCTTCTGGGTGGTAGCAAACTAAAATACTGGCAAGGAGAACTGCAATAATCATAGTAACTACTGAGCATTTACTACCTGCAAGACACTCACCTAAAGATTTTCTGTACATTACCTGATTTAATAGTCAAAACAAACCTGAGGTGAGTAATAATACTATCCCCATTTTTTTAGGGAAGTGAAGTCCTTTGCCAGAGGTAACACCAGGAAGTGGCAGAAACAATATTTAAAACCCAAATCAACAGCCTCCTCTATTCAGCCTTCTGGTCTACCAAGTGGTAAGGAATTCAGAGTATAAGGCCTTTAGGAACTATAATCCAGGATGGGAAAAACGGTCTTGCCCAACTCAGTGACCACCTGCCTGACTGCCTAAAGAGTGTACCTGGAGGTGACACTTTAGCTCAGTCATCTGGGGCCTTAAAGACCCTTATTATAGAAGCTTTGATTCTCTCTTAAGGGCAATGGGAGTGCCATTGACAGATTTCAGTGGGGAGTAATGGGTTTAAGCATACACTTGAAAAACAGGTTGGAAAGAAGTTAAAATATCTGTTTTGTTCTACTATCTTTCCTATCCCCACACCCCCTCCCTTTCCCTCCCATCACTTTCCTTTACCTAATAAGGTAACACTATTCTTCTCTAGTGCACCTCACCTTATTGTGAATTAGCATCCTTATGTTAGAGAAAACATTTGGCCTTTGGTTTTTGGGGATTGGCTTATTTCAATTAGCATGATATTCTCCAACTCTATCCATTTACTGGCAAATGCCATAATTTCACTATTTTTAAAAGCTGAGTAATATTCCATTGAATATATATATATATATATATATATATATATATATATATATATATATATATATCACATTTTCTTTATCCATTCACCTATTGAAGGACACATAGGTTTGTTCTATAGTTTAGCTATTGTGAATTGAACTACTATATACATTGACATGGCTGCATTACTGTAGTGTGCTTGGATTTTAATAAGGATGCAATTGTAGCAGCTAAGGTGAGAAAATATGATGTCTTGGAGCAAGATTGTATAAGCGGACATAAAGAGGAGAAGGAAGGCTTAATTTCTCCATGAAGTAGAATGAATAAGTCTTGGTTCACCTGTGGAGGGTAAGAGGATGAGAGTAGTTGAGGATGAATTTCTTTGTGCACTTTTGGTTGTGAGGAGGAGAAAGGATGGCAGTTATTGGTTTGACAGAATTCTTTGTCTTAATTTTAGGGTGGATGAGACTTCAATCTGTTTATAAGTCAATATAAAAAAAAACAATAGAGATGGTAAGATTAATGGTATGGAAAAAAGGTGGGTAACTGATGGCAACCTGGAGGTTGCAGAGCAGAGGGAAATTGCAGAGCACTGATGGAATGATTTGATTTGAATCAGGAAAGAAAAGACTGATACTGACATTTATTTAGTGCTTTTGAAATGGCAGGGGCTGTGGTTTAGCTTTATTTAATCCTTTTGACAAACCATTACAACTATGATTTTGCAAATCATATTTAGAGGAGGTAAGTAACGTGCCCAAGGTCCCAAGAAGCTCCCCAAAAGCAAGGTGTCAGGATTCAAGGCTCTACTTTATGCAGCAATGTATGGAATAACTCATCCTCTGAAATCTAGGGAGAAACAGGATAACTGAGAATAGACAGAGTAGGCATGGAAAAGGAGAAGAAGGCTGCTGTAGCAAAGGTATAAAAAACTATAGTGGTGGGCTGGGATTGTGGCTCAGTGGTAGATCGCTTGCCTAGCACGGGCGGGACCTGGGTTCGATCATCAGCACCACATAAAAATAAAGGCATTGTGTTGTGTCCATCTACACCTAAAAAATAAATATTAAAAAAATTATAGTGGTTTAGTAAATAAAAATTTCTTTAACTCCCAATAAAGAGTCCAGGATCAGCTGATTTGAGCTGGCAGGATGGCTGTCTTCTGTAAAGCAGAAAACCTGGTCACTTCCATCTCATTGTTCTGTAACCTCCTCCAGTGTCCACATGGCTGATGTTGGATCACTTCCATATTGGTTGTCTAGTCTAGGGTGAGAGAAAAATAGTACACAGGTAGATCTTTCAGGAGTCTCAAAAATTGTAAATGGCCTTGTTTATCCACATTCCATTGTTCTGAAGTCAATCATGTTGCCCCATTTAGCTGCAAGGGAGTCTGGGAAATGTAGTTTTTAATCTCAGGAGACTATATGTGTAGCCCAAACTGGAGATTTACTACTACTAAAAGGAGGTGGGAAACGGATGCTATGTGATGTTTCTAAGACTTCTGTTAAAATTGCTCCTAGGGATGTCATATGGCAACACTTCAAAGTCTGCTGGCAGTCCAGATGTTCATACAAAACAATTAATTAAAATGAATTTTAAAAAGATGTCCTGTGGCAAGCAGTGTTTCCAATAAACTGAGAAGATGCATTCATCCTCTAGCATCCTAGCTCCTTATCATTCCTTGTGGCTGTTCTGGAATTTGAGCACCTTTTGAAGATGGTGACAGTGTCGGAGTGCTTACATGGTCGGGCCTTTTGGGGACTGGTCCACAACTGGCCATAATAGTCTGCCTGTTCTCAAGAGAGGTGAGAACTCACTGAAAGACTCTATACTAAAATGAAATGCATGATGCTGGTTAATGGGGACAGTGAAGGTCAGAAAAAATGGGCTAGGGGCAACTATTTCTCAACTTTAGCTGTCAATTGTCATGAAGGAATATGGGTAATATTTCCAGATATTTGCAATTTTCAAGAGAATACAGAAGTCTAGATTTTTAGGATATATTTTGCTTTTTATCATGTAATTCCCTAATTTTTAAATGTTGGATCAAATATTTTGATACTATTCTGTGGACCAAAAGAATATCCCTTTGGGATTAAAAACAGCTGGGATCTTGTAACTTAATCTTTCAGAACCTTATTTTCTCATTTGTAAAGTGGGAGCAATACCCATCTCAGAGAATTGTAGGGAGGAAGGAAGAAAATAGTGTATGTCCTGGGTTGATAATTTGTAATATATCTGACTTTTTCATGATTAATCTGCTTTAGAATTAGGAAATTCTTAGGTTCCCATCCTAGGGAACTTCAGGATGGGAATTCTGAAGACTAAGAGGGGTAGAATCTAGAGAGGTTATAGGAATTGGCTTCAGAACTATCCTAATTTACATTCCCCAAATTTCCTTTTCAGAGGTGTCATGACAACATGTGTCCAGGTCAAATGTTTGGATCTAGCTAGTCTAATCAACTTGTTTAGATTGGAGAGGAGAATAATACATGCTTGTTGGTTATGTGACTTTTGCTCAGTTACTAAGCCTTAATGTTCTTTTTTTGTAAAATGAGAATAAGAGCTAACTTGCCTCATAAAATAATTGTCATAACTCAATGAGATGATTTATATAAAACCTTAAATAGTGTGTATTGCCAAGCATATAGTAAACACTCAATAAACATCAATTGTAATAAACTATTATTTCTTACCCAGGGGAAAAGATATGTAAAATGCTTTTCTTATTGTTTTGATTTTTTATACACTTGTATTTTCAGGCAAATCACATTACTTAGTCAACATCTTGAGTTGTTTCCCCCCCCCCCCCCGGGAGAACTGTGATAATGCAATGGATAAAATCTTAGGAGATATTGCTTGAAATATCCATTGTGTGCTTTCTACTGTAAGAGTATAGTGTCAGGTGTAAAGTGTTCTAAAACAACAAAGTGACCTTTAAAGAAAAGTAAATTTATTCATAAAATAAATAGCTAAAGAAAAATGGGGGGCAGTGGAGGTCTTCTTTTATATTGCTAGTATCAGATCTCTGGGCGAGGGCATTATTTTGCATTGCTTGTGTTGGTTAAATGCTTCGTATAAAATGTTTCTTAATTAAGAGTTGATGTATTCCTGTGAAAAAAAGAATATTGAAATTTACTACAGTAAGAGATACATACTCTGCTTTACAAAAGCCCCCTGGGCAAAAATAGTGGAATCAAAACGCAAATCATGAATGTGTATACTTCCCTAAAATTGCCAACTGGCAATTAAGTTTCTTTTAAAAAATAGACAAATTTCCACAGTTATGTTAAACCTCTTGATCTTCTTTATCTTTATTGCTAATGTTATTAGAAGTAGCAATAATAATAATTGCTGGTATTATTTTGGTTCTTCCTCCAGGCCCTCCATTGGATAAGCTGCATTAGTCTTTATTTCACTGAATTCTCTGAACAGCTCTATGAATTACAGACTATTATTATTTCCATCATTCAGATGAGGAAACTGATGTTTAGGAATGTTAATTAACTTGCTCCACTTAATTAACTTATAAGATGTATAGCTTGTCTTCTAAGTTACTATTGCATGGCTTAAATGCTCATTGTTCTTTCCTTCCTTCCTTCCTTCCTTCCTTCCTTCCTTCCTTCCTTCCTTCCTTCCTTCCTTCCTTCCTTCCTTCCGATTGAACCTAGGGGTGCTCTACCATTGATGTTAAGTTACACCCCTAACCCTTTTTATTTAAAAAAAAAATAAAAAGGGTTAGGGGTGTAATTGCTAACTTCCCAGGCCTCAAATTTGTGGTCCTCCAGCCTTGGTCTCCTGAGTAGCGGGATTATAGGCATGTGCTACCCTGTCTGATTTAGGAATTGGGTGTTCAATGAATGAGATTAAAAAAAAAAAAAAAAGAGAAGGCTGAATTTTGGAGTCTTTCACCAGAGTGTGTGCTAATTGGGTGATGCATTGTGGGGCTTTCACAGAGGAAGGAATTGGGCTGCTGGGGGCCTGAGGGGTGGGATAAGGGTACCAAACAGCAGCAGATAACTTTGAGAACCTAGAATGCTTTGCAACTTTGGCAACCGTGTTGATATCTCACATCCATCCTTTGATATCCTGACCTACTGGTTCTTACTGAGAATGGCTCTAATGATCGATAATGGTGATCACTATTCTGGGATTCCTGGAAAGTCCTGTTTTCAAATATCCTGTTCCTCAGGCACACATTCACACTTGTCAGACGCTGTCTGAGAATCATGATCTTGCGACTACCGCCCCTCTGTTCCAGCTCAGTGAGTCCAGCTGGAGGGGTGGGTACTCTCTCTGAGCGTAGTCAGCCTGTCAGAAGACAAGAACATCCTGGTGACAGCTCTGACAAGCTCCCACTCTCCTGTGGAGAGGGAATGTTGTTTAGGACTCTCTTTTGTTGGGCATTTTATTCACAGTGTCACCACACTTCATTCATGTCATTAATCAAATGGTCTAGATCTCTTTAGTGATAATAATTTAACATATATGTTCACATTGATCACCTTTAAACACAAGTGGTGGTTTGGATGAACTTACTTATTATTATAGATTGTTGTCCTTGACTATGTTAAGGGGGATTTTGGGTACCAAAATTGTTGACCTTGAGTTGGGTAAGGGAGGGGAACTAGACACTTACAAACTATGAATTAGAACTTATATCCCTTATAGATATAAGGGACAGAAATATATTTCTGTACAATAGGATGGGGAAAACATACTAAAGAAAAATTATATTTTTTCATATTGATTTTGGAGCCACAACTTACTTTCTAGATAGTTCTATGAAGAGAAGATGGACATCGGGACACCTAGGCTATGATTTTGCCCTGGTCTTTGTATCATCCAGAATTCCCTGGGTGGTGAGCAGTGGAAAGGAAAACTGAAAAACCACATAAGCAAAAGTGGAGTTTATTGTTCAAGCAGTGTAGATGTTTAGGGGTAGACCTAGCCCTACTCAGAACTATAAATATGTCATCCAGACTTTCCACCATTCAACTGTACCTTCTGCTTTGTCAGCTTAGTTCTCAGACTTTACTTGGTGACTCACAGCATTCTGGTCTCATCTCCTCCCAGGCTCTAGATGAGAATGAAAGGGCAAGACTCTTCTCCAACAGTCCTGTGACTTACTCTGATTGGACAATACAAGCTCCGAGAGCAGATGCCCAGACAAAAGATGGAGCTGTTCCTGGGAAAAGGAGACTTTAATTCGGGGAGGTATCAAGGCCACTCAACAATTGTGTGACCTTGAGAAGATAACTAAGAAAAGCAGAAGAAGCTGGGTGTGGTGGAGCATGCCTGTAATTCCAACTACTCAAGAGGTGGGGCAGGAGGATCACAAATTTGAGGCTAGCCTGGGCAACTTAGTGCAATTTTGTCTCAAAATAAAAAATAAAAAGGGACAGGGGTGTAGCTCAGTGGTAGAACACCCCAAAGTTCAATCCCCAGTATCACACACACACACAAAAAGTAGAGTTAAGCATGTTTGTATACTATACTACATAAACACTAGTGTTTTCATCAACTACCAAGTTGCTATTATAGTTTTGATTATTTTTAGAAATTCTTCTAGAATCTATACCTAGGAGTAAAATTGAGTTATACATAGGGCTGGGAGTACAGCTCATTTGGTAAGGTGCTTGCCTTGCATGCATAAGGCCTTGGGTTCAATCCCCAGTACTACCAAAGGGAAAAAAAAATGAGTTACATATAAGTATGTACATCATCAGCCAGGTAGTGCCAAATTGTTTTTTCTTATTAGCAGTATTGTTCTACATGGTGTGTATCATTAAGTGTTAGACTTTTTAGTTATTTCCTAATCCAATGGAGAGGCAGTGTCCTCTCATTATATTTGGCATTTTCCTGATAACTAACCAGGAGAATTTAAAAAAAATTATTATTTATGACATGTGACTATTGGCTATATGTACTTATTCATATATTTTACCCACCTAAATATTGTGCTAAATATTGTTTGCTTTGCAATCAATTATGGGGACTCTTTACATTTTTAGAATACCAACATTTTCTTACTTCATTTGCAAATACTAATTCCCAGTTTGTAGATTGCCTATTTGATGAATATAAGCTCGTAATTGTAGAAATGTAACTTCCAATAATTCTCATCCTGTGAACTTTGTACTTTTTGTGCTTAGTTTAAGAAACCTTTCTCCACCCAGTCCCTCAGGTCACAAAGCTATTTTCTACTATTTCATTCTAACAGTTTGCAAGTTTTGAGCTTAATATTTGAATCCTAAACCCATCAGAAATTTCCTTTGTGTGTTGTAAGGTAGGTAATCAGTTTCAAGTTTCCCATATTGACAACCAAGTGTCCCAGCACTATCTAGTCAATGACTGTTTTTCTCTAGCCCACCTCTGTCATACATCAAGTGTCACTGTAAGCCTGCAAAAAATATCTTTTAGCAATCTTTCTGTTTTCTTGGCCTGATAGTTCATCCCTGCACCAATAAATGTGTTTATGTGTTTTAAACCTTGGACTTGAACCTTGCCTGTCAGAGGATGTGACAGGCTATGGCATAGAGTGTATGGCACCTGGGAAGGCTCATGTCTCATCATGTACTTAGCAGCACTCTGCTGCTCTGGGTTCAAGGAATGTTATTAAATTCTCCCTAATAGATACCATTGCCAGTCCCTGTTCTTGTCTACCCCACATTGGAACAAAAGCATTTTTTTATCACTTGTGATATCTGAATTCAATGAAACTGAGTTTAAAAATCTAAGAGATTTTGGGAAAGATTATGTTTTTACTTGTAAAAAATGTGGAAAAATGAAAAATCCTCCAGAAACCACAACCATTTTAGGATGACATGTTCAGTGACTTGTCAACCTGGATGGGTGGGAAAGGGATTCCTCATAATCTGGGATGTCAGGGTAAATAGAACCTCCAAATAAGAAAATCCAGAAGGAAAAGTGACCTTGTGGCCCTTTTAGCCTATAACACACTGTTAATACTTAATAAGATATAATGGGATCAAAATACAGATAGATAAATGTTGACCAGATAGGATACAGACAAGAAATATAATTTTTTGAATGAGGTTTTTTATTCTATAAAAAAATTTTTCTCTCTTTGTGAATAGGTTTAACTATCGTCGTATGTACTATCTCAATGAGATTTTATGTGAACAATACACAATGTGATTCTTATCTCCATATTTTAATTCTCTGGTACTTCTCTAGTGGAAACGGCCACTTTCGTTGTTCCTCAAAGAAATTTCTCTGCCTGCAACACTTGCAAAGAGCAGCTTCAGCAAAACATTGTGGAGAAACAAATCTGAACAGCTACCTGCTTTAAATAAGCCAAGCTTATTAGAAAAACATGGAGTAAGATCTGGGGATTGCATGATTAAAATAGTGGAAATGAAACTGGTTCGGAGATCAGGTCCAGGATATACTGTCTGGCACACTGTGTATGTGTGTGGTGGCTATTTGATAATAATTATAAGTATGAATCGAAGAATGTGTAGGAAAGCAGCTGCCCTAAGATGAATTGGAGCAAAGCCACAGCGAACAGTGTCTGATTAATTAAAATCCCTGGTCCTTGTGAGCATCACCATTCTATTCAACAGAAGCCAGCCAAGGAAACACACAGTGAGGTTAAAGCCTGATTGTGCAGCTTAGATATCCGCTGTGCTCTTGGCCTTTGACTTCTGCATCTGAGCATGTTGACTCTCTGCCATCCAGGATGCAGAAATTGATTGTGTTTCATTTTCCCACCCCCAAAGCCCTCACAAGTAAGGAAGGATTGGTCTGAACATGTTGTGGTGGAGCTGGAGGATTGGATTATATATTGCATGTCCCACAGGAAATTAGTTAAAAATTTTCTTAAATAACTCTGGTTTCTCCAATCTTTGAGGTCCTTCCTGAGAGAGAACTTTCTCCTTTCAGGCAGCCTCTACCCATGCTGGACCCTTCTCTCTACACCCTGCCTTTATTTTTCTTTTCTTTTCTCTCCAGGGCATCTCAAGTTCTTCTCATTATGTTATTGCACAGCAGTTTTAGCCACCATATTTCATCATTTGGTCATGTCCTGGAGAGTCGCACACCCCCTTTAAGGGGTTTACTGAGTCTCCAGCAAGCATATATTAGGTGTGTGTGATGTATTAGGTACTGTTCTAGGACCCAGTCAAAACAAACTACCACCCTTACTAGCAGGGAGCTTGCATTCAAGTGGAAGGAGACAAACAAAATAAATAAATGAAACAGATACATAATGATCATAATGTTTAGCATGACAGATAAAGATAAGAGATCCATATTTTTTTTTTAAAGGCAAGGAAAGGCTAAAGGATTCTGGAAGGGTCAGCAAATTTTTAATAGGAAAGTGAAGGATGATTTTGTGAAGAAGGTAACATGAATAAAGTATAGGAAGGTAATGGAGTGAACCCTGGATATATCTGAAGCAAAAATATTACCATAAAGGAAAAAAGCAAGAGCACATGCTCTGAGTCCTGAGTTCCCGGAATGGAAGGGAGGCTACTGTGGCAGAAGCTGAGTGACTAGAATTGGAGATGGGGTTGGAAAGATAATTGGGCAAGATCCCAAGAAATCTCACTGTACAGAGATTTTGGTTTTACATTGTGTAAGGTAAGAACACCCTAGGAGATTGGGGCAGAGAAATGGCATGCTCAGATGCATATGGTCAAATCTCTGAATGGCTGCTGAGAATAGACTATAAAGAGTGGAATTAGAGAAACTGGTTTGAATGCTTACCCCATAATCCTAACCAGAGGATACAGTGGCTCAGAGAACAGCAATGGAGATTGAGATGGTAAAGGGCTGTGCATATTTTCAAAAATTTTGATGGGAATATGGAAGATAAAAGAGAAGGGTAAAGGATGACTCTAAGGTTTTTGGCTTGAGTATCTGAAAGAATGAATTTGATGGGGAAGATTGTAGGGAGTGAGGTGGGACCAGGAGTCTCATTTCAGACACAATTAACTTTGGGATATCTATTAGATACTCTGGGGGAGGTGTTGACTAACCCACATTATTTATTTATTTGTGGTGCTGGGGATGGAACCCTAGGGCCCTCACATTTGCTAAGCAAGTGCTCTCCACTGAGCCAGATCCCCAGTCCTTGATATGTAACATACTGTGACCCTTTGGTATAAGATACCAATGTTCAGGGGAGAGTTCTATATTAGAAATATAAATAAAATTTCGAAGTGCCAGAGTTGTTGAGATTACTGAGGGGGATGGTAGAACCTGACAATAAGGGATTCACAGCTAATTAGAATATTTGATACTGTTCCTAAGTGGATGTCTCTGCACATCACTGTGGATGGGTTGTACACACGGAGACCCCATTTCCTCCCTGACCTGTCTCCTCTTCTTGCTCTAGCTCATCTGTTTGTGACCTGCTATGTTCCTTGCTATTCCTTGAACATGCCACATATGCTCTACTTTTATGGCCGAGGCACTTGCTGTTCCTTCTACCTGAAAGTCTTTATCCTCATACATGCACAGTTTACTGCTTATTTCTTTTGGGTCTCTCAATGTCACTTTGTGTATTATCATATATATTTCTTGCTGCATAACATTTAGGATAGTCAGAGAAGGCATCTCTGACAAGATATATATGTTACAGATTGAATGCATATGTCCCTCCAAAATTCATATGCTAAAGTCTTCACACCCAGAGTGGTTGTATTTAGAGTAAGAACATAATTAAAGTTAAATGAGGTCAGAAAGGTGGGGTCCTATTCCAAGGGGATTAGTGTCCTTATATGAAGAGACTCCAGAAAGTATATTCTCTCTTTTTCTCTTTTGCTCTCTTTCCATGAAAAACACATTAAAGAAAGTCTTGCTAAAGGATATAGCAAGAACTCAGTCATCTGCAAGCCTGGAAGAGAACCCTCATTAGAAACTGTTTTGGCTGGGATCTGACTCTTGGACATCTAGCCTCCAGAACTGTAAGAAAACAGATGTTTGTTGTTATGACAGCCAGAGTTACCTAATACATTGTATAAGTTATCAATCTCCTTCCTTAGCACTTCCCTTTGCTTTATACTAACTTATTTTTTATAATACTTTTTACAACCTGATATTTCCTTAATTTTCTCAATTCATTGTCACTCTCTCCTTAGGGTAGTATAAGTTCCTTGAGGACAAGACGTTTGTCTATTTGATTTACTTGTTATCCTCAGCTCCTGGCAGATTAAAGGTGCTCAAATTTATTTGTTGAATGATGAATGAATGGATGCATATTAATACTTTATTTTATTTCTCTTGGTGTCCAGGATTGTACTTACTTGTAAACTTGGTATCTGTTACACTCTAGCACTCTGAAATCAGGCACAAAATAGAAATGTTTTATACATCTCAATTAATCTAGTACCTCTATTATTAAATTATAAGGGGCTATCTGAAAACTAACACAGTATAATAGAAGTCTACCTAGAGTCATTCTGAGGTTGCTTTCACTAAGAAAAAAAAAATTGCTGGCCATCTGAAATTCTCAGGGCTGTTTTTTCTGCCTTGAGGGTGAGAACTGTACCTTTGTAGAGAAGTAGAAAGAACATGTTAGGACCAATCCTGGTGAAATACTGCTTGTGTTTTTATGTGCACATAATAATAAAAGGAAAGAGTGAGGCTAGAAATGCAAAATGCATTTCTGCGTCTTCCAATTTTCCCATCATGCTTATGTACTTACTTCTGTAGTTAGACATGAGCAAGTAATAATAGATGAAGTAAAAAGAAAGAAGAATAATTTTGAAGTAGGATAAACTCATTCATGCCTGTGAGCTGCTTCTTGTTGATTGGGTTAGTTATTTAATCTCTCTGAGTCTTAGCTTCCTGCTCTGTAGGTAGAAGACAATAATATGGAAGTGAGTTCAGCCTTGACTCAGGTAGAAAAATGTCACCGTGTGGGAGTGTGTTGGCTTATTCTTGCAGCCTTCAGTAAAGTCCTGAAAGAAAGGAACAAAGTTTGGTCCAAGTTGGCGCTTATAAGAGAAAACAGGATATAACCTTGCTACGTGGAGTCCTTTCTGTTAGCAGCAGAAGCAGAGGCAGCCAGATTGGCTGATCAAGGACGCTATTTCATTGCCAAAGATGGGAATTCCTGCCAGTCTCTTCTGGCTTCTGGACCAGTTGTTCTCCCTGTTTGTAAAAAAAAAAAAAAAAAAAAAAAAAGTCAACTGCAGTTACTTATTTTCTATTATTATTCTGTTGTTTTTGGTATATTGGAAATATTTAAGTTTTTCATTTAGCTATATGCTTTTGAACTCTAATAAGCTATACATGTGTCCAACTCAGGGATATACATTCCTCAGAGATGCTGGACTTGAATCTAGGTGCAGTAATAGTCTAAAACTTCTCATTCTCTCTCTCATAAAGCACCTTGGCTCATAATAAATGCTCAGAATGGTAGCTGCCACCATCATCATCATTATTCTTTTTTTTAATTGGTTGTTCACAACATTACGAAGCTCTTGACATATCATATTTCATACATTAGATTGAAGTGGGTTATGAACTCCCAATTTTACCCCAAATGCAGATTGCAGAATCACGTCGGTTACACATCCACAATTTTACATACTGCCATATTAGTGACTGTTGTATTCTGCTACCTTTCCTATCCCCTACTATCCCCCCTCCCCTTCCCTCACATCTTCTCTCTCTACCCCATCTACTGTAATTCATTTCTCTCCTTGTTAATTTTCCCATTCCCCTCACAACCTCTTATATGTAATTTTGTATAGCAATGAGGGTCTCCCTTCATTTCCATGCAATTTCCCTTTTCTCTCTCTTTCCCTCCCATCTCATGTCTTTGTTTAAAGTTAATCTTTTCTTCCTGCTCTTCCTCCCTACTCTGTTCATAGTTGCTCTCATTATATCAAAGAAGACATTTGGTATTTGTTTTTTAGGGATTGGCTAGCTTCACTAAGCATAATCTGCTCTAGTGCCATCCATTTCCCTGCAAATTCTATGATTTTGTCATTTTTTATTGCTGCATAGTACTCCATTGTGTATAGATGCCACAATTTTTTATCCATTCATCTATTGAAGGGCATCTGGGTTGGTTCCACAGTCTAGCTATTGTGAATTGTGCTGCTATGAACATCGATGTGGCAGTATCCCTGTAGCATGCTCTTTTAAGGTCTTTAGGGAATAGTCCGAGAAGGGCAATAGCTGGGTCAAATGGTGGTTCCATTCCCAGCTTTCCCAGGAATCTCCATACTGCTTTCCAAATTGGCCGCACCAATTTGCAGTTCCACCAGCAATGTACAAGTGTACCCTTTTTTCCACATCCTCGCCAGTACTTGTTGTTTTTTGACTTCATAGTGGCTGCCAATCTTACTGGAGTGAGATGGTATCTTAGGGTGGTTTTGATTTGCATTTCTCTGACTGCTAGAGATGGAGAGCATTTTTTCATGTACTTGTTGACTGATTGTATATCCTCCTCTGAGAAGTGTCTGTTCAGGTCCTTGGCCCATTTGTTGATTGGGTTATTTGTTATCTTATTGTCCAATTTTTTGAGTTCTTTGTATACTCTGGATATTAGGGCTCTATCTGAAGTGTGAGGAGTAAAAATTTGTTCCCAGGATGTAGGTTCCCTATTTACCTCTCTTATTGTTTCTCTTGCTGAGAAAAAACTTTTTAGTTTAAGTAAGTCCCATTTGTTGATTCTTGTTATTAACTCTTGTGCTATGGGTGTCCTATTAAGGAATTTGGAGCCCGACCCCACATTATGTAGATCAGAGCCAACTTTTTCTTCTATCAGACGCAGAGTCTCTGATTTGATCATCATTATTCTTAATGCCACTTCTTTCTCTTCCTTTATAGTAACACAGGCACCACCATTAATCTCACTGCCATCTGGGCTTGTTTAATGCTTGCTTACGGGCGTGAGCTTCCATAGAAGCGTGGTCATGCTTACAACTGAGATTCTAAAAAAGCTAGAGCAACAAGAAGTCAGCACACTTTCAGCCAACAGGGTGCTGGGAGCATCTGAGTCAGTAGGGACAAATTAGTCACAATGCTGATATTGATGGACTTAGACGATTCTAATCAAACTAGAGTGGAAACACAGGGGATTCAGAAAGGCAGATCAATAAACAAGAAATACCACTGAAAAAACCACTTGTAGAGTGATTGAGCTTCCTGTCTTTGGCCTCTTTCCTGTCCTGAGGCAGCTCTGTACTGGAGTCCTGTCCTTCACTTGTCCCTGACAGGTTCCCCTCTGTCTCCCTCCCTGTGTCTGTCTTGCTACCACCTTTGATTCTCTTTTTCTGCAAACTCCTCCCATCCCTCACTTTTGTATGTCCCTGAGAGACTTTTCACAGCATTTGAAATCTGTGAACTGCTAATTCCAAGAGGAATAGGCTTCAGATTTAATTGACCTTACAAATACCACCATTATATTTAATTGTCTTGGAAATGGGGGGAAATGATAAAAATCTCTTTCTTAGAATGCAGATCTTGATATTGCTACTCACGTAAGCTCAACGCAAAGTAGATTGTTGTATTTCTGTGATAGGAATACAGCTCTCCTCTCTAAAGTCGAGAAGCTCTGATAGGTTTTATTTGGCCCATATTATGTCTTTGTACTAGTCACTCACTTTATAAAGGGGGAAGAAATTCCATGTACTATTTCGGATTTTTGGATTCTTTTGAAAAATGGAAAGATCTGGCAACACCAGGCTTGCGTTTCTGCAGACCAAGCCTGCTGAAGCTGAGCCATAACTTTCATCTATGACGGGGACCTTAGGGACAGTGTGGGCTTTACCTGGACAACTTCCTGCACTCATGGTGCCCGTGTGGCTCCTACAGGTATCTTGGTGTTTGACCTTATTGTTAGAGAAAGGCTCTGCTGTTTCTCTTTGAACTCTTGTCACCCTCTTCCTGAAGCAGGTCTTAGAACAGAGCTGTGTGCAGAGGTGTGTGGGAAGGGCATTAACCATGATAAAGGAGCTGGGGTCATCTTGTTCACAGGGCGTCCTTGTTCATTTATTTATTCAGCCTGTCATTCCTGTTACCATACTTTCTCTCCATCATCGCCTATTGCTCTAAGTCTCTAAGTAGACACCATAAGAAATTCAAATGGTGCAAAAAGGAATATATGCTTTAAAAATGTGTCTCTCTCATCCTCTCACTTGAATCATCAAATTCTCCTTCCCAGAAGTCACCTTTCTTAGTAGGCCTTTTTATATTACTTTTCAACACACACACACACACACACACACACATGAACACACATCCCACTTTATGTTATAACAAATGGTGGCAGGCTGCAGACAGTTCCCTTTTTTCCCTTGGTGATATACTTTTCGAAGAATTCCTCATCAGGATTGTTTTGTCTTATTCTTTCTAAAGCCTGCAAAGCACTTCATTTTATTTGCTCTGATTTGTTTAAGCTTATTGATAGGCCTGTAGCTTGTTCTTAATTTTTTATGAAAACAAATAACGCGGCAATGAACATCCTTGTGCACATCTGGGCAGGGGACATTGTGCCAGGAGATCTGTTGGATACATTTTAAGGAGTCGGATTGCTTGGTCAAAGGTGTAAACAATGGCGAGCTCCAATGAACTTGCACAGGCTCTGGAGTTGCCCATCTCTGCTTCTCTTCCTAATCCCATCACTGATGACGTCACAACAGGTAAGTTTAAATTGGCCACAGTGAGAGTATTTACGCTATGGAAACCCACAAACACCAGACTAATGCTTTGCTCCTCGCTCCTGGAGAGCTAATTGTTAAATCTTGGAATACTGATTCCATGCCATTCTGACACTAACCACCCATTGTTAGTACAAATTCCAGAGGAAGGATACATTCCTCAGCAAAATTGCCCTCACTCCAGATGCCAGCTACAAGTTCAAGGATCCCTAGGTCAACTGTACTTCTGAAAATCTGGGAGTTCCTCAACCCCTCAGATTTGATAATGCATTAACTAGAATGACTGAGAGAAGTCAGGAAAACTGCATGTATGATTACAGTTTTAGTATGAGAGATACAAGGCAGAATCAGTCCATGCACATGCATATTCGCAAGGTTTGGCAAGTGGGGACCCTGAAGGTAGAGGTGTTCCTCCTGTTCCCCTTCCCCTATCTTCTTCTTTCTTCATTGCCTCCTTTTTTTTTTTTTTTTTTTTTTTTTTTTTTGCAATACTGGGAATTGAACCCAGAACTACAAATAAGCTAGGCAAACTCTACCACTGAACTACATTCCCAACCCTCTAAATATGGAGCTTCTGTGTCCTCTCCCTATGGCTTTAGGATACACCACTCTCCTGGCACATCAATGTGTTCAGGAAACCCACTGGAGCTTAAGGTGCCCAGTTTTTATTTAGGCTTTTTTTTTTTTTTTTTTTTTTTTGGTACTGGGAATTGAACTCAGGTGTGCTTTACCACCTAGCTATGTCCCTAGACCCTTTTATTTTTTATTTTGAGACAGGGTCTCACTAAATTTCTGAGGCTGTCCTCAAACTTTTGATATTCCTGCCTCAGCCTTCCATGCAAGTGATTATAGGGGTGTTATTTAGATTTTGTTATGTAGGCATGCTTGATTGAATCATTGGCTGTGTGATTGAACTCAATCTCTCCTGCCTCTTCCCTCCCTATAGCTTGAGAGATGGAACTTGTGTCAGGTGGCCCAACTCCAACCCTCAAATCACAGAGGTTGATCTTTCTGGCATGGCCAGAGTCCATCCTGAATCTATCTAGGAGTCCACCAGGAGTCACCTCACTTGCAAACTCAGATGTAGTCCCAGGGACCCACCATGAATAAAAAAGACACTCCAAGTATTTAGAAGCCTTGTGCCAGGAACTTGGAACAAAGACTAAATTCTTTATTATACAACACTTAGCACATTTCTGAGTATAAGTAGAGTGTTGACAGATATTTCCAGATTGTTCCCCAAAGAAGTGCCAAATATACATTCCCACCAGCAATGTATCTAAGTGTTTTTGGAGGGACAATTCTGATCATGATGATTCGCATACCAGATCACTAGAATGTGCCAGTAATTTCCTGGAGACTGAACACGAGGAGCTCTAGACTATTTATATGTCTCTGGAGGACACATTTATATTCTTGCTGAGATCTTCAAATGAAACCTACCACCTTGAAACTTTCCTTATGGCAGTTTGCTCCCATTACTTAGGCAAATAGTTGTTGGTGAAACTCCCCAGCTATTCATAGAAATGAGAGGAATTGAAATACCTTCTCCTTGGTGTTAGCATTTCTATAATCACTTTTCCTTATGGGAAAGTTTCTTTAAAGATTGCCATGGGAGAATATATACGAGGCATGAGAAAACTCACAGATTTTGGAAAGGCCATTCTGAAAGAGTGACAGGTAGGAATAAGAACATTTTGAAAATATCGGTTGAGCACTTTTACTGTTTTCCTTCATAGGACTGTTCATTTGTTTCAAAGTGTTGCCAAATCCTATAGGTTAATGCCTGAATAGTAGAGATAAGAAAATATATAATCATGAAATAAAGATGATTTATAATCATTGATGTTTAATGAATGCTATTCATATATATTAATTTCAGTCTTCAAAAACAGCCTGGACGGTAAGTAGGTTAAGCAATCCTCTTGAAATTCCAGACCAGCAACATCTAATAAAACTTTCTGGAATAGTGCACACTTTCTGTTTCAGCTATCCAATATAGTAGATGTCGGGCCATATGTGGCTGACACAACTGAGTATCCAAAAATCTAATTTTATTTAATTTTAACTAATTTCAATTTAAATACAAGTTCTCATGTGTGTCTACTTGATACCTTATTAGACCAGTTCTAGACTACATATATAAAATAATCTTTGCTCTTTGTTTTCCTTCTGACTCACACCCTTTCCCTAATAAGGCATGGCATTTACATTGCCTCAAGGAATATTGGTGTCCCCAGGCAGCATATGCAAAGCCTTGAGGTCAATCCCCAGCATTGCAAAAGAAAGAAAGAAAAATATCACGCTTAAAACAGGCTCTGTTATAAGTATGTGACACATATGAACTCCATTGATCCTCTCAGTAGTTATAGAAAACAGATATGAACACTATTCCTATTTTATAAATGAGGAATTGAAGCAGAGAGGGTAAATCACTTGGTCAAGGTAACATGCTGATAAATGGTGGACCTTATTATAAGTTAAATCCAGAAAGTTTGACTTCAGGGACCAAGCTCATGGAGGCAATACCACATGGCCTCTAAATCCACACGGAGAGGTGTAGAGCCAGCCAGCACCTTCCAGGGCCAACCTCAGGCTGCTGCACTGAAGTTCATCCTCTGTCTGCAGTTGATGCAGACAACCCACTGCCACTGGGTTGAAGGCATCATGGAGGCCCACACAGAGGATCATGTCAATGGCTGTTTCTAATGCTCCTAGCCCTTTCATTGTCAGTTACTCTGAATCTTCTAGCCAAAGGAGTTCCCCCATAGTCTGGGACTTTATAAGAAAGCCAGAACCAGGTGTGCTGGATTGTTCTATTATCTATCAACTTGATTAATCTGGGAACTAGTTTCCTAGAATCTCCTTCCCTCGATGGCTCTAGGTTAGATTGGCCAAAAAGAGAACTTTCATGAAATTTTGGAGGCAGAAGCGAAGCATCTGCTTTTCTAAAGGATTTTTACAGTCAGTACATTGTTCCCTACTCGACTCATTCTCGTCTAACTCTGTGGCTAGGTCTTCCTCCCAGCTTCTGGCCTCTGACCAGCAAGCCCACTTTTATCTCAGGACCACTTCCAGATGCCCAGCAGCAGCTCCCAAGGTGGTGGTTCCATAGTGGAGCAGCTACTCCCTCAATCCTCCTTCCCAGCCCTACTTCAGCAGCTGGAGACCCTCCTGGAAGTTCTAACTTGACCACTGGTCTGGGGCTTCCAGGGGTTGGTAGTTTTTCTCTGACCCTCTAACTTTCTTTGGGACCTTCCCTCCTAGCAACTTCCTTAATTGTGTAAAGTCTAATTCTTCTCCTACGTTCCTTGTCCCATGCTTCCACAGTGGCTCTGCTTCCCTGACTTTAAAGCCCTGGCTACTGTATACACTATTCCTAAGCTGCTTGAAGGAGAAGTTGCCTCCTTGATACCCAGAGGAGCCACATGGGAAAAGAAGCTTCCGTTTTGGTACTTGGGTGAGTATGGAGTGGTGAGACCTTCTTTATTGAAATAGTTTATAATATTTATTTTCTTGGAAGCCTCCCTCTCTCTTTACAAACTGCAAAGGTAAACTCCAGCTTTCATTTGCTAAATTCTGATTCATGTGAGTCTTCTAAGTGTTCCTGGGGCTTTATGGACCCTCCATTCCCATTCCTCTACCACAGAGCTTGTCCCACGGTGCTATAATAGTTTTTGTTTAGGAGTCTGCATTCTCCACCTTTTCCCCAGATCTGAGAGTCTGGGCACCACATCTCCAACCCAGGGCTCTGCCTTAGGGCACTGTGTCAGAGAGTAGGGTTTCATTCTGAGTGAATGAAGGAAGGAAAAAGTGAGCTTTGAATTAATGTAATTTCACTGCGGTGGGGAACAGGGATATAGTTACTTGTCAGTGTCCCCGCCAGGACTCCTTTGGTACCTTTCACCACTTTTTTTTTTCTGTGCCCCTTTCTGGCTTCAGTGTATTTTTGTTTCTTGAGACTCACACCTGCAACTCTTTTCCAGACTTGCTGTCAGGCTACTAGAGCTAGTCAAAATTGGGTAGGAGATTCGATGAGCCCTTAAGGCGGCCCTTGCACAATGACTCACTGGTACAATCAACAGGAAAGCTCTGAGGCACAGTCTGTATTGCCAGTGCTTCCCTGGGGATCAGTATGTGGACTCTGTTTGACAGGACAGCAGCCCCCATCTTGGGTTGTAACTGCCATGATTGCCCCACAGTAGTTTTCCCTGCACAGTTTCCCAGAACACTACAATAAACAAAACCATTAGAGTGGTATGTGAAGCTTTACAAGTAGACCCTGGCTCCAGGCATGTGTCTGACTCTTTGATATTAGCTTAAGATAATCTAGGTACATTCCAGCCAGGATAAAGTCACTTTCGTCTTAATCCACACACTTGTCCTATTTTTTCCAACCCAAACTGCAGGGATCTAACTGGTCTTACTGTGACTCAGGACCATGCTTTGTCAGTGAGTCCTCTAATAAATTGCACTCTGGGCAATCCTGGATGTGTCTGCCTCTCTTCAGTCTCACAGTACCTTGGTCAACTCTCAGATACTAGGCCTGGGTTATTGTGGAACAGTCAGGCTGGAGCTACCTTCTATGTGACACCTCACCTGCATCTCAGCCCTGCTTGGCCTTCTGCTGCCCTGTTTATCCCTCTGTTTAACAGGTTTCTCTTAACAGCACTCCTACAGTAAATTACTAATGCATGAATCACTATAGCATGGAGTATGTCTGGAGAAACTGGACCTAAGACTATGAGTATCTAAGAAAGAACATTGGCTTGCAACCTGGTTTCCCGGGAATACGTCAAACTCAAGTGACCCCCCACTATCTGGGTAGGACCCTGCTTTGATTCTTTTGATTCCCATGAAAAGGTATTGGAAGCAAGATATTGGTAGTAAGAAAAGGGATTCACTTGCCCTTTGTTGCTAATGCAAGTGAAAGATGAAGTCATAACACTTTGCATCTAACTAGGAAACAGAAACTACTCTAGTTTTCAAATAGGCAGTTGGTGGTCATAGGTGTTAGAGCTAGAGGAGAAAAAGGTGGAAGGTAAGTTTTCCCAAACTCAGTAACCACAGGGGGCAAAGAGAAAAAGGCATTATTCAGGGTCACAGAGTGGTGCAGTCAGAACCAACCTGGCACAGTTGGCAGGAACCTCAAAGCCTGTACTACCATTGCTCTGCTGCTTCTCCCGCCCTCTTGTTGCTCCTCTGCAAACAGCACCACCACATCTATAGAAAAAGCCTTCTTCTTCCCTCTCATCTTCCAGATTCCTGCCAGTGCTTCTCTTTGGTAGCATCTGACAGGAGCCAGGTGGAAGGCAAGTCTGGAAAAGGTGGTTTGCAGGCCTTCTGTTCGGATGGTGAAAAGAGTCTAGAAGTGTACTGCAGAGAGAAAGCAGATAGCATCTGGCACTTTTACCCCAGTTCACATCCTTTTCTTGATGGTCAAGATCAGAAGACTTCAAAAGCTTCAGAATCACTTTAGGATAAATTTATAGGGGTAGGTGTGTGGAAGAAGGGAGAAAGAGCAAAAGACGGAGCAACAAATGGGATCGCAGAGGGCACTTCCTGCAGGATGGAAAGTGTCCCTTCGACACCTAAGAAACTTCCAGGCCTGGAGCTGTTTAGTTCCTTTTATTGTTTCTCGGAGGTCAGAAGTTAAGGGTTTATTCCTCCTTTTATCTCTTTGAGGCACGGATGGATAAGTTTTCCTCTAAGTTCTAATAGAAATGTATAAAGACCCAGGTGTGAGCAAGCACAATTTCAAAGGCAAGCAGGTTTGAACCGGAGACGCACAGACCTTGTGGGTACTCTTGCTTGGTTGCAAAATGCTGTGGATCTCCAGGGAGGGGCCTGGAGACCTTGGCATTTGTTGCTTAAGAATCAAAGTCACAGTTGGTTAATCCCATCTGTTTTCCAGAACTAGAAAAACTCAGTGTCAGGTGTCTCAGGCTCCTTGAGAGGTAGGCTCCTCTGGGTCTCCCAGAGGCCCGTGTTTTTCAGAGAATTTTAAACTCTATCATGAAAAGATAACTTAAATCCCCACTATATTCGTTTTCTATTGTTTATGTAAAAATTATAAATTTATGGCTTAAAACAATGTGGGAGTTGGGGATGTGGCTCAAGCGGTAGCACACTCGCCTGGCATGCGTGTGGCCTGGGTTCGATCCTCAGCACCACGTACCAACAAAGATGTTGTGTCCGCCGAAGACTAAATAAATAAATATTAAAAAAAAACAATGTGAATTTATGATCTTACTGTTCTGGGTGGGCAGTGCTGGTCTAAATACAAGGTGGTAGCAGGATTTTGTTCCTTCTGGAGGCTTCAGGGAGAATCCCTTTCCTGCCTTTTTCTGATTGCTGGAGGGTTCCTATATTCCTTTATTCTTGGCTCTTTCTTCCATTCTCAGAGTTGGTAGTATAGCATTTCTCTCTGATCTGATCTCTGTTTCCATACTTACATCTTCTCTCTGAGCTGGGTCCTTCTGCTTCCCTCTTAGAAGGATCCCTGGGTTTACAGGACTCACCTGGATAATCAGAGCTAATCACCCCATCTCAAGACCTTTAATTTAGTCACAAAGTCCCTTTTATCATGTCAGCACATTCACAGGTTCCAGGGATTAGGGCATGGGCCTCTGCTATGGACCGAATGTGTCTTCTAAAACTCAAGGGCTAAAACCTAGTCTCTAATATGATAGTATAGGAGGTGGGGCCTTTGGCATGTGATTAGGTCATGAGGGTGAAGACCTCAGGAATTGGATTAGTACATTTTATAAAAACAGCCCCAGGGAGCTTATTTGCCCTTCTGCCATGAGAGGACACAGCAAAAAAAGATGACCTACTATGAATCAGGAAGCAGGGCCTCACCAAACACTCAATCAGTAGAACAACTTCATTTTGGATTTCCCAGTCTCCAGAAGTGTTATAAATAAAATTCTGTTGTCTATAGACATCTAGTTATTGTAGCCTGAATGGAAGACATTGGTCAGCCTAGCACATACAGTTTGCAATCTAGTAAATGGTATGGGGTGGGGGGAGGGAGCAGGCATTGAGTGAGGAGCTTGATCATAATTCCAGATCTAGTGAAAAAGACTGTCCCTGTGTGGCTCTGAAAACAAATATTATTTTGCAAATCCATCAATGTTTCTCAATCCAAATGTTCTTGGCCCATCACTATTTTAAGTAAACCCCTGAATGCCTTGGTTCCTTTATTCATTGAACAAGCATCTGGAGAACATTTTTCACATGGAGGGTAGAAAACAGATCATCAGATAAACAGAGGTGGTAAGAAAGGAGATAGAGGTTTGAGACAGGCCCCGTGGTCAGGGTAAGCAGCCAGTTGATGACTCTGGACATTTGGTGATTAGCTCCGCACAAGACGCTGGGCTTAGGAAATGTCACCTCTGATGTACCAGTGTGTATGCCATGTTGCAGCAGTACCCTAAAACTACCATTGCAGTGCCATTCAGCATGGTATGCACCTGAATCGCCTGTAGAATTTATTAATCTCCCACCTACCCTCAGAATTTTTGAGTTGAAAGATCTGTAGTAAAATCAATGTGTTGTGACAAACACCAAATATTATTCTCACTAAAGTTTGAGAATTATTACATTCCTATCTTGGAGTCTTTATTAGTATTAAAACCCCAAAGGCATTTTTTTTTGAAACAGATAAGTGTGTCATAGAAACATAATCAAATGCCAACAGGATAATTGAAATATTTTTGACCCCAAACTGATACTTCCAATGTAGTCTGTTTCAGAACCCATCTGTTCAGATGTGGTCAGTTGCCTGAAGTTGTAATAGATGAGAGATAGTATACATTCAGACCTGTAAATAACACTCCAAGCTTTGGGTATATCTGTTTGCTCCCAATGGGATCCACAAAGAAGTTCATCAGAGAGAAAATTCAGTTTTTTCTCTTTATTCTTCACATATCTGCATTTACATCTGAAATCAATTCTGTTCTCTGGGTGGGTTGGTGTGGATTGCCATATTTTATGTAAACTGAGACATTTTCAGTTTTTAAGGTGCAGCATTATTTTATTTACCACTATGGAAGGAAAAGTACTGCCAATTAAAGCACGGCAATTATCAGACATATCTTTATTTCAGAGATGTTATAATTCCTGGGCTGGGGTTGGGGGTGAGCAATATTGAAATGTGGTATTTCAAGATTGCTGCTACCCATGAAAAAGGAGGCTGTTATTTTGAGGATGAGATTAAGATTCCCTCACACTGTTTTTGCAGGTTATCTTTTCTGCACTTGGCATCCATGCTTGGGAGAGCAGAATCTACTTCTGTGTTAGCACATATTTTGCATTACAGCGATCTCTATCTTACTAATTACAAAACATAGTTTTATAGAATAAAAGCCAGTGATTATAGGAACCAAATTGAGAATAAGGACTAAGGATAAAGTTTCCCAAGAATATATCATAACAGGAAGTTAGAATGCTGTGTCCTCTGTATCATTTAGAGATTTATGGATTCAGCAAGAAGAAAAAGGGGAAATGTTGCCCTATTCGTAGTGGAATGAGCCAGTGTTCACTGGTTCTTTATGTTGTGAAATATCTTTCTAGCTGATGGAACTTGAACAGGCAGATGTCACCCGCCAAGCGTAATAAATGGCTCTGGAAGGCATTTTTTTTTTTCCTAATTCAGATGCTGATATGTTCTGTGTTGCTTGTGAAAAAAGCTAGGTATAACCATACCTATAAAACGCTTGTGGGATTTAGGAATCACATTCAATATGCTGTATCCCATAAAGCAAAGGGCACATGGTGCCTGGAATTTGTTTGTCTAAATTAGGAGATTATAGATATGTGACTTCTTCTGTTTTTCTTCAGTTGAGACTTGAGTAAGAACGGACCACATTCTTAGACTTGAAAATAGAGCAACTGGATTTGAAAACCAGATTTGCAACTCAGTTTACTTAATGGCAGTGACAAGATTTTGTTACCAGAGCAAGAGGTGACTTGGTCAAGGGTTATGTATTTTTCTTCATCACAGGAGGCCATGGCATCTTCCTTCCTTTTCCTCCTCCACATACATTCTTCATAGTTTGAACTGCTTTAGGATAGTGGTTCTTAACTAGGGCTGCACATTAGAGTTATGGAGGAAACAAAAAAGTAAATACCTAAACTACCCATGGGTGGATCTCATTCCAGCCCAATTAATTCAGGCTCTATAGGGCATGACTCAAACATGGCGGCTGTTTGTTTGTTTGTTTGTTTAAGTGCCCAAGGATTTGTAATGAGAAGCCCAAATTGAGATCACTAACTTACAGCTATAATGTTTGCTCTTGGGGTTTTGTAAGTGTCAGGATGGAGACTTGGCTTTGGCCTGTTCTAGCAACAAACCTCCCTGGAAGAAGAAGCTGGAAAACTTTGGATTGGAACAATGTGTCTTTGGGGCAGTTTCCTTAAAGGCAGACCCAAAAATAGGACTTATGTGCAAATAATTTCACTTAGAAAATGCTATAAGGGAGTAAGTGTGATAGCTGGGAGGGGAGTGTGATAGCTGGTTCCCATAGGTGACTGCCTCCCTTCTTCCTCCCGCCTGTTTGCACACTTCACTCACCAGGGTGGGTCCATTTCCTCACCCAGTAGAACTGCTCTTATAACTTGCCTTGACAGTAGAAATGGCAGAAGTGAGCTGGACCAATTCTAGGCCTGTTTTTAAAAAGGCCTAGCAGTATCTTTTTGTCTCTAGCAATAACCAAGCGCCATGTAAAAAAAACCCAACCATCCCAAGACCATTGGGCTGTGAAGTTTAAGCTAGAACCATGGAAAGGTCAAGTGGAGGGAGAAATGGAAGAATCTAGCCCCAGACAATAACACCAGTTAAGTCAGCCCACCCAGCCTCCTCATCATTTCAGTCATTCTGAGAAACCCAAACATCAAGGAAGAGATGACCTGTCCTCATCTCAGTTCCTGACCAGGAGAAAAATAAGCAAGTGAAATAATTGGGAGGCAACTATAAATGTAACATGTTTTGTGAGAACCTAGGAGAATGTTTCTGGTTGATTAGCATCCCTACATGCTGTTTTACATCTGTACATCCCCTGTGGAGAGAGCTGGAGGTCACCCCTAGGGCCAGTGGGCTGGGCCAGGGCAAGAGTAGAGTTTTTAGAGATGGCAGGCAACACATCCTCCTCTTCCTGCAACTTCTAAGTGCCAGAGACACACATTATCCTAAAGGTCATCCCTGAGTAGCTGTCTCATGGCTCTCTGAGACCCCAGACCACCTTTCTAATAAGAGGCTCCATTTTACTTAAGATAAAAAGGGAGTCCCCAATGCACATCAGCACATGCTGAGCAAAAGCCGGTGGGGGACTGAGAAGAGAGCCACCTGACAATCCCCCTTCACAGATACACTTATAGTGCCCTATCTAGTGGATGTGAAATTAAGCTCTATTTTTCAATTATACAAGTAATGCATGTTTATTGAAGAAAAATGATAAATTATACACATGAGCGAAGAGAAGAAATTAAGTAGCCATTATTTCTCCACAAAATGAGAGCATGGTACATGTGCTTCCAGGTGTGTGTGTGTGTGTGTGTGTGTGTGTGTGTGTGTGTAAGAGAGAGAGAGAGAACACAATCTGTTGGTTTCTCTTTTTTAAAAACTGGAGTCATACTATATATAGTTTAATACCCTTTTATTTGCATTCATTATTTTTTGTGCATGTCAGTAGATAATATTTTAAAAACAAAACACTTTTTTTATTCAAAGAAGGCTTTTGAAAATATTTTAAAATGAGAAACATATTCATTGAAGAAAAATTTGAAAATACAGATAATCAAAATAAAATTGTAATTCCACCATGTGAAGACAATCACTGTTAACATCTCCTCCCTCACTGTTCCTGGGTACACACCTATCCTTGTCCTCTAAAATCGAACACTTGCCCAGTTCCTGCTAGGCAGGTAGCAGCAGCAGACATCAGAGAAGCTAATCATTTGTTTACATCCTTGATTATCTTCTAAAATCTTGAGTCCTATTGAAGAAGTACTGAGTCAAATGAAATGTATATTTTAAAGGCCATTGATCAATATTGCTAAATGGCTTTCTGGAACAGGTTACGGGGAGGGCATAGGAATACCTTTTCCCAGGTCCCATCACCAGTCTTAAGTGGCATATTTTTTTTTCTAAAACTCTTTCAACATATCATTGAAAAATATTTTCAACTCTAGCATGGTACAAATAAATGTATCTGGGGTCTTGGTTTGGGAGCACAGGTTTTAATAGCTTTTCTGAAATACTGTTTTGATCAGTTCCTGGCCTACCTATCATGAGGAGCAGATATATTCTTATGCAGAAAAAAAATCATGAAGGATATGGAAATTTACAAGGAGAAAACTGTGTAATTATCAAAGAGAAGATTGAGGGGAAGAGAAAACGAGGAAGTCCTTTGAAACGGCTTCCAAGGAGAGAACCATCTTTGCTTGGATTCAGTTTTCTTTAGCATCTAGTCTCAAGGCTGGGAGCCCACCCTCTCCTCTCATGTTTTGCGTGTCAGAAGACAAATGCCTGTTCTCTTAAAGAAGCTCTTCTGTGTTTTGGGGATCTGGTTTTAGTCACAGAGGATATAAACTGCCACATGGAGCACAGTCCAGCAAAGGCATTGGCCCATTTCCAGCAATTATCTGAGAAACTCTATTTCAGCCATTAAACTTCCAGCTCTTACCAACTTGCAAATCCCAATTACCCCCAGCAATGAGCAGGCACAGTCAGGTCTTAGGGAGCAGTGACTGTGTCTGTGACCCAGGAGACCTCTCTCCATCAGCTCATACTTGGAAATCCCTGGGGTACAGTCATCTCCCATTAAAATTTCATTATTGCCAGATAAGTTATCTGCATGGAGGTAACAATGTCCAGGTGCTGGAAGGGTAGTTAACATGGAATCAATTGACACTGCCTGTGTCCTGCAGGCTGGAACTCATGGAAGGAAAACAATTACCCAAGCAAAAGTGTATTATTCTGTTCCTTTGCATCATCAGATGCCTGACTTGGCCAGAGAGTTTTCTGCCAATAGCTACAAGCAATGATAATTCTGAGACAGCCATCTGAGGGATGTTGATTCCTTGGCTAATTTGGCTCTGTTACCACTAGCTATTTTGAAGCAACATTTACCCAGAGTACCTAGCTTAGACCCACCAGTTAAGCTTTTTATGGCACTGTCAAAGGCTATCACCCCAATGTGAAAAACCCCAAAGGCAGTGCCTCCAGTGCCCAGCAGAGTCCAGGGTGTTAAGTATTAGAGCAATGGAATAGATCAGCTCTTAATGAATGAGCATTTAAAGCTCATTCATTCTGCACATCTGCAAGCTTGAAAACTACATACTAAGGGAAGAATCATTTTTCCATGTAAGCTGATCCTAGGAAAGAATATTGTAAAACTTACTGCTTTATGTTATGAGTGAAAAATAAAATAAAAATTGTTTCTGGCTTTTTAAAAGTAATGAAGTAGAAGGAAGAGACAGGGGTAGCCAAAATTTGCATTTAGAAAATGAGATCTTCCTCCCAAAACTGCCAACACAGATTTTTCTAAAACACTGTTGAAAACTAATTTTCCCCATAGAAATAATAATGGAATTCTAACCAATTTCTCCTTTTTAAAGAAATAGATTATATTTGTATTCTAAGTAAACCCAATGATAGACCAGAAGCATTTCTTCCATTGGGTCAGAAATTAGGAAGTTGGGTGTGCCAACACTAATGTCAAACACACCTGCCAACGGTTTAGCATCTCCCCACTTCATGCTTCTCTGAACAGCAGGAAATGTTCAGCGTTGTCATAAGGCTGCTTTCCTGTGCTTTGCTACGCAAGCATCTTCTACCTGCATTGTTTTTCAGGGCTTATTTTTTCTATCTTGCAGAAAAGAAACGGTACTTACTTCTTCTCCTATCTATAGATATTTCTTGCATTATTTGTTATTGTTGAATAAAGTCCTGATTCCTTTTAATTGATCAAAGTTAAGCTTTGTGCCTAAGTTACTTGTACTTTGGGTGGGGGACTTGGTTTGTATATTCTGTTAAACATTGATAAATAAATAAATGCTGTGATATGATGCTCTAGGCTAGCTGTACTTTGAGGGGTGCTTGATCCTGCCCAGTCTCTTTAGAAAGCCAGAAGAGTCTGGGAAAGTCCAACCCCAGCAGGGCTTTTATCCAGTGACTAGGAAGATGAAAGCCTTATTCTAAATCAGGGTAACTCTGAGACATAATTCAGGTTTTCTCAATGAGAACTGGCTAGAGATACCCTTTGTATAATTTTGCTTGAAATCTTGCCCTTGCTGGGTTTCTTCCTGCATCAAACATCAGTTATTTGCATAACATCACTGCATAACAAACTACACCAAAGCTTCTGTTGATTCCACTAGAGAGATGACATAGGAGGAAGAGACAAAGGAGGAATGAGAGCAGGTGTTCCCACAGACTGGGGACTTACCAGCCAATAGTTCTAGTGGTGCCAGATACCTCTGGGTGTGGCAGAGTACCACACACTATCTGTGAGATCTTGGGCAAACACTTAACTCATTTGGGCCTTGGATTCCTCATTTGTAAAAATCTAGATAATGCGGTAGCAGTGATTAAATTAGTAATACATACCCAGCACCTGGTACTTGGTAAGTGCTTAAAAAGGATACAACTGCCATAAATATTTCCATATTGTATTAGTCAGCTCTCTATTACTGTAACAAAACAGCTGAGATAATCAACTTAAAAAGAGGAAGCTGATCTTGGCTTACAGTTGCCCCACTACTTTTGAGTCTATGGTGAGGCAGTACATTATGGTGGAGGGAGCTTCCCACCTCATGGTAGCTGGGAAGCAAAACAGAACAGGAAGAGACTAGGGCCCATAATTACCTCTGAAGGCACACCACCCAACGACCTAATTTCCTCTCACTGGGCCCTACTTCCCACTAGGCGCTACCTTCCCATGATGCCAAGCTGGAGACCAAGGCTTTGGGGAATACTTATCCAAACCATAGCATATATTGTTGTTCATATGTCCTCTTCTATTATTTTAATTAATTTTTTGAAGAAGTAATACATATCCATAGTAGAAATTCAAAATATTAAAAAATATTCACAGTGATGAGGCAGATCAAATAATGCCCTTTCTCAAAGGTGTCTACAATCCTAATCACTAGATCCTGTAAATATATTTTGTAGCAAAAGAGACTTTGAGATGGAATTAAAGTTATAGTCTTCAAGATAGGGAGCTTTCCTGAGATTATCTAGGCGGGCCCAATGTATAAAAAAAAAAAAAGTGAGCACTTTACAAACAAGGGAATTTGTCAGGTCAGAGTCCAAGAGATGCAGTAGAAGAGAAGGCGGAGAGATTCCAGGGCTGAGCGGCTGCTGCTGCAGGACTACAGGCTGCTTCAGATACTCAGCTCCCAGCTGACAGCCAGCAAGAAGATGGAAACTTTAGTCCTATGGTCATAAGGATTTAGATTCAGACAACAACCCAAATGGACTTCAAAACAGATTCTTCTCCAGCAAGAAACACGCCCTGATGATACTTCGTTTTAGCCTCTGAAACCCAGAAGCAGAGAAACCAGTCAAGCCACAACCAAGACTGATTGTGAGATAATAAATTTGTGTTGTTTTAAGCTGTGAAGGTTTTTTGTTTGTTTGATTTAAGTTTCACCCTCTTCTTGGTGTCCCAGATCCCCATGTCCCTTTCTTGGAGACAGTTTCCCTATGTTTAAAAGAGAGGAAAAGGAAGGAAACAGATTTATTATTTGGGATGTATTAAACTGGAATTTTGTTTGGGAAGAGAAAATAGTAGGAAGAATGCTATTTCTTGGATGTGAAAAAAAAAATCTTACCTGGCCACATTGTGGCTGTCCATGTGAGATTGGTTAATAAAATAATAAGAACATTAAAGATATTTAAGATCAGAAAAGAAAACCACATCTATTTTGAAATCATGGGCGATTAGGAACATAATGATAAACCTGAGAGATTTGAACATGTAAAGGAAAACTCCATACATGAAAATGTAAGAGATTTTTCTTTTTACAGCTATGTAGAAGCTTCTGAGTAGTTGAGTCATGTCCCTCCTTAAACCTCTAAGAGAATGGAGAAAGACAGCCAAGGGGAGGAAAATGGAGGCCATTAGTCAAGTCGAAGGGAATTACATGAACAGAAGCCACTTGTAAATATTCCAAATAGAATCTGGGCCCGAATGATTTGGAATAGGCCTGAGACAAGGTAGACAAAAGGTAATCCTTTAGATAGATTGGGGTCATTTTGTACGTCCCTGCTTCTTTTGATAGTTAAACCAATAATCAGCCTGTGGTCTTTTGTTTCTTTTACCAACATTTAGAAAGTTGACGACCTGTCAGCTAATATTTATATCTGATTTTTTAGGACTTTTTTTTTCTGGTGTTGGAGGTCAGGAGGTATAGAAAATTTAAGAAAGGAATGCAATAAATCACCCAATGGATGTGCTGGCACATATTTTTGGTAAAAAAGGACTGAATCTACCACCAATGACAGAATGCTGAAAAATAACTTATATGCCGAAAGCTCTTTGTGTTTTACTTGATGCCACTGTTTCATAATTGAGAAATCAATTTAAAAATGCCTTATGACTATTTGGAAGAAATAAAGTATATTTTTATTCATTTAATGAGTGTTAGCCCCAGTGGGAACATTGGAACCATCCCTGCAACACATGGATGGCAGACATGATAATTGCTCAAGTCACATTAAAAATAAGGCACAATGCAACTTTCTCAATGACAAAAAGATCAGGAAAGAAAATGTTCTCAGAGTTGCTTTATTTTAAAAGAGAAAACAAACTAGAATAAAAATCCTATTGCTTTGCTATAATCTTCTCGAGAGATTTCTTCCCGAGAAGAGTAAGATGTAACTCACAGACTTTTATTCTCACCCAGCAAATGTATTGCGCCATATGACATTACCCGGGGGTTCCTTTAGAGACTTGTACATCCCCAAACTCAGAGTTAAAGTTACATTTATTTCAAAGAAAGGCCAGAAACAATTTCATCTGAAGTCTTTCTGCCTGTAACACATACCTCAGAGCACCAGGAGCAAAGCACCCCTGTGGCCCCTTTTTCCCTAATAAAAGAATCTCTGGGTATGGAGTGAGTGCTTTCCAGAGCCAAGGCTCCTTAAGTCTTAGGTTGGTCTTGGCTGTAAAGAAAGTTGTTCCAACTAAGGTGGGTTTGATCTACAGAGTGCCTTCTAGGTTAGCAGAGGGAACTGGGTTTACTTTGCTTTGGCAAAGGAATGGAAAAAAGTGGTAAAAGAAGTAAAAGAAAAAAGTGGTAAAAGTTACCTTATGATGGTAACTCTGAGGTGGACACACTTTGGGCCTAGAGTCAGGGTTTCTTACAGTCCCCTCTCACTCGTTCTCTTTGTGTGGCTAATAAAGATACCACATACAATTAAAATAATGCCCAGAGGGAACTGGCATCCTTTGTATGGAAATTACATCAAAGAACATTTTTATTTGTTATGATCACACATCTTCAAAAGACAAAACATGAATACCTATGTATTAATCAATTATCTAAGAGGGTTCCACATCCAGCCCTGTCATTCAGATCAAACTGCATGTATCTGCTTGCTGGCTAGATTCTTGCTGGTTCAACTGGGAGGATGCTTATTGCTGCTATGAGAACGATGAGATCAAATACCCTGGTTCTGACTAAAGCATGACATTTTAGAAAAGCAACGTACATTTTATCCTTAGATTTAAGAGTGATATTGACTGTTGATAACACACGCTGTTATTTTTCTTTTTGCAACAATTTAGGAGGAAAGTTTTCAAATACATTTGTCAGAAGATTGACAAGAAGTTCCTGCTGCTTATTTCATTTATAAAGCTGCACTTCCAGAGCTTATTATCTTTGAAAGACTATCGAAAAAGCAAAGCACTATTCTTAATGGTGAGAAGGTGTAGTTATCGTGATTTGGGCAGGGGGTTTGTGGCTACCTATTTATAGAATCCAAATTTATTAATATCTGGGATGACCTAGCTAGTAAACTTTGTTTTTATTTCCAAGTAGATTTTCTTGAATTGAAAGCACTTCTCAATTTATTTCTCCACTTATTTATCTTATTGTCTTCCTAATGGAGCGAGGTGGGTGGTTTGCTATTGAGCTCTGATGGCTGTGATGCGTCCTGCCTCGTGGGAGCTTCTTAGATGACAACAGTGAGAACTCTGTGGGCAGCAATATGAGCTGCCATGTGTTCTAACTAATCGGCAACAAATCTTTTAGGTCTCATCACTTTGTCAAGGAAGCCTTTTCTGACTCCTCCAAATTAAATGTCTCTGTTCTGCAATCTATGGTTCCCTGTACCTTCTCTTTCACAACGTTCACTGGAATTCCAAATTCATTCTTACCTTTCCTCTTTGACTATCAGCTCCATGAGGCGTGGGAATTCCATCTTTTTTGTGTGTCTCTATTTCTAGCAACTAACCTAGTAACTTACTGCTCAATCATGTGTGGACGATGGACCCAACCGTTCTCTTTTTGATTGTTACACTTGCACCTCAGAAGGTGATGATTTTTGCATTGTATGAAACCATTTTTGCAGCCTGGCTTTAAGAAAAATTTTCTGCTTTACCCCATGCTGGTCTATCAGGGGTCTTCCAGGTTTCTTTGCTAATAAACATAAGCTAATGAAAATGCAAATCTTTTCATGTTTTATGGAAAGTATTTTTCTTCAAGACCACCTGGGATGTTATTTGTTGGACCAGCCAATCCCATAGGTACTTCTGCCCAGATGTGGACATGAAGCAAGTTCTTTGTTGCCTGGGAGGTAAGTGAATTCTGCATCTAATGATATTCTGCAGCCTAGCAATGCTTGTGCAATACTTGCTGAGGTTAGAAATCAGTGGCAAAGGAAGTGGTAATGTGGACTCAGAAGCTTAAATTTGGGAAAGCACATTTGACCTCCTACATTTGGATCTTAACGAAAGGGTCTCAGAGCTGTAATAACAGTATTTCTATTTTTAATCATGTTTTCTCATGGAATTAACATTTAGTGATCTGTAGTGGAATAATTTGGGGAACTTCAATTTATGTCTCTTTGGGGCTGAAAGCAAACTAATGAAAATAAACTGCAACTCTGCCTGCAGACGTGGCTAATTGCTGTAAAAGCCTCGGGATTCCTTCACTGCCCTCACCCCTGTGGAGGCCAAGTGCCTTTCAGTCTGGGGGAGAAGAGGATTCCTTTCCTTCTCGCAAGGCATTTGTTTATTTACTGTCCTCTGGTTCTTGTCCCAGATCTTTAGAGAAATCACGCAGCTGCCTTCTGCCACCAGTATTTTACAATTTCTACTGGTAAATGTGGGGAGATAAAAAGCAAGAGTTAGCTTGGTGAGGAGTAATTGTAGTTGTCAGCACCCAATCTTTATCTCCAAAGGACTGAAGAGAGAATGTTGGCTTTCTGGATGGCTAAGATTGTAAACCCGTGAGTACTCTAAAGATGGCGGCTGTATGAATGGAATTGAGCTGCCTCCACCCCTCCCACAGTATAGAGCCTGGAAGAAAATCTAGGAGTGAAATGGGATGAAGGGTGTTTAGCATTTTTATTTCCCAAGATTTCATGTAAACTCAGGGTATTTCATTTCAGACACTAATGTAATGAAATGCAGAGCTAATTTTAGTTGTTATTATTCATCAATCAATTAAGTCAGGAAGTTATATGCCCCTCCAAACAATTTTCTAGGCTTCATTTTGCTATGATGAGCAGACTGGGGACTTCACCTCAGAAGGGAGGTGATGTAGGTGTAAGTTCCCATCTGCTTTGTGGCTGGGACTGTTTCAGTGAAGAACAAAGCAACGCAAGACTGTGGGGTTTCCATTTTCTTCCTTTGTTGTGTGATGTGGACTTTTTTCTGGAAAGTATCAATTGCTTGCAGGTATGATTTTTATACCCAAGGTCTATTTTTATTTTGGTTTTCAGGACAAAAGGCCTCCCAGGATCCAGTGACTTAGATTGTATTGCTATTTGTGGTCAATAGTATCATTATTCAAAGTATCAATTGTTTTTCCTTAAAAAGCCCTTCCTGTGACCCATCTTATTGCAGGGTTACCTGTCCCTGCCAAGCTGAACTCAAGCATGGCCATGTGAGTTGCTTGGTCCAAAAACGTATTAATGAAAATGAAATACAAGACCTCTGAGTAGAAGATCTGAGAGCTCTTGTGTGGTTCCGCTATGGCTCTTTCCTACAAACCAGCCAGGTCATGGATAGTTGGCTTCATCAGCCTGAGTTCCAGGGTGAAGGTGACTTAGTATCATAGCTAATCTATGTGATGGATTTGTAGCTTGAACAAAACATTCCAATGAAGCTTGGGGTCATTTGTTATTGCAGCACAACAGCCTAACCTGACTGATCTAGTGAAAACATTTGGGAGCTAGTTAATAAAAATAATTTTTCTTTTCTCCTCTTTGTCTGATTTCTTTTCATAGAAAACAACCCAATTACTATATGCAAAGACTCTTTTCCAGGTCAGTATGCTGGCTCAGAAAAAAAAAAAGCTATGTAGTCACTCACTAAAAAAAATGAAGTGTTCACATCACAATATACTCCAGTTACTTTCTAGAGAATAGATGGACAGAGAGTGATGGTTCCAAGAGAGCCAGGATCATGTTGGTCTTTCCCATTGAAATATCTCTGGTATTGAGTGAAGTGCCTTGCCCTAAAATTTCAATACTTGTTTATTGAATGAATACAGAATAATTAAATAAACAAGAAATAAGACATCTTCATTTTCAAAGGTGACTTTTGGCATTTTGAATTTAAAAACACTTTACCTTCACATTTAGGGTTTGAGAAACAAATCAAGGAATTGAGAGGAAAGAGTGTTTCTAAAGAAGTTGTTAAGAGCCACACAAGTTATCACAATCCCAAATGCCACTCTGGCATATGCAGAAAGAATAAATGAGCAAGCCAGACTGAATTATACCAGTTCAAAAATATGCACCCTTCCCTTTTCCTTGAAGCATGTAGTTCTCTTAGTCTACCTTTCACTTCCTCACATGTCAATAGAGGTGTGTGTGAAAAATATTTTTCTCTCTAACTTAAGAAAAACAAAACCACAAGGATGATGGTAATCCCTCATGGTCAGCCTCAGTTTCTAGGGGATAAAAATGGTGGCCTGGAGAACACACACCCTATCAAAAGGAGTCAGATATTTCTCAGCTCCTGTTGAGTGTCATCATGCTGGAATATGGGTCCTGTTTTCTGAGAGAACCCTGATTTGGGGGGAGAAGTTGGAAATCTGGATTTTGTTTTTGAGTCTCCTGGTTTTTAAATGTTGATAACAAAACCCAAATTTTTTTTTTAGGGAAGTAGAGGTTAATACCACACGATAATACACCTTTATAGGACAAATTTGACCCATAGGCCACCAGTTGCAACTCCTGACCTCAGTGAATTTTTACAACAATGGCAAATGAGATAAAAGTTTTTGACCTTAGTATCATATTTCCATAGGTGTGTGTGTGTGTGTGTGTGTGTGTGTGTGTGTGTGTGTGAGAGAGAGAGAGAGAGAGAGAGAGGGGAGATTTTTAGAAAACACCTGGAGGAAGGGTGACTGAGTTTCCATTGCCCCTAAACTGCAGACTGGTGACTCATCATGCCAGCAGCCACAAAGCTAGCAGGAGGCTTTTGTTTGTCCATTCTGAGTCTCCTTGAATTGGGGCAAGGTCTTTTGACTTGAAGTATTTATAAGACTAAATTGGAAATTTGGGTAATAAATTATACATTCAGGATGTCCTTCCTGAAATGAAGTTTTGAATTATGTGCAAGCATGTTTGTTTGTTTCTTGTTTCTTTCTCTCAGATGATATTAGGAAATGTCCAGTCTCATTCTTGGGAAAACCCGTTGTGCTGGATGAAGATTCAAGGAGAAGTGTCCTCATTTTCAGTTTTCTAAGATTGGAGAGATGTGTACCATGGTAGTGGCTATAATTCAAGGATGTCTATGATTTGGGGGGATGTTCCCAATTGAAGGAGTGTAAAGAGGACAATTGTCCTATTTGTAGCCGCTCAGCATCCCTAGAACACCTTTTTCTATTTTGGAAATTTTCCTCCTTTTTAATCCTGCTTCCTGAAGGTAAGGGGCAGAGCTCACCTTCCTGATCTTAGAGCTGGTGCTCAGGACTGTGACCCAGGCTCTGGACATAAGTTTCTTGTATTTGTCTACCAGGATCCACTACCTACCCTTTTCTATTTACTTTGTTCCCAGTAGGCTGCCCTGGATGGACTATATCATCAGGTTTCCTTGCCTCTTGCTTCTGGTTGGGTTTAATCAATGGGAAGCAATGGAGACAGGTTGGAGAGTAGGAGGAAAGAAGGGTGAGAACTTAATGCCCCAAGTCCTTTCTATATCAGCATGCATTCTGACTGTTGCTACATTTCTACACCTATGACCCCAGCTCATGAAGGAAAGATCTCACCAGGTTCCAGGAAAAGCTCCTTTCCCTTAGTCCTTCAGGTCTAGATGTCAGAGTGGCTTCCTTCTGCTGTTAGTTGTTGTGTTTACCATCCTCCCACAACTTTCTCCATTTATCCTTCCCGAGCGTGCCATCCCTTTCCTGCCTGTATCCTCACTGATTCACTCTATCAGACATGTCTTTACCAAACTTTGACCTCAGGGCAGGGTTGGAATGATGCAATGGTTAATTTTGTATCACTTTGGGGCATGGTATCCAGATATATAGTGAAACATCATTCTGGATGTTTCTGTGAGAGTGTTTTTGGATGAGATTGATATTTAAATTGGTGGACTTTGAGGAAAGCTTATCACCTCTACAATGTGGGGGATCTCATCCAATTAGTCAGAGGCATAAATGAAACAAAAAGCTGACCTATCCAGAGCATGGTCTTTGGAATCCAACTGCAACTCCTTCCTGCTGGTCTCTACCATCAGATTTTGGAGTTACCAAGCCTCCACAATCATGTGAACCTGTTCCTTAAAATAAGCCTTTCTCTTTCTCTTTTGAAGGTTAAGGTTGAATTGCGGGCATGGACACAGAGGTGATGGTGGCAATGGTTTCACCATCAAACTATTTGTTCAGTGTGGGTTTGGAGACTTCTGATCCAAGGAGCTGGTCTCAAACCTGGTTCTTCCATCCTCCAGAGGGAGCAAAGGATGGTTAGCAGTTTATTCTTGAAATCTCTTTCTTTACTTATTCAGAGTCCAGCTCTGTTAACCATGACAGAAGCATGGACTAAGCACAGTTGGAATAAAGTCAAATCTAAAAATAATTATTTGTTTATTGGCATAAGCAATATTTATCAAATGTCATTTCATGGCATTAAAATAATTCATTTTTTTCTTGCAACAAACAATTAAATATACTGTCATTAAGCTATAATATTATTTCTCTCTTTGGGACCTAATGTACTTTTTCAGACTGGCACAAATAAACTATTCAAGCATTAGTAGAAGCATTATCCTTCCCTCATTTAATTTCACTTCGGAATGTCCCTACAATCTTGATTTAGCATGAAGAAGCAATTGTGATTGTGTTTGTAAGAAACTGCATTCTAAGATGGTATGTGTGTGTTATTTTGTGTTTCTTTTTCTCCTGCTCTTTGTATAAATATGTAGATAAGCTTGCAGCTTCTGTGATGTTTGTGGAAGGATTAATTTCTACAAAACAGAAGATTTAAAACCTTGCCTAAGGAATAGTCCTTCATGCTAGGTAATTTAACCAATGTTTTTTTTTTATTATTTCTGATATAATAATGTCTTAACATTTTGGCTCCCATGGAGATGCATGAAAGGATGAAATTTGTGAGAAAACATGAGTTCTCCTCTTGTTATGTGGATTAATAAACCAGTGACTATATCCTTAAATTGAGCATTTTTTCCACAATATCCTTTTAAGTATAACAATTATTTTTTTTTCAAATAGACTTTTTATAGTAGATTTAGGTTCACAGCAGAATTGAGAAGATAGTATAAAGAATTCCCCTATCCCATCTGATACAACCTTCTTACTTAGAGTGTATTTGTTACAATCAACGAACTAATATTGACGCATCATCATAACCCAAAGTCCACAGTTCACTCTTGGTGTTATACATCCCATAGATTGTGACAAATGTATAGTGATATGTATCCATTATTATGGTATCATAGAGAATATTTTCACTGTCCTAAAAATTCTCTGTGCTTCACCTAGTCCTCCCTCTCCTCCCTCATCAGACTCCTGGCAACCACTGTTTTTTTTTTTTTTTCATGGTCTCTACAGTTTTGCCAGAATGTCAAATAGTTGCAATTATACAGTCTGTAGCTTTTTCAAATTGGCTTCTCTTTTTGTAATAATATGCATTTAGGGCTCATCCATGTCTTTTTGTAACTTGATAGTTCATTTCTTTTTAGCACTGAATAATGTTCCATTATATAGATGTAGTACAGTTTTTCCATTCATCTCTTGAAGAAAGTTGAGTTTTTTTTTCTTTTAATTTTTATAATTTCTTTTTCCATTTGAATTTTAAGGCTAAGAGATATTATTCTGGCATGGATGTAGCAATATAAACTGCATGATTATTGCCTGGGGACAGTAGTGATGGCAAGAGTTTCCTCACCAGAGTATAAGATACAGGGCCCACAATTAATTTTAACGACTTGTCTATCATGTTAAGACTAAATAGCACTGTTAAACTCAGGATAAGAGAACAAGTAGATTCATGAATTGAAGCTTGTTTCCTTTCTCATTTGTATGGAGGTGATGAACTTTGTCCCTTTGCTGTTCCTCAAGGCACACATTTCTGATTGCATTCTGCTCCAATTGCATAAATGAGGACTCTTGTGGCTACTTGTTTGTGTATGGCATCCCAGAGACCACATATGAGGACCCTATTCCATCTATCCCCCTAGACAGTGTCTAATAAAGATAGAAACCTTCTTAGATAATCCAAATAGAGGGGGATTGAATGCAGGGAATTTTTTTTTTTTTTGTAAAAGTCTTTAAATGGTTGGAGAGGCAACATAAGGAAGATAGAATATTGCCTGAAAGTTAGGAAGCTGCTCCCAGCAAAAGACATAGTCTGAAGAGAAGCAAACATCAGAACCAGATTCCAATATAGCAGAAATTTTGGAATTGATCACACCAGGAATTTAAAGTAATTACCATAAATATGCTAAGGACACTATTGAAGAAAGTGGATAACATGCAAGAACAGATGGATAATGCAAGCAGAGCGCTGGGAACTCTAAGGAAGCATCAAAATAAAATGCTAGATATAAAAAAAAATACCATGGTAATGGAAATAAGAAATGCCTTTGGTGGGCTCATTAGTAAACTGGACACGGCTGAGGAAAGGATCAGTAGACTTGAAGATAGGGTCTTTAGAAACTTCTTGAACCGAAAAGCAAAGAGAAACCATAATGAGAAACTGGAACAAAATATTTAATAATTGTGGGACAATAATAAAAGCATAACATACCCATAATGGGAGTACTAGAAAGACAAAAAAGAGTAAGTGAAAGATTTGAACTAACAAGGGTTACAAAATTTTCAAAATTAACGATAGATACTGAAACACAAATCTAGGAATGTTAGAGAAGATCAGGCAGGATAAATATTTTTTAAAAAAATTTATACTGGCACATATCATATTCAAAGTATGAAAAAATCAAAGGCAAAATCTTTTTGAGATCAGAGGAAGAAAATCACCTTACTTACAGAGAAACAAGCATAAGAATTACATCCTACTAGTCTTTAGAAATAATGCAAGCAAAAAAGAGAGTAGAGTGAAATTTTTAGAGTGTTGTAGGAAAAAAGCCATTCAAGTAGGATTCTGTAGCCAGCAAAATTGTTCTTCAAAAATGAAGTACAAATGAGACATTTTTAGACAAACAAAAATTGAGGGATTTTGTTTTGTTTTGTTTTGTAGTTTTTGCCAGTAGATCTGCCTTGTAAGAAATGTTAAGAGAAAAATATCTTCAGAGAGAAAGACATTATGTAGGTTAGAAACTTGGATTTAGCTACTGGAAAGGAAGAGTGCTAGAGAAAAAGAATTGCAAAGGTAATATAAAATATTTTCTTATTTTTAATTGATCGAACAGATAGTGTGTTCAAAATAATATGTTGGATGATATAGCTTACAAACAAATGACATAATTGTAACAGTATAATAAAGGATGGGAAAGAGGAATTGGTAATACTCTGTTATAGCATATTCTTCTATCTGTGAAGTAGTATGGTGTTATTTGAAAGTAAATGTCAATTAGTTGTGAATGTACATTACAAATGAGTGCGACCACTAAATTTTAAAAAGGAAATATAATTGATATGTTAAGAAAGAAGAGAAAAAGGAATGATATGAAATTACTGTTATGGTTTGGATCTGAATGTCCTCCAAAGGCTCATGTGTGGAAAGCTTGGTTTTCTATGCAACAATGTTCAGAGGCAGGACTTTTGGGAAGTGATTCGATCACGAGGGCTCTGACCTCTTTAATGAACTAATCCACTGATAGCTGGATGGAGTTCTGGAGGTGGTAGAAGCCATAGGCTGTGGGGCATGATTGGAGGAAGTAGGTCACTGGGGGAATGCCCTGGAAGGGTATTTTTAATTTCTAGTTCCTTCTTCTGTCTGCTTTCTGGCTGCCATGAGCTGAGCAGCCAGCATACCTCTCCCATGCCTTTCTACCATAATGTTCTGCCTCACCTTAGGCCCAATGTAATGGAGCCAGCAGACAAATGAACTGAGAATTAAATCTAAAACCATGAACCAAAATTAATCTTTTTTTTTCCCTGTAAGTTGTTTTCCAAGTTATTTTCACAGTGGCAAAAAACTATCTGACATGATGTCCAATTAAAAACAGAGAAGGCAGAAAGAGAGAAAAAGACACAAAGGCAACAGATAGAAAACAGTTACAGGGGCTGGGGCGATAGCTCAGCGGTAGCGTGCTTGCCTAGCACATGTGAGGCCCTGGGTTCGATCCTCAGCACCACATACAAATGAATAAATAGAATAAAGGTATTAAAAAATTCCTTCCTTTAAAAAAAAAGAAAACAGTTACAAATATGGTAGATATTAGTCTAAATATGTCCAAATCACTTTAAATGTGAATGATCTAAATACCTAATTAAATGATAGAGACTGTCAGAATGGATAAAAAATAAGAGTCAACTAGTTATTATCTTATAAGAAATCCATTTTAAATATTAAGACACAGATTAGCAACAAAGAGATGGAGAAAGATATGCCATGCTAACACTAATAAAAAGAAAGCTGTAGTATTAAACTTTTTATTTCAGAAAAAGCAGATTCAGAACAAGAAGAATTAGTAAGAAATGAAGAAAGTCTTAATATAATGAAGAAGAGGCCAGTTCTTCAAGAAGAAACAACAATTCTTAATGTGTATGTGCCTAATAGCAGAGTTCAAAATAAACAAGGGAAGAACCGAAAAAATTACAAGGAGAAATAGACAAATCCAAATGAAGCACAAGGGAATAGAAGAAATAGACAAACTCAATTATTATTGGCAATTATTATTGGCAACTTCAACACTCCTAATTCATTAATACTTCAAAAGAAGTAGGTAGTAAATCAGCAAGTGCATAGAAGATCTGAACAATATTATCAACCAACTTGACCTAATAGACAGACATTCACTACACACCTTACCCGACAATAGCAGAATACTCATTCTTTTTTAAGTCACTTGAGCATTTACAATGATAGAGCATATCCTGAATCATAAAATCATCCTTAACAGATTGACAATAACTGGAATAATTCAAAGAATCTACTCTGACCATACAGGAAACAAACCAGAAGTCAACAAAGATATCTGGAAAATCACTTAGTATTGGAAAATGAAGCACACACTTTCAAATAATCTATGAATCAAAGAGTAAATCTTGAGATTAATTGGAGAATATTTTTAAATGAATGAAAATAAAAAAGTAAGAATTTATGGGATACAGTTAAGCAGAGTTTCAACAAATATTTGTGCATTAAGTGTACATATTAAAAAAGAAGAAAGATCTCAAATCCATAATTTAAGGTTCCAGTTATGTAACTGGTAAAAGAAGAGCAAAATAAACTTAAAGAAAATTGAAGAGAGAAAATACTAAAAATTTAAAAAGTAGAAATCAATGAAATGGAGAGCAGATAAATAGAAACTGAACAATGAAGTAAAAAGTTATCTTTCTTATAAGATCAAGAAAATTTGTACCTCTATCCATACTCTCCAGAGAGAAAAGGAGAGGTGGTGGTGGTGATGGGGGGTGGGAGACAGAGAGAGAGAGAGAGAGAGAGAGAGAGAGAGAGAGAGAGAGAGAGAGAGGTAAGAGACACAAATTACCAATATTAAGAATGAAATAGAGCTATCACTGCAGACTGTAAACTTTAAGAGAAGAATAAGAAAAATAACTCTTAAAATAATAAGAAAAATAACACCTAAACTTAACAATGTGGATGACATAAACCAATTTCTTTTTTAGGGGGGGGGTACAGAATGATAATTTAATACATTACACATGGGTTTTGATCAAATCAGGGTAATTTTCATTGCCTCATATATTTATTATTTATTTTGTTGGAAAATTTGAACTCTTCTAGTTCTTTACAAAATACATAAGAAATTATTGGGAATTATCATAACCCCTTTTCCACAAAATACTAGAACTTGTTCCTTCTCCTTCACTAAATTTCAACACTCACTCTCCTGACTCCCTCCACCCCTTTGTGGCCTTCCCTTCCTAGCCTCTGATGGACAATACTTTACTAAAATCAACTTCTTTTAGCTTTTAAGTTTAAAAGAGCATTTGAAGAATCTGTTCCTCAGGCACACGTCCATGTTTAGGCTCTAGGACCGGAAGTTCCTCAGGCGTCCATATTTAGGCCCACAGATCCGGAGTTTCCTCAGGTGCTCGTCCATCTTTGGGCTCTTGGATCTGGAAGTTCCTTTGGTGCACGTCCATGTTGAGACTCTAGGATCTGGAAGTTCCTCAGGCGTCCATGTTTAGGCCCCTGGATCTGGAAGTTCCTCAGGTGCGTGTCCATCTTTGGGCCCTCGGATCTGGAAGTGCCTTAGGCATCCATGTTTAGACCGTAGCATCTGGAAGTTCCTCAGGCGCACGCCCATGTTTAAGCCCCAGGATCTGGAAGTTCCTCTGGTGCACGTCCATGTTTAAGCCCCCAGGTCCGGAAGTTCCTCAGGCATCCATGTTTAGGCTCTGGGATCCAGAAGTTCCTCAGGCATCCATGTTTAGGCCCTCAGATCCTGAAGTTCCTCAGGCACACGTCCATGTTTAAGTCCCGGATCCAGAAGTTCCCGAACCAATTTCTTGAAAGAAAAAGAATTAGCAACACTCATTCAAGATGAAATAAATAATCTGATTAGTTCTGTATCTATTAAATAGATTGAATTTATTTTTAGAAACCTTAAAATAAACAAATTAAAAAAAAATCAAAACCCTAGGCCCCGAAAACTTTACTGGTGAATTCTGTCAAACATTAAATGAAGAACTAACACTATTTCTGCAAAATCTCTTCTTTCAAGTAGACAAGGAAAGAACACTTCCAAATTCATATTATGGAGCTAGCATAACTTTGATTAAAAAACCAGAGTATAAGAAAACACAGAACAACGATGGTAAAAAAAATCTTCAACAAAATGTCAACAAATTGAATCCAATATGCAATATAAAAAAGTGAGATTTGCTCAGTATTTGAAAATCAATCCATCTAATTTACCATATTTATATGGGAAAGTATAAAAGAGTCTATAAATTGGCTGATAGATCTCCCCCATAGGTTTGTGGTGGACCACAAACCTTGACCTTGACCTTGACAGATTATCTTATGAGCCTGGGGTTAGCTGAGGTTAGAGGGTCTAATAGGGCTGGTCTAACTGGAATGATTTCTTTCTTCCACGCTGTTTCTCTCATTCTCTAGCAGGTTTGTTGTTGTGATGCTAGTGAGAGGATTCACAGAGTAGCAGAGAACTGTATATGTCTCAAGACTCAGACTTGGAACTGGTCCACTGTTACTTCTTTTGCATCTATGGTCAAAAGTCAGCACAGATTCAAAGGTATGGAAGTGGATGTTCGATTAGAGCAACTACAAAGTCACATTGCAGGCATAGATATTGGGAGAGATGAAGAATCTGTCCCATTTTTTGTCACAATATACACTCAGAGATTCACTTAGGTATTTCCAAGACAAGGGGACTCATCATAAAATACACATACTGCATATTGTACCTTACACCTAGACCTAGACCTAGACACTCTATTATTCTTTCCGTCTTGCTAATTGGTTTATTTTTCTTTCTACCACAACCAATCAGACCTCTGGTACCGATACCTGAGTGGCAATCTAATGGGTTGGTTCCATCATGGGCCATCGACCAAACTGCAGATAGACTACTGAGTCCTACATATATCCCCTCAGTGCTCCAGTTAATTGTGGATACCATGCTACTCTGCATCAGTTCTCCTGAAGGCTTTCTCTTGGCCCAAGCTTGTGGAACAATCTGGGACAGTGTTCTAAACCAATGAGAGATGAGATTAGTGGATATGGCAGAATGTGATGTGTGTTAATGGCGCTTATTCTTTTACCCTCTCTGAACTTATGCCCCTTGCCTTTTGATTCTATAGGTTCTCTTACTGAAGAGAAGCTATTTACCTGTCATTTAAATCTGAGATTGCTGTGACTTTCATGGGTCTACAAGATATTAGCAGAATTGCAGTTAGCAGAGATTTGGGGAAGCCTTTGTGCATTTCTACTTTCTCCCCATTCCTCTGTGATTTCCCTAAAAACACGGCCAGGCTACCTGCCAGTAAATGAGACATATGGAGCAGCTGAGGCCTTTGTAGAGGAGTTGATATTCATATGACCCCTGGGCATATGAGAAAGTCAAGCTAAAATCAGCAGAGCCAACTAACCATTCCACAGCTGGACTGCAGATGCATGAGTGAGCTTAGCTGAGATCAAAAGAAACTTCCCGGCTGACCTGCAAACCCATGAGTAGAATAATTGGTTATTTTAAGCTACTAAGTTCTCCTTGACCTACCAGCCTGGAGGCTTCGTGATTCAGGCAGGAAAATTTAGGTTCTTGATTTCTTTAGCAAGAGACAGTTCAAGCGTTAGGCATTGTTGAGAAGGGAGAGTTTTCTAAATTTCATTTTTTTTTTTGAGCATGGCAAAAACCAGTCTTATTAGAGTTTCTCTTATTTATTTTTATCTTTTTTGGTACTGGGGATTGAACCCAAAGCTATGTGAATGTTAGACAAATGTTTTATCACTGAGCTATGCTTGGACCCCAACCCTGAGTTTCTCTTTAGTAAAGAAAGAAATATTATCCCCACTTAGTCTCAAAGATGAAACTGGGAAGAAGATGGAGAAAGCCTGACTCTTTAAAGAAATTTAAAGGACATAGAGGAGGCAGAATAGGGAGAGACTGAGGCAGAAAAGGGAGCCTCTTGGATAGGTAGGTCTTGATATTCTTTCTCAAGAAGATGAATGACACTATTAGAGGACATTTTGCAGATCTGAGATACCATGGTGTCAGTTCCATGAATACACCGGGACTCTTTTTCCCTTATATACAGAAGTCATTTGGGAAAGGAATGTGTATATTCATGTTGAATGTGTGTGTAAATGGGTTTGGGGAATGTTGTAAATAAGAGAGACTAGCAGAGTAGTCCTTATTGATAGGGGGAGAGAAGAGGCTGTGATCAGGAAAGGAAACATAAGAGATTTCTGGAAGGGTGATGGCAATGTTCTATTTCTTGACTAAGTGGCTTTCATACAGGACTTGATAGCTATGGTAGTATGCTGTGGTGGTTGCAAAATGCCTACTATACCTCCATGTAGCATGTCTGTGCTCCATACAGGATAAGCTTGGTCTTTTAAAGAATTTTTTTAGGGGTCAGAGAAAATTGTAATTATGTCTCATTGACCAGGACTGAGTCACATGGCCATATCTTATTACAAGGGAGTGTCAAGAGATGAGAGTATTTTTTAAATGGACACACTCTCAAGCAGGATTCAACTAGCCAGCAAGGCAGAATGAAGAGATTGTGGGTGAATGCATAAGTTAGGGTAATGCTAGCTTCTTACCAAGGACACTGCAAAAATGTGGTGGCTTAACACAACAGAACTTTATTTCTAGTTCACAAAATAAAATTCTGTTGTGTTAACAGAAAGTGAGTATTCCTGGTCAGTGACCAGTTTTCCACCATTTTTTTTTTCTTTTTTGGTACCAGAGATTGAACCCAGGGGCACTTAACCACTGAGCCACATCCCCAGCCCTTTATATGTTTTATTTTGAGACAGGGTCTCACTGAGTTGCTGAGGCTGGCTTTGAACTTGCGATCCTCCCTCCTCAGCCTCCTGAGTTGTTGGGATGGCAGGCATACTCCACCGCCTTCCCTATTGTTGCTTTGTCATTCTCTAGAGAGACGGAATTCTTTTTTTCAATGGGCAGATGGGAAGAGAGGGTAGAAGACAGTACTTGATGCCTCAGCTACTGTGACTGTTCACATCCCTGCCTTCCTTCACTGCTGTTCACGTTCCACTAGTGAGAACTAGTCACATGGTTCCATTTGGGAGGAGGTGGTCCTGGGAAATGTACTTCCTGCCTGGGCAGCTGCTGCAAGAGACAACTGCATTCCTGGAAAGAGACACACATTTTTTTTCTTAGTTTGTTCTTTTTATTTTCCTATATTGTGTAGACTGGATGATTGTTTCTTTCTTTTTTTTTTCAATTTGATAACTGTTTTTTTAAACTTTTTTTCTTTAATTTTTTTTATAGTTGCAGATGGACAGCATGCGTTTATTTGTTTAGTTTTTTTTTTATGCGGTGCTAAGGATAGAACCCAGTGCCTCACAGCATGCTAGGCAAGTGCTCTGCCACTGAGCTATAGCCCCAGCCCCTGTTTTTTTTTTTTTTTTAACTTTTAATTGACATATAGCAAACAATCAGAAGAGTGCATTTTCACAAACTAAACCCACCAGTATGATCAGCATCCAGACCCAGAAACAGAACATAAGTGGCACCCTAGAATCCTCTCTGGGGAGGATAATATTTTGATGCATAATTAGCTGTTGATAATCAGCCATGTCTGCCACTGTCACTAAGAGCAGGGAATTTATAGTTTTTATTTATCTATATAGCGTATTAAGTGCCGTATCAATCATTAGTGCAATTTGGTAGCTGAGTTTGATGGGTGTTTAAGGGAAACAATTCCATGTGTGACTGGTTATACCTCAAATTACTGCGGTATCTTGATTGGTTGAATTTCCTGAGTCTGTTACATACTTATGAAAGTGCCCTTAATGAAAAACACCCTTGCTATGAATATTTCCAGTTTCGCCTAGTACACGAGAGTGTGATTTTGGGGTTCTAACTATTGGTGAGGTTCACTTTAAAATGGGTCCTACAATGAAATGCACAAACCAATAAATGTCTCCTCAAATTATAGCTGAATTTGAGAGTGCATTTGCACTGTACAGTTTACATAAATGTGAATAAGGAGACAAACACACAGAGTGTAGTCAAGTGCTTGACATACTGTGTTAGTCTGGTAGGGTGCTTGTTATGGTTTTATGTGCTAAGGCATAGCTTTAACAATGCCCTCACACAGGCAAAAGCCTGGATGGGCACCGTTTTTTGCTTTTTCTGGTATGACTTTTGAACACTGAGTGCTCTTATAGCTGCTTAGGGTAGGGACAGAGCAGTGGTTAAAAGCGTTGGCTTTGGCATCAGAAATATTTGGATTGAATACCAGGCTTTGTTTTGACTCTTACTGGGAAAATGCCGTAGCCTCTCTTAGCTTCCTCCTCTCTCCTTGAATTGGAGGTCTACCACAGATAGTGCGTACTGTATTTAGTATAATAAATGTTCAGTTAAATATTATTGAAGCTCAAACACTGGCTAGGGTCACACTAGAAACTGTTCCTTGATGGTTAGATAAAATTAGCTTGTACACTAGTTTATGGAAAGTCTAACGCTCCCCGAGTCGCCATCCCTACAGACATAGCACCCTGCACATGTTATCCTGAGCATGCTGCCCCAGGCAGGCTGTCCCATGCAAGTCATTTTATATTTTTCACCCCAAAGCTTTGTGTGCAGACTGCTAAAGATTTGGGAGGCAGAAACATTTTCATTTTTATTAACAGAAACAACTAAAAGTTGAATTTTAGACATCCATGTTCTTAGAAAGAGCTTTGCTATAAAAATTTACCAGCTGCTATAAAAATTGTTTGGTAAGACCATCTGTATGGCAGTGTAGTTTGTGCACTGCAAGAAAGAATCTAAAGGAGATGAGTGAAGGTAAAAATCCAGCCTGTGATTTGCTTGTCAAACTGTGAGCCCTGGTGAAGGGCTGTTTACCCAGAGATGCTCCTTTTCTCTGATTAATCCACTCAGATGAAGCACTTTTATCTAAGCACACAAGGGCCATTGTTTGGTCATTTTACTTTGTTCTAACCTTTCTTCTCTTTGGTCTTTATATCCAAGGAGCAGTACAACAAGTTCCTTCTGTAAGATCATACTATCTCAGCCTAAACCCTCCAGCCACACATTTCTTTCTGAATTCAGAAATTTTCAGATCATGGAAAGGTATATTCACCCTGCATTATGTATCAACTCCAGCAGGGTCTGGGAAAGGACTCTGTAATTAAACACATTAATATTTTCCTGACAAAATGCATGAATATTCACACTAAGTGGGATGAATAAAGACCATAAATAGCAGGGTCTTACACCAAGTGAGTTCAAGTCAGGTCAGGGTGTATTGCCACTGAGGTTGGAAAAACATTCAGTGTTCAAAGCCTGTTGGGGTTCAGAACAAAGGATGAAGACCTGTATTTGATTGTTTGCTTAGTGCTGGGGGTGGAGCCCAGGACCTTACATATGCTAAGCACACTCTAAATCGTACACCTTCAGAGCCTTGCTTTTTTGTGTGTGTGTGGGGCTGATGAGATTTCTGTAGCTCCCATATGCAGACTCATCATGGGATCCCCTACCTTGAGTCAAGACTAGTTGTGGATTTGAAGTGAACTCTTGTCAAAGTCTGATGGGCTAGAATATGTATGTTTTTAGGTCAGTGGGTCCTAACCTTTGCAGCTCATTAGCATCATCTGAGATTTAAAAAATTCTGGTTCCCAGATCTACCCCAGAACAATTAAAGCAGAATGCTGGGGTGTGGGGACTACTTTTCAGAAATTTCTAGGTTATTCCGATATGAAGCCAAATTTGGAGATTTGTGGCTTCAGGGAAAGGGGAAATTGTTGGGAAGGATGCTGGGCTGTGTCTCCTCATCACAGAGAGCACTGGGTGTATGTGGACAAGACACTTAAAAACTAGAGCTTTGCATCTGCCCTGCATTCTGGAGGCCAGTGAGAAGGTGGGCAGGGCTACTGTTACCCTGCCGCCTTGGGTAAAAAACTCACATTCAGAATTTGCTCTACATGGAAATGAATTCGGGAAGCCACTCGGCAGCCCTGCTTTATAAAAAAGTTAGGTGTTTTACTCCAAACCTGGCAAGAAGACAAGGGACCAGGAAGCAGTCACAGTCACTTTTGAGTACTCCTAGCTCCCTGCCCACCCCAGAACTGTCCATACTCCTTCTATAGTTGTTCTCAAGCATCAGAGAATGACCTAAAGGTGTATTATGCTTTGTTTGTTTGTCTTTACAGAAAAGCAAGTCTGATCTTGGCCTCTTGGCACAAGAACAGTAAATAAATAAAAAAGGAGATTTAAATCAATGAATCAGACATAGCTTTTCTATGTTTATATATGAATATACACCAGTGAAACTCCACATCATGTACAACCACAAGAATAGGATCCTAATTAGGACAAATTATACTCCATGTATATATAATAAGTCAAAATACACTCTACTGCCATGTATATCTATAAAGAACAAATAAAAAAATCAAACAGAACCTCATAGGCACTCCAATACAGTTCTCTCTCTCTCTCTCTTTTTTTTTGTCTAAAGGAAATTATCTTCCTTCTATACAGGAAAGGGAATGCACTACTATTTAATTCAACACTAAAATACCAAATAAGCATTATTTTCCTAATTATATTTCACTTTTATGTAATGTGATGAAGGATAATTTGTACTACAAAGGATGTAGATAATCCTTTTATTCAAGGATTTTTATTTCTTTCTTTTTTTTTATTAGTTGCTCAAAACATTACAATGATCTTGACATATCATACATTTGATTCAAATGGGGTATGAATTCTTATTTTTCCACGTGTACAGATTGCAGGATCACATTGGTTATACAGCCACAATAGAGAGAGGTGATGGGATGGGAAGGGAGGGGAGGGGAGGGTGGGATAGGAAGGATAGCAGAATACAACAGACTCTAGTATGGCAGTATGTATATTCAAGGATTTTTATGGCCTAAGAAGTATGGGAAAATGTTGGGTTAAGCAATGATTAGCAGCTTTCTTTCCTACAGGACTTTTAGAGCTAAGTCTAAGGTTTCTAAGAATAAAGAATTTCCCTAGTAGAAAATAAAGGTGAGTTTTTTTTTTTTGTGTGTGTCTGTTTGTTTCCCCCTCCCAGGATCATCTCTTGGGAGTAGAATGGAAAATGCTTTAGGATGAGGTATTAGATAAGGGTTGGGACTTGTAATAATCTCTTCTGTGATTGTCAAAGGTCATACTTAAACCAATGACAATGATGGGTACCCTCTAGGAGTTGAGAGCCTGGTCAGACTCTCCCTGATGTCCTAGATCTGTGATGCTCTCTTGATCAAGGGCCATGTCTCTGCTCTCTTTCCTGGGACCACGAGTCAGAATGCATGGAACGAATCTGGCAAGCTTGTTAATGCCTAGATATTTATAAATATGTAAATATTTCATTGCTGCTGCTTTCTTCTCTACAATGCAAGCTCCCTTGTGAAGATATTTGTACTGACAGAGCTCAAATCCACCGGCACCCCCACATCTGTCACTGTCTTTCTCCTGGAATTTAATTGGCAAGAGTGACTCTTGGGACCTTATTTGTTAGCAGTCTGGGAGGGACGCTTTCTCTAAGGGTTCATGTTCCCAATGATTGATTTTTCCTGGTGGTGCACAAGAGGGGCTTCTAAGCTGAAGCCCCTCATACAGGGCTGGCCATGTCCCCACATCTTATGCCAGGGATGTCTCAGGATTCTGGATAGTTCTTAACTTAGCACATTGGAAGATGAGTGCTTTTAATTTAGGTTCCCCACACCTATATTTATTACCCCACTAAGATGGTATTCATTCTTCTGATCTAAAGATAGAAGGCTTGCTAGGGCTGGGATGGAGGACTCACCAATGGGGAGAAATAAAGAAAAAAATTGCAGGAAAAATTTTTTTTCCTGTCAAAAATTTGTTATTTTTTAAGGCAAAATAAATGTAAGTTTTATTTGGACTTCACATCTTTCGTAGTCACACGGAGTCAGACTTGGTAATTCCCAGTCACTTAGCACTTTGAGGTATGCCAAGACCTAGTAACTTAGAAACTAGAATTCCTGGTAGCTTTGCAAGAAAACAATGAAGAAAAAAAATCATTCACCTAAAAAGAGACAAATCTGAAGAATACATCGATGGCCAACATCAGAAGCAGAAGAGGGTCGATGCAAATCCAACTTCCAGGCCACATTTTTTGCCTTTCGTTTTCTTTGCTTAAAACTGAAGGCAATTGTGTGGAATCTGGCATTTCAAGGTTTAGTTTTATTAAGAGCCCCCATTGAGTCCCTGTGAGGGTGGATTATTAGAAAGGGAATTACCTGATGGCTTGAAATCCTCTAAGACTGCCTCCCATGCCCACCAACTTCCTTTATCATGTTAATATTCTTTGATATAAATGGGTCTCCTCGAAGCAGCTTTGGCTCTTTAATTCTATGCAAGAGATCCATTTTCTGCTTGTCACCATGTTTAATTGTAGCAGGTAGCTTCCCTACCACAATTCTGAATAACCATTGAACTTAACTTTGATGTGCATTGTTCTCATTTTTCCATTTATTAGCGAGCATATTGGCTCTGCCAGAGTCATATAATTATCTTTGTGTCTGCCAGATTAGGGCATATGGTGTATTATTTTGGGAAGGCAGATAATGCTCCCATTTGGAGCAGTATCCGGGCAGTCTGAACATGCCTTAGAAAGGGTTTCTGTATAAATTAATTTCCCCTCTCAACTGTGTAACGACAGTATATTAATTTTTTGCTCTTTGAGGCATGCAGACTTAACTCGGAGAGGATTTTATAATGGTCTCCCATGATACCATTGGTTCAGCAATTTGAATATTTTAGCTTGGAGTATTTTTTTTTTTTAATTTAAGAAAGTAAGCTGACAATCTGGTGTCGCTCTTAGAAAAAGGCCACAGAATCAAGAGTATTTGTCCTAAAGAGAAAGAAGAGGGTTGTTAGAGATGCTTGCTACCACTTTCAGAATGTGAGGCCATGGGTCTAGGAAGAGGAGACTGACCACCAGAAGCAAAGATTTTGAAGTGTCCATCAGGGTTTCCAGCTGGACCCCTCCCTCTGGCCTCCCTCTGGAGTCATGCAGCTAGATACCTGCCTAGCACTTTGCAACTCAGGAATTCTTCCTAAAGACTCCTTGACCTGAAAAAAATGGGTAATATTTTTAAAGGTGAAGATGGAGTGTTTTTTCTTTTCTTTATTCACTGAAGTTCTATGGTTAAAAGAAAAAGGTATGGTTTCTAAAGGTATGCAGGCTGCAAAGCTGACCTACTTTTGCAGGTTTTCTTTTTAAGATTTTTGTCTCAGTTCAAGGAATAATTAGAGTAGATGGTCTTTGAGGATGCCCCAACTCTCTGATTCCTGATTTCCACCATCACACCTATCAGGACTATGGAACAGGATCTCAGGGAGCCACGGCTCTCAAGCTTGGCCTGCATCACAATCATCCAAAGGTCTGTTCAAGCAGATGGCTGGGCTGCAGACCCCAGCTTTCCCATTCTGTTGATCTAGACGAGGCTCTGAAAAGTTGCCTTTCTATCAAGTTGACAGATGCTACTGATGTTTGTGGTCTGGGAAGCATCTGTTGAGAAGCGTTGGTGCAGGTGGAAGCTAAGCACTCGGACTCTAAAGTTGAATTGCTTGAGTTCCTATCCAGTGAGCACCTTTCAAGACTGTGATAACAGGAATGTGTGCAGAGCAGTCCTTGCTTTGTGTGATCTCAGTATGTGCAAGTTTCAGTTAAATGGTGTCCTGCTGAGGTTCAGCTCCTGGGAAACAGATTCAAGATCCCAGCAGGTGGAAGAGTATGCGAAGCACAGTTTGGGATAGTAGGCGAACTTTATTTGGAAGTGGCAGCAGCCCCCCACCCCAGCCCCGTTTTTCCATTGGCCTTTTTTATGTGCAGGCACATTGCCTACAGGTTGCACAAGGGAGTGCATGCATGAGCAGATAATTGCCTTGAGAACATATACTGACTCAGAGTGTTTATGACCTTGACTACATACTAAAACATAGCTGGCCAGCGTCGTGGCAAGGAACCTAAGGATAGCCCTGTTAAGCCTACCCTACAATGGCATCATGTACAATGAGGACAGCCTATACATATAACTCCCTGTGTTTCAGCTTTCTCATCTGAAAGCAGGAATAATAAAACCTACCTAATACAATGGTTGTGAGGATTTAATGAGACGATATCTAGAAAGTGCATAGAACAGTTTACGGATAGCTACTATTATAATCATATTATTATTATTTCTAGAGTGGTCCCCTTAGAATTAGGAGATTTTAGATCCTTAGAGGGAATATAGTTCACCTCTTCACACTGCCCTCTTTTTAAGGAAAAGACACAGAGCCACAGACAATTGGTCAACCTCCCTGTTGCTGAAGTTCTGTGAAGTGCTAAGGTGCAACTGGTGCCAGAACATTCATCTCGTGCCTCCTAATCCAGTACTTCCTCCCAAATGCCCTTTTGATGGCTCTGCTTTTAAATATTTGTTCATTCAGCTTACATTAGGGATGTTCCCATCTTGGCTAGCTAATTTGAAGATCAGGGAGAAACCGGGAAATGTAGGAGCGATGTTGTAGTAAGAACTCCATTTGGCATGTGGCTTGAGACCAGGTATGTTCCCTGTTCAATCCATCACTTTATCTCACAGGGGCCTCAGGATAAGTGTGTTTGTTAAAGAAGCTCAGCAGTCTCCTCTTGGGTGTTGTCATCCCAAAGGCTATTTCCTCAGTCAGCTTAGAAATCATCATTTTACTTGTTTCTCTGGTGGTTGAGTTTATGTAGGACAAAGTCACTCGTCATAAAGGAAAAATCATAAAAAAATAACCACTTCCTCCTTGGACCCACAGTAAATGGACCTCGGGATAGTTCCTTAATTTGCCAGCTTGCATTGGATGAAACCTCCTACATCAGTTCTTCAGATTGGTATCTAAGGGAAGCCTTAATGTGTCCACTCATTCATTCAACAAATGTCCATTAAACACCTACTGTACGCCAGATACTGTTGGGTGGTGTAAACAACTTTGGACTATTGTATCCAGGTAGTTCTGGGGTGATTTATTTCATTCTTGGTTCATTTCTTCTTCTTTTTTTCTAGTTATTTAGGGATCACCTGGCAATGGTCCAGGGTTACCAGGTTCACTGTCAGTCCAATACATGTTAAAAGAATGAATGAAAGGTGGATGGAAAAATAACTGCAAGGGCAAACCTGAATTCCTGTCCTGGGCTCATGTTCCTGCTTTTGGAGTTGGAGGTAGGGGTTTGACATGATTTATTATCTCTACATCACCCCACCCTCTCTCTCTAACTCCCCCCAACCCCATACACAATTAGCTTATTGTGTACAATTTCAAGCACTGCTCTGGGTATTTAGGAATGACGAGCTTATGTATTAGTGGACTTTTTCCTTTTGTGATTTATAAAATATATCCATCCAGGTACAAATTACCAGGGAGAGTCAAAAGGCAAAATTCAAAAATATCAGCCTTCTTGAAAATAAGTCTGTGATGGATGTTTGAACCATTATAATAATAAGCAACTGCTATACACACCTCTACTGTCTATAAATTACTGTTACATGCATTTGAGTCTTCCAGGAGATGGTTACAGGCTTTGGATATTTGAACTGGGGCTGTGGACAGGGGACTGAGTCTTAATTATGTAACTCGGGGCATTTGACTATGGATGGCAACAATCTAGGCAGTGAATGCCTCCTTAAAAAGAATGAAAAAGGTCCCTATTTATATAACCATTGATTGCCTATAGCTAGGCTAATTTAATGCATATATTTGTATAGAGAAATTTCTGAAATAACTCTTTGTTTGTAAATTGATATATTTTTAAAGCAATCTGTGTGTTTTAAAATAGCATAGATTAATGGAAAAGTTAGAAAGATAGTAAGGGGAGAATCCATATATCCCATGTCCTGTGTCCCCTAAAGTTAACATCTTACATTGCTATACTGCTTTCACAAGTAAGGAAACAATAGTGGTATTACTATTAACTCAACTTCATACTTTATTTAGATTTCATTGATTTTTTTTCTCTAATGTTCTTTTTCTCTTGCAGGATCCTTTTCAGGATTCCACATTACATTTACCTCCGTGTCTCCTTAGCTTTCTCTGGTCTATGACAGTTTCTTTTTGGTGAACTTGGTTTCAAGGATTTGTTTGTACCAGAGATTGAACCCAGGACTACTTAACTAAACCACTGAGCAATATCCCTGCCCTTTTTATTTTATATTATGATACAGGGTAGCTAAATTACTTAGAGACTCACTAAGTTGCTGAGGCTGGCCTTGAACTTGCAATCCTCCTGACTTAGCCTCTTGAGTCACTGGGATTAAAGGCAAGTGCCAATACATCCAGCAGGAGCCTGTATTTCTTTCACTTCAAAGTGGCATTAGAAATCAAGACCTTTGCACTGGCTGGTGCTTTTAATAGAATGTCAGCTGCAGACCTTGGGCTGATCATCTGTAGAATCAATTACCATCCCGTAGGGGCTATTCCCAGGTTGACCACTACAACAAAATAAGCTTTAAAACATGCAAAGAAGGGCTTCCTTTTAAGGGTAAACTTTTGGAAGCTTAGGGTTGAGGATATCCACTTATTCTGTAAGCAGAAAAATTCTTTATTAAAGTAGTGTGTGTGTGTGTGCGCATGCATGCATGCCAGGTGCAGTGACACATGCCTATAATCTCAACAACTTGGGAGGCTAAGGTAGGAGGATCAGAAATTTGAGGCCAATCTGGGCAACTTAGTGAGACCCTGTCTCAAACAAAAACAGAAACAAAAAACCAAACATTCATTTTTAAGGAGAAACGTTACTTTTTCCCCCAAAGACACAGTCCTCAGAATCTTGAGTAGAGTTATTATGATGGTCCACCTAATTCTGCTATTCCCTTATACCAGTACCTAATAGGTTTCTTATTTGGGGGCTGGAAGCATATTAGGGGATTAGTTTGGGAATGACTGAAGATTTTGAAATGAGAACTCTAAATACAGGAATTAAAGAATTGTGAAACTCGATGGCCTACTTAGGGAAACTACCAGGGGCTGTTCTAAGTGCCTAGAGTTGTCTCTCTTAACCCCATGTGACTTAGTTAACCTGGCCACAACTTCTTGGACCTATGATTGACAGTTCAGGCAAAAGCTCAAGAGTCAATAACTTAGCTGGGTGTGGTGGCACACACTGTAATCCCAGTGGCTTGGGAGGCTGAGACAGGAGGATCTCGAATTCAAAGCAAAATTGAGGTGTTAAGCAATCAGTGAGACCCCATCTCTGAATAAAATACAAAACAGGGCTGGGGATGTGGCTCAGTGGTCAAGTGCCCCTGAGTTCAATCCCCTGTATCTAAATAAATGAATAAATAAATAAATAAATAGATAAATAAATAAAAGTCAATAACCTCAGCTTCTCAATAAAATTGATGTCCATTCCCCAAGGATATATTATTAACACTGATAGAGTCTCAGGTGAGCTGGAGCAACAGGTTTAATTTTTAAATAATTTTGAGAAAACTAATATGTTATTTAAAGCATTATTATAGTAATGTCCATACAGATGTGTACAACACTTGAATGAATCTCAAAAGTAAGTATGGAGGCTTTAAATATTTTTTTTTCCAATTTACTAAAAATTGAAAAGTTCTGTGGCTCCATCCAATGGAGAACAACCCAGCAGTAAAAAGAATTAAGTACTGATATATGAGATGATACACGTAAACCTTAAAAAGATTACACTCAGGGAAAAAAGCCAGATGAAGAAAGACCACATATTATATGCATCTAATTATATACAATGTTCAGAGTCAGTAAATCTATAGGAACAGAAACAACTTAGTGGGGCTGGGGATGTGGCTCAAGTGGTAGCGCGCTCGCCTGGCATGCGTGCGACCCGGGTTCGATCCTCAGCACCACATACCAACAAAGATGTTGTGTCCGCCGAGAAGTAAAAAATAAATATTAAAAATTCTCTCTCTCTCTCTCTCCTCTCTCACTCTCTCTTTAAAAAAAAAAAAAAAAAAAAAAAAAAAAAGAAACAACTTAGTGGCTGCTTGAGGTTGGTGGTGGAAGTGGAAGTTAATTGTAAATAGGCATGAAGGCTCGTATTGGGATGAGGGAAATGTTCTAAAACTGGATTATGGTGATGACTGCACGACTCAGTAAATTTATTGAAAATCATTGAATTGTAAATTTGATGGGTAAATCTTACAGCATGAAAACTGCACTTCAATACTTTACCAAAAAAAAAAAAAAAAGAAGAAAGAAAAAGAAAGAAGCAGGGAGAAGGAAGTTTATGGTTCCAAGAACCTCTGGAGTGGTGGGTTTAGCTGTTAGGGGTACTTAGTGAAAAAATTTTATAAGCATACAAAAAAATTTTATAAGCATACCTACAAAGTAACTTGGGGATGCATGGTTCCTGGCCTCAAAAACCTAGCTAAACTGTATGCTTAAAATAAAAAAGCAGACATTATTTAAAATAATTACGAATTCTATACAATAGATTTTGATGTAAATTTCAAGTCTGCTTTGATGAAGGAACTGGTGAGAAATCTTAACCAGAGAAGATTAAGAAATTTATCTGCCTTCTGAATGGGGCTAGGGCTGTACCTTTCACACTTCAATATGCACAGAATCACCTGGGGGGGTCTTGTCAAAATGCAGATTCTGATTCAGTAGGTTTGGGGGTGCCACCTAAGACTGCGACTTAATAAGCACCAGAGTGATGCTCTTGGTGCTGTTGGCCTGTGGAACACACTTGAAGTGGCAAGGACAAGACTGCAGTGTTCAAGCGTTCAGAATTTATGACCAGATGGAGATGGATTCAGACCTGTACCCTGCTTTTCACACACAATGTGACTTCATGAAAGTTGCTTGAGTCTCCATGCCTTAGTTTGATCAGTGCCAAGTGGCACTAATAACACTAGCGCATAGCCCTGTCATAAGGATTCAATGTGTGTAAAGTTCTTAGGAAGCTCTGGACACTCTTCGAGTGCTGAAAATAGTCATCACCCTTGCTATTGGTAATCTACTGATTATCATTCTCTTTTCTTTCATTGTTTTGACAGTCTGTTTGCTGGGGTCCCTCTGCTCTGTTTTCGTTTGGTATTAGATGACTTTATTTCTTCTTTTTTTCTTTCTGTCTCGTATCAAAGTATTTATTTATTCAAGTTCACGGAAAGTAGCTAGAGTTTGTGTACGTGCCTTCAGAAGGCTCCCTTTAAGTATCCACTCTTTGCTTAAGAGGTTCGCTTTCCTCTTATGTCATCAGCTAACTGCCTGGCCCTGAATCATTCCTAACCCTGAAATGGCTTTTCTTGGGCGGAGTACGGGCTCTTCCCGTCCTTCTGTCTGAAGGAAGCCTTCTGTCCAGTTTGTGTTTTCTGGGCTGTGCAGCAGGGAGGAGCTTTCGAACTGTTCCCTGTTTTTTAGGAAGAATCACTTCCTGATTGGGGTTTGAACTGAAAATGGAATTTTCCCTTTGTTGGGTGGAAAATGGTGGGAGCCAGGACTCCCACAAACATTAGACATGTCCTCAACTCCACCTCCAGTGCCCACCTGTAATGAACGGTTCAGAGGAACTTCTTGTTTAATACTTCCATTTTAAATATTGCCTGGCTTGTGTGCAAGAACATCCATAGAGAGAGGCCAATGGTTTGGTCTGGACTGAATTGTTCTCTCAAGCTATGTCCAGCACATCTTTAGGTGACACAAAGAGATTGTCATTAAATAGTATTACTTTCTGTAAAGTATTTAGGTGAACTCTATTGTACTGTTTCTAAGGTATGTGTTTTTATTCAAAAGTACCCACAGGGAGCTAGAAATAATACCTATAAGAAATAAATGGAAGTATATTTCCACTTCACACTGGTGGCCAGAGTACGAGGAAATCCACATGCAAAATTCTGGGTTGCACTGTGCTGTTGAAATCCCTGTGGTGCTATTTTTGATTCTCAGAATGATTAACTCATGCTTTACTAAAAGTACTGCTAGGGAGTTTTTTTTTTAATACCCATTTTATTGAAGTATCATTTATATAGTATTAAATGCACTCATTCCATGCATACAATTCGTGAATCTTAACAAATGTTTGCACCCCTGTATTTATACTATAATCAAGAAAGAGAATATTTCCATTACTGTTGGGACTTTTTTTTTTTTTTTTTTTTTGGTATCAGCGATTAAATTTAGGAGCCCTTAATCACTGAGCCACATCCTCATCCCTTTTTATTTATTTATTTATTTTATTTTGGACAGGGTCTTACTAAGTGGCTTGGAGTTTCACTAAATTGCTGAGGCTGGTCTTGAACTTGTGATCCTCCTGCCTCAGCCTCCCAGTTTCTGGAATTACAGGTGTGTATCCCCATACCTGGCACTGCCAGGGATTCTTAACCTTGATAAAGTCCTCTTGTGGGGAAGGGTAGGAATTGGACTTGTGAAAGGGGAGGACTAATGAGATTGATTTCATCACACAGAAGAGGATGTGACAGTAGCTGACTGCAAAAGAAGAAAGTGAGCCAGGAACTAAAGTTTTCTATGGGGTGACTCCAAGTAAAGGATTTTTTCTCTTTTATTCTAACTCACATTTAGTATTCTGTGTTAAGTGTCTCCAAATCTTATAATGGAACAGACTCTGGATTAGTGGCAGGTGGCAAGAGGGAAACAGCATTGGTAGCAGGAATTATAATGAGGGCTCAGAGAAGCTGCATTTGCTGAAAGCTTGGATGCTTTACTTAGGTCTGCAGATGTCCTACAGGTAACTAAACACAGGATAATGCTGGGTATCTCTGCCTTCATTTTATTTTGTCTTCACATTCCTGCTCAGCTCTGTATGTCGACACATCTATCATTTGAGTGTTCATCTAAAAGATGGTAATACTAGGATTATTGATCCTAAATGTACCTAGCCTATCTTGTCCCCCTTTGAGACCTCGAGACAGAGGGACAGACTTATAGGACTGCCAGCTTTTGTAGTACCTTGTTTCAGACTCCTGGAGTGCCATCTAGAAGTCTTCCTATACCTTCTAGGAAAAGTGGGAGGCAGGCACGTCACTCCAATGGCAAGACTAGCCCCACTAAGCAGGAGCAATTGTCTTGTGGGAACTGAGTTGCCCCTTTCCAGGATCACAGGTCTGATAGATGAACATCCTGAGCAGAGGTGAAAATTACCCTCTCAAGGATAAGAACTTATGAGCCACCTCACAGCACCAGAACAGAGGGAATGGTCAAGCTGGCCAGCTTGACAGAGACTGCGTAATTATGCAGACCTCTGGCTCCCACTCCAGGTCTTCTTCTATTTAAACTCAAATCTCCTGTCAGTACCCTGAAGTCAGCTGAGATGCTGGATCTCCCTTTGCCTTCCCAGTCCGGCTGTTCTGATTAAAGTTCTTGTCCTGCTTTTCACCATTTCCTTCTCTGTTTGGTTTTTGGGGTGAGTAGTTGAACTTGGTCCTGGCCTAGGACTCCGTTAATAAAATTATGGTGCAAGGAGAAGCCAAGAATGGAAGAGAGGAAGGCTGTGGGGAAAATCATAGCCTCACCTCTGACTCAGAAGCAGATGATTGCAGACAGACACAACCCTTAACATGGTAGTCATTTAGTGAGTAAAAGCACAGCAATTCCCGCTAAATTGAATGGCAGATAGACAATGAGTAATTTTTAGCATAAGCATATCCATATAATATTTGAGACACACTTATACTAAAAAAATTATTTGCTGTTTATCTGAAATTCAGATCTCTTTGGACATTTTATTATTTTATTTGACAACCTTATCTTCAAAGAAAAAGGCCAACATCTGTGTAACAATGTTTATTCTGAGTCAAAATGACCAAAAGTAAAATAAAAAAATTGAGAATACACATCTTTGGGAGGTTTGAATAAAGAGCAGTGTGTGTGTGTGTGTGTGTGTGTGTGTGTGTGTGTGTGTGTGAACTAAAATGATCAAAGAGGGTTAAAACTGAAAGGCCAATATGAATACTTTTTTTTTTTTGGCTAGAGCCTAAAGTAAACTTGATATTTTATTTATTTGAATCTTTGTTTTCCAGTGAGCTGAATATGTTATTGATTTTTGGTTCCAAACTGGCTGAGTGTTTAAAAGTGTGTTTGACTAGGTTATGGTTTCCTTAGAGAGTCTCTTGAATTGGTACTGCCTCAACAAGAACAATTTTATACCTGTGAGAATTTGTTGATAGAGAATAGGTCACAGGAGCCAATTAATTTTCTTCTGCCCTCCTCATGTTATAAACCAAACTCATTTCTATGAAAATTTTATGCCTACATTCAAAAAACCAACCAAACAGTACTAAAATACTTGGTACAAAGAAGGGGCTCTCTTTTCTTTCTTTATTCATTCTCTATCTTTAGCCCTAGAAATCACATTCAGCTATTTCAGAAATTTCTTCTGTTATATATTTTCCCATTTCAAGTAATATTTTTTTCAAATGTATTTTTAAAAAATTGATAACAACACTGTATGTTTTTATCATACACAATATAAAATAGAAGGGTTAATATCTTGTTCAAATGGTTAAAAAAATTTTAACCACTAAATGATTTAGTGGTTAAATCTAATTCATTAACAAAAGCATTGCCTTACACAATTAAAATTTTAGGGTGAGAGCACATAGCATTCACTCTTTTTATATTTTTCAAGGTAAATACATTTTTCAATGTATATTGACTATACTTATCTCTCTTAGTAGTTATGAATTCCTGTTCCCCCAATCATCCTGGCCTCTGATTATTACTATCTTACTCTCTCTTTCTATGAGATTGACTTTTTCAGCATTCACATGAGTATGGAATAAATCATATTCTCATGTTATTACTTAACATTGCTTTCTTGATTTCTTGCTATGTAGCAGAGAATTTCACTGTTTTGTATGCCTCTCTGTAATTCTTCTCTCTACATTCCCTGTCTAATATCTTCCCAATCTATCAAAATTTTGTTTCAATCCACCATCACTGCTTGTTTTTCCAATCTACAAATATCTTTTAATGCTGAAATAATTATAATTTATGACTACATTTAATGTGGTTTTATGTATCTTGTTAATTGTTGCTTCTGTTTTACTTTTGATTATCTTTTGTTATAATTTTTTCCAAGTATCTTTTTCCAAATGCTCTTCTTGATCTGTGAAAGATATTGACTTTTTTTTCCAAATGATTAACATGTCACATAATTTTTCTGTTCCAAAGCCTTTTCTCCCTTTTATCTTCCTGCTTCCATTTGAAATGCTTGCTGGCTAGGTTTCCATCCTGCTGTCTCCCAGGTCTTCAATTCACCATCTATTTGTAAATTTCCCTTATTTTTCTCTTCTGTTGCACATTTCTGGATTTTACTTCTTTCTCATTCTTTTATTGAAGGATATTCCTTAGTAGCTTCCTGTAAAAAGGGTGCACAGAGGTTTATTTATTTGAACATTTTCATGTTTACATATGACTTTATTTTCTTTCTGTACTTGACTGATGGTTAGACTTACGATAGAATTCTAGATAAATAACTCTCAGAAATTTGAAGGCATTGCTTCAGGCTCTTTCAACATCTAGTTGCCATTCTTGTTCCCAACATTACTGTCTGACATATTTTCTTTCTATGAAAGCTTTTAGAGTTTTCATTTATCCTAGATATTCTGATTTTTTTTCAGGATGACATGCCTATGGTTGAGTCTCTTATTAGAGAGCTAAAAACACTTATGTCTTCAGTTATGAGCTCTTCTTTTACCAAAAATATGATAGTTTTATTTTCTCTGGTCTTTCTGAAATTCCTATTATTTAGGTATTTGATTGTGTGAACTGATCACCTAATTTTCTTTTCCCTCTCGTTTACAGTGTCTTTGAAAAATTGTTCTACTTTTTGGGTAAGTTCTACTGTATTTTCTGGGTAAGTTCTTTAAATTTATTATCTTGCCTTTCCAGCAAAAATTTTTGTACATGTGTCAAAAACCTAATTAGGGAAAGAAACAATAAACAAATAAATACATGTATATGAATGAATAAGTGAATAAATTAACAAATTACAAAATATCACCAACTGATAAACAGTTTTAAGAAACTAATATAGAGTAAAATGGGGGGAAATTACAAGAACATAAAAATAATTTAGGCATAAGAGCTTTGACTAGGAGAGTTTTTTCTTTTTTTTTTTTTCCTATATCAGGGATTGAACCCAGGGGCACTCAACCATTGAGCCATATCCCCAGTCCTTTTTAATATTTTATTTATAAACAAGGTTTCCCTGAGTTAGTTAGGACCTTGCTAATTTGCTGAGGCTGGCTTTGAACTCTGGATCCTCCTGCCTCAGCCTTTCAAGTGGCTGGGATTACAGGTGTGTGCCACCGTGTCTGGCTGACTAGGAGATTTCTTTGAATTGTTCTTGTTATTAAGAACTGTGTCACATCAGTTACATTTCCATGATGTGACACAGCAATCTGTATACGGGGTAAAAATGGGAGTTCATAACCCACTTGAATCAATCTGTGAAATATGGTATATTAAGAACTATTAATGTTTTGAACAACCAACAATAAAATAAAAAAAAAGAACTGTGATTAGTGTCACAGAATATAAATTTGTATTATTTGACATAATATAAATTACATAGTTTGGATATGACCACTTTTCCAATATTTACACAATAATCCCCAAATTTCATACGAAAGAGTAGAGCTGACTCTAGAATTTATGGGGGGTATCCCAGAGAACTCCAAAAGAAAATGACTGCAAACTCACCTGTAAACTTGTTTTTCCCCTCTTCCACTGTAAAACTGTGTATCCTTCTCCACACAAATCAAAATAAGTCTTCACCTTGACTTTCAACCTTCATTTATAAATTTCACTGAATAATTAAGATGGTAAAAAGAATAAAGGAATTAACATGTGAATGAAAATAATGCATAAACCCAACTCCCAACTCTAAGTACCACAGAAAAGAAAGGTCAACTTTTTATTGAATAAGATCCAATTTACTTTTCAAATCTTCATTTTAAGACACTTTTTCTTCCATCGAAGTTTTAATGTCAGTAATATTTTAAATTATTGCTGTATATTGTTCTTTGATTTGTGCTTCTACGGTAGCATCTCATTCTTATTTCACAAATGGAATTATCTTCTCTTAGATATTTCATGAAGATACATACTACAGATTTTTCAAACTTCTGTTTTTCATCTCTGCTTCTTTAGATACTGCTTTTCTATTTCTTCAGGTATATTTCATGCCAGAATCTTGCTCTCATAACTGGCAATCTTTAGGGTTGGTTGGTTTGTTTTTGGTATTGGGGATTGAATCCAGGGGTGCTCTACCACTGAGCTACATCCCCAACACTTTTTAGTTTTCCTTTTGAGACAAGGTCTTGCTAGGTTGCCCAGGCTTGTCTTGAACCTCCCATCCTTCTGCCTTAGCCTCCCTAGTAGCTGGGATTACAGGCATGCACCTCTGCATCTGGTTTAGGTTTTGGTTTTTGAAAGTGAATCTCTAGAAAGCAGACTGGAATCTATTTGTGTGTGCTCATGCGCGAGATGTGAGCAACTAGTCCACTGGTGGGCTTCAGATGTGGATGGCAATCTAGTAAGCTGCGGGAGAGGTATTTTTCTTGGGTAGACCACATATCTCTAAAGATCTTATATCTGTACTTTTTAGCTTTTCCAGAGAAGAATCCAGCCTCCCTGCTGGTGTGGAATGAAGGGGCAGTACTTTGGCTGGCTACTCTCATTCTAGGCCAAATGGAGGAAGGTGGGTTCAATCCCTAGAGTTCAGTAGGTGGTTTTTTTACTTATTTGCTGTGTTTTCAGTCTTACTTCTAGCTCTAACCTTTTGCTATCTCTTCTTTTGCTCTGTCCATTTGGATTAACACATTTATTTTTCATTCCTTTCCTGAAATTTCAGTGAGGTTTGGTAAGGAGAGGGAGAAAACCATGGAGTATAATCCATCTTTATCTAGGAGTTGAAGCCAGCTCCATTTCACAGTCTTTATCAATCAAGTCCCCTTAAATTCCATCTAAATAGATGGTGATGACTTTAAGGGGTAGAATGTATTACTCTCTAGTCTAAGGGGACCCTGAGCTGAGTGGCATCTAGCCCTATGTGGGACCTCATGCTTGTTTTGAGTTTGTTTTCTCATTCCCCTGCTTGAGGTCAAGTCCTCATTTGCAGTAGGTCCATTCTAATGGACGGAAGGAAACGTGCCAACCTGGAAACAGCTCAGAACAGTAGGTGCTGCACATGTTCCTGATCAAAGACACACAGCCACGATTAAATGTTCAAAGTTCGTTGAGTGCTAAACAGAGATTCTTTTGACATTGGGTCTTTTAATAAAGAATTCTGCCCAAGGGAACATGCACCTGAGTGATTAGGAAGTGGGAGGGCATTTGAAGTACAATGACTCTGAAAGCAGTCAAATAGATCCAAGAATCCATGGAGCAGCCTCAAGTCTATTATCCCATAATACATTCAAATATGAAGAAATTGATTGAAGTTTTTTTGACATTTGTGATTTCTAAACCTATTTATGACAGCTAATGACATTCCAGGGTTATTATTAAGAAGATTCCTAGTCCTTTCCAGGGGGGGAAGAGTGACTCTTAAGAATACCTGGAGGTATAATTAGGTAGGAATGCAGTTTTGTTTCTCTTTGAAGGTTTCAAGGACCATCCTCTAGCTTGCCAACTGATCTTATGATAAAGCTCTTGTACTCATGGAGATCCCTGGAGCTTTTATTACCTCATATAAATATGAGAAAAAAAGGGGGGGATATTAGATTGACACAGTAATTTTGGAATGCTCGGTTAAGTATAAAAAAAATAGCATTCATTGGATGTCTGCTATATGCCAGGCATTGTGTTAAGGATTTTAAATGAATTATGAGATTCATCTTTATTTTATTTTATTTTTTTAGAGAGAGTGAGAGGAGAGAGAGAGAGAGAGAGAGAGAGAGAGAGAGAGAGAGAGAGAATTTTTAATATTTATTTTTTAGTTCTCGGCAGACACAACATCTTTGTTGGTATGTGGTGCTGAGGATCGAACCCGGGCCGCACGCATGCCAGGCGAGCGCGCTACTGCTTGAGTCACACCTTCAGCCCTCATCTTTATTTTATAGATGAGAAAATTGAGGCCACATGGAGAGTAGGGGCAGAACCCTAGTTGGAAACTAGGTAGTTTGGTCAGGATGCACAGTGGGTGAAATCAGTGCTCTCCTGGAGGCTTTGGAATCTGATTTTACAGTGTGTGTGCACACGCACCTGTGTACATGCATGCACTTCTGTGGGTTTTTGATTCCAGTGGTTACCACCTGTAACTCTTTCGTGGAGGATAGCATCTGGGATTCTGATACTTGTCCTGCGATGGCCTTTCATCAGTGACTGTCAGGAGTGACACCAGAGAGGCTAACTTCCTTACCTCATCTTGGCATTACTTGGAGGTTAAATTAAATAATCGTCCTTCAGAGTTCCCTCTGGGGGGCTGTGGCTCCTGTCTGTGGGACTCTATTTGACATGGCTCCCTTCCTTCATCTCTCTACTTTCTCTATTCTACTTTGCTGTCCTCAGTTACTGGCTTTTTCTGGCTGCTCTTTCTCCCTAAATCACTTGCTCATGAACTGTTATTTTGAGCTCTGCTCCTAGGAACCTTGTCATAGGACAGAATAAGTTTTTCAATATGTCTAGGAGTGGGACCCCCTTCTCACCTAGCTGCTACACATTAGAGCTGGGGTTGAATAGACACCAGGAAGACAAGCTCAATGCCTTACCCTAACCCTCTTACTGGTGACAACCACACAGTGGTTTGTACTTACAAATTCAAACCTTTACCCTGGTCCTTAAGGCTGCTCATCACTCCAACTTCCTCATTCTCTTCCTCCCTTTTTTCCAGGTACATGAATTTCTCTTAGTTCTTTTAACACTCCAAACTTATTAATACCCCAGGGTTTTTGTACTTGTTCCCTTTCTCCTCACTGAGGTCTCAATTCAAGTGACACTCCCTTAGAGAAGCTTCTCTAACCACCCTAACTAAAGCAACATCCAACTCTCATGTCGTCGAAAATCCACCTCATTTTGTTTTGTTTTTCTTTCTGGCATGTATTGTCACATGAAATCACCTCATTTTTTTTTTTGTTTATTTACTTGCTTCCTGTCTCTTTTTCATTTTGATGTCACTTTCATGAGATCAGGGACTGAGTTCACTGCTGTATCCCCACTATCTTGTTCCATGTCTGCCCCAAATGGTGCTCAATAAATATATGCATTATGGTGAATGTGTTGCCTACATTGAAAGGGTAAAGTAAGATCCTTTCCCTTCTGTGCTTTTTCTCCTCTCTCCTCTCCATTATGATGTTTGTTGAGAATATCAGGTTATTAGAGATAGAAACAGAAATCTATGATCTATCTGAAGCACACACAAAGAGTGATGTGTGCCAGGCTACAGACAACCCAGGTGGCCATCAGGCATGTTAACCATGGCTGATTTGTGTTCAGGGAAGGTCTGTGTTGCTTCTGAGCTTTGATTCCAAAATTTCTAACTTGAAACTCTCCTGCTGGCCTGGGAACTGCTTCTTCCTCTCTCTTCCCTCAAGTATTTTTATTCACTGCCTTGCACATAAAATAAAGTCTCACTCCCATTCCCACATCCTCTCTCTGCCCCCTGACCCTGTCCCACGAGGGTCTTTGATAATATTTTGATATTTTTAAGTACCCTAGATATTTTGGTTTGTGACAAACCTCTGCTTGGACACTTGAACTGCCTAAAATGGACCAACTGGCTGATGGGTTCTTGTTCATAGTTTGTACTTTTCAAGAGTAGTGACAGCACTTTGTACCAGGAGTGCTTGGTCACATAACCCTGTGTAGAAAGAAGAAAAGTCCTTGGTGCTCCACCTCTGCTTCATTAGTGGATTTTAAAACTAGAAACAGCAAACTCTTGGCTGAACCCACGTGAGAGGCTTTGTGTACATGCATCTGGCATTTCGTTAAGTTTCTTTCTTTCTGTTTATCAGTGTTATTGTTTTCTGTGTTTATATCATAGGCTCCTTTCCATTGGAGACTTTGGCAAAGATTAACATGACGGCTGGATAGTTATGGGTTGAATCAGGCGTGGAACACTTTGGAGAAGGGGCTGAGTGACAAGACCTGGCCTGCAAATAGAGAGGAAGGAAAGAGGAAGTAGGGTAATAAACACAGGTAATGTGAATCAAGATGTCATGCCAACCATGGGACCACAGGGAACAGAGCTTGTTGATTAGCAGAGGCTGAAACACAACAGGAAAAGAAAGAGAACACCACTGGCCCAGGTTGAGATAAGAAAAACAACCAAGAAAGGGGAAATGTTTATTGAAGACCTTGAAAAATGGGCTGCACCTGGTGCTTTTCCTTCATTGATTCATCCAGCCAGGCACTCATTCATTTATCAGGAATTTATTGAGCACCTACCTTATTTCATTAGGTCCAACGACCCTTGCTAGTGTGTTGAGCCATTTGTATCTATTCATCTGCTTCTCCCAAGGCATGTTGTTGGAACACTTTGTGCTTACAGAGTTTCTCTATGAGTCTTCTTCATCTTCTAACTTCCCTTGGGTGGTTTTCGATCTTGGATAAGGGAATTGAAGTAGAAGTGGTAGTGAGAACAGGAAGGATGTGGAGTTGGTGGCTAAAATGTGGTTGAGGTATGGGTGGATTGGACATTTGACAGGATGATGGGAGAAGGGGAAGTGTCTCTGCTGATTAACTCTGGCAAGAACGTAGGTGAGCCCCTGACCAGGAGGGTTAACATTTTATGGTCCTTAGTGGTGCCTGGGAATTGAACCCAGGGTCTTATGCATGCAAAGCAAGCACCCTACCAACTGAGCTATAGCCCCAGCCCAGCATATTCTTTCTGATTAGCATGGTTGGCCAAAAGCAAGGTTGTTTTGAGTTTTTGATGCCTGTTACTGGCTATTTTCTCCTGTTCTCCTCTCCAGATATACAATAAAATGGATGGTCTAGCCCCTTGTGGTTGTGGAGGCCATATGGTGAAGTCTGGCCAAGGAGCTAACCTGAAAAGTGACATGGGTCTCTTCTGAGAGGGACTGTCTAATTGCAGGTGTGAGACCTTCCAGAGCATTCTTTTCCCTCTGCCATTGGTAACTGGTAACACTGGATTGGATGCTTGCTTTATCAGCCTGGAGGGGGTAGGGTGAGGCAATCTGGGGAATATCATTTGCATCTGCCTCATGATATGTGGGGAATGTGGGTAAACAACTTTGCTATAAATGTTTACTAAGATTTTGGGGATTGTTTGTTATTAAGCTGTATCCAACCCATACATTATTTATTTTTTGGTGGTTCTGGGGATCAAACCCAGTGCTTTGTGTATGTGAGGCAAGCACTCTACCAACTGAGCTATATCCCCCACCCCAACCCATGTATTCTTAACTGAGCTATATCCCGCCCCCAACCCATGTATTCTTAACAGGGATGACAGCCTTTTCAAGGGTGCACAAACTCACATTTGGGATAGGAGAAAAAAATGCAACATATACATCATACTGTACATCAGCAAATGCTCAAATTTCATAAGGAAAGAGGAGAAAATGGGGAGATGATGGTCACAGGGTTCAAATTTGCATTTAGACAAGAGAAATAAGTTCTGGAAGCCTGTTGCATAGCATTAATATTATAGTTAATATGAATATGGTATATTTGGACATTAGAAAGATAACATTTTAAATGTTCTTAACACAAAAAGTGGTATGTGAAGTGATGAATATGTTCACTAGATTAATTTAATTATTTTACAATGTATAGATATGTAAAAATATTACCTTGTACCCCATACATGTATACAATTTTTTTTTTTATTTGTCAATTAAAAATAAGCACATTAGGGCTGGGGTTGTAGCTCAGTGGTAGAGCACTTGCCTTGCACATGAGAGGCACTGAGTTTGATTCTCAGCACCACATAAAAATAAACAAAATAAAGATATTGTGTCCATCTATAATGAAAAATCTTAAAAAATAATCACATTTAAAATTTCATGGGATTGGATTAAGGGGGAAAAAATCTAAAAACGACTCCTTAGAAAGGTGTTAATGAAAACCATGTTGAGAAACACCGATTTAACTTACCCCAAATTGTGTAATTAGAAGAACATTTTTTAAAAAAATACATCTCTTTCTATACCCTTTCTCTGACCCCCACCCCCTCCATCACCTCTATGATGTTTTTGACCAAGATGTATGTATGTCTGAAACTTTTTTGGACAAGTCTATTAAATTTTCTGTTCCTTTGTCCCCATAGGTACTTTATAATTTTCCAGGCATGTTTTTTTTTTAATTTTGGCTTTAAAAAAATGTTCAGTTTGTCCAGGGCCTTCATGGTTTCTTGAGTCCTCTTGAATGGAAGGGGTCTTAACATTTTTTAATGATGCTTTGCAGAGAATGAGGAGAGAAGGGTCAGGCTGTATGTGGGGAATTTCTAGAAGTTTGTCCTGCCTTGAGGAATAGTAAGGAGGCACTTTATCTTTTGGTTAAGACATTGAGAATGTTTACGCTGACAGTGTGAAGTAAATCAGAAATAGCTTTTCTGTCATTAAGGCCTGGCCAAAAGAATAATTTCGAGTGGAGGGAAGAAACACTGAATACTAGCTCTATAAGTAGAGAGAGGAGGTGGGTGACCAAGGGACATCCATGGACAAACTATCTTCAGAGTCCTGCTCCACTGCCCCATGAAGAAAATTATCTCCTAAGGTATTACAGGGTAATGCAATTGAGCCCAATAAAATTGGTTCCCTACAATTTGAAGCTATTAAGCTACCCAGTGAGTGAGACCCTACCTCAGAAGTAACGTTCGGGAACCAGCTAGTGATATGATGGGTAAAGGGCTGGTGCGGGCATTTCAAGAAGCTAAAAAGCCCAGCCAGGGTGTGAAACCATGACAATACCCTTCTGCCTATTTGTATGAGGCTTTGAGACTTCAATTGACCCGTGGGCATGTAGATTGTTTAGCAAATGTTTATCATGGATGCATGAGAGACTGACTACCTGGTACCCATCATAGTGATTCCCAGGGGAAAAACCTATACTTTGAAGATGTCCTTCCTGGAAAGCAAGTGTGGGACAATAGCTGGAGGGATGGGCAGCCTGTGTCTTCTTTTTTCCCCTCTTTATCCATTGCTCCTAGTAAATATGCATCTTCTTGTTCTTTTAATGCGCCTGGTGTTGAAAGTTTAATTTGAGCAGTCCCCACGGGTAGTGACTTCTTACTTAAGTTATGGTCTGTGGATCAGCAGGGGCCTTACCTGAGAGCTAATTAGAAATACAGAATCTCAGATATGTTCTCCAAAACTCCTGAACCTGCACCTGCATCTTATCAATATCCCCAGGTGATTCATATAGAGGCCTTGCTATGACCGATTATAAAGACAATGCATTACCACTTATGAGTAATAAAATTGGAAGAGAAAGGAAAGAATATGTAAAAAAGTAATTGCTCAGATCTATGAGCCAGAAAAGGAGTGTATTAGAAAGTGTAGAGGGATGACCCAAAGACTCCTCCCTCCTCCAATCTCTTTTTTGTGGGGGGGTACAAGGGATGAACTTAGGGGCACTTGACCACTGAGCCACATCCCCAGCTCTATTTTGTATTTTATTTAGAGACAGGGTCTCACTGAGTTGCTTAGCCCCTTGCTTTTGCTGAGGCTGGCTTTGAACTCGAGATCCTCCTGCCTCAGCCTCTTGAGCCACTAGGATTATAGGTGAGTGCCACCATCTGGCTCCTCCTCCAATCTTGAACCAGTCATTGGCATCCTTTCCTCTGAGGAATGTCCCCATGGGACATGCTGCTCCTAAGGCTGACTGCCTCAGATGGAGAGCCAGTCCATGTCTTTATGAAGATGAATAAACAGGATAAGGGGAAGATTTGCCCTTGACTGGATTTTAAACCTGCTCTTGCATAACTATTGTCTTTGAAAAGGTTAAAGCTAAAGCTAATGTTCAGGATCCTTCTTAAGGAGAATTAAAGGCTCTTTGATATAAATATATTTTATTTAGAACCCATTTTATGATCAAAACATTTTTCTCTCTTTTTAGGTATACATGACAGTAGAATATAATTTGACTAATTTGTACAAACATAAAGTATAGCTTAGTCTAATTAGGATCCCAGTCTTGTGGTTTTACGTGATGTAGACATTCATTGGGATATATTCATATGTGAACATAGGAAAGTTATATCAGAATCATTCCACTGTCTTTCCTATTCCCATTCCTCTCCCTTGCTTTCATTCCCGTTGTCTAATTCAATGAACTTCTATTCTATTCCTCTCCTTCTTGTTGTATGTTAGCATCCACATATTGGAGAGAACATTCAACCTTTGGTCTTTTGGGATTAGCTTATTTCTCTTAGCATGATAGTCCTCAGATCATCCATTTATTGGCAATTGTCATAAAGTCATTCTTTTTTTATGGCTGAGTAATTATTCTATTGTGTATGTATACCACAGTTTCTTTATCCGTTCATCTGTAATGGGGCACCTAGGTTGGTTCCATAGTTTAGCTATTGTGAATTGAGCTGCTATAAACATGGATGTGGCTGTATCACTGGAGTATGCTGATTTTATATAAATATGTCCTTTAGGTATATTTATACCAAAGAGTGGGATAACTAGGTCAAATATCCTAAGGAATATCCATACCGCTTCCAGTGTTCATTATTTATTTTTCTGATTATACATTTTGTCTTCATTGTCTGAATATCTCTCTTCCAAGTGGTTTAATCTGTTGGTGATGCTCTCCATTGGGTTCTTAATTTGATTGATTGATACCTTCATTTTGAGAATTTCTTCTCTTGATGTTTCCTCCACTGTTAATGAGGTATTTTGATCTGTTTGGGATGGTTTGTTCCCTTGCTTTTTCATGTTGTTTGTATGTCTGTCCATTTATCAGTAACATTCTGAGGTGGTGGAGCGTCTACCCTATGAATTTATAGTGTTTCTGAAGATTTCTAGTGTCTCACATTTTAGGGGGAAACAAATAATAACAACAACCAATGCAATCAATATCTAGCATTAAACTCTCAGTTCCTATTTTGTCATTTACAATGTTAATTGGCACTATAAACAGAAATGTTGTGTTAGGCAATTGCCAATAGTAGAGATATTGTGTTTATAAAAGGGTCTGCTATTTTGAAAAAGGGAAGAAGGAGAATACAGAGAAGATGTAGAAGTAATAATTAAGAGGGAGGATGAAAGAGAGTAGTAGAAAGAGCTAAAGGAAGAGCTAAAGGAAGAGCGAAAGAGAGAACAATAGAATTTGGCTATTTGTGAAAAAAAGAAAGAGGAAGAGAATCAAGGGAAATAGACAGGAGAAAAGCAATGTAAAACAAAGCCAAATTATACTAATCAAAAACCCTGGTCCTCAAAAGACAGAGTCAAGAAAATAACTACCTTCAAGAAATGCTTGAAATAAGATGAATGAGACAAATATATATATATGTTCAAATGTCCATGGATCATTCAGCACACAAAAGTTAAAAAAAAAAGACAAAAGGTTCCTGATGGTTCAGAAATTGTCTGTAATATTATGTTAGTTGTCAGTTCCCAATTATCTTTCTTTTCATTTTTTTCTTGAAGTATGTATTGCACACTGAGTAATAGTCGGGGGGCTGTCAGTTCCTTCTTTTTTGGAGCTGTTCAGGTGTGAGGTGGGGCAGGTTGGAGGGTGTTGTGTAGTTCACTCACAGCAAGGAGTTGCTGTAGAGTTCTGTGAAGGCGTTTCTCACAGGCAGAGCTCCTAGAGACAGGGTTTGCATCTAGCCAGACCCCTGGTGCTTGTGGAATGATGTTTGATGAAGCTTTTAAATCTGTACACTTCCAGAGTCTGTCTGTCTTCCAGTCTGCACTGGTCAGATGCATTGCTTGAATCTCCCTTGGAACACTCTAGTGGCTGAGCCTTTGCTTTCCATGGCTCTTGTATCTTGGCCTCCTGTGCTTAGTCCCAAAGCAGACATTCACTTCCCTCCACCCGCGATAGGTCAAGTGCAGGTCATCCCCAGTTAGTCCTGCCAACTGTGAGATTCAAAGAGTGAGAGGCACCCAGGGTCTCTCACATCTGAGTGTCTCGAATTCCCCTGGGTGCAACACTTTCCACGCCCAAATTTCACCTGTTTTTTTTTTTTTTGTCACACTCTGTGTCATGGGTTGGACCTGTGTCAGGTCTGATTTTTTGGACTCCACTGGAAGGATGCCGGTCTGTGCCCCTGGGTTTGGACCCACACCTGCCGGCCACCGTAGCACAGTGGAAAAAAACACTGTTCCTGCTCCCAGTAGGTCCCTGGGAGATGCACAGCGTCCCTCTCACAACAGGAGAGCAAAGTGCAGCTCACTGCTGGATGAGCTCAGCAATGTCTCTGATCACGGTACTCTCCATTTCAAGACACATCGTGGTGCCACCAGAAATGCAGGCTCTCAGTCTCTCTCTCTGACCTGCCTGGTGGATCTGCATCAGCAAGTGCTGGTGCTGGCGGTAGGTTTTTTCTTTCTTTTCTTTTAAAATTTCACTTTATTGAAACTTCTGTGTCCCTAGGCTGTTCTAAGAGTCCAGTATTAAATCCCAATAGGATTCCTTCCTTCCTTCCTTCCTTCCTTTCATGCCCTCAAAGAAAAGCTGTTGTTTTTACTTGACCCACCTCATGGAGCAGTTTGGAAAGTAATCTTCCCTACTCTGCCATCTTGACCCCCTCAAAATATCTCTTTAAGTGAACAACTCTTTGTTTACTCGAGCACAAGAATTACTCAGGCACCTGGTGTCTTTTGCAGAATTAATAGATGTTTATTAAGAACCCATGAGCCGGGTGCAGTGGCCCATGCCTGTAATCCCAGCAGCTGGGAGGCTGAGGCAGGAGGATCGTGAGTTCAAAGCCAGCCTCAGCAAAAGCGAGGGGCTAAGCAACTCAGTGAGACCCTGTTGCTAAATAAAACACAAAATAGCGCTGGAGATGTGGCTTAGTGGTTGTGTGCCCCTGAGTTCAATCACCGATGTCTCCCCCTGCAGCCCCCACCCCCAACTGAAGAACCCATAGATGCTGTAATCTGCGGTGTGGTGGGTCTCAAACTTGAACACATGCCAGCATGGCCTGGAGACAGTTATTGGGCTCTTTTTCCAGAGTTTCTGACTTAGTGAGTCTAAGTTGGGTCTAGGAATTTGCATTGCTAACAGTTCCCAGGGGATGAGGATGGTTCCACTTTTATGAAGAATCTTCTTATAAAATATTTGATCTAAAGTCAGTGACCTCTGTCTAACTCAAGAGTTGTCTTTGACCTTTGGCTTTATTTCATTTAAATTTTTCTATTGTTTGTTACAACATCACCAGCCCAAGAAATAAAATTTTTCTCAGGGGTGGATGTTCTGATGGAGATGATAATGAGCCCTCACAGTCTCTTCTCTCTTTGATCTATAGTAGTGAAAGCCCTGAGCTTTGTTTGGCACATGGCTTCCCAGGGTAGGAGCTACATTTCCTGGCCTTCCTTGCAACTGGAGGTGAACATGGGAGTAAGTTCTGTAATGCCAGATTCGTGGGCCCCAATAGACTTCCTGGAGCCTAATCCAATGCAATCACACAACAGTCTTTATTGCAAGCTCGAGCCTGGACTCACATCCGTTTCCAACACAGTAGTACTGAGGAGTGAGTCCCGGTCCTTTGTTCAGTGAGGATTTATAGGTTTTGGGGGATACTCTATGTGTCACAACATCACACAGCAAATCATTTCACACCTCGGGAAAGTCAAACAACAACTTTTAACATTGATGAGCACATTCAATGGCAGCAACAAATTGGGTAGGGGTGATTGGTTAGTACAAGAGGGGGATTCTTTTGAACTGATTGGTTTAAGCCACGAGGGGTGTATGTGCTGAACTACATGGCTTCCCAATATGTTATCAACCACCATAAACTACTGGGGGTCATCTGGCATCCCTGGTATTTTCCCTGTCTCATGCTGATTGGAGGTTGCTAGGAGGGTTGCTATGGGTCCTTACCTAGCCTAGGAGTCAGGGACACCTGGCATGGCAGATCTCTCCTGTTATTTGTAGACAAACAACTCAGCAGAGTGGGTATGTGCTTAGGAGTGCTCTGTGGGTTTTTCCAAGGACAAGGGTCACACCCCCTTCCTTGGACAGGCTTCCCTCTGAGGTAGAGGCTGGTTTCTCAAAAATGGAGTCACATCAGCAAATGTGGCAGAAGTGATGGCAATTTGGGGGTCATGCCTATAAAAGGAAAGGTGTCTTCCATTCACCTGTCTCCATCTTTCTGGCTTGGATATGGATATGATGGGCTCCATCTTGGACCAAGAACAAACCCCAAACAAATACAGTAGAATGAAGAGAGAGAGGAGGATGGGCCTACTAGAGCTTCCACTATTGTCCAAGTGTCAGTTTAGAAATAATCACCTTTCATATGGAGGCTGCTGTTATTTTGGTTCTAGGGTACAGAAGTCCAGCTGATATTCTACCTAATTCCAGGGGATGCTGTGACTCTTCTATTAATTGAAGAGAACCTCTGAAGAATTTTTCAGAGTAAAGAACCATTCAAGAGTTTAGCGAAACAGTAGAGAAGACTGACTGTGTTTTTATTTTATTTTTTTTTAAATTATGTATGTTCAGAAAGAAAAAGTATGTATTTTCTCTAAAAGAAATTATGGAAAAGAGTAGGATGGGGCTGGGGATGTGGCTCAAGCGGTAGCGCACTCGCCTGGCATGTGCAGGTCGCTGGGTTCGATCCTCAGTACTACATAAAAATAAACAAAGATGTTGTGTTTACCGAAAACTAAAAAATAAATATTAAAAAATTCTCTCTCTCTCTCTCTCTCAAAAAAAAAAAAAAAAAAAAAAGAGTAGGATGAAGCTGATGGAGAGCAAGGTCTTAAGAGACTTAATGTTAATCCAGACCCAATCTTAGAAAAACAGGATCTGTGCACACTGTGTCTCTCCTCTGTGTATTTTTCAGACCAAGAGCAGTGCTTCTAGGGTGAATTTATTGAACTGTCAAAAGAAGGAAATCTCATAATCTAGGTGTACGTTGACTTGAACAAGGAATTTGAAATAAAGTCTTTTATGATAATTCAGCAGACAAGATAGAGAATTGAGTACTGAAGTTCACTACAGTTAGAATTGTGTCTGTTTAATCAACTACACTTGGAATATACATCAATGGTCCTATTCTAAGTTAATGCATAATTTAAAATGTTTTACTGCATAATCCCCCCGCCCCAAACCTAACTATAATGGCTTATGCAATAAAGACACATTTTTTTTTCTCATAACTAGAATTATTGAGTTAGGTGTAACAGGCCTGTTCAGAAACTCTTCTGTCTTTATCATACAATCTCTACTTTTGTGCATTTACTTTATGAGCCTAAGATGGTGGCCATGGCTCCAGGTATTGCAGCCACATTCAAAGATAGAAGTCATGGAGTAATCAGTGTTTATAGAGCATGTGTTAGTTAATCTTGCTTTTTTTAAAAAATTGAACAAATATTTTCCTCATTCCTCCTTGTTGATATGTGTCACTGGTCCCCATTGGCTGTAAAGAAAGATGACAAAGTGGATTTCTGACTACATTTTAACTAAAGAGAATAAAAAAATAAGCAGATTGGGGAAAAAGGCTATTGGACAAATTGATTAGTTATTCCTGCCTTACTGGGAAAGAGGCAGGTATTTCATAGGGTTTTATGGTGCTAGCATAAGAAGACCATTAATCAACTACTTGAAAAAGATGTGAAGGTCATGATTATAGTATTTTAAAATGACAGCTGGGAGGACAGTTAATATATTGAATTGTAGGATTTGGTTTCAAAAGTCATATTTTCTAAAGAAAAAAAACTTAAAGTGAAACAAATTACCTAAGCATAGAGGGATCCCTCACTTGAAATCAGTTAATGTGGAAAAAAAATTTGGTGTTTAAGTTGGTTATTAATTCCAATTTAAGTATCAGAGAGAACATTTACTACATTCACAAAAATTAAAATATGCCAAACAACAACAAAACAAGACCCAGGTGAGTTGTGAGTAATTTGGTTGGAGATGAATTCTCCTTTCTTTAGTGATTTTTGTCTTGATTTCTTTTCCTCATTCATTCATTCGTTCAAGACAGCTTTATTGCCTCCCTTATCTGCAAGTCATAGTGCTAGGCACTCGGGAAATAGCAATGTGAAAGATAGAAAGCAATATGTAACATAGCTATTTAAATAGAAAGTATCATAGTCTTAAAAAGTGGAAAATCCGGGACACAATTGAAACAAGGGTAAAATGGGTTCTGAGCTGGGCTTGGGAATGCAGAAAGATTTCTTACTGCTGAGAACAGGGGCTGAAAAGAAACTGGTCCAGCAGATGGACAGACAGGAATCATGAAGGGGCAGAGAAAACCCAGCGCTGTTTGAAGGCCAGACGTGGCGAACAGCAGAGAGAGTTTGAGGAAATGAAAGACCTTTGTGGTTTTCAGAGTGGAACCAGGAGAGCGCGTGGGAGGCAGGAAGGTGTCTAGAAATGAGACTGCAGGATTCTGCAAAGACAAGTCTTTTGCAGTTTTATGGACCGTGATCAAGATGTGATCTTTACCCTAGAAGCTTTACAATACATTGAGCAATTCCTCACAGCTCTGCCCTGTAGAGAGACACCCTGGCTGGCGAGTAGAGAGAACGAACGGGCTGGAGGAAGTCAAGGAGGATGTGGAGACCCTGGCTGACGTCCCTGCCCTCTGGACGCAGACCCGGGCAGGCTGGACTTTGGAAGCACAGAGAAGGGAAGGATTTGGAGATGGATTAGATGTGGGGCGAGGGAGAAAGTGTCAAGACCGAACCCTGCTTTTCTGACTTTGGCACTAGTGGATGGATTTGCCTTTCCTGAGAAAGGAACACTGGAAGAGGGATGGGATTGGAGGAGGGGGCCCAAGGGGCGTGGTCAGCAGGCAGCGGGATTTGAGGGCCTAGAGCTCTGAAGCTGGGCGTTGGGTGGAGATCAAAGGCAAGGTCACCTGCTTGCGGACCTTGTGGATCCAGAGCGGGAGGAAGTATTCTGGGTGGAGAGCACCTTGAGAGAACAATAGCAGGTCTCTGGCGAGGAACCAAGTGTGATAAGAGGAGGCAGACCCAGAGGAGGAACACGAGGAAAACTAAGTGTTCTCAGGGAAGAAGCCAGAGGAAGGGCGCGCGAGAGAGGCCAGGGGCAGCTCCGCAGAGCATATATTTCTAGCTGCATGAAGTTTGCAGGAGTGGAAGGCTTCCTTACCCGCTCCTCATGTGGAATCGAAATACCTGCCCCCCAAATTGAGCATATTTAATGAATCATGTTGAAAATCCCCTCTTCTAGGCATTTAAATTGTGTGAGTTTAACCTTTGATCCATCTCACTTGTAAACCACTCAACCTAAATGACTTTCTGGTGATTACCCAGGCCCCACGCCCTGGTGAGCCAGTGGCCCAGAATAGGTAACAAGTTTCCAACCGACTTTTTAGTTCTAGAGGTTTGCATTTCAAAAGACTCTCAGCACCAGCCTGAAAGCGCTGTCCTGGGTTTGCAGTGGGTACTCTCTTTCGCTTCCTCCACCAGAAGAGCACAGCCAGGCAGAGGCCAGTATCGACCTCGGGTGACCCCCAATCCACTGTGCATTTCAAAGCAGATTAGAAGACACTTTGAACAAGCCCTCCCTGCACGTCAGGTGGCCTTCCTGACGCCTAGGTGGAACTAGAGATGAGTTCCATGAATTGTTAATGCTGATGTGAAACAGGGCTTTCAATAATTCCACCCTGGTGTCTCCTCTGGCCTAAAATCACATTCCAAAGGGAACAAGGGCAGTCCTTGGAAAGATGACCCAGAAAGGACCACCAACAAATTGGAGAGAGGAGAAATTCAGGTGTAAAAACAAGTTTGTTTGTATTAAAAGCTAGGTTGCTAGCTATTAATTCTGAATGGGTCTATATAAATTTTACTTAAAAATTTTTTTCTGTTCTGATGATCTTCTGTTGGAGATGATTTCTTATGAAGGATTTGGAGTGGTATCATTAATATATACAATAATCTATATTAATAAATATATAGTGATATACATTTATCAATGTATTATATTACAATTATATAATATATTAATATATTAATAAATATATTTATCATATGCCTCTATTAAATATATATTAATAGTTGTATATTAATATATTTATTACATGTCTATATTGAATGTATGGGGGGGGCTATGCTGAGCATTGAACCCAAGGCCTTGTACATACTAGGCAAGCACTCTACCACTGAGTTTTATCCTCAGCTCACATTAATATTTTTAATTGCTGTGGTCAAACAGTTTTGACTGGATAATGTAGAATTTTGCATCCCAACACTTGCATGCACTCATGAACACTTACACACACAACTATTGTTTAGAAGTCTCTTTATTTCTAGTCTGTAATACTTGCTTTGCATCCTGCCTTCTGTGAATTCTCCCCTACACCCCATCTATTTCTCATATCAGCTTCTCTGGCTGCTTCTCACCTCTGCAGCCAACTGCTTCCCTTCTTCTTTTCTCAGGGGATTCTCTCCAGACACAGTGACACCTGACAGTGAAAGAAGAAATAATCAACTATGGCTGAGAAATATTCCCCAGTGACATTTGCCATAGTAAAATTTCTGCCAGGAGTCAGGGGAGAGAAGTGAATGGAATCCTTGCAGGAATGAAGCTTCTGTTTCTAATCTAAAAATATATCGAGGTAGTGAGCATCTAGAACAGGATCAGGAAAAAGTTGGTTATTAAGTCCTTCTTAAGATTATTAATGCCGGGACCACAAAGATATAGGGTTTAAAAGGAACTTCTGGGGCAACCCCCTGTCTCCAGGCAGGATGGGACTTGAATTATTAGAGACAGGTGGTTGCCTGTATCTGATTTTAAATGGCCTCCTTGGTAAAAATGGCACAGCTTCCCTTGGTAACCAGTCCTGGTCCACAATAATAGTGAGATGAAGATGGTCCACTCTGAGGTGTCTGAGGGCATGGCTTTTAGTTAATGAGGAATGCATGGCAGGACTGGACTGGAGGCATCTGGTTTTCTCTAAGTTTTTTCCTCTTTTCTACTGTGTTCACTTTAGCTGTCGTTTTACAATCTTGACAGTCCAAAGGCTCTTTCTTCCGTACTCCCAACTCATCCTGCTGTATTTTAAATCAGCTCTGTTTTGCTTGAAGTTTAGGCAAGAAGAGGCCAGCTCACCCTCTTCAGTTCTGTATTATCTTTTATAGACTAAGAAATTGTTATTATTACTTCTGATCTGTCTAAATTTTGCTCCAAATGACTTAGGTTATCTTTTTAAGCACTTCATTACATGCTCAATACAATTGGTGATATTAATGGAAATAAAAAATTAAGACAAAGTTGTTCTTGGTCCTGATTAATTCAGAAGAAGGTAGGAAATTAGGAAAAGGGAGAAATTCTACTGTATCAATAATGACATTAAATAAGGTAGACTAAACATTCCATCTAGAAGGCAAATAGTCTTGAGTAAATGCACACATTTACTGTTTGTTTGAGACAGACTTTATAAAAATAGGTTGGTAGATGGGTAGGCAAAGATGCCAAGTAAGCATTAAGTATAAGAAAGCTGATCTGATTTTATTAATAAAGAAAAGTAGACTTTAAAAGAAAGTACTGTGAGAGATAGAATTACTTCATAATGATGTGAAAAGGTCAGTTCATCAGGAAGATATAATGTGTACCCATTTAGTGACAGAGCAGCAAAACAGTGGAAGCAGAATAGAACCAAAGGGAGAAACACACAACTCTGCTGTCATAAAGTTTATTGCAAATTCTTGTAAGGTCCTTTGTACTCCGACTCAATCGTACCCATATGGATTCTCTCATACTGACCACAATAAACAGGGATGAGAGGGGCTATGTGGAGGGAGATCTCTGAGATCTTTGCAGGTAGGATCATGCCTCTAGAACTGTAGGACAAGAAGGAGCCGGGTTCATGGCATGAGCTCACAAGCCCTTTACTGCAGAGATTCTTATTGCCCAAGAAGCCTGGAAGGGCTCACAGATGTGAAAAGGTGCAGGCACTTGAGGCCCCCATCCTCCCACCCCCAGCTGCCAGATGGGGCTTGTACCCTTGACCATGAAGAACCTCCCGTTTCCCCTGGTGCTATGTGTTGGTGTGCCATGATATAGAGAATGTGGAGCAACTCTGTTTTGTCCATTTTTCTCCCCTCCTGCCCTTCCTGTCTCCTTCCTACTACTGGTCTGTTCTTGTTGCTGGGCCCTTGGCTTGTATTCTCAACAGCCCTCTGTGAGGTGCCCTGAATTCTGTTTGGGCCAGTAGGGGCCTGACAACCTGGGGCCATAGAGGGCCTGTCAGTGGCTATAGAGCTTTATCAGAGGTTATCCTGGTAAAATCTGTGCAGGGCTGAGGGCCAGTCTGAAGGTGCAAGCCTAGGTCCAGCCCACAGGGGCACAACCCAGGAGATGAAGCGTTTGGGCTTTCGTGGGAACAAAAGTCAACTTTTAAAACCAGGGAAAAAGAGCTTAGTATAACATTTTCTGGCTTAGATAAAGAAAAAGTAAAAATTCTGAGCTCAGGAATATTGAAAAAGATTATGAAGCACCGTAGACCTTTTTGATGAAGGCCAGCCTTGAGAACAAGTTAGCAGAAACACTGAGCCTGGAGGCAAATAATAAAAAACGGAAAAGTTCCTTCTTGAGGTTAAAATAGACTTGTCAGTATAGAATTAAGGAAAGAAAAATCGAAATGTCCAGGATGAGAGCTGGTAGGGCCCTCCTCACAAGGACACCTAGTCACTGGAAGGTGAATCAGAAGCCATTTAGGCCCAAATGTCAGAAACCAATTTACTCTTAAAAGTTATATTAGAAAAAGTGAAGAATTAATGCTAGCATTAAAGAAAGGTATGGATGAATGTATTAGCTTTGAATTGCTAAAAAAGAAATATCTGACACAGGTGGCTTCTTTTGCCACATGGTTCCTAGAGTCCAAGATTGGGTGGCACTCACTGGTGTGGGCCTCTCTGGTGAAGATGCTATGTCATGGCAGGAATATGTGTTGGAGTGAGTGTTCACATCCTGAGCCAGGAATCAGAGAAAGCAGAGAAGGAGAGGGAGAGAGAAATAGGTGGTTTTGAGGGTATACCTGCAATAATCTAGGGACCTCCCACTGGGCCCCATCTCCCAATGCTGCCTCCTTGGGAACCAAAGCTTTTAGCATATGGGACTTTGGGGGACATTCTGTATGCAAATGACAGTGATAAGTACATCCATCTTCAGGAAAGCATGAGACAACTATCATAAGAGGCTGAATGATGGGAAGAGTAAGAAAATAAATAACAGAAAAACAAAAGGTTGAAGATGCTGAAGCAGCTGTTGTTAGATTTTGATACCTTTAGAGTCAAAATCTAAAGGATGCTTAACCACTGAGCCACATCCTCAGTCCTTTTTATTTTTTATTTTGAGACAGGGTCTGGCTAAGTTGCTTAGAGCCTTGCTAAGTTGCTGAGACTGGCCTTGAGCTTGTGTTCCTCCTGCCTCAGCCTTATGAGCCGCTGGGATTATAGGTGCATGCCCTTTACAGTCTTAAACATTATTAAGGATCCCTAAAGACTTACATTTATGTGGGTTATGTCTGCTGATATTAACCATTATTAAATGGAAAAAGTTTAAGAAGAATTGTTTACTGTTGTATTTATCACAATAATTATCTAATCCTTTGTATTTATTTATTACTATATATTATTTGTATTTTAAAATAAATAGCAAATTTTAATGAAAAAAAATCACCAAATTTTCCCCCAACAACAACATTACCAAGAAGACTGCTGTTCTACAGATTTGCACACTTTTTTAAAGTCTGGCTTAACAGAAGATATCTGGATTCTTATATCTGCATCTATATTCAGTATGTTGCAGACTGACATTTTAGTTCAGGCATATGAAGAAAATCCTATCTTACACAAATAAGTATTTGGAAAGGGAGGGGAATATTAACGTGCTTTTTAGATTGCATTCATTACTGCTAAGACTTGACAATTATTTATTAAAGGATAGTTTCAGTGTGGAATCTGACATGGTATCAAAAATGACATCTTATACTCTATTACATTGAAGTTCACTTGTCTATCATGCACTTTTATAACAACATGTCTTGGCCACTTGAAAAATATTGGATCACTGAGGAATTCAAATCTTCCAAATGTTTACACATTTAATTAAAAAAATATCAAAATATTATATTTGTTAACAACACCACTAGTTTAAACAGTAAGTCTTTAAGTATTGGAAAGCTGTCAAGCTCATGAAGATAGACCCCAGTTTTTTCCAAAATCCTAATATTCACTTGAATAAATACTCTCAGTTTTTTGTTAAGCAACAGACTTTGTTTTCTTGGAAATATCTGCCAATATCTAAATCTGTAGTTTGTCAGATTTTCTTTCAAGTGAAAATAGTTTTCTTAAAAAATTGGCTACTTTAGCTTGTAACTCAATCATCCATGTGCTTTCCCTCTAGACAATCACTTGTCCTCAGTATGAAGCAGAAGTATTTTATGTGAACCCTCCATTTTCCTGTTCAAGATACTAGAACAACTTGTGTCAGGAATCCAACTTGAATAAAATTACTAGTTGTCTTTTTCTTCTCCATCAAGGACATTCTTAAATGACGGAGGCTTTAAAAAAAATGAAACACCTGAGATTGCAATATGAAGAAAAATATGACTACTAGTACTGTTTGGTGCTTCTATCTTAATTCATACTTAAGTATCACAAGTATTACCCAAAATAATTTTTGTTTCATCTTATATAAATATCAACAGTGAAACAAAAGAAAAGGAAATAGTATCTTAATATTATTATGAAAAATTTTCATGGACCTAATAGTTTCCTGAAAGAGTCTTGGGACCCTCTCCCCGGAAGGATCCACGAACCAGGCCTTGAGAACCACTGCTCTAAAGCATGGGTGGAATAAATATTTTTCATACCTTTTTAAAAAAGATTTTTGGGGATTCTTGGATGATGGCGGCGGGAAGTGAGTAAGCCGCTCCGTGCTCCGCGCCGCTGCGCCCGCAACGTATGTTGCCGCGTCTTAAAAGATGAGGTAAAGATCATTAAAGGAGATCTGTCCACAAAGACTCAGCACCCTGTCAAGAAAGGGGCCTAGGTGGAGTGAATCCGCCACGACTCCAGCCAAGGTGGAGTGAGTCCATCACGACTTCAGCGCGAGCAGTAAGGCTGCAGCCCCCGAGCTGCCCGGCTCCCTCGGCCCCTTCTCCTTCTCCTCTCCGCCTTTCCGCTTTGCTTCTCCCCCGCCGTCTCTCCTCCCACGCTCAGTCCCTAAATCTAGATCTCAATTTCTTTCCCCCACCCCGCCTGCTCTCCCGCGTGTCCAGTACCCGGCCCGCGCGGGCCCCGAGGCGCTGCCTCCCCTCCCCCAGCCCGCACCCCCTCCCCGGGGGTCCCGAAGGCCACAGCTGGGCCGCCACCGCGCTGCCACCGCCGCCACCGCCGCTGCCGCCACAGCTACTGCTGCCGCCGCTTCCCGCGGAGCACCATAGAGCAGACTCTTCACCGTGCGAGTGAGCTGCCAAGTTAAATAGAACAGCTGATAAGATGAGTGACAATTTAAAATCTAAGTGATCCAACATGGCGGCGGACGTGGAGAGATCAAGTCTCTAACCCCTTCAGCTGGGCGAGCATAGGGAGAAGTAAACTGTCAAAATACTGTTCGCTCAGGACCACTAGGCATTGTTGAGCTGAAGGGGATCCCGGGCGAACAGTCTGCCCCTCTCAGAACACACCGAGCCCGGATTGGGCTGCACTCTAGTTCTGGTTCGCCTGCTTCTCGTGACTCAGCACTAATGATCCCGCTGAAATAACTAGTTGGCCCCCTGAACTCACAGAGGTAAAAGCCAACTGAGCACGATAGTCAGACCCAGGGTATCCCTCTGCTGACAACAGAGGTCCCTTGCACCAGCTACCAGGGGAGTTGCTACCTGAGGGCAAACAAATTCGCTGGGGGTCCTCAGCCCCAAGCCCTACAAACTTAGGGTCTGAGGGAGGCAAACAGAAAGGGTGTGCCCAGGCATCCATGGAAACAGGGCTCCCAGGAGCGGCAGACCCGGCGTGTAGCCAGTATTGTGGTGAGCGTCACAGGTGAGCGGGGCCTGGCTTGAGGAACCACAAGAGAAGGCCCTAGGCACTCAGGATTGGAGACCCGCACAGTCTGGGAAGAAGAGCTGAGGCACAGTGATTGGTTCCCACTCATCAAGAAGAGAAGCCTGGCCCAGTGGGCATAGCTCCACCTACTGGAAGAGAAGTTAACTGAGCTCTATGACTGCATTTATTATTATTATTATTATTATTATTATTATTATTATTATTATTTAATGATTATTATTGGTATTTTTTTAAATTTTATTTTCACTTTTTGCTGTTGATGTTGTTGTTGTTCTTCAACTTTCTTATTAATGGTTTCAATTTTTTAAAATTCTTTTTATTCTATTATTATTACTATTATTTTTTAAACTTTAATTTTCATTTGTTTATTATCATTATAATTTTTTTTGGTTTTAAATTTTTATTTTTTCGTTTTTTCTTTCTTTCTTTTCACTTTTTTCTTTTGTCTTTTCATTTCTTTTCAATTTTCTTATTCCCCCTTTCTTGAATTCTACATGCCTACACTCACTCTGTTTAGTGACTTCTTCCCTTCCCTTCTAATACCTCTCCTCCCAAGCATCAAATAAATTTATAAGAGTAAACAGTAACTCAGCAGTCAAACAGAACAAGAAGTATCATGAGCATAAAAAAGCAAGGAAGAAAAGGAGTACAAACAATGAAGGACAGCCTAAATATTCAGGAGGACCTGGAGTCATCAGAAAAATGGCCATATAAAGAACTCAAGGAACACCTTAGACAGATGGAAAGGAACCTTAAAGATCACATTGAAAATGAATTACATAAACAGATAAAAAAAGAAGTTAAGCATCTTTATCAGGAGATAGAGATTATAAAAAAAGTCAAACAATAATTCTAGAAATGAAGGAAACGATAAACCAAATTAAAAACTCAATCGAGAGTATCACTAACAGAGTGGAGCAAGTAGAAGCCAGAACGTCAGATAATGAAGATAAAATATATCATCTTGAAAAGAGTCTAGCCAACTCAGAAAGGCTGGTAAAAAATCACGAGAAAAACATCCAAGAGATTTGGGATAACTTAAAAAAACCAAACTTACGAGTCATCGGGATAGAGGAAGGCACAGAGATTCATGCCAAGGGAATGAGTAACTTGCTGAAGGAAATAATTACAGAAAACTTTCCAGAAATAAAAAAGGAAACAGATATACAAATTGTAGATGCATACAGGACACTGAGCACACAAAATCACAGTAGACCAACGCCAAGACACATTGTTATGAAGATATCCAATATACAGAACAAAGAGAAAATATTAAAAGCTACAAGAGAAAAGAGGCAGATTACATTTAGGGGTAAACCAATAAGGTTAACAACGGATTTTTTATCACAGACGCCGAAAGCGAGAAGATTCTGGAACAATGTATTTCAAACACTGAAAGACAATGGATGCCAACCAAGAATTCTGTATCCAGCAAAATTAAGCTTCAGATACGACAACGAAATAAAAATCTTTAATGATAAACAAAAGCTAAAAGAATTTGTAGCCAGAAAACCAGCATTGCAAAGCATCTTGAGCAAAACTCTACACGAGGAAGAAATGAAAAACAATAACCAAAACCATCAGTGCGAAGTGCCTCGGTAAAGACAGAGGACGGGGGGGAAGCTAATCATGGAGAAACAAACTAAATTGGGAAAAAAAGAGATAAATAATCAAACATGGCAGGAGGTACAAACCATATATCAATAGTAACTCTAAACGTTAATGGCTTAAACTCTCGAATAAAGCGACATAGGCTGGTAACATGGATTAAAAAAACAAATCCAACAATATGCTGCCTCCAGGAGACACATCTGATTGGAAAAGACATACACAGGCTCAAGGTAAAAGGTTGGGAAAAAATATACCACGCACACGGTCCTCATAAGCAAGCAGGGGTGGCCATTCTCATATCGAATAAAATCGACTTCAAGACTAAGTTAATCAAAAGGGATAAGGAAGGACATTATATACTGTTAAAAGGAACCATTCACCAACAAGACATAACAATTATCAATATTTATGCACCAAATAATGGCACTGCGACATTCATAAAACAAACTCTCCTCAAGTTCAAGAATCAAATAGACCACAACACAATAATCATGGGTGACTTCAACACACCTCACTCACCATCGGACAGATCCTCCAAACAAAAGTTGAATAAAGAAATTATTGACCTCAATATCACAATCAATAACCTAGACTTAACTGACATATATAGAATATATCAACCATCATCAAGTGGATATACTTTTTTCTCAGCAGCACATGGATCCTTCTCAAAAATAGACCATATATTATGCCATAGGGCAACCCTCAGTAAATATAAAGGGGTGGAGATAATACCATGCACTTTATCTGATCATAATGGAATGAAACTGGAAATCAATGATAAAAGAAGGAAGGAAAAATCCTACATCACATGGACAATGAACAATATGTTACTGAATGATCAATGGGTTACAGAAGACATAAAGGAGGAAATCAAAAAATTCTTAGAGATAAATGAAAATACAGACACAACATATCGGAATCTATGGGACACAATGAAAGCAGTTTTAAGAGGGAAATTCATCGCCTGGAGGTCATTCCTCAAAAAAAAGGAAAAACCAACAAATAAATGAGCTCACACTTCATCTCAAAGCCCTAGAAAAGGAAGAGCAAAACAACAGCAAATGTAGCAGAAGGCAAGAATTAATTAAAATCAGAGCAGAAATCAATGAAATTGAAACAAAAGAAACTATTGAAAAAATTAACAAAACAAAAAGTTGGTTCTTTGAAAAAATAAATAAGATCGACAGACCCCTAGCCATACTAACGAAGAGAAGAAGAGAGAGAACTCAAATTACTAACATATGGGATGAAAAAGGCAATATTACAACAGACGCTACAGAAATACAGAAGACAATTAGAAATTATTTTGAAAACCTATATTCCAATAAAATAGAAGATAGTGAAGACATCGATAAATTCCTTAAGTCATATGATTTGCCCAGACTGAGTCAGGAGGATACTCACAACTTAAACAGACCAATATCAATAGATGAAATAGAAGAAGCAATCAAAAGACTTCCAACCAAGAAAAGCCCAGGAACGGATGGGTATACAGCGGAGTTTTACAAAACCTTTAAAGAAGAATTAATACCAATACTTTTCAAGTTATTTCAGGAGATAGAAAAAGAGGGAGCTCTTCCAAATTCATTCTATGAGGCCAACATCACCCTGATTCCGAAACCAGACAAAGACACCTCAAAGAAAGAAAACTACAGACCAATATCTCTGATGAACCTAGATGCAAAAATCCTCAATAAAATTCTGGCGAATCGGATACAAAGGCACATCAAAAAAATTGTGCACCATGATCAAGTAGGATTCATCCCTGGGATGCAAGGATGGTTCAATATATGGAAATCAATAAATGTTATTCACCACATCAATAGACTTAAAGATAAGAACCATATGATCATCTCGATAGACGCAGAAAAAGCATTTGACAAAGTACAGCATCCCTTTATGTTCAAAACATTAGAAAAACTAGGGATAACAGGAACTTACCTCGACATTGTAAAAGCTATCTATGCTAAGCCTCAGGCTAGCATCATTCTGAATGGAGAAAAATTGAAGGCATTCCCTTTAAAATCTGGAACAAGACAGGGATGCCCCCTATCACCACTTCTATTCAATATAGTTCTCGAAACACTGGCCAGAGCAATTAGACAGACGAAAGAAATTAAAGGCATAAAAATAGGAAAAGAAGAACTTAAATTATCACTATTTGCAGATGACATGATTCTATACCTAGAAGACCCAAAAGTGTCTACAAAAAAACTACTAGAACTAATAAATGAATTCAGCAAAGTGGCAGGATATAAAATCAACACACATAAATCAAAGGCATTTCTGTATATCAGCGACAAAACTTCTGAAACGGAAATGAGGAAAAACACTCCATTCACAATATCCTCAAAAAAATAAAATACTTGGGAATCAACCTAACAAAAGAGGTGAAAGACTTATACAATGAAAACTACAGAACCCTAAAGAGAGAAATAGAAGAGGATCTTAGAAGATGGAAAAATATACCTTGTTCATGGATAGGCAGAACTAACATCATCAAAATGGCGATATTACCAAAAGTTCTCTATAGGTTTAATGCAATGCCAATCAAAATCCCAAAGGCATTTCTTGTAGAAATGGATAAAGCAATCGTGAAATTCATATGGAAAAATAAAAGACCCAGAATAGCAAAAACAATTCTAAGCAGGAAGTGTGAATCAGGTGGTATAGCGATACCAGATTTCAAACTATATTACAGAGCAATAGTAATAAAAACAGCATGGTACTGGTACCAGAACAGGCAGGTGGACCAATGGTACAGAATAGAGGACACAGAGACTAATCCACAAAGCTACAACTATCTTATATTTGATAAAGGAGCTAAAAACATGCAATGGAGAAAGGATAGCATCTTCAACAAATGGTGTTGGGAAAACTGGAAATCCATATGCAACAAAATGAAACTGAATCCCCTCCTCTCGCCATGCACAAAAGTCAACTCAAAGTGGATCAAGGAGCTACATATCAAATCAGAGACTCTGCGTCTGATAGAAGAAAAAGTTGGTTCTGATCTACATATTGTGGGGTCGGGCTCAAAATTCCTTAATAGGACACCCATAGCACAAGAGTTAATAACAAGAATCAACAAATGGGACTTACTTAAACTGAAAAGTTTTTTCTCAGCAAGAGAAACAATAAGAGAGGTAAATAGGGAGCCTACATCCTGGGAACAAATTTTTACTCCTCACACTTCAGATAGAGCCCTAATATCCAGAGTATACAAAGAACTCAAAAAATTAGACAATAAGAAAACAAATAACCCAATCAACAAATGGGCCAAGGACATGAACAGACACTTCACAGAGGAGGACATACAATCAATCAACAAGTACATGAAAAAATGCTCACCATCTCTAGCAGTCAAGGAAATGCAAATCAAAACCACCCTAAGATACCACCTCACCCCAGTAAGATTGGCAGCCATGATGAAGTCAAACAACAATGAGTGCTGGCGAGGATGTGGGGAAAAGGGTACACTTGTACACTGCTGGTGGGACTGCAAACGGGTGCGGCCAATTTGGAAAGCAGTATGGAGATTCCTGGGAAAGCTGGGAATGGAACCACCATTTGACCCAGCTATTGCCCTTCTCGGACTATTTCCTGAAGACCTTAAAAGAGCACACTACAGGCATACTGCCACATCGATGTTCATAGCAGCACAATTCACAATTGCTAGACTGTGGAATCAACCCAGATGCCCTTCAATAGATGAATGGATAAAAAAATGTGGCATTTATACTCCATGGAGTATTATGCAGCACTAAAAAAATGACAAAATCACAGAATTTGCAGGGAAATGGATGGCACTAGAGCAGATTATGCTTAGTGAAGCTAGCCAATCCCTAAAAAACAAATACCAAATATCTTCTTTGATATAATGAGAGCAACTAAGAACAGAACAGGGAGGAAGAGCAGGAAGAAAAGATTAACATTAAACAGAGACATGAGGTGGGAGGGAAAGTGAGAAAAAGAGGGAAATTGCATGGAAATGGAGGGAGACCCTCATTGTTATACAAAATTATATATAAGAGGTTATGAGGGGAATGGGATAACAAACATGGAGGGAAATGAATTATAGTAGATGGGGTAGAGAGAGAAGATGGGAGAGGAGGGGAGGGGGGATAGTAGAGGATAGGAAAGGTAGCAGAATACAACAGTCACTAATATGGCAGTATGTAAAAATGTGACGTGTAACCGATGTGATTCTGCAATCTGTATTTGGGGTAAAAATGGGAGTTCACAACCCACTTGATTCTAATGTATGAAATATGATATGTCAAGAGCTTTGTAAGGTTGTGAACAACCAATAAAAAAAAGATTTTTGGTTGTAGTTGGACACAATGCTTTTATTTTATTTATTTTTATGTGGTGCTGAGGATTGAACTCAGTGCCTCACACATGCTAGGCAAGTGTTCTACCACTGAGCCACAACCCCAGCCCAATTTTTAATACTTTTTAATACTCCTTAAAAATGGAGTCAGGTGGAAAACATCCTGAAAATTCTTTGAGTTTTAGAGCACTCCTGATCCATCTTTAGTACCTGGAAGTGAAGTCATGTAGGCTTCAGTCTTCAACCACATCATCTAGTTGAAGATTCCTTGCTCATGGAATGGATCCATGAGCATATTTTATGAAATGAGAAACTCTTTCCTCTCCCTCCTTTCCATGAGGTCTGTGTGTGGAGTTCTGTAGGGATTTTCCTGGTCCTTGTATCCTGCTTTGACTCTGAGGAACATCTGTCATCAAGGAAGTAGTTTCCTTGTGACTCTTGCCCAAGAGCTGGATTTCAGCCCTACCGTTAAGGAGTAATCTCCCTAGAGCAGATTCAGCCTTCTAGAGAGCCACCTTGTGAACAAGGTCTGAACCCAGAGCAGTAATGTCATTCTTCTTCAGTCATTTTGAATTCTTTTAAATTTAACATCTGTTGTTGAAGTGATTGTATGTTTATTCAAATTGTAACTTGATAGAATTATAATTCTTAGGTTAGTATTTTGTAAGTGTATTGATCTATAAATTAGAATCTTATGAGTTATTTTCATTTTATTGTACTCTCTAGGTAGTAGAAGATTTGTATTTTGATTTGATTAACCAGTCCACCATAACATAACTTATAATAGGCATTTTGCTTGAGCAACTTTGCACATTTAAGACTTTAAGGGTTGTTTTTATCCATTCAGAACTATGCTTTCTATTACAGCATTGAGAAAATTGTGAAAGTTGTTTGACTTTACTGAAATAAATTTTCATTGGTGCTACAGAATGCTTTTCTATTACAGCTAGGGTAAAAGTGTTAAGTGCCCATGTATCTAAAGAGAGGTTCTGAATTATCCATGTGGCCCTTGCTAAAGGGGGTTCAAAACAAAACAAAAATCCTGCTTCATATATTCCATCATCCACCTGTGTTTTGCCTGTATCTAGGAAGGCATGAGGGATTAGGGTATATTTCAGTAGTAAGAATCTTTTGAGGAGAACTGAAGAAGGTACAGGTCCTGCACTCCCCAGTGTGGGAGGTGGCAGTGGGACTTCTGGAGAGTATATCCATACTGGAGGACACAAGTGTTCACATACAGAAATACTGAAATGCAAGGATCTTATTCCCCAGAGGTTAGAGTGTTGGGAAGGCACTTTCAGCTGTGGCGGGACAAGGTGGTCTCTGGATGATAGTTGGAGTTTTGTTGAATTTAAAGCATTCTGCCTGCTCTAATTTGAATCCTGAAAGTCCTCCAACGGTCTCTGTGTTAAAGGCTTAGTTGCCAACCATGGCACCGTTAGGAGGCAGTGGAATATTTGCACGGTGGGGCCTAGTGGAAAGAAGTTTGGTCATCGGGGTGTGCCCTTGAAGGGGATATTGGGACCTCAGCCTCTTCCTCTCTTTTTTCTTTCTGACCACCATGAAATGAACAGGACTCCCCTGTCATGTGCTTTCACCATGAGGAACCACAAGGGCAAAGCAACAAGGCCAAGGGGCCATGGACTGAAACCTCCGAAATTGAGAGCCAAAATATACCTTTCTTCCTTATAAGATGTGTATTTCAGGTGTTTTGACATAGTTATGAAAAGCTGACGAACACACTGCCCAAAAGGTATGTATGCTTGTGCCATGGAGGAAAGTCAGAAGCAAGGGTCTGCTTAATGTGAACAATGGAGTGGGACGACCTCAACTGGGGAGTTTCCTATCAAAAGAAAAAAAAAAAGACACTAGTATTTAGGTATGTGCCCCATACAGAGGGTGGTGACTGCAAAGTGACATTAGTCAAGGGAGACTTTTCAATCCTCCTTACCATCTTCCCCTGCCCCTGACCTGAGCAAGAAAGTGAGGAAGGAAATAAAACACAAAAATAGATAATGCTGTCCCCTGTCCCCTCCTCCACTGCCTCTCTTTATTGCCGTCTTCTAAGCTCAGATCACACCAAGAGTTTTAAATTAAGTGAGATTAAAGTTTCGATTCAGATTTTATTAAACATTTTAATACCCCCAAATGAGACTCTTCTTTATTTTTAATACTTTGAAGTAACTGAAAAGGCTAACAGTATCTGCTTCAAATATCCTCAAATTGAGAGACAGAAATTTTAAGAAAAGAAATATTTTAATATTTTATCCCCACTTGCTCTGGGTTATTAAATATATTCATTATGATCGTGGTGATCCCTTTGCACAAAGTTACCTTTGGGGTAACTTCCCTAAGATAAATGTCCGTATGTGGAACGACTCGGCAAAGATTAACATCATTATGGCTTTAGATAAGTAATGCTAAACCAACAAGCCACAGGCTCACCATATAAACATCCATGAGTGACAGGGGGAAAATCAATTTCACACCAAATTACATTGTACCTTGTGAGAAGAGGTTCCAAATCAGGGTCACAACAGTACAGTGTACAAAATGTAATAGGACTCAGAATTCCTAATTTTCTCTTTGTCCTGATGACTTTATAATCATATATTTACAGAATATAAAAATTCATATGGATGTTGTTTTGCAAAAACAAAACTGTGATTCTACAGTACACATTTGTATGTACTTTGCTATATCTTCCCAAATCAATACACAAATATCTGCCTTGTTCTATGTTGTGGTTTGGATATGATTTAAGTGTGCACCTCTAAAAGATGTTGGAAGCTTGGTCCCCTGAGTGGCAAGGGTTTTGAGGTGGTTAATCTTTCAAGAGGTGGGGAGATAATTAGATCACTGGGGAACCATTTTTGGAAGGGATCAGTGTAGTTCTATGGATCCACAGTTTCTATAAGGGTGGCCTATTATGAAAGGAGCAAGGCTGTCTATTCCCCATATCTTGGCTTCCTGTCTTGCCATGTGATTGCTCTTGTTCTCACTATTGTGATACCATCTGCTTTGAGGGCTTCACCAGAGTTGTGCAGAAGCTAGTGCCATGCTTTGGTAACTTCCAGAACTGAGCAAAATAAACTTCTTTTCTTGATAAAATACTTAGCCTCGGGTATTTTGTTATAGCCATAGAAAATGGACTAATACAGAAAATTGGTACTGAGAAGTAGTGTCATTACTATACCTATACCTGAAAATGTGGGAGTGGCTTTGGATGTGGATAATGGGTAGAGGTTGGAAGAGTGAACTGGAAAAAAATCTAGATTGTTATAAGTGGAGCATTATGTGTAATTCTGGTGAGGGCTCAGTGTGGATACTATAAAACTAGTGTCATGGAAATAAGAATCCTATTGGAAATTGGGGTAAAGGCTTTTGTTGTTACACTGCTGCAAAGAGCCTACTTGTACCCATACTCCAGAGCTTTGTGGGAGGCAAATTGAAAGTGATTTCTTAAGATATCTGGTTAGGAAATGTCTAAGCAGCAAAGCATTATTATTGGCTATTTTTAGTGAGATTTATAGAGACTTAGGGCAAAATGAGGCAGGTCAGAAAGACTTAAAAAATTGACTGTTTGACTAAGAGGAAAAAGTGGGGAGTAGAGCAGCCTGTGGCTAAGTTACCACTTTTGAAAAAGATCAGTGAAAAGGACCTGGTTGCTAATTATCAGGACAAGGAGGAAGAGGCTGTTCCCATCACAAGCCCAGAGGCCTAGAAGGGCAGAATTGTTTCAAGCAACAGGTCCTGGGCACTCTCCAGGGGTTTGCTGCCCAATGTCACCTTGGGGTTCTGCTCACTGCAGGCCTGTGTACCACCTGAGAGAGCAAATCCTTGGGGTTGGGACTAATTATGTGTGCTTGTGTGCTTGTGCTTTTGGGAGCCACCCTGAGACCTTGGGAGACCACCCTCTACCCATAGTGTGCCCAGGATGCAGGACTTGGAGCTTTAAGATTAGATGTCTTCCCTGTTGGCTTTGGTCGTGCTTTGGGATGATTACTTCTGTTTCCCTACTTCTCCCTTTTGGAATAGGAGTGTTTATGTTAGCAATGTCTTGCTATTGTATTCTTTTTTAAAAATATTTTTTAGTTGTAGATGGACACAATACCTTTATTTACTTATTTCTATGTGGTGCTGAGGATCGAACCCAGTGCCTCACGTGTGCTAGATTAGTGCTCTATCACTGAGCCACAACCCAGCCCCTTGCCAAAGTCTTTTGAAAGCAGATTACTTGTTTTCTATTTTACAGGCTCACAACTGGAAGGAGGTTACCTTGAGACTCAAAGGAGTCTTTTGTTTTGGACTTTTGAGTGATGGTGGGATGAATGAAGACTTTGGGACTCCTGGGAATAGAATGAATGCATTTTGCTTTATGAGTGGGACATGAATTTTGGGGACCAGGGGTGGTTTGAATATGGTTTGAACGTATTCCCCAAAGATTCATGTGTTGGAAGCTTGATCCCAGTGTGTCAGTTCACAAGGTGTGGCCTCGTAGAACATAATTCACTGGGGACAGTGCCCTTGGAGGGATCAGTTTAGTTCCCCTGGGACACTGGTTAGTTTCTAAGATATTAGGTTGCTATGAAAAAAGCAAACCTGGCCCCTCCCTATGCTCTGGGTTCTCATCCCATTATCGGATCACTCTTGCTCTTGCTATTATGGTGCCATCTGCCATCTGGCTCTCACCAGAGCCAAGCATTAGCTAGTGCCATGTTCTTGAACCTCCAGTATTGAGCTAAATAAACATCTTTTCTTTATTGAATACACAGCTCAAGTATTTTGTTATAGCAACAGAAAATGGACTAATACACTCTGTGCATGAATATTCTTATTTCTTTAAGCAACAATAAAAACAAGTTAAATATTTAGCATAAGAGGAAAAAGGCACACTAAATTCTCATTTTATTTAATTAATTGATTGATTTTTACCAACCCTGTAGTCTTTTTTTTCCCTTTTTGTTTCTTTCCTTGCTCTTTATTAATGTCTCCTGTCTTTATATATCAGGATATTGTGTTGTGATTTAGCCTCTACTCATTTAATATAAAGATACTGTATATTCAGGCATGAATGAAACAAACATGATGTGCTTTCTGGAATTTCTACCCTAACAAATCTCTTTCACTTTCTACTTTGCCTTCTAAGGATAAGGTTAATACTTAAATCAAAAAATACATATCGTGCTCTATGTAGAAGTGGTGTTATGGTTTAGATATGATGTGTTCCCCAAAAAACTTGTGTGTGAGACAATGCAGGAATGTTCAGAGGTGGAGTGATTAGATTATGAGAGCTGTAACCTAATCAGTCAATTAGTGCCCTGATGGATTAACTGAGTGGTAACTGTAGGTATGTAGGGTGACTGGAGGAAATAGATCACTTGGGATGTGCCTTGAGGGTTTATATTTTTTCCTTAGTAAGCACAGCTCTCTCTCTCTCTCTCTCTCTCTCTCTCTCTCTCTCTCTCTCTCTCTCTCTCCTTCCTGGTTGCCATGTTCTGAGCTGCTTGCCTTACCATGCCCTTCTGCTATGATATTCTTCCTCAGGCCCAGAGCTATGGAGTCAGTCCATCATGGACTGAACCTCTGAAACCATGAGCCCAGATAAACTTTTCCTCTTTTAAGTTGTTCTTTTGGTCGTAGCACTGAAAATCTGACTAAAACAGTTGGTCACTAATTAACAGTAATCTTTTAATAGCCAACAGAAAATGGCAAAATTAATCATATGCATAATTTACAATTTCTAGGGAAATGTATAGTCCTTCTTAGCTCTGGAAATGGAGATAGTTTTTCCTGTGGCTCTTCACTAAGGAGCTGTCTTATGATACAGAGAACCATGTTCTCAGCAATAGCTAGATAGCACAAACTGAAGTTCATGGCATTGTTTTCTATTATGTTCTTTTATATAGGCTAATGACATAATGCCAAACAGTTCAGAAAAACAAATTATCTAAGGAGTATAAAACTTGACTAGGCTTATACAACTTTCTGACTTAAGCAATTACATCATTTAGAGGACCTGGAGTCTAGCTAGAATCCAGACACCAGAGGATATATGGACCACATATATTTCATGCAATTCTTCATCAATACTATCTAGTGCGACAGGAACTTCTATGAAAATAGTGTAGGGAGTTTGGGAGTTCACTTCATAATAAGTGCAGATGTTTACTAATTTATAGCATACATGCATGCTTTCATGGGCTTTACAATGGGCCAAAAACTATGCTAAACAATTAGCTGAAGAGATAAATGAGATGTCCCTACCCCCAGTACTTTTTCATACTTAGTATGAAAAAAGACTTTCATACAAATAGCTGTAAGAAAAGGTGCCAAATATCAAGGGCCATAAAAAGAATACAGATAAAATGCAATTGATTCATTCATTCAACAAATATTTACTGAGTACTTAGTGTTTGACAAGGTACCATGTTAAGTGTTGGTAAGTGCCTTACTAGCACAATTTTAGAAAATAAGAAAAAGTGCATGAGGAAGTTTAAATACTTATTAGTAAGTCTAACAAAAAAATGTGAAATATTGTTAACAACATTGCAGAGAAATTTATAAAGGTCTAAAAGATGGAAGGATATATTATGTTCATGGATTAGAAAACTCAGTATCATTAAGATGTCAGCATTCACGAAGTCAGTCAGCAGGTTCAGTGCAATATCCCAATCAAAATTACACGAGGAATAAAAATTACACTAGGGAAATTTTTTGATAAGTTGATTTTAAAATTTGTATATAAATTCAGGGGATCTACACGAGTTGCATTAGGCAGAAATGACCCCTTACAATGTTCACATGTTAATTTCTGGAACCTGTGAATATGTCATGTTACATGTTCTGAAAATATAGGACCCTCCTCCCCCCAACTCAACTTATCCTATACTCTACGTGACAATCAACACAAAAGACTTTTGTGACCCAATGTGTGAGGCTTTTTCTCCATATGCTAAGCAAGTAATCAATTCTGCATCAGACACCAGCTGGGGCCTCTAATTAAAATCAATTATGACACTCTTTACCTGGAGGCAGCGTCAAATCTCATGTGTTGCAGGCTCAGTCCCACTAGGCTGTCCTCCCTCTAGATGCCAGTTGCAAGCCCTGGGCTGTTTTACCTGTGCTTCCGACTGACTGGCTGTAGCTTGGGGTTCCAACACCCCCTCTTCAAGTTTTATTAATTTTCTAGTGTGTCTCACAGAACTCAGGGCAATACTTACTTGCACTTACTAGCTTATTGTGAAAGATACTACAAAAATTAGCAATGAACACCAGATGAAGAGAGGGCTACGGTGAAGTATGAGAGAGGGTGCTCAGAGCTCCTAGGTCTTTTCAGGTGCACCACCTTGCAGGAACCTCATGGGTCCTGCTATCTGGAAACTCTTCAAGCCCTGTTCTTTCTGGTTTTTATGAAGGCTTTGCTGTGTACCCATGCTTGATTATGTCATTGGCTGTTGATGATTGACTTATACCTCAGGCTTTTCCTTTCCAGAGGCTGGGGGTAAGGTTGAGAGTCTCTATCCTCTAATCCTTCCTTGGTTATTCTGGTGACCAGCCCCCATCCTGAAGCTACCCAGGAGCCTCCAGCCATCAGTCAACTCACCAGCAAATAAAAAAGATAGTTATCACCTTAAAGAGTTCAAGGATTTTAGGGGTTTTATGCCAGGAAACAGGAGGAAGGCCAAACATTTACTTCACAGTATCATACATGGCAAAAGAACTTTATAGATAATAAGGTTCGTGACCTTAAGATAGAGTCGACCAGGAGTTAAGGATCAACTCTGGAGTGTTGTGATTGTTTCTCAGTCCTTAGGTATGGTGTCTAAGATCAGGACAATTATCAAAGTGTTGAAATAGAAGTACAGCAAGGCAGAGAGAGCATTTAGATGAGGTTTATTTTAAGTGAAGGAAAGGCAAAACATAGGGAGACACTTCCCAGAGAGAGGGATGGGCAGATTGGCTAGGGACTATACTGCACCAAAATGATTAAGCTTTGGGCTTTTGTTAGGTTAGAGGTGGGAGTTTGCAATGGCATGGTAGAAGGCGGGTGGTAGAAGGCCACACCTCTCTGGATCCAGTGCTTTGTATAACTGCTGCCCATTTGGAAGAAGTCATAAGTTGTGCTGGTTGGAAGCTATGGTTATGCACCTGGGTACTTGTGTCATTTTGTCCTTTCTGGCCCAGTAGAAAGTCATTTAACAGTTCTCATGCTCAGAACAGCTGTGAGTGAACACATGACCTCAGGAACATGGTGTGTGCCCACAAGGTATGGGAGAGAGTGCTAGGCTTCTTTCTGGGATGTGGAAGAAGACTGGTGCCTCCAGATCAATTACCGATCAGTTGATTCCCCTCTCATGTCTCCCCTTCTCTCATTCCTCTTCATTTCTAGCTAACTACCTACACTAACAATAGTGACATTATTCTGGATTATCTGAATGGGTTGAATCTAATTCCACGAGTCCTGAAAAACAGAGAACTTTCTTCAGCTGGAGGCAGAAGAGATGGAGCAGGAAGTCTGGGAAAGTTGAAGAATAAGAATCCAATGTGCCATTATTAAGTGAAGGAGGAGGGACAACATGACAAGTAGTCAGATGGCCTTAGAGCTGCTGGAGGCACTCAGATGACAGTCAGCAAAGAAAAGGACAATAAAGCTTTACAGCTACAAACAACTGAATCCAACAACTGAATGAGCTTGAAAGGAGGTTCTGTCTTAAAGGCTTCAAATAAAACTCAGCCGGGCTAATATTTTGGTTTTGGCCTTGTGAGACCCAAAGTGGAGAAACCAGTTGATCTCATCTATGTCTCTGATGTACCAAACTGTATGACAATGAATTCACACTATCCTAAGCTGTTTGTGGTAAGTTGTTATAGCAGCAATAGGGAACTCATACTATACCAGAGACAATCTTCAGAACAGAACTAGGGGATTTATACTTTTTGTTTTTAAAAAATCATTCCTCCCTCCTCCAAATTGCTCTAGACAAGAGAATGACTTTTGGGGTCACATTTGTATCACAGAATGTTTTCCTTGATTAGAGTAGAATGGACCCCAGGTTCAGGATCTCCAGGATGTGATTCTCTGGGAGATTTGAAGTGAATACCAGAGAGATAGATGTGGTTTCTCACACAGTGGCCTCCAATGCACCTCACCTCCTGAGTAAGTGGAATAAATATTCCTGCATTTGAATTGGGAATTTAACGAGAAGAAAGCAGCAGAAGTGCCAGTTTTACTATGATGACCATGTGCTTCTGTTTTTAGTTAGAAAATACATTAAAAAGTGAAATGAAGCTAATGACATCATAAGGTTGACACGAGGATTCAATGAGCTGGTGCTCATGAAGTGCCTTGCTCAGTGCTAAGTGCCTGATGCTTAATATTCAAAAGTAAACATGAGTTACATACTTGAAAATGGATGTTTTTCTGAAAAATTTCCAGGCTATTGATTTCTTTAGATTAACTATAAGTATGTATACAAAAAGATGAACAGGAATTGGGCCCAGGAGAGAGAGAGAGAGAGAGAGAGAGAGAGAGAGAGAGAAAGTATGTTAGCTTTCCATCACTATTTTAGTCAGCTTTTTCGCTGCTGTGACCAGAAGACCTAATAAGAACAATTAAAGGAGGAAAACTTTTTTGGGGCTCATGGATTCAGAGATCTCGGTCCATAGATGGCAACTCCATTACTCTGGGCCCAAGGTGAAGTAGAACATCATGGTGGAAGTGTGTGATGGAGGAAAATAGCTGAGAGCATGGCACTAGGAAAGAGAAGTGGGAGGAGAGCCCTCTGCCCAAGGACAAAATATATACCCCAACAGCCCACCACCTCCAGCCACACCCTACCTACCTACAGTTACCACTCAGTTAATCCCTATCAGGGTATTAACAAACTGATTAGGTTAAGACTCTCATAACCCAATCATGTCACCTCTAAACTTTCTTACATTGTCTCATACATAAACTTTTGGGGGACACCTCATATATAAACCATCATGATCACTGTAACAAATACCTGGGATAATCAATTTCTCAAGAGGAAAGGTATATTTTGGCTCATGGTTTTGGAGATTTTAGCCCATTGCTTTGGATCTGTGATGAAGCAGCACATCATGGTGGGAATGCATGGTGGAGCACAACTGCTCCCGGATGGCCAGGTTGTAGAAGAGATACTGAGGAGAGGCCTTGGGTCCCACAATCCCTTTCAAGGCATGCCCCTTATGACCTAAAGAGCTCTACCTAGTCTTTACCTCTTAAAAATTCCTTTATTTCCCAAATACTGCCTCCCTGGGGACTGGAAAAGTCTGTAGAAGATCAGGTTAGAAAAAGCCTAGATTATATGAGCACAGAGAACCACTGAACTAACCGGTTGATAGCTTGTGGGTCAACCATGGTTAACACCCAAAACAATGCATACAGGGTCTTACCTTCCTAAAGCTCCAACCCTGGAGCTGAGGCTCAGTTCTTTGATCCCTCTGTGCTTCTTCTACTACCTGGTATAGTTACATCTCATGCAATGCTAATGCCTGACATGTAACTCCAGCACCCAACTGACCCAGATTCTATTCTATTCTAACACTCGATGTTGTGTCTTTATCCTCCCAATACTCCTCCTGAGATGGGTATTACTAACATGCTCATTTATAGTTGAGGGAATCAGATGACAGGACGTTAGATAACTTTACTTTGCCTGATTAATTAGTGGTAGAACTTGGATATGACCCAGGTAGTCTATTCCAAAATTTGTGTTTTTAGCTCACAATATTATACTGTTAGCTAGAGAATGAGAAATCTCAGGGTAAAAACTATTTTGGCTTCACAGATCCTAGGTACACAGAAAATCACAGAATCTGAACTTCAATATAAGGTTTATGTCTCTTCTTACTTATATTCTGCTCTTCTTGGTGGCCTGAGCCACTGTCTCTGTCTATGAACATCTTCTCCTCTTCACTTTGTGGTGATTCTCTGTTTGCTAGAACAGGAAGGTCAAGGATGTGGTGGAGCATTTTCTAAGCATTGCCTTTGGATCCTAAGTGGCTCTTCTGGGAAGCTTTCCAGGTCCAAATGTTGTGCTCTTCCCTTTTGAGTTTCTGTGCTCGAATATCTTCTTCCCCTAATTTCTCTTTCTGGGTGAACAGCCATGATAACATCCAAAAAATTTTTTCTGGTACCTATTCTGATCAGTTAGAATATAGGTATTTTTTAAAAATCTCATTTAATCTCTTTCACTCATTTCCTTTCCTTTACAATCCTACTTCCCTATTTTTCTGTTTTTTTCTTGGTCAGCTTCTGGCATTTTGAAAAATCAATATTTACACTACTTCCATCTATGTTTAATTCATATAAAATGGCCCCCATCCTGTATCCTGGAAGAAGTGGGATATTTGTCACATGCTATTAACCAAAGTTTTATTTTTCCCACAATAACTTGCTCTTGATGGGACACTTATTAAAAGTGGCCTTTTTAGAAAAACATTAAAAGGTAATATTTGCACTAAATTTTCTTCGAACTCACACTTCAGAGAGTTTTCTGTAACATTCCCTACCCTTTGGTATTTTGGTTCTACACAAGTGAAATTTGAAGACCAAAAGAGAGGCCTTTTCTTATACATCTAACAAATAAGTATTTTCCTGCCACGTTTGCTCACAGAATGGAACCTACACTCAAAATCCGTTAGCTGTGTTCTGAAATCCCTGATGACTTAAACTTTGATGGTTTGAGAAATTAACCAATTTCTGCCTCCAAGTTTTCTGCTAGTACTACCAGACCATGGGGCCTTCTAATTGGTAGACAGCAACAATAAGCATTAGAGCAATGAATAGCTTAACATTCCATACTGGGGTGTTGTTTGGGTGCCTGCTCTTCCTTTTAGGAAAGGATACTCTTAAAATAGAACAATCTCAGATGAGGATCCTTAGTTGGGGTCCATAAAGGTGCAACCTGAGATTGAGATCAGGGTTTATGTAACTTTTTGAGGGAGTGTTCCTCAGGAGTAGCTGTTGGGGAGTGAGGGAAGCCATACCCAAAGGGAAAGAAGCTGAGCAAGGCTGCGGTCTGTCTAGCTTGGGACCCATGAAGCTCTAGAATACACCAGGTCCCACAGAGTTGCCTCACTTTTGGGCAAGGGGCTTGGCTTTCTTTTTGTTTTTAATGTTTAAAAATTCTTATTATTTAGTATCCCCCTCTTTCCTGGGATGTATAAGCTTCTAGGTATCTCCTGGCTGGCTATCTCTCTTTAGTCAAGTGCAATTTTGGTGAAGATTGCTCAGGTAAGCCATGAAGCATAGCACTTAAAGCAACTTGGGAGGGCGTACCAGCTGCAAAGACGGTCCAAGTGATCAAAAACAGGGTCCTACTACAATAGCTAAGAGTACAATTACTACTAACATCTCAAATGAAGTTAGATTTTCCCCCCAGCATGCAAGCTGTAAGTGTATGCAATACAATAAGAACATGGGGTATACAGATAAGACTAATTGGAGCTCCTTTCTATAGTTGTTCCTGTTTGTAATGGTAAATCTGGATTGTCAACTTGATTGATTTGAGATACTTAGGATTCAGAAAATTCTAAGGGTCTCTCTGAGGATGTTTCCAGAGATGATTGGCATGTGGGACAGCAAAATGAGTGGGGAAACCCTCCCTGGTGGCACTGTCCAACAGGCTGAGGACCCAGGTGGAACAAAAGGCGGAAGAAGGAGGAAGCAGAGGAAGATGCAAATCCATTCTTCTTGAGCAGGTGCTGTGATCACTGTGGCCATGGTCCAAGGACATTGGACTCTAGTTCCTTTACCCTTCCAATGTGAACTCTGACCAGCAATTCTCCAGGGATTTTATAGGCCTTCAGCCTGGGACTGGGGCTGCATTGCTGGTCCCTCTTGTTCTGAGGCTCTGGTTTCTTGGACAGAGCAGCTACTTGTTCCTCTGGCTCTCCAGCCTGTGGATGGCCATTGTGGGACTATCCAGCTTCTGATCACGTGAGCCAATCTAATACATCTTTTTTAATAATTCTATATAAACATATTCCGTTGGTTCTATTCCTCTGGAGAATCCTGGCTAATACACTATAGGAGTAAGAATGTGTCTACAAAAACAGGAAAAAGAAATAAAGGATATATAAAGCTTAAAGTAATAAAGGATTGTTTTCCCCACACAGTTCCAATTTGAACACTGCCAGGATCAAATGTTTTCCAGGTCAACTCTGCTGTCCTTAGTGTGTTGGCTTCATCCTCAATTCACCACAGCATGGTCCTCTAATGGATGCTATACTCAAGGCTTCATCCTTGTTTTAAGTAGGAAAAAGTAAGAAAAGGATGATTAGGGCCAGCAGACTCCCACTTCAGTTTCGAAGAACACAACTAGGTCGCATGACCACTGCTCGTCAGAGGAGATATCTAACTTTTGACTTATAGCTTTAACAATAAAGATAGACCTGGGACATTGGGGTTGGGAATGGAAACTGGGCCATACTCTTGCAGTATCAGCTACAGAACATTTATTCTTTAGCATTATTTCTGAGGAGTGTTGATGACCAGGGTGGGCCCAGTGCTAGTTTCCTTAAGGGGGAACAGATAAGCTGGGAGACTCCAGGGAGCTTGCCACCTAAGGAGGGGAGCAGACCAGCAAGTCAACAACCATCCAATGTGATGAAGGCTATGTGTGGGAAAGAGATGGCTTTGCCAGGCTGCTCCAGATAATGGAAAATGCAGAGGATGGACTTGGCTAATTGTACTGAGAAAAGGCAATTGGTTAAGACAGGTTGAATGATATGTCTTGGTGTTTTCTGTGATTGTGGATGAAGAAGAGGTAGCAAATAGATAGTAGAAAGGATACCTGACTTTGTAGCTCTAAGAATGAATGAAAAGTTAGATACTGTGATTCTAAAGTGCTCATTTGGGACATTTAAAAGAAGCCATCTAGTATGCAGTTGGAAAACTAGTGGTTAGCATTAATTCAGCCCTTACTCTGGGTTGCGTCCTATTCACCCACATGGATGAGCTTTCATAAGTTGTGCCCATAGCACCACCCTCATTTCACAGAAGGGAAAACTGAGGCTTAGAAAGGTTAACAAATGCATCTAGGATCACACAGCTAGTAAAGAGTGGTACCTAGATTTGAGCCCAATATATAACTACAGTTTCTGTTCTTAACCATTATTCATTGAACAAATACTTAATGAGGATCTGTGATGTGTCAGGCACTGTTCTAGGTGCAGGGGATACAGTGCTAAAAGAAAGAGATAATCTTATCCTCATGAAGCTTTCATCTTATTGCAAATAGAAAACCATTGCATAACAGTTAATAACATTTTAACATACAACAATTGCTTTTTAACATGTTTATTTTGTAACTATCATACAGTAATAATATAGAATAATAGTTTAATTTCAATAGTATAGCAGTACCATTGTACCACACTGCCTCCTGGTAGAACTGGAACCCAGAACAAGCAGGGTTGAAGAAGAGAGCCTGCCCAGAGACAGTGCAGGGACAGGTAGTTGACACAGAGTGGACATCGTGTAGAGTCAAGCCTCCTGTCTGGTTTGGGAAAGTAATAGTGCTGGTTTGGATCAGGGCTTCATTGTGAACAGTATAATGGTAACTAAACATAACATAACCAAGATATAAGGTTCCACAGTAGGGGCCAGGTCAAGACTGAATTCCAAGATTAGATAGAACCAGGACTGTGCTGACAGTTCTGGCATAACTGGACTAAACTCCTCTGTAAGTTTGGCATGTAGTTGAAGATACATAGCAAGAGCCTGAGTGGTCTTGAGCCACCTCTTCGTTTTCTTCTCTAACCTCCAGGGCTTGGCCAGAGATAGGAATTCATATGGGAAGCTATTTTTTGTTAATTACATGAGGTTGGATCTCAGTTTAGATTTCAGAGAGCTAGGCCTTAGAGTCACACAAAGGAGGGTCATGGGTTTCACAGACCATCATACATTCAGATAGGACCTTTTATTAAATAGGGATGGGATGTTTTCTTGGTTTGAAGAAAATAAGTAACTCAATTATTGCACTTTTGAAGAAAATTCCAAAGACCTGTGTCTACAACACTTTGTTTACTGATCAGTTTTGCCAAGGAAACTAAGAACCGAATTTATTTAAATCGTATGTTGATTTCACTCTCAAATGTGGAAGATGAGCTGGGCGCAATGGCACATGCCTATAATCCCAGCTGTTTGAGAGGCTGAGGCAGGAGGTTCAAAGCCAGCCTCAGCATACAAGGTGCTAAGCAACTCAGTGAGATCCTGTCTTCAAATAAAATATAATAAAAGGCTGTGGATGTGGTTCAGTGTTGTTGAGTGCTCCTGAGTTCATTCCCTGGTACTCCCCCACCTCCCCCAACCCCCCCAAAAAACCCTCAAAGTTGAAGATAAGTTACTTTGGATTAGAGGGGAGTAAAGGGAGGGGAGGAGAGATAGGGATAGGAATGATAGTAGAATGAATCAGACATTATTATCCTTTATGCATATATGATTACATGACCTGTGTAACTCTACATCATGTACAATCAGAAGAATAAGAAGTTATACTCCATTTCTGTATGATGTGTCAAAATGCATCCTACTGTCATGTATAACTAATCAGAACAAATAAAGGAATGTAAAAAATATGGAAGATAAAAAAAATAAAGACAGCTCATTAAGAGAGAGAAGGCAGAAATTTCTTTAGGAGAATGATGGAAGTCTTAATATGCAGTCTAGGCAGATATGAAAGGAAAAAAAGATCCTGGAGGCCAGATTAGATATATGTGAAAATGGGCAGGACAAATGTGTTCATCTAACTGCTCTGCATTCTGAAGGAATTGCTTGATCATGGCTCTGAGATTAAAAAGGGTAACTGATCTTGGGGAGGGGATGGGCATAATCCCCCATGGGGTTCCTGAATGTAGGAAATGACTGAGGGATATCCCTATAAAATTGCAGAGAGACATTCCCTAATAAGAACAACTGGGTAAGCACCCCTTGAGGATGGAGACTGCCGTCTATTACATTTGGACAGATGTGAGTGAGGAAGCCTGAGAAACCAGGATAAAATACCGAAGGCACTGAGTCACGAATTGGAAAATGGTACAGTTAAAAGATGTGGAAGAAGGAATTGTCTATGCACTGAAGGATCCTGCCAGGAAAATTTATGGAATTAGGATCTCCCGGAGGGAAGGCACGGGGCAAATAAAACATACTACGAGAGAGCCAGGGAAGATAAAAATAAATCGAGGTCAGTCCTGACTTGGATATTGATCTGATGAGGTGATGCCTCTGGAGTGGGATTAAACAACTCAGGGAGGTGAAGATGGACATGATTTGTTTGAAAATTGTATGCTCTGGAAAAAGTGTTCACTCTGTGACTTTGCATCAGATACTCAGTCAAAGACACAATCTAGAGTTAAGTTAGAAAGACAAATGTCCAGGCCAGAAAGCCAACAGGAGAAGGGCACCCATCCAGCAAGCAGCATTCACCATGTTCTCAACAGGGGGCAATTTCAGAAACAGATTAAACTGTGAAATCCTGGTGAGGCTTCAGATGGGAATAGGTGCAGAACTCTGAGGTATGTCACATCCATGCAGAAGGTGCCTGGGACTGAAGGAAATGTTAAAGGGCTGAAACTTTCAAAAGCAGAAAGGTAGGATCTTCAGCAACATAAAATGGAGGTATGATCTCATGAGGAATCTGGACACAAACTTTAGGGCCTTCTCTGAACAGAGACATGAAGATACCAAAGATGAAACTGGCATCCGCCGTTGTGGCAATGTGATTGTGAAAATAAAGAGACTCACCATAAAGAGAACAGAGCTTTTTATTCTGGGGAGTTTGGTAAAAACTCAAAGGCAAGCAGGAAAGCTTTATAGTGAAGCAACAGGAAGTCTTCAGGTGAGCTCTGAGTAGAAAGGAATCTGGATGCAGGTTAACTGGAAATGGAACATGTACATGCTCGATTTAGGGGGAGTAATTGGGCTTTCTCTGGTTGGTACTGATTTGGAAACCAGGGCAAAACCTTTGGGAAGTTAACAGTCATTGATCATGGCAGACCGATTGCTGTAGAGATTGTGGTTTGGCTTCCTTTCCTTGACTGGTTGCTGAAGAAGTTGTGGGTTGGAATTCTATATTCATTGATCGTCTGGCCATTGTTCATTTGTACACTAATTTCTTGAGAGTGAAACTGCCCAGAAAACAGGTTTCATGGGCCTGTGCATTTCTATAGCAGGACACCTGTGACATGAACTGTAAATGGCTGATTACAAAAAAACGAAGAGGTAATATTCTTACCAGGAACCCATTCTTAATGCATCCCTGGGATGCCAGGGATAGAAGGGGAGAAAGAATGGAAAAGATAATGTTTTCAATATGCAAGAAAATAAAAATAAGTCACCTTTGATAAGTTCTGGTGTTCAGAAGTGTCCCCATAGCCAGTCTTCATTCCTTCCCTTCCAAAATAGTGCTCTAATTAACATCTCCATGGTTGATACTGCCCATTCTAAGGTAGAGTCACAGACCATGATTCTGGACAGTGGTGTAAAGGACTGGCATTTGAGTAAGGCTAAGACCAAGAAGATGTTTTTTTTTGCGGGGGTGTGGGGTGGAGGGGGGCTACCAGCATCATCCTGAGATGATGCTGAATCTATGCTATTTTTTAAAAAAATTTAAACACTAAAGATTAGACTAAATACTAGCTCCTGGGAATATCATTGTAGATAGAATAATTTCTCTGGGGAGGAGGGTTTGCTCCTATTTTCTTGTATTCAATTAGCCATTGTAATTCCTTAAAGTAGAGGTGCTTGAAGGAGTTGGGTTCCATGACAGTCTGGAATGAGCTACTGCATTCCAGTGGACGGTGACAAAGGCTGAAGCCACTGAGGGAAACCTGACTCTGACCTTTCAAAACATTATTATTGTGTTGTTATTTGATCTTTTAACTTCTGGCACTCTATATTGGGCACCACGGCTGGACATAAAATGGAAAAGTAAATTTAATAGGGAGGGAACTGTCAGTCCAGAACTGTTAGGGGTATGGAATAGTTATTTTCATTTACTGTCATTACAGATTTCACAGCCTTTTCTGGCAAAAATTAAACTGCCCCCATTGGTCCTAGGGGACTATACAAAGGAGCAATGTTTGATGTTTAGGGGAATTGTTTTGTTTAGGTGAGAGCAGAATGAGCCTCAGGTCTTGTTAAGCACTGTTGAGGGAGAGAAAAGATGGGGATGGGATGGGATATGTGTGCAGAAATAGAAAAGTGTTCTATAGAACAAAACAAAAAAATCTAGGAACAAACTAATACATAAAGCAAAATTTAGTATCTGATAAAAGTGTTTCAAATATGTAGAGAAAATATATTTTTAATAAATAATATTGGAAGTATTTTTTACCCATTTGGGGAAAAATTAAGTTGTATTTCCAGCTTACACTACAACCAAAATAATTCCAAATGAATTAAAAAGCCCAATGTAATCAAACAAAAAACCAATATAAACCAAAAATCCAATGCAAACCTGGAAAGACTGGCAAATTTGATTACATTAAACATACAAACTTCTCTATTTAAAAAGATAGAATAAAGTTTAAAAAGCGAGTCATAGGGATAAAATACTTGGAGCATATAATAGAAAAAAAGGATTAAAACCCAGAATAAAGAAATTTACATAAATAAATAAATAAGAGAGAGAGAGAGAGAGAGAGAGAGAGAGAGAGAGAGCCCATTGAGAAGTGGAAAATTAAATAAGCAGGCAATTCATAAGGTCAAGAAACAAGACTGCCTGATAAACATGCTAGTAGCTAGTGTGAGAAACAAAAGGGAATGAATAAAAAATGAACAGAACCCAGAGACCCATACGAATCCATCAAACATACCAACATATGCACAAGAGGAGTTCTTGGTGCTAGGAACCAGGAAAACGAAAGGAGGGAGCAAAGGGAGAGAGAGGAAAGAAAGGAGGGAAAGAGGGAGAAAGGACATTTTTTTCTCCTGGGTCTCCCCTGTCTCTCTCTCTTTTTTTTTCATCGACTGATTGTTCTCAATCCTTTAAATTCTTACCAGTCTAATGAATATCAGTGAAAAGTATAGTTGTGTAATACATTTTTTGAAGGCAATATGCTACTATAATAATTGTACATATCTTTTAGCCATTAAGTCCATTTCTAGGTATTTTTCCTAAAAAATATGACTAATGTCTTAGATTGTTTACTATAGCATTGTTATTAACAATTGAAACCAGAAACAGGCTAGCACAATCATTAATTTGGGAATGGATGATATGCCACGGCACAGTACATAACAGTATAATGAATATGGTAAATCTGTAAGAACTGGTAAGAACAGTCTGTAATGCACAGTAAAGAAAACTGAGTTTCACAACTATATATTTAATAATAACCCAAGGCCTGTATGATATATATGTCCATGTATATTTATATCAACACATAAAAAAAGTCCAGAGTAATATTCACCCAACATATTACAAAGGTTGCTTCTACGAGGGGAAGGGAGACTTGGGATGAAATCCCAAGAGGGATGTGGGATGAAATCTTCACAATGAGAATATGTGAAGATTTCACATGAGAATGTATTACTTGAGGAATACTTGAGTAAATTAATGATTTTAAATGTTTTGCTTCAAAGTAAAAAAATATTAGCTTATATTTTATCTATTTTGTGAATATCCAAGCTTGATGTGAAGAGGAATAACACAAAATTTATTTAGGTGCATTTGAATGATTGTTAAAATTCTCTGTTCTGTTTTCTTACTTGCATAGTAGAAAAAATATCACCTGCTTCAGAGCATTGACTGTGAGAATTAAAGGAGATAACATAACTCCAATAGCCGTTTGGCACATTACAGCTGCTCCATAATTGTTGGTGCTCTCTCTCTCTCTCTTAGGTTATTATTGTCTCATTTCAGCATTCTATTAATTTAGGTGCTTTTAGGTAAGGGGCAACATGGTAAGACCAGTGGATCCTGTTATCTCTTCTTATATTCTTACTTCCCCTTCTCTTTCTCTTCTCCTTCTGGAACTCCTCTTGTGCATATGTTGGTATGTTTGATAGTTTTTTATGGGCCCCTGTTCTGTTCATTTTTTCTTCATTCCCTTTTGTTTCTCACACTAGCAACTTTCAACTGACCTGTCTTTACCTTAACTGATTATTTCTTCAGCCAGTGAAAATCTGCCATTGAGATTCTCTAGCAAAATGTTTGTTCCACTTATTTAATGTACTAACTCCAGAATTGATGATTATTTTTTCAATAAGTTTTGCTTCTATTCTCTGGCAAGTCACAATACTTCTGCTTTCCTTTAATTCTTTACACATGATTTCCTTTAGTTCTTTTTAAAGCTGATTTGTAGTATTGTCTAACAAGTAGTAGAGTGTCTGTTTCTTCATGGACAGCTTTTGATTTACTTGTTTTTTTTTTCCCATGCAGGATCATACTTTTTTGTTTCTCTGCATATTTTGTAATTTTGTTGTTATTGTTGAAACTGGACACTTTGGTGTACAAGTCTTGTAATCAGATTCCTTTCCTCCCCATGATTTGTAGATGTTGCTGTTTGTTGTTGTGGCTGTTGTTGCCAGTGCTATTTATTTAGTGGCTTCCCTGAACTTATTTGGCAAAGTCTGTATTCTTTGTTATATGTGGCTGCTTTTGAGGTTATCTAAATATTGCATAGACACTTCCTTCAATACTTTGCAGGCTTTGCAGAGGAACACTGCATGTTTGGATATGCATTAACTGTTCAGGCAGGCAGTTTACAACTTTGCCTTAGCCTTCATGCCTGAGAAGAGTCTCAAGGTAAGCCAGAGGTGAGAGCTTCAAGCCTTCTTAGTATTTTTTTTCCTAGCTGTGTGTGCAACCCTGGGTATGCACACAGCCCCACACATGTGAATGGCCTTCTAGATTACCAGAATGATATCAGAATTTTGCTAACCTCTTTGTGGACTTTGCTTTTCCTTCTAAGTTTCTTGGTTAGCTTGTTGACCAAGCTCCACTGCTACAGCAATTTCAGAGAGCTGTAACATGAAACAAATTGCTGCTGCTTGTTTTTGACAAGTGTCTCCAAGGAAAAGATTGCTCATGCTAAGTGAGTTCTGAGTCCTGTCATACAAAGACCTGCTGGTCAGAGTGTCCAGGGAAGTGCCACAGAGGTCAAATAATGATGCTTCTCTGGAGTGTTGGTTTTGGCGAGCTCCAAGCCTGTCTGCTTCTTCCAGTGATGACTAAGCTGCTAGCTTTCATGGTGATTACAGACGATAGGTTTTCAAGTCTTCTGTGGAGGAAGGAGAGGGGGATGGGAATGCAGCAATAAAATACCACAAACCTGTGGTTGTTTTTACTGACAGTCAGCTTTTTTTTAAAAAAATAGGTAAAAAATAAATTTGGCTTGTTACAAGTTTTGGGTTAATTTCCAAAGATCTGTAAGTTAATTTTTATAATTTGCCAGTGTTCTTTATTACTTTTATGGGGAAGCAGATTTTCAGAGTCCTTATCCACCATCCTTACTGACATCCCTCTAACATGGAGTATCACTGATTCTGTTTCTGCAATATTTGCCAGAGTGTTTGTGCTAGTATCTTTTCTTCAAAGCTCAACCTGATTCCAGGGTTGTTTCTGCACCGTGTGGCTAGACCATTATTATCTAAGAATCAGTGTAGATCCATTCTTTAACCATGCCTCTGTCCAGGCAAAGTGGATAATCAGTTGTGCTACTTAAAGTTTCGTCCAGGGAAGTGTTCCTCAATATTTTTCACAGACACTGGAGGGTGAATTAGTAATGTTTCCTTCTGGCTTATGCCAGAATATTGTTTGGACCATCTGTAAACCAGACCCGAGCTTTATCTTCCTCAGTTAAATGGTCACAGGAAACTTCCCTGAGGCTGTAGGTATGGATTGAGGGATAAATGACAACACAGAAAGAGTATCTGCCATGTCTAGCTAATGTAACTTACTTTTGCCTTTAGGATCTTCTTGAGCCCAATATTGGATAAACTACTTTCACTTGAAGACAGATTGCTGCTGTGTATGTCTAACTTTATGCTTGGTGGGTCAGAAGGTGATGTGAAGTTCGCGATGGGTAGGTCAGACCATCGTGATACCCACTGTTAGATATTCAGTCTCCACCGAGGCATAGTAGTGAGACAAAAGCTATTTATGAAAATCAAAATACTTATTGACAGAAGAATGCACTGCATTATTCCAAATTCTGTGAGTCTACCCTTTAGTTTTCCTGTTGGAATTTACCAAAAGTTTCATTAAGTTCCTATTTGTTAAAGCACCCTGGATATCATGAGGCCAAAATAGCAGTACAGTTTGCACTATAGTGGGACTTGTCATATAGCCTTCCTTTGCTCTGGGTCCTAATAAATACTAGCTAATTTTTTTTGGCATTTAATAAATGGAACATGCTATTTATTATCTCCAAAATCCAAATAGGTCCAACAATCCAGTAGGCCTCCTTAGTGGTGGATTGAATGAAATGTAGCAATTTCTATCCCATCATGCTCTAAATCATTGCATCCCTAGGAACAGCACTGTAGAGAGAGGCTCTTCACTCAGTGGGGTTTATCTTTTATCCTTGGATGTGCCAGTGTCTTACTAAGGCTCTTCCTGAGTAAAAATTACTTTTTATTTTCCAAGATCAATTGGCAAAACATTGCTAACATAGGGAGCCAGTGTGCTACTCTAGAATGTCTGAGTGATCAAGGCCCTCAGACTGGTTAAGGAGCAGTAGGGTTAACCCAAACCAGAGAGCAAATGCCACTGGATACACACATATGTACTAGCACACGATCTTTCCTCATCCACTTCAAAAATTAAAAACGAGTGACTGGATTAGTTTGAATAGGTAACAGGTATATGGCACAGAATTTAAAATATAATGAAGTATTTATAATCAATAGTGAATTCCCCTGCCACTTTATTCCCTGGTCACCCAATTTCACTTCTCAGGGATAACTGCTATTCTTGACTTTTTGGTCTGTTAATCCATGCCTTAAAGAAAAAAATAATCCACAGTACATATTTAAACATAAATATACACATACATACATACTTATTTTTATAAATCAAATAATGGCATAGTTTTTATAATTTTTTGCACTTAAAAAATTAAAGACTACTTTTTAGACATCATTCCACATGAGTTTCTGTAGAGATTTTTATAATGGCTAAAAAGTATGCATCCTGTAGATATGCTGTAATTTGTTTAATCATCTCCCACCTGATTTAAATAATATACCATTAAGAGCAGTGTTGAAATAAATATCCTTTGTTTATGTCCTTATGCACATGCATGCTTATATCTATGGGTAAATTCCTACAAGTTTATGCATTTATTTTTAACCAATTTGAATGGTTATTGAATAAGTAAAGCTCTGTGCACTTAAATGATTGTATCTACAGGGCAAATTCCCACAATATTGCTCATTTATTTCATATTTAATTTCAACTTATATTACTAAAATTAAACCTCCTTGAGACCTTTTTGTACCATGATGAGGCACAAATAAATAAGTAAAATATGAAAAATAGGATCAGTAAAGTAAGTTACTACTTTTATCTACAGTAGTTTCCCCTTATTCATGTTTTTGCTTTTGGTGGTTTCAGTTACTCATGGTCAGGTGTGGTCCAAAAACATTAATGGAAAATTCCAGAAATAAACTACTTGTAAATTTTAAACTGTTTGCTGTTCTGAGTAGCATAATGTAATCTTGCATTGTTCTGCCCAAGACATAAATCATTCGTTTGTCCAGTGTATCCATGTGTCTGTGCTACCCACCCATTATGTACTTACTACCTCTCTCAGTTATAAGATTGACTGTCAAGGTATTGCAGTGCTTGTGTTCTTTTATTTTACTTAATATTAGAGTCATTATGTTGGAAATTCTGATAGACTAAAGAGAAGCCATAAAGTGTTTCCTTTAAGTGAAAAAGTGAAAGTTTATCATAGGTAAGGATATATAGGAAAAACCATGGTATATGTAGGATTTGGGGTTCTGCTGAGGGCCATTGCCAAGTAGGAATGACGCATCAAAATTTCCTTGCTAGCGTACCCCATGTTAATGGATTTTGCTGTTGACATTGCATGTAAGGTGACCTTGCTCAAGGACCAAGGCGGATCCGGGTTTAGAGCTGATCAGGTTTGAGGAAGTATCCCGGTCCTTGGGTTTAGGGCGTTCCCGGTTTAAGACAATAAGGGTTTTAGGGAAGTTGGAGGTTGAAGATTATTGCTGCCGGGATTAGGGTGTTCCTGCTGCTTGTTCCCCTTGAGTTCTTGTGAGATTCAAATGGGATTTGAAAAAAAGCCTCGTGGAGTAGGTGAATTGGGCGGCAGAAATGGATTGCCCCAGAACCGTGTGTGGAGGCCGGTGTGAGTTCGGGAATAAAGAATTCCTGTTTGAATCTACAAAGCTGTGTGGTGGCTCATGATTCTGTGCCCAGCCAAGACATTGGCAGGGTTCTAGGCATCTCCTGAGGGTTTTGAAACATATGTCCTGTAGATAAGAGGGCACTACAATGGTATATGGGTACTGTGACAAATAAGGACACTTAATGGAACTTTTGGTAAACTCCGACAGGAAAACTCAAAGGCAGACCTAGAGAGTTTGCCTTCTTCTGTCAATAATGTCTTATTAATGTCTGCTTCTCTTTACATGGGAAACAGATCTTTAGATAAGAAGTTAAGAACAAATACCTTGTTTGGGAAGTAAAGAAAAACAGCATTAGGGAACAGAGAAGTTTCAAATGTCATAGAATTCAGTGTTTTTCCTATGTTCTCTTATAATTTCCCCCATTTTATAGAAGAGGAAACCAGTGCTGGGGAAGGTGAATTGTCTTCTACAAGGTTCACAGCTGGTAAATAGTGCAGTTTTTCTCTGATGGAAACTACTCTACTGAATAACTACTACCTTCACTAATTTCTGCTCCCAGTGGAAAATCTAAGAGAATATTTGAATAGAAAATTGAATTAAGTGCCATAAGGTTTTTTTTTTCTTTCCCTAATGTAAAGCTTTGGTTGGAAGTTGTTTCACATTTTATCATTATTTTTTAAACAAATGCATTTATCCTTGTCAGGGTAGCTCTGGGAAGCTTCTAACAGATGAGTATGAGTCCTTGGAGTCTGCAGTCCCCCAGGGGAATGCATTTTGTTAAAAGCCTGGACAACATCAAACAAACAAATGAAAAAAAGGACCATGTTGGGCAGATACAGTGCTGATGATGGAAGGACCAGAGGCCAGAGGAAACTGAAAGAAATGAGGGAGAAATTGAGGCACCAAGAATTTTCATGTGTACCCCCCTGGAAAGCAAAATGCCATGGATTTCTAAGATAGAAAAAAAGTGCTGAGTCATAGCCTTCTCCCTAGGAACCAGGATCAGTGTAGACAGAAAGTATGGACACCCCTGAAAACCAAGAGACGAAGCCCCGCAGAGTCTGTCTACACAGCATGCTAACTCTATGACCTTTTGCCGTGTGTGGATAAAAGCTTAATTTGGTGATTTAGGTAAAATATCACCTAAGATCTGTTTTAACCTTAAATCCAACTATGATTCCTTATAGCTTAATATTTTCAATAATCTGCTTCAGTCTTGAAGATACTGAGTTACAAAGAGCTTCTTTATTCTCTCTCCACTCCTCCAAGTTGTGATTCAGTTACTCCTTCCTCTGACTCTCATTTTCTAATCTCTCCCACTCCACAGTGTTTTTGGGGGTATGGACTGCTTCTTTCATTGAAGAAATGTTTCCCCTTGTTTTTAAGTTCTGAATTATACATATTTTTGTTTTTAATAATTTCCTGTTGAGTGATTGAGGTATGACTGCTCAGAGTCATTTATGTTTCCTATTATTTGTGAAGCTTTCCTGCTCACATTGAAGACACGTTTCTGAAAAGTATCAAGAGGAGGAATTTAATTTGGCAAATATTTATTGAGCATTGGCTATGTGCTGAGACAGAGACTTCAAGGAAATGTCTAGTAAATGGGATGAAACACGAGGCACTAAATAATCATGGCACTTAGGTAAGCAGCAAAGCCAGAAAACAAAACAAACAGAAAATGCAAAGAAAAAACAGAATCTGATTTTTCAAAAAGATAAAGCATGAATTAGTCATCTTCCAACTTTAGTCATGCTTACAACTTATACTCGACTATTACTCTTATTTTTTAAGTTTTGTTTTTTTTTTTACTTTGATGAAGGATCATGATATTTTCACAGTTTTAGGACATTTTAATTTTCTTATTGGCCACGCTAATAAGACACAGAGGTTCCTGTAATAGTCCTCATCTTAATTGAAAAGCTCCTTTCAGTTTGCATGCTGTTTCCACCCATATCTTTCATTTTAGCACAGTTTGTGAGAGTAGTGACACAGGTGCCAGTTCTGTTTCACAGATTATAAAGCTGAGTCTTACAGAGAGTAGATGGCTTGCCAATAGCTACTGAAGTCTCTGTAGATTTTTTTTAAGATCAGACCCTAAGGAAAGGGCCAACTGTGGTCCAAAGAAAGTAAAAAAAAAATGCATCTTATGGTGTTAGAGGGTGTGTAACAGGCAGGCTTTAAGGAATAGCTAAGACTGCAAACAGGTAAGATGGTAAGAACACCTTATCAGGTAGGGGTAATCACATTAGCAAGGAAAATTAGGTTGTAAGTTATAGGGCTTATTCAGGCATAGCATGTGGCCCAGTTGTCTCAGAGATAAGTAGAAACATGGGGGAAAAAAAAAACCAAGAGCAGGAGTTAGCAGATGAATATTCACATTGTTATGCTTTGGATCTGAATGTGCTCCTGAAGACTCATGTACACAAGGCTTGATTCCCAATGCAGCAATACTGAGAGGTGGGGATTTTGTGAAGCAATTGGATCATAAAGTTTCGACTTCATCAATGAATTAATCCCAGATTGATGGGTTCATGACTGAATGGGCTCTTAGGATGGGGCCCAGTCAGAGGGAGTAGGTCACAGGAGGCATTCCTTTGAAGGATACATCTTGTCCCTTCCCTTTTTCCTCTTGTATCACCCCCACCCCCATTTCCTGGCTGCCACAAGGTAAGCAGCTTTCCTCCGCTATGCCCTTCTGCCATAATGTTCTGCCATAATGATCCAAGCCATCCGATCACGGACTGAAATCTCTGAAACTGTGAGCCAAAATAAACCTTTCCTCCTCCTATGTGATTTTTATCAGGTGTTTTGTCACAGTGATGAAAAAAATGACTAATATACATGCCTTTTGAAATTATCCTCTGTGTAGAGACACCTTTGGCCAGGTTGCTTCTTGCCCTTAATTAGTAGTGTGGGTTTAAAAAGAAGAACAGACAAAAGTGGTAGAAGGTGATCCAGGACTGATTTGTAATGGAGTTGAAGAGCTGTAACCCAAAGTGGACTCCGTGTCTCTTTCTTCTTCAATCTGTTTTCTTTGTATTACCCATCCCACCACCTTACCCAGTAACTCTCCTCTTGAATTAGTGTATTTCCCAATGGTTTTAAATTTTTCTACTTTTCCCCCTACTATAAATCTTCATCAATGATTCTGAAAGCATTAATAGAAAATCAATTCACATTCAGATAGGAGTAAAAGAAGTCCATGGATCAAGTAAAAATTTGTTTTGGTCTGATGGGATCTTACTGAATGGAGCAATAAGTCCAGATCCTGAATCAGATCAACTTCCTTGACCTTTATCAGTAAGTCAAAATCAAGTACACTGATAATTCTGTATATAGGTTTAGTAATGAACCAGCTAAGGAAAAATGACAGTTCCTTCTGTTCTTCCATCTGGTTACATAAAATGAAGTCATCTAGCCAGACTCATCCATCTATTCATTCATGCAAACACTTTTTGATTCAATGGAAACTCATTGAGAAACTACAGCATATCAAAAACACTCTGGGTTCAATCCCTGGTACTGAAACAGCAAGCAAGCAAGCAAGCAAACAAAACCAAAACTGTATAGTGGAATTTTCTTGTCATAACTTCCTTCAAGGTGAATTGACAATCAAGGCTAGAATCTGAGACTCCCAGGGAAGAGACTTGGGTGGCATATATTCCCTTAAGACTAGATTTTCTATCCACTTTACATGTTGACTGACTAATATATAAGTCAGTGTATCTACCTGGGTATTGGTACCAATTCCCTCAGCCTCCATCCCTACACTTATCCTCTCCATTCAAATCTGGGATTTGTCCTGAATTTAGGCCATTTCCTCGAGTACCTGCCTTGCTCTGCTGTCTGGTTCAAGAGTTGGGTCTTTCCTTCATCTGTGCTGTGCTCCTGTGGATGCTCCCATCATGCTCTATTCCTAAACGGTGATAACCACTTGCCTGTCCTACAATCACTACTAATTGAATTCAGCCTTCATAAAAATGATAACCACTAGGTCAAAGTATATAATATAATAAAAAGATAGACTTGGTTTTTATTTCTCAAAAATTGGCTGTTCAACTAAGGAAAATCTTTTTAATCCTTGAAAGGAATCAGTGAGGAATGCAATGCTTTAGGTTGGTTATAGGTCCCCATCTTCTTTGAATCAAGATTGATGAAGCCTTTTGTGATTTGGCTTTTGTCCTTATTGCAGAAAACTCGAAACTTTGAATCATGTCAAGGTATTTGTCTAGAAGAGAATATAATTCCTTTCTTCTGGGTGACCTATGAGGATCAGACATTAATGAACAGGGATAGATGCTGTTGAAAAGGATTCATGAAAAAGGAACTAGTGATAGCTGGGAGCACTAGTTTTTTTTTTTTGCTGCTTTCAAAAGCCTCATATAAGTAGCAGGGAGAATTGTAGATTAGAGGAAGGAGAGGGGGGGGGGAAGCGGGGATGGGGAAGGGGAGCAACTGTGGAATTAAATTGAGCAAACTATATTATTTATGTGCATGTATGAATCTATCACCATGAATTCCACATTGATGTATAACTATAATTACCAATTAAAAATAAATTTTATAAAAGCCTTGTGTATCGATTATTCCAGTCAGTAAAGCTAACAAATCATCCCCAAGAATGGTTAGGGAAGACTTTAGAATCTGATAGCAGTTCTGACTATGAGATTTAACTCTTCCCTAAAGTCTGGGGTCAAGCAACTCAATTCTCCCCAGGCAAAAGAAACTTTCAGGTGGTCCAGTGAAACAAACAGGAAATTTACTGCCTTAGGTTTTTAAAAAAGACTTTTTACTAATATTTGCATGCCAAGAGAAAGAAAAGCAGTGTTATTTTCTTACCTGTCTATCTGTACCATCTAAAAACAAGCAAAACAAACATGGGAGGAAAGGAGTTAGAATTATCCTGCTAGCATTTAAAGACTGTTTCCCTTGATTATTTCTGAATTTGCCTTTCATTCCTACACAGAATGTTTTTCACACAATAGCCACAATTTTAATATTTGAGTTTGATCATATTATACTTTTGCTCAAAATTCTCTGGAGAATATTCCTCTCTCTCAGAGTAAAAGCCCAAATCTTTTTAATAACCTATGGATCTCTATCTGGCCTTGATTCTGGGTTGTCTGTTACTTGCTTCTAACTTTTACTTCTAGAAGTCAAACTTCAGCAAGTTATCCATAGTTTTTTTTTTTTTTTTGTAAGCATATATCATGTGACGGTCAATCTGAATTGTCATCTTGATTGGATTAAGAAATGTCTCAGATTAAATAAAGGCTTCTGGGTGTGTCAGTGAGGGTGTTTCTAGGAAAGACTGGCAGGTGGGACAGCAGACTGAGGTGAAGACCCTAAGCATGGGCAGCCCAGTCCAATAGGATGGGGGCATGGAGGGAACAAAATGGTGGAAGAATGAAGAAGCAGGAGCAGATGTGAGCTCTTGAACTGGTGCTTTGATTGCTGATGTGATGACATGAGGACGTCAGACTCCAGCTCTTTCACTCTTCCAAAGTGTACTTGACCAGTGACTTTCTAGAGAGTTTCCTGGCTTTTGATTCAGGACTGGGGCTGCATCTTTGGTCCTTCTTATACTGAGGCTTCAGCTTCTTGGACTGAGCAGCTACTGGGTCCTCCAGCTCTCCAACTGCAGATGGCCATTGTGGACTATCCAGTTTCTAGTCGTATCAGTCATATAAGTCTATATTATATATCCTATTGGTCCTGTTACTCTGGAGAACTCTGACTAATATATATAGAATATGTCACTGCTCTGCTCAATGGCTCCTGAACCCTACCAGAGTAAAAACCCAAATCCTGATGGGACAAATACCCATACAATCATATTCTTCAGCTACTCTTAGAAGAACTCTGTCTGTGCTTTGCTTTATTTTTTCCCTTAGAAATTATTACTGAGAGAACTACGTCCTCACTTGTTCTTGCTTTGTTTTCTGTCTTCCCATGAAAATATATAAACCCCATGAGCTAAGAGATGTTGCTACTCACTCATTGTATCTCTAGTGTCTGGAATAATAGCAGAAACCTAGCAGTTGCTCAGTGAACATTTGAATCAATAAATGTGTATATACATACACATTATAGTCAGGTTTTCCTGGAAGGTAGTTGTTCTTTATTGGGAAATGGAAAGGAGTAGTATTCTTTACTTGTATGTTAGCATTATGTTTTCAGTTAATTCTGTTTTGTTTTAAATGTTTTGAAATATTGATAATTTTGACTTCTTGTCAGTAATTCCACATGGCATTTACATTTGTCCTCATTTTGGTTGGAAATTGCAAGAGGATGAAGTTGATACTGGTGCCAGAGTATATTGTTTTGGTCTCACCCCCATTACTCAAGGCTAAGGGATCGTGCTCAGCTCCTGTTCAGGCAGTCCCCGACAGTAGGATGTTTAGCAAGTCCCTGGCTTCTACCTTGACACCAATGGTGTCCTGCTAGTTGTGACAATGAAAAAATATTTCCAGGCATTGCCAACTTCCTCCTGGGGCAAAATTGCCCAGGATGGGAAGTACTGCACTGGTATTTCAATGTGAAGCTCATTGTTTTTAGTCCAGGTTTTCTTGTGTCAGGAGAGAGTAAAACCCTCATTTCTTGTTAGAGGAAAAAACAGATATAAACTTTCTGGAAAGCGTTTTGGCAGAAGTACCAAAGGCTTAAAAAATGTTTCTTCCCTTTCACCCAATTATTTATTCTCTAGCAATTTATCCTAGGAAAATAATCAAAAGTGTAGACAAAGATTTATGTGCAAGGATGTCTATTGCTGCATTATTTATGATTGTGAAAGAATTGAAAATGACCTAACTGTCCTATAATAGGAATGAATCAAGAAATTATAGTATATCATAAGATGGGATAGCTTTTCTTCATCAAAAATTATGCTTTTGAGAAATATTTAGTGACAGGAAATAAGTCATGTATCTTTTGTAAGTGTATATATATAAATGTTAATACCTTAGGATCAATAGATATATATTATAATCTTAATCTCTACTATGTGCACACACACACAAAATATGGTAAAAAGTAGATAAACAAGAATACAAATGATGGCTTTGCTAGAATTATATTTTTGCCTTTATTTGGTCTGGGGAGGTGAGGGTTTGGGTCATCTCTAGCGGAGAGTAAGCAGCTTTTATGGTGAAGAAAATTAATCAAGGGGTGTGGCTTCATGGATTTAATGGCCTTTTACCAGGCTGGGTCTTTTTAAAGGTCAGTCAATTCTTATCCTTTAAGTAAGTCTCCTCACTTGGAATTGGAAGAAGCAATTAGGAATTATTGTTCCTGTTGGTACCTTCCTTACCTTCCTCCAATCTAACTTGTTGTAACTGAGGCATCTTTTAAATATGACAAGATAAAATTATGCTGGGAAATACATGCCAGTTCCACACCCCCATTACTCAAGGCTAAGGGGGCGTGCTCAGCTCCTGTTCAAGGCAGCCCCTGACAGTAGGATGTTTAGCAACATCCCTGGCTTCTACTATATATATATATATATATATATATATATATAAAATTTTTTTCTAAACAACTTTTACAATAAGATGAAATAAAACCTTAATTATAAATATTTGCCATAAGATGCATGCTCTGACGTGTACAGCCTTTTTCTAAGAGATTCGTGCTAGTGTTCAGCAAGCACATAATTTTTTCTTCATATTTAGTTACAAGGAAGGTACTTCCAGATTGTCAGGGGTTAACAATATGGTTACCTTTCCCAGGATAATTTTGCTTTTATTTAACAGCCTTTTCCCATGCTTTTTTGATTTCTTATTACCTGGGGTCTAGCAGGATGTTGTTGTACCTTTCCCCTTCCAGTTTATCTTTTATCTCAGTCATGTTACATCATGACACTCATTTGTGGTTCAGCACAGACTAGATCAAGATAACAGAAGGCTTTTCACTTTGCAAGCTGAGAAAATATAGAAGATATAGAGATTCTCATAGCGTGATAATGCACAGACTCTGTGTTAAGAAGTGATCAGTTTGGTTTGGTACAGTGGTTTCCAAAGAGCTGTTGGTATGCACCAGAATCACTTAGACTGCTTATTAAAACTCATTTCTGGGCTCTAGCCTGAGATTTTGTGACCTACTAGTTCTGGGTTTATGGCCAAGATTTTGCATTTCTCATTTCCCAGGTGATGCTGATGTTACTGGCCTGGGGATGACATCTTGAGGACCATTGGTCTTGAATCAATGCATTGGTCAGTGATGGCTGCTTTCCTTCATCTACTGCCTTCCCCTTTAGTCCATGTGGACAGATCAGAAACTTTCACTGAGTCCTCAGGTGATGGAAATAAATGACTGACAACTTCAGCCAAAGATGGAGAAAAGGAGGAGGTGGGACCCTGGTAAGGATGGTGAGGGAGAGAAGAATTCAAGAGGTGGAAATCCATGGAAAGAGTAAAGAGACTGAGTTCATGGAGCTAGATTTCCTCTTGGAAGAACAGAATGCTGGGTGCCAAGCTCCTCTCACCTATGCCTGTTGGTATGGCAAATTTAATACCAACTACTTAATATTTTCTACTCCAGATTGACTTAGTTTGGACCACACAGATATCTTGAATTTGGAACCATTTCCTAGTGTAGGAAACCCAAGATTGAGAGTGGGCTTGGGAAAGTTAGGAGGTGGTTTGCAAGGACTAAATGATGATTGAGTGGAGATGTCTACAAGACAGTGTGGGTCTGGGCCAGAGAGTAGAGGGAGGAATGAGGTTCAAGGCAGGTGGATATGTGGGAATGGAGGAAATTGTTTAGGCAAGAGTGTGTAGGGAGAGAGAGGACCTGGGACAGAACTCAGGTGCCAACACCCTAGATATGGCTGATTCCTCTGAATACTGTAGGTATCATTGTTCTCAGTAATGGAATTCATAGCCTTCTAATGTCATTGATGACAAAAGAGTTTCAGATAGAACATGTTTCCTAGAAGCAAGGAAACATGATAACCAAATTTATCATTAGTAGAAGGTTAGTATTATAGATCTTTCAAAATCAAGTAATGTCATTCCACTTCCAATGCAGTGGTTCTTAGCCCCGGTTGCCTATAAGCATTATCTCCTGGGGAGATATAAAAATTCCAAGTGCTGGGGCCATACCTCTTGTCAATTAATTTGTGTGCATGAGACATAATGATCAGTAGTTTTTGAAGTTTCCAGGTGATTTCAGTGCAGCCAAGGAGGAAAACCATTGCCCCAATTTCCTATTATGCTAGAAGAAAATCCAAATTATATTCCAGTTATACTCCAAGGGTCACCAGGCTTCTTTATTATGTATGCGTCTTCTCAAATCTTCTGTCCTCATCATCTTCTTAAGCTTCTCTCTCACTTGCTCACTTACGCTCCCCTTGACACCGACCTTCTTTTAATTTCTTGAAGCTCCTGATCTCCTTCCCACGTGGGGAAACTTCCACGTGCAGGAAGTTTCTACCAGGAAGACTGTTCTCATTCATAGTCCTTCAGCTGGGAAGTCCTTCCTACTTCTTCATGTCTCTAATAATTTGGGGGGGCCTTGGTTTAATATTGAGGCTGGGGGGCAAAAAGACAGTGTAGATAAGAAATAATTAGGTCTGATTGGGGATAAGGGGGCTGGTTGGAAAGGAAAGAAAATAAAATGCTGATATCTCCATAGTCCTTTCCCCTCCTCTAACCTGTTGCCAAGGTGACCCCCTCCAAGGAATTGTTCTGCAGGGAGTTATATTGATTAATGTGTTAACTAATGCCTCCTGGAATGCTCCCTTCTGGCCCAGGATCACTCCACCTTTGGCCCATCTTTTGGTCATGTAGGCTAGATACAGGCAGAAGGAGGGCCTGAGAACAAAGGAAGTCTAAAATGTATAAAAGGGGCAGGACACCCCCACTTCTTTGGATACCAGTTCTGGATCCCCTTCTCTGCGGAGAAGTTTCTCTCTGTTCTTTTAAATAAAATTTTCTTTCTACACTTTCTTTCTTGGCATCTCTCAGGTGTTCAATCTTCACATCTGGGGAAACAGAACTTGCCCCTGATTGATTCTCATCACCAGTATCAATATCTTTCTTCTCTGTCCCTGCATGTCTATAGAGAGAATTTTCTTTTTTTCTTTTTTTGGTACCAGTGATTGAACTCAGGGGCATTCAACCACTGAGCCACATCCCTAGCCCTATTTTGTATTTTATTTAGAGACAGGGTCTCACTGAGTTGCTTAGTACCTTCCTGTTGCTGAGGCTGGCTTTGAAGTCGCCATCCTCCTGCCTCAGCCTCTCCAGCTGCTGCGATTACAGGTGTGGGCCACCATGCCCAGTTTACACAGAATTTTTATTTTATCTCTAAGGCCACCTTTTGAATTTTTGTTCCTGTTAACAGTGTTTATCTTGGTTTCCAGTTCCATATCTACTTACACATTTATTGCTGAATGTCTATTTACTACTGGAGAGTAGCTCCCTGAGGCCGTGTTGGTCGAGTGTACTACTGAAGTACTGGGGATAGATTGATATCTGTCTTCATGTCTTTATCTTAATTCTATCATATATTTTATTTCTTAAATAAATTATGTTGATAGTTTTGTCTTTTGGTTATGGATCACATTTTCCTGCTACTTCATATCTTCAATTTTTTTGATTGAAAGACACACATTGTAAACTTTACTTTGTTGAATGCTGGTAGTTTTGTACTCTCTGAAGAACACTGGGCATTGTTCTGGGAAGTGGTTAGATTTCTTGTAGATTAGTTTGAATCTTTGAAAGACTTTTTAAAGCTCCTTTTAGGCAGTTCTAATCTTAGGTCTAGGGTCCTCAGCCTCAACATTATTCACATTTTGGCCAGAAAATTCTTTGTTTTGAGCTACTGTGTGTGCTTTGCAGAAAGTTTAACAGCTTCTCTGGCCTCTTCATTAGATGCCTATAGAAATTCCCATGTTGTGATGGCCAAAAATATGGACAGACATTGCCAAATCACATTGAGTTGAGAACAACTGCTCTTGGGTTCTTTTAGCCCCACAACTGAGTCATGGCAGCGCTTCTGGGTTTTCTGCTTAATTCCTCATGTATTCGATGATGTCTTTCTGTAATGGATGGTGGGAATTCTAATGAGTCCTCATTCCATTGCATCTAAGGACTAGTCATCTTTTGGCTCCTGAGTTATTGCTCTTTCATCAAAGTTCTCTGTGTCTGGCCTCATGAGTTTATACTGTGTATGCCTGGGACTCATAGTCAGCTAAAGACTCAAGATGCTCTGTAGGTTTCTGACGTTTTTTCTGTATGTAATGTTCTCTTCCATTATTACTCTGTACTGAATATTCTCTTCTCCCATCTTACCAAACTCTGACATCTGCCTTATCAACTTATCAAGACTGATGGGCTCCATTTCAGTTTCCTATGAAATTGCCTCTGAGTGGAAAGATGGGGCACTTGTAGGTCACTCCTGATTTGCTTCCCTTCTCCCAAGAGACTATAATGCTGACGTGCTTTTGTCCAATACCTAAAAAATACTCATGTCCTATACCACTCCCCCCTCCCAAATTTTGCAGTTGTTTATTGCAGAAGGGCAGTTATGGACTTTTTCACTCGCTCATCCTGACTGGCATATGCTTGTTTTAAATGATTGACTGATAGATGAGTGTGTGCATGGTGGATGAGAGAGACTGGAAAGATCTGCATCTTGGGGTGTGACTAAGGTCGGCAGGCTCAGTTAGGGAATCCTAGGCAGGACTTGGATTGTACTGTGAGATGCTTTAAAGGAAAGGTGATCTACTCCTCTGAGAGGAGGAGTACATCAATATGGGCCGGACTGTGGCTTTGTGTAAAGGATGAAGCTTTTGGATTGGGCCTTGAGGGACCTGCATTCTGATCTTGGCTTTGTTACAAACTAGCATTTGAATGTGTGAAGAAGTCACTTCCTCTATGTGTGCTCCAGTCTCCATGTACATTAAGATAAATGGCTTGCTTCAGAATAGGAGCAATAAGTACATTCCTGTGGACACTCCATGATCTAAGTTGGTGAAGGGGCAGGCTGTGGCCTAGGATGAGCCAGGGAAGGCAAGCTTCTTCTGTAGGGAGGAAATTGCCAGGAGGATATCAGGACCTTGAATTGCTGTATTTCATAATTTTCAAGACAAGCCAGAAATCTAGATTTTTGTTTTGTATTCTCAGTTTTAAAGATTGACTGCTAATAGAATCTTTATCTAAACAAATCACATCTTTGGGCAAAATTTTGTACCAAGGCCCCAATTGAGGCCAGTTATTCTTTCTCACAATATCCCCTCCCCCCTTTTAAATGGAAAGTACTCAAGTTTACAGTGATATTTTCTTATGCACTTTTGTTTGATTTTAGTATGTGTCTCCTCCTGAGGATGAGGCTATGGGAGCAGAAGCTGTGTTTATTTTATCAACTCTTGTATCTCTGTTGCTTAGTTTGTATTAAGCCCTTAGAATACAATTCTGATCCTAAGTACCTGCAGTTAGCACAGAGTTCACAAGTTAAAGGCACAGTCCCCAACAAGGTTGCCCTCACTTCAACATCAGCCCTAAGGCAGGGGGTTCCCTGGCAATCTGTGATTTTGACCCGCTAGCTACAAATTCAGGCTTTCCCACGACTTCCTCATAGTTGATTATTTGCTGATATGACACACAGAACTCAGAAAAGTACAACACTCACTATTATACTTTTATTATAAAGGACACAAACAAGGACCATCCCAAAGAAGAGACCCATAGGATAAGATATGAGAGGATTCCAAACATGGAACTTGAGTGCCATTTCCCTGTTGAATCAGAGTGTGGCACCCCCTTACGTATTGATTTATAACCGTCACACTCTGAGCTTGGCTTTCAGTTTTTGGTGGAATTTCATTCTGTAGCATGATTACATGAATCTTTGGCCATGAGCTTGAACTCAACCTCCACCCTCCCCCCTTCCCTGGAGGTTGGGTTTGTAGCATGTGGTACAAAGTCCAAAGTCTTCAGTCACTGAGTTGGTCTTTCCAGCCTAGTCAATTCCTATCCTGCAATATCTAGGAGCCCAACAAGTGTCACCTCATTATAGGAACTTGGGTGCGGTTCCAGGAGTCCATGAATAGCAAACATACTTCTTTTACTTGAGTAATTGTGAGGGTTTAGATGTTCTCTTCCAGAAACCCAAAACAAAGACCAAACTATTATTCAACATCCCTCAATAAAAATTAAATAATTAAGAATATAGATATTGAGGGAGGAAAAAAATAAAAAATGGGATGCACGATGCAGTGGAACTGTTGAAGTCCTTTCTAGCTTTAACATTCCAAAACAATGATGATGATGATGATGACAACCACGAGAGCAACAACAACAATAACATTGACCCCTATGTCCTAGTGCCTTGGTAGCCATTAGAACTCTTAAAAAATGTGGTAGATTTTTTTTTTTCCTCTTTCCAGGCACAAGATAAGGTTGTATTTCCCAACCCCCATGAGGGTAGGTATAACAGTGAACTTGCTGTGATGAAAGAAATGTTAGTGACTGAAACTGATACCAGTCACTTCTGGGGGAAATCTTTGAAAGCCTCGTGACTTTTGCTGCATTCCTTTATCATTGTCTACTAAGCATGCATTGAGAAGCCAATGATGCAATCTGGACCTGTGGCATGAATAAGAAATAAACTTGCGAAGTTAAATCACTCAGATTTTGGTATTGTTTATTACTGAAGTGTAACTGAGCACATTTTGACTAGCATAAACACTGCATATGCATTATTAAAGTATTATTATAATTTAATACTTCTATAAGCTATGAGTAGTCAGTATTAGTAGACTCATTATTATAGATGAAGAAGCTGAAGCAGAGAGGATTTATACAACTTTTCCAATGTCACATCATTGGTAAGTGGAGTTATCTCCAAACCTAAGTGCAGAATAGTACAAATTGAAAAGGTCAAGGTACTGGGAGAAAGGTACCTAGGATCCCGTGGTGATGGAAGATGGTACTTTGAGGAGCGACACTATCTGGGATAATTTTAAAAACTCTGCTGATGTGTTTGGTTTTATGAAGTTGCTTTGTTCTTTGAGTTAAGAGTCAGAGGAGGAATGAGTCTAGAAGCATCTCTGGATGTGCTTTTGACATTCTGTATTTCATGCCTATGGAATTGTGGAGAATTTTAATTGTCGGTATCTATTTCAGAACAAATGCAGAAATAATATTCAAAGGGATTTCTTCATGCCACATGGAAAGTCTTCGATGCTGCCTTGGCATTTGAGGAAAGCATCCAAGTGAATAAACAGCTGTTGCACGTGATTGGGCAGAATTTGAATGGCAATGAGGAAGAACAGAGGTTAGTGACAAAGGATTAGCTATTTGGGTCTCTTCTGGCCCTTCCAATCCTTTGAATACTTAATTGGATTTTCTTTCAAACATCTTTTATTGTCTCTTGCAATTGAATGGGAAGCAAACCTATTTAATATATTCATGGATTAGAAACAGTCATGCTCTGGCTTCAGTAGAAGGGCCTGGAGGAGAGCTGAGGAGGAACATCTTGAGGAGCAGTAATAGGGACATTATAAACAGGTTGTTCCAGTGGCTTCTCTGTCTCTCAAGCCTGGGGCCCTCTTGGAGCCCAGGTGTGCACTGTCCTTGTGAAGACATGTACTGGTTGCTCCTGCTGGCCAACTTCTCAGTCCTTTATCTGTCTGCAGGGCTATTGTGTGAGCCCTGTGGATTCGACATCTCGGTATAATCTCTGGTGTAGAGTCCTGTATGTAGAAAACAATAATTATTGATTGATTATGATTGACTAGGAAATGGGAATTTATTAGGAAGGAAGATTTGAAGTCCCATTCCACCTGCTCTGTCACATCTTCTGAGAGATTTTTTTTTCTTGCAGGAAAGCATTGTACATTGTTGATGCTCTAAAAAAGACCACTGGAGAAGCCTGATGATCAAGCATCACTAAGTTTATTAGGACTCATTACAGTTGGGGAGAACAATACCTTGGCAAAGTCCTCATAATTGCTTAGAAGGAGGAAGTCAGGAGAATATTTTTAGGGTTTAGGACGTGAACTGGATGATTTTAAGCTAATTGGTACTGGACAGAGTTTATGACAATAGGTAATAGACAGGTGAAGGTCTTGAGGTGTGGATATTGATGATCCAGTTACTAGTTTTCAAAAGTGAATTGTTTCATTATCTTATAGCCTTATCTCATGGATGCAAATGTTTTCTGGATTTAGTAGTTAAATAATTTTTTTCCTGGTCCTAGTATTATTTATTATTGGGGGGAAAGAAAACACATGTTGTGTATAAATATTCCTCCATGAAGTTAATAAAGGAGAAAGAAGAAATGGGTTTGGTCCCAGATTTGTCCAACACAAGAGCAGCAAAGTGGGTTGTTTCAGTTCTCAGGATAAACAAAAACACGGGTAAGTCTCCTGGTGACTCTACGTTTATGAGCCCATTTATGAACAAATATCTCTTCTCCAAACATCACACTTAGGACCCACACATTCTGCACTGACCATAACAGTCCAACATGAATTGAATTATTTAAATCCACTGGGGTAGAGCTAAGGTGCTAATAGAACGCTCTGGCAGATTTAGTTTTTTGCTTTTCAAAACCACTAGTTTCCAAGCTTTAATGAATAAGATTTCTTTCCATGGGTGAAATGGTCATTCTTTTTGTTTCTGGCCAATCAGAAATCATTTGTCATTTGCATTTGTGGTAGTCCTTTCAAAAGGGGTGACCCTGTAATGCTCTGTAAATAGTTCATACCCAAGTGAGGAGGTATCTTGAGGAGAGTGAATTGATATGATTTCCCCTCACTCTCAAGTGAAGCATTCCCTACTCCCTGGCTGCATAGGGGCAAAGATATCTTTCCTAGATACTACAGTGAAATATTTTACTTAGTCAAACCATTGAATATCACAACTGAGCCCAAAGATGACAGTGAAAACAGTTGAAAATCATTTGTTTAAATGCCAATAATTTTATGCACTAGTGATTTATGAAATACAGGCAGAGTCGGCTGAACAATAAGGAAACATGCCTGTGCTCCTAGAAACATAAATTATACACTCAGCTTCTGGAATTTAAATGACATGCTTTCCTCTTTGGATGCAAATAACAGTTAATAGTGACAAGGGTGTAGCAATCCTAATGTAATTTCCCCTCTGGAAATATGTCTTGAAAATCATGAAGTTATTTTCAGGTGACTTTAAGAGAATTAAGTTAAATAACTACCCCAAACAGAGCAAAATAGAACAAAACAAAGCAAAAGATCCCAGAAGGAATTAGTTTGTTTTTCTTTGAAAAAGTAGTTCCTTGTTCTGTTTGTATGAGTCCTTAAGCTTTTATTTACTACACATTTTTTGTGTGTGTGTAGTAAATAAAATAATGACCATCACTACTACGCCATTTACTAAGTACATGCGCTATGCATAGTGCTGGGTCCTTTCATTGCATACCTCAGTTTATCTGTCCAAAAACTGTAGGAGGTCCATTTTATTCTCCCATTTTGCACATGATCAACTTAAATGTAGGAGAGAAAATGTGATTTGCATCTCACATTTTTTTTTCTTGTAAAGACTTAGGAAACAGAACTTAGGAAATAGAACAGAACTTAGAAACCATCCAGTTCAGCCCCTTGTCTTACAGAAGACAAAACTGAGAGCCAGAGAAGGGGAGGGACTTGAGTAGGATCTTGTTATGTGTTGTACATTGCGGTTGGTGTTACAATTGGGTTTACACATCCATCCTGAACCCACCTTGGAGGCTCTTTCCCCTTTGCCAATTATCCATTCAGAAATGAACCATTATGGACAGTGAAATGTGAGGGGAATTGTGCTACAGGAATTCTGGGAACAATTTCATAGGACCTCAACAAGGAGAGAAAATAACCATCTTGTCATTGGTTAAGCATAATGCCAACCCAAAGGGTGGCAGAGTGGAGAGAGGGAAAGCATCAAATTCTTGATGACATTGTGATAGCTCTGATTAAATTAATTTTGAAGCTCATCTTGCCTCTGGACTGTAGTTATATTGGAAGTCTACATGGTTATAATTAGCTATAATATATAGTTACATAGCTATAAGGGTATAGTTATATATAGTTATGATAAATTTCCTCGCTGTTTAATTTAGTTTGAGTCAGGATTCTATTTGCTGCCAAGAAAATTTAAACATTTATTGAATTTGCATTTACCTGCCTCCTTTTCTCTCCCTCCTTTTTACTGTATCTATGTGCATGTGTTACACACACACACACACACACACACACATTTTTAATGCAGTGACCTCAATGAGAAGAAAAGCAAATTATTTTATGTGCAAGTATGTATCAAAGAATATATGAAACTGAGAACACAACAGACACAGAATGAAATAGACATCAACCTAGAGGACAATGAATGAAGTTTCAAAATGGAAGGAGAAGATGGTTTCTTGAAAATTAATTTTGAACAGCATCATGAAAATGTGAATGGACTGTTGTTGTTGTACTAGAGTTATAAAATAAACAGCTAACCTTCATGGGTCATCATAAGTTTTATAGCTTAAATGGACTAAGTGACCAACTTGAATATGGGTACTTGTGCAGTATTTGAGATAACCTTGACCCACTCATTTTTATTTGGAAGCTTGAGAAATGCTGAGACAACAATGTATTCATTTACTTCTTTCTCCCTCTCCAATTATGCCCTTTTCACACAACATAGAGCCTTTGTTTGAGTTGTGCCTGAAATATCGATCTCCTCTCTCATACTTGCTTCCCTCTCATCTCCTTCCCAAGACTGCAGAAGTTTCCAGCTAGAACAAGTAAGTGTCCCTGCTCACTTCCACCTGGTTGAAAAGCCAAGAGCAAATGTGGTCAGAGCACTGGTTCACTCTTTGGTGGGTCACTAAGCAATGTGTTCTTGTAGAACTCTGGATTTTTTTTTTTAATCAATGGTGGCCTTAGGTACAAAGAGGACATGGCTGTACTATACTATTGCTCAGAAATGTTTGGTGCCCCTTCCTCTGAGGGCAGCATACCTTCCCAGTCTATTGTGCTCAGGCATGCCAGGTGGTTTGCCTTGGGTCTCTGGGATGTGAGTAGAAATGGTGTGTGTCACTTCTGGGCAAAAGCTTTCAGAGTTAGCATGTCAATTGTTATATGCCCATTCTCCTGTCTCTCCGATCATGGAAATGGGAGTTGAGATGGGATCTCCATTAGCCTGGGGTCCTGAGTGATTACGAGTGTAGCCCCGGCCAGCACCAATGGAACATATTGTATGAGCAAGAAATAAACTTTATTGCTTGAAACCACAGATATTTTGGCACTGTTACCACAGCCTAACCTAGCAAATCCTGACTGATACGGTGACAAGCAAACGAAGTGTGGAGTTAATGGAATGTGGCTGTTATCACTCACTGGAAATAGCTAATCTGCAGATGGCACGTAGTGCAGACGTGGTCATATTTTTAGATCCTGTTTGCAATTTTGCAGAGAAAGATAAAAGAGAAGATGTATAAATATTAGGCCTGAGAAAAAAGTAAAAGATAACTACAACAACAATCTGGTCAGTCATAGGAAAAATGAAGTTCTAGCTTATGTACCTTATGTGCATGCGTTTTAAATTTTTTACCTACAATATCAATAGATAAGAAGTTTCTAATTAGATTTGAGCAGATGCTCTGAGCTTTCTGTGGCCCCAGCAAAACAATATGCAGAGGAAAGATCTTGATGTCTATTATTCTCATCCTTTCTATTAAAAGATCCTTATTTCATTGCTATCTCCCCAATCAGAGATTTTTATGCTAAATTTATACACAAATATTAGGTTAATTTCTCCCAATGCCAGTTTTTGTACAGAAGGATTTAGTCCAATGTTGATTATTTGGTTTGGTATTTTTAAAAGTTTGCATCTCATTTTTGGAGCATCTCATTTTGCCTTTGGCCTCTGGGATGTGAGTAGAAATGGTGTGTGTCACTCTGTGATATGTTGGTAACTCAGTCATTTACCTGTTAAGCTCCAGTTCCTTATCTACAAACTGGAAATAACAATAGTTGTCATACCACATTATAGTTTTACTGCAGTGCTTTGTAAATTGTAGATTTTATATACATGGTGGTTATTTGCTATTGGCTGTCTCACTAAAGTCATGGCTACTATTAGTGCTTGCTATTTGCAAAACTAATTAAAACATTGTATATTAGAGTATTATGGCAATATACATCTTGCAATACTTAAAAGGTTGGGAGGAGGTATTTTTGCAGTCCTCTAAGTCCTCCTTTCCCTCTGTCCTTTTTCTCCCTTTCTCTTTCTCCTTCATCTGCTCCCTGCTCCCTCCTGAGAAGAGACCTTGGTGCTTAGTTGACGTGTGCCTTCTGCTGTGCACAGGGAGAGTATTGGGAAGGCGAGGAATAGAATTTAAAAGCAGGTTAAATTACTTTTAGTGGAAAAGGATGAACCTGGGAAAATGAGAAAACCCAGCAGGTGTGTGTGTGTGTGTGTGTGTGTAGGGAGTGGGCTGAGAAACAGAGGGACAGGGGAAAGAAGGCACGGGGTTTGCCATGGCAGCTTTGGGGAAAGATGAACAGCAATTGCTTTTTGGAAGTTCTGTTGTGTCATGCAGCTCAAAGCCCTAGTCTCCGGCTTCTCCAGAGACTTTTCAAAATTCAGTTTTTCAAGTTCTAAAAATTGTATCCTTTTGGTATTTTCTTTCTCCGTGCATTACATATACTGAATAGATTACTTTTGGGAGAACTGACAGTCTTCCCATTCAAGGGCAGAGTATGCATATTCATTTCTGCAATTTTTCTTTTCCTTATTTACTTCAGTTTAAGTTTTCTTCATACATTTTTGCATATCTGGTTAATTTGAATCAATTCTATCCAAATTTATCTCTAGATATTTTATATTTTTGCTACCCTTGTCAAGGGCATTTTTCCTTCTATGATATTTTCAAAGAGTTTGCTGTTTTCCTGTAGAAATAATAGTTTGTGTTATCATACACCCGGTCACTTTACCTGTTTCTCATTGTTTGAAATTGGCTGATTCTACTAAGCTTTTCAGGTATGCAATTATATTATCTGCAGGTAATGGTAATGTTATTTTCTCCTTTTTAATTTTTATAATTTAATTTTATTCTCCTAGCTAATTGCATTGGCTAGTACCTCTGTAACAATCTTAAAATTATGTCGTATCAGTGGACATCATTGACTTTTCCTGCCTGTATTGGTAATATTTATAGCAATTCTTGGATGCTGCTGTCTGGATTGAGATGTATATCTATTCCTAGCCATGTTTCTCTATATCTCTATCGATGAGGAAGCATTTTTGTATTTGTACAGAAATTAGCATATCAACTTGTCCCCTTTTGCTTGAGGATTTCCTGGTTTTAAACTGAAAGTTGTGTCCTAGGAAATGCCTCAGGCCTACACAAACTGGAATGAGAGCAAATATAAATCTTATCTGATTTCTTTTCAGCTTCTCTTTTATGACTTTTCAATTTGACTTATCAGTATGATTAATTACATTTATATATTTTGTAATATCAAGCTGTCCTTTTGTCTTGGCATGAACTTCAATTAATCATGTTATGTTAGTTCTCCAATTGCTGGACTCCATTTGCTAATGTTTCTATGTTAGGTGTTTTTTTGTCAACATAAGGGAGATCAGTCTGTGGTTTTCTTTTTTTGTGTATTATATTTATTGAATTTTGGTATCAGTGTAGTGGTGACTTCATAGAAAGCATTTGGAATATTCATTTCTTTTTCTGTGTTCTGCAACAATTTAAATAGCACTGGCTTTGCTATGTCTTAAAGTTTTGGTAGGTTTTCCCTGGGAAACCATCTGGACATGGTGTTTTTTGTGGTGGGTAGCTATTCAACAATCTTTTTCTATTTTTTTCCCTTTCTTTGAGAGTAGCCTATTTAAATTGTCTGTCTCTGTGGAGTTCAGTTTTGGTAATTTGTGTCTTACTGGACATTTTTTTTCCCTTCAGGTTTTCAAATTATTTATGTAGAATTTATCAAAATCATCTATTATTGTTTTAATACATCCTCTATATTTTCATTGTTAGTGCTTTACACCTTTACCCCTAAGCTTATTATTTTCTATTTTATTGGATGTCTTTTCCTTCCTGAAAATATTTTCTCTTTCTTTTATCTCTATGTCCCTTTGTGTAATTTCACTGTTTTTCTATTTCATAATTTATGGAATACTGGTTTTATTTATTCATTGCATCCTTCTGTTTTACTTAGGCTTATTTTTTCCTTTTTTAATAACTCCTTGGGAATGCATACATAATTTGTTTTCTTCGCCCTTATTTATAACACAAGTGCTTAAGATTATGATTTTTTCTGAGACTCTAGCTATAGCCCATAGATCCCAACATGTGGTGTTTTCAAAAGCTTTGTCATTCATTCCTAGTGTAATTGCATTGTAATGAGAGAACGTTTGGATATAATTCTACTTTAGGGTGCTTTGCCTTGTCATTTCTGTGATTCTGCAGAATCCAGGGAAATTCTCCCAGCCAGCTTACCTACCCCTTCCTCATCCAAAGATCGGATTATTAATTTCTCCCCTCAGGGTTTACAATTTTCTGCAGTTGGCTGCTCTTCCTCACCTATTGTAGCTCAGCTTTACAGATGTTCCCTCACTCTGCCATGAATGGGGTTGGTTCTGTCTCTCCTCTGGTTGTCTTGAGGGACTTATAAGAGTAAAGGGGGTTGGACATTCCTTGACTCTGCCATCTTCTAACTGGCAGTCTCAGGCCTGTTGCCATTCTAGATTGTTCTGGAAAGGTTTTTGGGAAGTCTTCTATTCCACACTTGTGCCTCCAGTCATCCCATTGAACCACTGCTCAGATGTCTGCCCAGCATGGTCAGAAGGAGGCCAGCATGTGTTCACTCACCCCAGATCCAGTTCTCTCTGTCCCTCCTCCCCACTAATGCTCTACCTTTCTCTCCTTGTTTCTGCTCAGCACCTTCTCCTGTTTCACCTATTCCTGGACCAGCCCATGATCCTGTCAAGATGATTATGGATTTTTCCATTTTACTTCCAAATGTACTTTGAGACTGATCTGCTTCTGTAGAATCATCACTATTTAAAGTAAAAGGCCCATTTCCTTCTAAATGTTGAATCATTTGGGTGTCCAGAAAGTAAGTTCATTTCAGGACCTTGATAAAAGGCCAGTCCTTCCCTCTCATGGTGTGTTTGCATGTGTGTGTGCACATGTGTGTGTCTGTGCACATGTGTGTGTCTATCAATGCCCAACTCATGTTTCCTTAGCTCTCCCTCATGTTTCCTTGCACACAGTCTCTGTATACTCCAGGGACTTCCTGTGTCTTGTTGCCGTTGCTGGCAGATATCCTAGGCTGCAGAAGCACACCAATCCTTGGCTGTACACAGTGGGTAAATGCTTCATGGAGCAGCAGCCCTCAACCAATGTTGGGGAGCAACGGTGGATAAACACTGGGTCAATTTTAAGGCATACTCGATAGAATATCCCAGAGGCTTCCTAGTAGGATGGAGCCCTAGTGACCCACAGTGGTAATACACTTGTCAGCACACCTTCTACTGGCTTTCTAGACTCACTTACCCACCCTTGTCTGTGCCTTTGTGGGATCATCTTTCCCCAGAACTACTTGCATCCTAATGCTAACTTCAAGATCAGCTTCTGGAGCAACCTGGGTTTGTGTGTGAGTGTTGTTACAGCAGCACAACCAGGTCTGCATCACAGGGTTAGCTTTGGGAAAAACTATGATAAACTCAACTCACTTATCACCTTTGCTCCCCACCTCTATCCATCTTCCAATACCTGGTATGTTCCACCAGTTTTTCCTTAAATGTTCCTGATTTTAGGAATTTTTATTCACTTACTATTTTTCTTTAAGAGTGGGTTCATTTATCCAACATGATGGAAATAAACATATAATATGTACAGGAGATTCTATTGAGGCTTAATATGTACAGGTGATTCTATTGAGGGAAAGAACCAGATATTGTTCTGCTTCCTGGAGATTATAGACTAAGAGAGGCTATCAATACCAACACACACACACACACACACACACACACACACACACACACACACCATGATTATCTCAGGTATCTTGTCATAGTCCAGGAAGGCTGACCAATACACCTCTTCAACTGAAATTTCCTTTGCCTGTTCTGGGCGTTCACTTGCCCTCTGAGGAATAAAAATGGAGGGATTCTTATGAATCATATATGAATTATCAGCACAGGCACAAATCACTGACATGTATGGAACAAGTAGTTTTGAGGCTGAGGACCCCATTTTGATCTAACTAACCATTTGGTTCTCCTTTTTACTTCCACTTATTAGTAATTTTCAAATGTATTTTAAATACAGTGAAAAGAAAATGTGTATCAGCTACATTGCTGCTGGTTCTTCAACAATGTGTGATGGTGGCTGTGACTGTCATAGTCACAGAGTTTTATCATTCCTCTACAGCAAAGAGCCCTACAGGAAACCGTCCTTCTCAACACCTTTTGATTCACCTGTGACTGTGCTCACCCTATTCTTAGCTCCTCACCAGTGTCACTTCTGTATCTGCCTCTTGCATGCTGGTGATATGCAGGCCTCTGTCCTTTGCTCTCTTTTCATGTGGAGCTCCAAGTTCTCCCTAGTGATCCTGTTCAGGTACCTGATAAGAATCATCACTAGCATTCTGTATTTGCCCATGTCTGTGATTTCCTGACCTGAGTTAGACAATTGCCTAAGTCATCTCCCCACCCGATCAAAATCATGGTCCCTAGAGTGGAACTCACATGCTGTTCTGTACTTGCCCAGGCCAGACCCCCATTTCACACATAGCCTGCTCCTGACACTAAAGTTTGAAACCTGGACATCACTCTGAGTGTCACCCTTTCCCTTGCCCAGCATCTCATTAGTCACAGATTCCATAACCTGTGCCTCACAAATTTCTTTTCCTTCCCTACCCTCCTCCTTCCCCTCATCACTACTACCCAACCCAGCCAGGTTCATCATCATTTCCCAGACACTTAAAAAACCCTTGAACTCATCTTCTTTCCTGCAGTCTCTTTCTGTACCCCGAGCCTATCTTCTATTCTTTGCCAGAGTTATATCATAGCAAATTCTGGAAAAACCAAAGGATGTTGTGCCGGGTTACTATGATTAGATAGTAACCAAAACCCTCCATCCTTAACCCCCTGGATATGAGACACAACTGCAAAGAAATCAGAAGTATAGAATAAGCCTGAGTTACAGAAAAATAAATTATCATTGTAACACCCTGAGATGCAAACTGGCGTGCTCATTGTTCAGTATCTTTGTCTTCACTAGAGAGCAAGGCCATGAGGGTCCCTGTCTCACTCAGATGTCTGACACTTGGGTCTGGGCACACCAGGTGCTCAGCACACACTGGTTGGATTGCTGATATGCATCAAGCACCTTTCTGCACCAGCACTCCTGGCTCGGGTCAGTGAGAGAATCCTTGAAAAACTTGCTCTTTTATTTTGGACAGGACTGGGTTAGGACTGAGATAGGCAGTTAGAGGGGGTAGAAGTAAAGGAAAGTGGAGGCAGGGGGAAGGGGGGACTATGCCAGGGCACTGGAATTCTGTGAGTGTAAGAATCAAGGACTATTATTCAAGCCCCTCAGACAGGAGCACAAACTGGACACTTCAGTGGCTTGGCTCTGGGGCTGGCTAGGAAGAACTGCGACACAGCAGAGCAAGACCCAAATTGTTTATTCTTCCTCATTGTGTGGGAAGGAAATTATCCTTGGCTGAGCATATACTGTGAGCTGGAGCACGCAGTACTGGCTAATACTAATTAGATGGGGCAGGCCAGCCGAAGTGGCCTTGCCAACAAGCTGTGCCTTGGCCCTGGCAACCACTACCTTGTCTAGTGAAGCTAGTGGCAGCCCAGGGAGCCTCAGTTCTCCTCAGGACCTCTAGGTAGTGGGCGGGGAGCTGGAAACACCATTGTGACTCCTGTTCATTATCAGCCTTCCCCGGTAACTTCTGGGCTTCCTGGGTAGATATACCTTTTTGCTCACCATCCAGAAAGAGATGAATGAAGAAAATTGTCTTGCTTTTTTACTTTTTTTTTCCTTGTCTTTACAAGCTGGCCAATTTGTTTAAAAGCTGTCACCTTCCTGAATCTTAAAGTGGCATCCCTTGCATTTTCAATGGCTTGCTTTTCAATAGGCTTTTATTTGCTATGCAGAAGGTTTGCCACCGAGGTAGTAGAATACATCTTTAAACTGTCAGGTTCCAGGCTGTGAAGAACATCCAGACACTTGCGTTTCACGGAAGCCAGTTGCCAGCATTCTTTTCTCACGGGATATGGTATAAGGAGCAAGTGAACAGATCACTCCATGACGTCACAGGAAGGTGTAGGCAGAGTTCCACAGGTAACTGAGGTACTTCGATAATTACCATGCATCAGAGACTACAATTTGAAGCAGAATACCTGACCTGCCCCCACTTGTAAGGGACGCTGCTACAGCCCTGCTCTGATCTCTGTTAGCAGGCCAGTTGTCAGGGTTGGGAGTTGATCGCTCCTAGCTGATTTCTGCTCAGAATTGCCATCAGTGGAACAGGAACCTTCTCAACTCCAGCATCTTAGCTTGCATCCATAATATCTGCTGTGGAGCTGCCAAAGAACAGTCCTTGCTTCAAGTGGGAACCAGCTCTGTGGTATGCTTCATGCTCCACACAAAGCTCCCTGAGGATCTTCTGAAGCATGGTCCCCACAACCACAGCCTCACCTACTTCCTTCCCTTGTACCATCTTTATTTCTCTATTGCCTTTCTCCTGGGCACTCCCTCTCAGTAAACCATGGGCCACAAATATCCCTCTTGTGTCCCGTCTTTAGGGCACCTGAACCAAGAGCCCACCTATAACTTATCAGCAAGCAATTGGTTGCTTCCCAAAAGAAGAAGAAAAACATCCACCCAAAGGTCAAAGTGGAGGAGCACACTAATTAAAGGGCACAAGAGGAACGATGAAGGCTTAGGGAAGAACTTCTTCATCCTTTCCCCTTATTTTGATTCAATGTATCAGCAATTTTGGAGCAACCAATCCCCCACTTTTGGACATTCTGATTATTTTCAAAATTTAATCGTTATAAATAATGCCTCAGTGAATATTCTCAAACATAAATTCTTACTGAATCTCAACAAGGACATTTTTTTTCCCCTTTTGGTTAAATTTGGACAAGGGAAATTACCAAGACCTGAAAGGTACAGGTGGTTTCTAGCTTCTTCATATCCAATTCGTTTAGAGAGGGGCTAACAACTCATTCTGCTATCTGTCTCATGGGAAGTTAGTCTACTTCACAATTTTGCTTTCATTATGACTTTTTAGAAAATCTTTCCGCTTTTAAAGGAAGATGATTTCTAGTTTTAACTCAGTTTTCTTTGATTACTTATTAGACGGCATATTTTTCACCTGGTTATTAGGAATTTTACTTTCCTTGTCAATTGTCTATATACATCATTACTCATATAGTTCTGAAGGGCCATTCTTATTTTTTGTAGTAATTGCCCTATTAAATAAACTGTTATAGTGTACTGGGCATGGATTGAAGTGCTTTACATATATTATTTTTTATAGTTTCATTATATAATTGTAAATATAATAAAGCATAGTAGTTGCTATGCAATTTTAATGTTTGTTATGTAATTATCAACAGGTCACTACTAGTTCATGTGACTCCTTAATACAAATGAGAAAGTATGCATATTATTCTAGAGAGGAGCAGTTCTGTTCTGGGCCCTATGGCTTGGGGAGTAAAGTGAGCTGGATTTTAACTCCAACTTGCTCCCTTAGTGATGCTCCCTTGTGCAATGAACAACCTGTCTCAAAATAATGCTTTGCAGTGGGTATTAATCTCCATTTTGTAGATAAGAAATTAAGGCTCAGGCTGTTGTTAAGTTGATTTCAGGGTCATGCACCTGTGAGTGGGCTGACTGGAACACAGCCTGGGGTATTTGAAAACCCAAACTAGGCTGTGGGGTGCAGCTTGGTGGTTGAGCACTTTCCCATCATGCCCAGGCCTTGGGGTTGATCCTCAGTACAGTGCACAAAAACAAAACACTGTCCCAGAGCTGGAACTAATTGTGGGACTATGCTGCCTTATGCCTCATGATACCTGACATGGTGACAATTTTTTTCTTACTTTGAATTTTAATTTTTCAGGCACAGAAGATTTAAATGTTTATGAAAGCAAACCAAACAATTGATCTTTTCCTTCATGTTTTTTTTTTTGGTAAATGTTTTTGTTTTCTTCTTTTATGCTTAGGAAGTATTGATTATTTTCATGATGGATTTAAGTGTTTCATTGGACTTGCTACTCCACACTATGAGTAACTTCAGTTAAAGACCAACACGGTATTTCAAAGTCAGTGTAACCTTGCCGAGTGTTTCTGCAGGTTCCTTCTGAGAGCTACCCAGTTTTTGCCTGAGCAGGTGGCCCCACATCCTTCTTAAAAGCCATGCTTCCTGAGTAGATTTGCAGGTATACTTGTGTTCTTGCATAACACGCCATGCTAGGAATAAAGTAGCCTCCTTTAGTACAACTAAATTCAGAATCAACAAAGTTTAAAACAAGAAAAGAGCTTTCTGGAGACCAGGGGGCTGGAGTAGTGTCCCTGATGTTTGACTTATCTCCGAGGACATCTTTTGCTATGTCCAGTCACACCTCAATGAGAACTTGGAGAGTGAATTGTTCTTTCCAACTCTGACCCAAGCACTTTGCTGATCTGTTCTCTAGATTTTGCTAGAGATGGCTCCGGTTTTGAAGAGATCTTTACTAAATAATTTAAGTCCAAAAAAGAGAAGTAGTCAGGATATATATATCACGAGACTACATCACAAGAATTTTCAGACTTTCCATTCCACCTGTACCAGCTGGCCTGAGCTACCTTTGCACCTGCATGTTCAGGAGAGCAGAACTTTGCTGATACTTGCCTGGAATTCAGCTTGTAATTCTTCCAGTTTGAAGGAGTAGATTATGGGAGAATGCATTTGTGTCTCTTATGTAAGCAACAAGCACAGGTTTCTAGTAATTAGGTGTATATACAGGTTTGGAGATCAGATGCCTGGAGCAATGATATAATCTGGAGAGTCGGTAGTATATGGGTAGTAATAAGAGGCATGGGTGTGAACTAGGTCACCTAGGATGACGTTTAGAGAGATGAGAGCTCAGGATCTATTCCTGGGGAATGCCAACTTTAGAAGGAGCCAGGAAAGAACTTTGAGAAGGAACACCTAGGAAGATAGAGGAAAATCCAAGAGTATGATATGTTAAAAGCCAAGAGAAGGAAGGTGTTTCAAGGAAGGAATGGTGTTATTGAGTGGAATGCTGCTGGGAATTCTAGGAAGATGAGGACTGAAAACTGAGCATAGAGTTGCCAACCTGAAAGTTATTAATGGCCTTAGCAAGAATAGTTTTGACAGAAACCCAAATGGGTTGAAGACAAGTGAATAAAATTTATGTAACATGTATAGATGACTATGTAAAATTAGGTATAGATCTGTAATTTAGGTAGAATTTTTCTAAACAGGAGACTCTAGGTTTAAATGCTATTGGGAAGGATTTGATGGAGTGGGAGAAAGAAGGGCACTGCTTGATTGGACTTTCCAAATGCCACCATAATATTCCTTGTAGAGAGAAATGCAAATGTGCAGATAATAATTTCCAGTTTAAAGTCCATGGAGCTTCTTCTTGGCCTTCAGGGTCTGGTTCATGTATCAGCCTGGCCTTTATGACTTGGCCACCCACCCCTCACCTCTAACTCTGGCCACTTGCTTACTAGAATGCTTGAATGAGGACCCAAGTTAATTATTTCATGATTTGCTACCTTTGTACATGCTATTCCTTATACCTGGAATGTCTTCTAACATTTCTTTTGTATCCAGTTTATTTCTACTTGTATTGATTATCTACTTCTGTGTAACAAATCACCCCACATCTCAGTGGTTTAAAATAATAAATGTTGGTTGTCTCACAGTTTTAATGGTCAGGAGTCTGGGAAGAGTTTAGCTGATAAGTTCTGGTTCAGGCTCTTTCCCCAGGTTGCAGCCAGGTTGTCAGCTGAAATTGTAGTCATCTCAAGGGTTGGTTGGGGTTAGAGAATTGTTTCTAAGCTCTCTCACATAGATGTTGGAAGGCTCAATTCCTTGTTGGTTGTTGACTGGAGGCCTGAGTTCCTCAACACGTGAACCTTTCCATAGGGCTGTCTGAATGTCCTCATGTCTTGGTATTTGGCTTATCCAGAGTATGTTATCCTAGGGAATGTGAGAGAGAAGCCAAGTGAAAGATCAAGAGGGAAGGTTTTTGCCTTTTTTATGTAGGCTAACCCTGGTATAATGTAGGAGGAGAGTATTGAAGAATATAAATACAAGGAGGTAGGACCATCTTGGAGGTGGGCTGGATACTATTTATTTCTTGAAATTCAGTTCAAGATCCCATTAATAAAGAAAAAATTTTTGATACTCTCAGTCTGATTGGATGTCACTTCTCTCTGCTCCTATTGCTCTTAGAGCATCCTCCTTCCTTTAGGATGAAGAACATGGGGCCATCATTGTTGAATTACTTGCCTGCCACTCCAGCTAGTCACCACAAATAACTTTGCCTTCCAGGAATAACTCCTGTCTCCCTCCACAGAAACAATAATAACCCAAGATTATCTCAAAACTATAACATTTATCAGGAATCATACAAAAGGAGCCAATATTTATGGAATACTTACTTTGTGTTAGTTACCATGTCAAGGGCTAAACTTGTCTCGACTCTTTATACCTCTATAAGAAATTTTATTCGATATTTTCTGAAACGGTTGTAGAGTTGCAGCTTTGCTTGTACTTTCATAAAACATAAAATCCTATAAAGACCCAAGCCCTTTCCTCACTGGGTTTCCATTGATTTTCTCTTCCTTGACTGAGCACTGATTGTCCTTCTTCCCTTGACCACAGTCCTGTCTTCCCGGCAGATTCTCATTGCCTCTTTTTCATGTATAGAAGTCAAAGATAAAAATCAAATGAAATTTCCCGACTGCAGGAAAGCAAAAAACAAAATACAAAAATCACTGCTGCTGTCTACTACAGGAACAATGTTAAATACACATTGTATAAAAATGAAGGCCGAGACAGTGCCTTCCTGCCAGAATACCCAGGGCTCTCACAGCTATATTATCAGGGCTTTTAGGAGCGAGGCCCATAATGGGAACTAGTCAGTTCAAGGGCATTTATTGAACATTCAAAGCGATGGGTGCAGACTTCAGGGAGGCTTGCTTGCCCTCACCTTATTCCTGGTTTCTTCAGCACCTCAGGCTGCGGAGCTTTTATTCACCTTCTATATGAAACATTCTTCCCCAACCACCTTAGAATCTTCATTTATTTGTTTGGCTTTGTGTGGCGCTCATAACAGCCACTGTAACAATGGCAACATCATACTTGTGTTTTGGAACGTTAATTCTGTTTGCCAAATCTCGACTATTTGAAGTCTGTCAACTTCTTGCCATCCTCACTGCCACCCCACCCCTACCAACCAACCTTCTCACTTCGGCCCTCATGGTGGAAAGAGCCACCTTCTCAACAGTTAACTGGATTAGGTTGCTTCCAAGGCTTCTCAATCTATGCAGGTTAGAATCCAACCGTTTTTCTATGACTCATAGGGCTCTCTGCATCATCCAACTCAATCCCACCTGCCACCTTCACTATTTCAGTTTCTAGGACAGTGGAACAAACCACTTCAAAATGTAGTGGCTCGCAACAGTGACAGTCTTTTATTGTTTACTTCTGCTCCTTTGAGCATTAACTGGGACAACTGCAGATTTTTCCCTCAGCATCCAGTTACAGCCATACAATGGCCATGGAAGTTTCTGGCCTCATACTCAGCATTCCACGTTACACAGAATAGGGAACTTCTCTTCTCCCAGTCAAGGAAGGAAAGTGGGCTTTACCACTTGCCCAAGTGGAACCAATCACTGGGGCCAGAGATGTATTGGCTTAGGACCCAGAGGGATGGACTCACCCCCAGAGCTGGGAATGAGCTCAGTGCCACCCAAACTGCTGGGCTGGTGGTTCGTGCAGGCAGGAGGAAATAATAGAAGAGGTATGCACAGGTGTTCTTTCCTGGTGCTTTTAGAGCATCTTTTGATCCTTAGCACATCACCTAAAAACATTAGGAAATATCCCTCTCTGGTCTGTCTTTCCCATAAGACTATAAGTTCTTTGAGGGCAATAGTCTTGGACACTTGATCCACCACTGTGTATGTGCCTAACCTCATGCCTGGCATGTAGCATAGCAGATATTCCAGTAAATGTTCATAAAACTGAATTCAAATAAAAAGAAACAGAATTTGGATGCCAAGGATTTCTGATCTCCCTATCTCAAATGGGGAGATATCTTAATGGGCTCCATTTTTATGCAGAGGCTGGAACCACCTCTCAACCTGCTACATTTTCTTCTTATTTGGTATTTCCTAACGGACCCATAGGCTTTACCTCCTGCCTCCTTGGTCCTGTCCCCGCTCCAGTCTTCAGATTGTGTGATGATTTCTGCCTGTGCTTCCCGCTTGGGTGGAGTCGGCTTGGTCTGCCTTAGGATGATCATCTCTGGAACATCTGTTTCCAGGAATGTGCTGCATTTTAATTGCATCTTAAAAGCAGAGTCGTCCTGTACTTAGTTACCTTTGGGGGATTTGGTGTGGAGTACTGTTGATTTATTTATTATTCATATCCTACTCACTTCTGATGGAAAACTACCTTGAAGCTGCCGATGAGCAGTGAGACAGTGTTCCAGAGAAGAAAGAGTTCTGGGCTTGGATTTTAATTCTGGTTGTTTGTAACTTACTTTGTGACCTTCTGCAACTCGTTTGATCTTTGTGGGGCTTGGTTTTTCTCTTCTATTAAGTGGAGGGCTGAAGGTATGTGAGTAGACAGTTATTTGGGAGGTGGTGCCCAAGATTCCCTTTTGTACCATGTTCCATGATACTATGAGTATGGAAGTATCTGAAACCTTGTTTGATATGCACAATTACAAGACAGCAAGCTATGGAAATGGCCTGTGGAAATGCAGTAGGAGAGCTCCCTTGCTTATGAAAAGTAGTCTTTTTAGCTATTCTGCACCAGTGGCATATCTGTGTTGATTGACAGGATGCTTCAGGAACCCACCCATAATGCTGGCATTAATAGTAGTGCTAGCGTGTCAGGCCTGGAACTCCTTGAATGTGATCTGACTTTATTGTTTTCTCCCCTGCTTTTGTTTTTAATAATAATGACACACCCCAGATAGATAAAGACATTTTAATAACGCTCTTTAGCAAAAATGTGTTCTGGCACCTGCATCATTGCTGATAGCCGAGAGCATCCATACCATTTTCAGAGATCATGCAGAGAGGAAGCCGACTTAGCTTCTAAAGCAAAGTTATGACTATAATTTTCCTCAATTGCAGTCTAGTCTCATTTGATTTGTGCTCAAGGGTACTTCAATTGGATTGATTTCCACCAGTTGGAATATCTTGCTACAGCTGGAAGCCTGAAATGGAACTCACTCTGCTGATTTTATTAGAAACCAAATGTGTTTGGTACCTAAAGTGGCCAAGCAGTCTGTCTCTGGATTTGAGGAGAGTCATAGGATAGGGTGGGTGGACATCGACCTGAAATCGTATAGCACTTTACCTTGAAGACAGGATATCCTCCATGTATTTATGGCTTTTCTCTTTTGACAATAATTCTCAGGCATCACATATATAATTTTCTTTTTTTTTCCAGCCTGAAACCAGTGATGACCATTATAATGAGAGAGTAGCTGACATGAACATTTGTCTGCGAGAAATACCTATAATTAGGTGTGTTAATTAGTCAGCATTTTGCCTTGTTTCTATTTTTACCCCAAGACCAGTATCCTCACAAACATTTTTACCACAAGTTTCTTTGTGCTCTTTCTTGCCAAAAGTTTGCAAAGTCCATTTTTATCTATGATTAAATAAAAAAGAATGCCCTGCACTGTTCCCAAGCCCCTTGTATCTCTGGCAAGCAAAGAAAGTCATCTATCAACTCAAGATAGTCCTTAGCACCAGGCTGCTGGCATCGTTCAACAGGACAGTGGGTGACCAATTGAGGTGCCCTGAACCGGCATCTGGTGGATGCTTCCTTTTTTTCTTCTTATTTTGTAATAGAGAAAACGGATGCCAATATAGATTTGTATTTATGAATCTTTTGTCACTTGTCAGGATTATTTTCCTGTTCATCTAAAGTTGTATAAATTCATCCAGAACATTAAATTCTTAAATGTAGTTTTATTCCCCTGAATCCACAGTAAAGGATTTACAAAAGAGGAAAAAGAAAAAAGAATTACGGTACATAATGGAAAATGATTGATGAAAACATAGAGCCATGCAGGATATATATTTTAAGAAAAGATTTCCAAAGAAGAATCTATCATGGCAGGCTTGAAATGTGTTTACTCTGTCACAGAAGTTCTAAACTGTAAAATCAAGATGCCTGCTTTTTTTTTTTCCTTTGAAAAATATTCTATTTGGGATATAAAACCACAAGTATTTTTCTTAATAGTGCTAGCTGATGAGAAAACTAGCAAACAATAAAAAAAAATCCCTAACTTACTTCTTGAAGCAGTGGGGATGTAGAGAGTGCAGGAGGAGAAAACAATGTCTTTCTCAAATGCCATGTGATAATAATCTAGCTTTTTGAAAACAGAAGGAGAAGACTACCAGGAGAGGTGGCAGAGGTGTGTTTTGGTCAGTATGGGCTGGTTACACTGAGATGACCAAGGACCCAATATTTTAATGGCACATGATGACAGAGATTTCTTTCTTGTTGGTACTACGTAGCCATGGTGGGTTGACATGACACTATGGCACATCATCCTTGCCTCTGGACTCAGACTGACGAAATAACTTCTATCTGGGACACTCCTAGTTATTTGAGGAAGAGGATAAAGAGAACATGACTAACCACAAGCTGGCTCCAAAGCTTCTGTCTGGGAGTGATAGCTTCAATTTCTTCTCACATTGTATTGGCAAAAATAGATCATTTGGCTGGGCATGGTGGCACATGCCTGTAATCCCAGCAGCTCAGGAGGCTGAGGCAGGAGTATCACAAGTTCAAAGCCAGCTTCAGCAAAAGAGAGGGGCTAAGCAACTCAATGAGACCCTGTCTCTAAATAAAATACAAAATATGGCTGGGGATGTGGCTCAGTGGTTGAGTGTCCTTGAGTTTAATCCCCAGTAATCCTCCCCTGCCCCCCAAAATAGATCATTTGGCTATGCCAAAGATATAAGTTGCATGGTCCTCTAGCAGAGAGGGTCTCAAATAAAGGGACAATTATATAGTCTACAAACAACTATGAGAAATGATCTCCCAGAAATCTTGTAGAGGGAGCATCATTGGTTGAGCCCTGTTGCTGCTTCTGAAACCTGGCCCAGTGCTGTGCCAAGACCATCCCTCTTATGGTGTGTTGTGAATCCTAACACAGATCCATTCTTGGGAGCCAGAGAACTCCTTGGTTAGCTAACTCTGGTCCAAGGACTTCTCCAAGCTTCCTCAAACCTTCCTCTGACTGCATAGTGATCCAGGATGCTTCCATCCACCTTCACTCAGAGTCACACTCACATCACCGTCTGCTGGTTCTCATGTCTTCTCTGGCTTCCACCCTATTTTCTTTCACACAGACACTTTGCCTAATGAAGTCCACGTATGTTCAATCCTTTCTTAACAGAGTCTACCAAAGAATACTCTACTGCAAACAAACAAACAAACAAACAAAAAAAACACCAACTTATAAGGAAGAAGAAACAAAGCTGAGTAGTTTAGGAATCTCTGGAGTTGTTTGAACCACTTGTACCTATAAATACTTGAATGTCTGGAATAAACATCATAGGAAGGGGTGTCATATGTACTAGTAGGATATGTCTAGATATGGATATCCTGGTTCTGTATTGAATCAGTTGGTCGGAGTGCCTGTTCTTCTCAAAGTCCTTCTAAAGAATTCTGATGGCCCCACTCATGGCCTCCTGATAGAGAAGCAGCTCTTAGAAGCCATGTTTTATACCATGCAATCCAACTCTGTCTAGAAAATTTGGCTCAGAGGTCCAGATTTAAGGGCACTCAATAATAGGTTATAGACAGCCTTCCTATGCAGAGATGTCATGTAGAAAACTCTAGCTACAGGCAATGGTGATTATAGGGGAATCAGCCAAATTCTTTTGGGTTTGAACTGGGACTTGTCTTAGGTTACCTTTCCCTGGAAAAGATGCTGAGATAAGGACTTGGTTGTAAGTAGTTAATTCAGGAGGTGATTCCAGGAATCCTAAGTAGGGAAAGTGTGACATGGAACAGCAAAACCAGAAAATAATGAATGGATCCCACTCCTAGGTGTATAACCAAAGGATTTAAAAGCAGTGTACTACAATAGTGCAGTCATATCAATGTTTATAGCAGCTCAATTCACAATAGCTAAGCTATGGAACCAACCTAGGTGCCCTTGAATAGGTGAATGAGTAAGGAAAATGTGGTGTATGTACACAATGGAATATTACTCAGCAATAAAATGAATGACTATGACTTTTGCAAGTAAATGGATGGATCTGGAGACAATCATGCTAAGTGAAACAAATCAGTCTCCCCAAACCAAAGGCTGAATATTCTCTCTGATAGGTGAATACTGATACACAATAAGGGGGGAGGGGAGTGAAGAATAGAAGTTCAGTAGCTTAGACAAAGGAGAATAAAGAAGTGAGTGGAGATGGGAATAAGAAAGGACATGACTTTCCTATGTTCATATGTGAATACACCACCAGAGAAACTCCACATCATGTACAACCACAAGAATGGGATCCTAATTAGAATAAGTTATACTCCATGCATAAAATGTCAAAATACACTCTACTGCCATGTATATCCAAAAAGAACAAATTTAAAAAAGTAATAATGATTGGTTACCACTGTGAACAGCTGAAGTTCAATACCATCAGGGACCCTTTGAGAGGCTACGGAGGACTTGTGTCAAAATTGTCCCTGAAGAGGACATAAAAGCCAGAGAATTCACTTGCCAAGTTCTGTTCCCTATCAGTTGAGGATTACCACATCTACGGCACTAACTCCTCCACTGTTCTGCCACAGCTGAGTGAGTGTTCGTGAACTCTTGGTGTTAAGTCAAAAGGTGCCTGAGCTGAGGTCATCAGTCCACCTGTGGGTGGACTCTGAGGGTCCTGAGGTGCACTGAGAATCAAGAGGGAAGAGTTCCCTTACAGCTTGGGTGCTCACCTTGATAAGGAAGAGAGGCAGCTTCTCCTCCATGGTTCTCAGTGGGTAAAGAACCATGTGTGTCCATGTGCCTAGGCTGCTGTCACGTCCTTGTTATCTTTGAGACCAGGTCAGTATAGTCCTCACTCTTGTCAAGGATGATTGCACATTTAGGACCTAGACAGCCTAGGACCACATAATCCACTGATTACCTTAAAATATATAATTAAAAACTAAAATGTACAATTATCACCTAAGCATGAATAGTTGTATTGGAATCAAGAAGCACTATTCAGCTTCATAGTTAAGGTTTATAAACTTCACCTACTTTAGGAGACAGATGGGGACAAAAGAAGGTCTTATTCTAAAGTGACATTTGTTTACCAGGAATAGGGTTATTCAGGACAGCTCCTCCCCCAACAAGTTTGTCCTAAAGGTCAATAATGACAGTGTTTTAAAAAACTTTGTCATCCTCTCCCTTCCTGGTCACGAATACAGCATTGCACCATGAAAATAGTCCAAGCTTCCTGAACCTAATTTTCATCAAAATGTATTCATGTAGGGTCTCATTCCTACACTGCTTTTCCTAAGGAGCTAGAGGCTAGGAGTGATGTATTATTTGCTTCTATACTGGGACATAGGACTTTTCCTGGAGGACCCTTGAGGATTCTTCCCATTGCATTGGGCTTTCAGAGCAGTAGATAATAAGATAAAGTTAGTAGGGCAAAGAATTTATAGGGGGTTCATATTCATGAAAGCAAAATAATTTGAATCAGGATTGAGCAGTGAGCTCCCTAAGACTGTGATGCAGAGCTAATAGGCTCCGTCAGCCATATGGGCAACTCCTGAGCAAGGACTGCCCATCCTGAGAGTCCTGTGCTGGGAAAAAATGGCTCGGTCCTGTCTTGCTCAGTCCCCGGCTGGGGGGTTTCTCCAAGGAGAGCACGATCTTGGTTTGAAAGTTGAAGCAGACACTGAAGACATCAGCATTTGGAGGCTGTCAGCTATCCATTCTTCTTGCATTAGGCAGCGAGTCGTTTCTCAGAGAGGGATCTGAGTGAAGCTCTTCCAGATCTTAGAAAAAAGGAACAACTGTCTCATGCTGGGAATTTTAAGGCCTGTAGTAAGGCAGAGGAGAGAGAATTTTTTCATGTTCATAAATGTTTCTTCAGGGCCTCCTTTATTCTGGATGTGTTCGCAAAGTATGTGTCTTCTGACACTTTGAACAAAAGAAAAAAGGAGATGCCTTTTCGTTATTGTTGTTGCTTCTTTCCCCATCCTGCATTGTCTCTTGTTGGCTTGTCTTGCTTGGCAGAATATTTAAATCTTACTTATCTTTCAAGGCTCACTTCAGAATGTTATGGTGGGCGAGAAAATATCTGAACATGGGGGACTCTCCCAGAAAATCAGGGACTTGTTTGAAAGGCTTTGCCTTCATATTGGCAGTGCTAGTCCGTCTTGTGGATTTTCTGTGGGTGCAGGAACTGGTTCGGTCTGTTTTGGTGGATTCTTGCCAGCACTTTAACCTATTTTATGTTTCCTGACACAATTACTCTTTAACCTTCATTGATCCCACAGCTTCCTGGGACAAGGTGTGGTCTCAGTGTTCCCTGTGGACATTTTCCTGGGTCAAATCTCTACATTTTAGGGAATAAATTCCTTACTTTACCATGACACTTCCTAACATTTATCTTAATATAGTTAGTGTTTCCCAAAGATGGCTCCAATAATCTCAACCATCCTGCACACTTTTCTAGGATTTTGCCATTCTCCTATCAAGAAGTGAAGTCTAATTCCTTTCCCCTTGACTCTGGATAGACTTGTAAATTTCGTGAATAGGTGATAATAGAAGTGTCTATTTGTGATTTCTGAGGCTAAGTTAGTTTAAGTCAGGCAGCTTTGTGTTCTCTTGGGACGCTCCCTTGGAGTCCAGCCACCATGCTGTGACAGAGGCCAAACATCCCTTTGGGGAGGCTCATGTGGACAGGAACTCAGGCCCCCAGCCCACAGCCCCGCTAGAGTTCACAGCACAACTGCAGCTTGCGGATCCTCTCAGTGAGCTCTCTTGTAAGGATGCTCTGGGCCACAGTCAGGCTGCTGCAGCTGAAAGCACACAAAGCATGGATGAGCCTTCCTCAGAGTCCTGCACAAATTGCAGATTTGTACAGCAAGTAAGTGACTGTTGCTGTTTTAAGTTACTACATGGTTTGTTACCCAACAATAGCCTCAAAACATTCACTGTGTGGTTTCCCCAAAGATGATTTATTTCTTCCTTCTTAGTGACTGATAGGATGGCTAATTCTATTGTATTTATACTGGACAGTGATTACAAGGAAAGATAACTCCGCAGATTAATTTTCAAACAATTGTGTTGCTGACTTTCTAAACACTCTGTTCTGAAGGGGTGGTGGGGGATTCATGTCCTTTTCTCTTCCTCCACTGAAGTCCATAATGTTCCTCTGGTTGTTGTCACTAATGCATGACTCTTAATGGCAAATTTCAAGAGTTATACAATTATGATGGGTACACAGTGTGATCTTTCATGGTGTTTTTCTTCTAAGGATCTCTTAACAGTGAGTACTTATATTTTTTAATCTTTCTTTGATTTCTGTGACATACTGACTTCTAGGAATACTCTCCTCCCTCACTGTTACCTGCCCCACTGTTCCAGATTGCTTTCTATAGAACCCTGTTTCTGAACAGGGGTAGGTTTTTTCTGTTGAGAGGCAAATTACTCTTCCTTTGGTAATTGAAGATGCTCATTAGCATCTGAAAGTCTTGCAGTATAGACTCTGGTTTCAGTTATTTATCCATCCAAACAATATTTGTTGAGCACCTATTCTGATCTGGACTTTGTGCATGAGCTAGTTACAGCAGTGGGAGATGCACGTGGCTCCTCCTTGAACATCTGGTAGGGAACAGAGCTAATTAGTAATTAAAAATTGTAGTGACTGCTGAGAAGGAAAAGAACTGTGGGCCATAAGAGAGAATGATGGGGGATCTTTATTAGAGTGACATTTAAGTTGAAACTGATGGAAAAGTTGCTGTTGGCCAGTTGAAGAGTGGGCTAGGCAGAAAACACAGCATGTGCAAAGACCATGAGTCAAGGAAGGTTCTGGAAATAAGTAAAATGTTGGCAGGGTTGGTAATGGCAGGAATGAGAAAAGGTCAATGAGAGTGAAGGAGAGTGCAGAGGGAACTAGATCATTCCTTTCAAGCTGGTAGTTGGCTTGCCTGCAAGAAGAGGAAGCCAAGAGCTCAATGATCATGTGTTTGTAACTACGTAAAATGACAAGAGAGGCTAGTAAGACTGTATCTAGTTTTAGTGTGCCTAACAATGATATTCTGATTCAGTAGATCTGGGGCCTTGCCTGAGACTCTGAGCTCTGCCAGACTCCAAGGTAATGCCAATTCTGCTGGTACCAGGAAAGCAGTGTGAGAAGCAGGTGTGTAAACCCCCTTCCTCACCTCTCTCCTCACTCAACTCCTGGGCACCTGGTTCCTGCTTTGTGTGTTTAGGACATAAGTCAGTCAGCCCTCCTGCTTTTTTTGTAAGATAAGTTTACCTTTTCTGGTGCAAATATTCTCTTGTTTATCATCGTCTTACCTCCAGCTCAAAATACAATTGATTATCAAGATTTTAAAATTTCTTTTGTAAAGATTAACAAATCTTACCTTATGGTAATCAAACTGTGCACTTCACAATTCAAATAGCGGAGAGGTGGTGATAAGACAACGTCAGAGGAAAGCTTCCTGGCATTTTCCCTGGGACACTAGCTGGATCACTTGGGATAGATAGCAAAAGCAGGATGTGTGGTCATCCTAGAGTAACAGTGTGCCTGTGACGGATGTTCCTGCAATGAAGAGTGGAGTGGGGCCTGAGCGCTCTCTGCTCAGTCTCCTTCCTACACTACTGAAATAGCTGCTGTCCTTTCTCCATCTGTGACACTCTTTTTTGCTTCGGTTTCAAGCTCATCTCCTAGAGGAAACATGTTCAGACTAGTCAGGAGAAGGTATGAGCTTTGGCCCTACCAGGCCCATCCTGAGACCCATCTACCTGGGCTTTGATTTACTTTTAATGATGTAGGTCCTGCTTCTCAGGAGCAGAGCTCTGGTTTGGTGGATGAGTAGGTATGTAACATACGTACTCATAGCCTTGGATAATGGCAGTTGAGTGATGCAGATTACAAAGGAGTTCACGAAAGTTCAGGACAGAGGCCTCTCCATTCCGAGGCCTTGTGGATGATATTATTGCTGCTTTGATATTTATCTAAACTCCAGTCACATTCTTGGACATCTGTTGACTAGTTACTGACTTCCTGAAGTGCTTTTCCAAAGTGAGATGTGGGTTCCAATGGGGGTGCATGAGATCATTTGGGAAGATGTACAGATGATATTATCTTAGCGGTTATGCATTTATTTTAATGAATATTGGGAAAAAGAAGTAACATGTTAAACCTGTGATTGGACTTACTTGATTTCTTTACATAAAGTCAGATTTAAAAAGTGTTTTCTCTGATAAAAGGAGGCTGATTCATAGTGGGGTGGGGGGGGAGCATGAGAGGAATAGATGAACTCTAGATAGGGCAGAGGGGTGGGAGGGAAAAGGAGGGGGCAGGGGGTTAGCAAGGATGGTGGAATGTGATAGACATCATTATCCAAAGTACATGGATGAAGACACGAATGTCAACATACTTTATATAAAACCAAAGATATGAAAAATTGTGCTGTATATGTGTAATAAGAATTGTAAAGCATTCTTCTGTCATTTAAAAAAATTAATTAAAAAAATAAAATAAAAAACCTCCCCAAACAAACAAACAAACAAAAGTGATGCAGTAAGCTGAGGATAAAGCTTAGAGGTAGAGCACTTACCTAGCACGTACTAAGGCCCTGGGTTTAATCCCCAGCACACAAAGTAAAAAAAATAAATAAATAAAAATAAAAATTTCCATAAACTCATTTTAAAGGAACATAGTTGTAAATAATAGTACGAGCTATGAGGAGATAAGAAATCATAAAGGTGATATGCAAATTATGGAATCCTAAGGTATTCAGCACTAACAATTGAAAGTGTTACTCTTCCCAAGAGAAGTGCTGCTTAATGGAGAGAAATTATTTATTTAACACATATTTATCAAAATGAATATAATATGACTTTTGCCCCTGTGGAGCTAATGAGGAAAACAGACCCATAAAAAAATAATCACTAGATAAAAACACCAGCTCATACTTATTATGAACCATCTACCTGTCAGCGTTTTGCATATAGATCATCACATTTCATGTGCTCAAGAATCCTCAAAAATATGTTAGACTTTCATGTCCATTTTACAGATGTGGAAACAGTGGCAGAGAGGTTACAGTGATTTGTCTGAGATCATCCAGTTGGAAGTCTGAGTCATGTGGCCTCAAAGCCATTATGCCTGGCAGCCAGGTGTGCCCAGGGCTCTGAGAGAACAGGGGAGTGAATGGCAGTGGAAGAGTGAGCCCAGGAGGGCCCACCTGGAAAAAGGAGCTCCGAGAATTCCACGTAGCCATTGCACTAAATGCAAAGCAAGGGGATGGGAGAGTGCAGATTGATTTGAGGGATGGTCAGTATCTCAGTGCGAAGTGAGTAGGAGTTTAGGATGAATAGAGGGGTCAGTGGGACATACTTTTGGAACTCCAGGGCCTTCTGTGATGAGAGAAAAGAGAGGATCTGGTTTGGGAGTATCTTAGTTTAGGCTTTCCAGAAGCAGACCCAGCCATGTGTTTGTGTGTGCAGATGATACAATTGCAAGGACTCCAAGGAGAAGTGAGAGGTTAGAGAAGCAGCAGGATAGGGAAGGAGAGGGAGCCAAGTGCTGGGAGATCAGAGCCCTATCGAGAGGAGCACTGGGCTGGCCATACAGGGGCTTGGAGGGGACCTTCTGCTCCAGGGCTGTCCCTAGCTGAGGCACCCAGATTCATGAGTTATGGGTTAAAGGTCAAGGGTGGGGGGATATTAATTCCCAGGTAAGGAAGTCAGGAATGTAAAACAGCATTAGATCTGAGGGGACCTGAGGGGGACACTAATGTTATCTGCTATAATGAGAAAGTCTGGCATGATAGGGCATCTTTCTGGAAAGGCCACATGGAGGACAAGGGGGCTTGACATGCCTTCATCTTTTGGTATAGCTAACTCAACTGCACATGTGCATATTTAATTAATTAATTTATTTATTTTAGTCGTAGATGGGCACAATCTCTTTCTTTCTTTCTTTCTTTCTTTCTTTCTTTCTTTCTTTCTTTCTTTCTTTCTTTCTGAGAGTTGACAGACAAAAAATCTATTATCATGTCACTTATAAAAATCTTAATGAAAAATGTGAAGAGCAGAATGATTATAGAGGTGGTTTCGTAACACATGGTTAAGGTTGTCTTATTGTTTCATCTATTTAACATTTTTTTTCAATTCATTATTTTTAGAAGATAAATTTGGTGCATATTGTCAGCCAGGAGGCTTTTCTTTGCTATTGAGAATAGAATAATAGAGACGCAAGGTGCATTCTTTAAGGTGGAGGAGTTGGCCTCTGGCTTCTACCCAGCCTGTCTTCCAGCCTCTCCTTGCTGCATGCCAGGCTCTGTGTACCCATGTAAACAGTGGGGCAAGGCAACAAGGGGCTGAGCTTTGGTTTGGACCCCACTTCCTTCACCTCAAGTGGTATAGACTATGGAAGCCCTGTGTCTATGTCTTTCCTCCTCTGAGTGTGTGCCTGCTTGTTATGTGTTTCAATTTTTTCATAATAAAAGGTTGGAAAATAAGACATGCCTACGCAGGTGAATAAAATAGGTGACATCTAAAAGAAAAAGGAATTAAAACTTTGAAAATTAGATGCAGTTCAATGGAATGCAGAAAGTTCTAGGCTTGAAGGTTCATAACAGATTATGGCATACATGATGGTTCTGAAGCCATTTGTAAGACAAAATAGATTGTATGTGTGTGTGGGGTTCTGTCTTATCAACTAGTAAAAATTATTTGAATTAATGCTTTCTTTAATTTGGTAGGATTGTTGAAGGAAAGGGAGAGTTTTCAAGTACTTTTATTAAGTTTAGCATGTCTTAGTGATTCAAAATTTCAGTCTAGGATAATTCCAAACTAAATCTAGATCCCATGTCAAGGCCAATGCTATTCAGTTAGAAATGTGATACAAGCCACACATTTAATTTTCAATTTTCTAGTAGGCCATGTTAAAAACTATATAAGAAGAAATAGGTGAAACTCATTGTACAAGGTTTAACATAAACCAATATAGCTAAAATATTAATATTTTAAAATGTCATCAATATATAAAGTTTTAATGAGATGTTTTACATTTTTGTGTATGAAATTTTTAACATCTGCTATGTATTTTATAGTTATAGTGCATCCTACTTTGGAGTGGCCATTGTGTTGAATGGAGCAAAGCTAGGAAATATTAAAAAGCATAGTTCAATTATACCATATTTCCATTTATTTGATTCAAATTCAAATATGTGATTTTCATTCTTCCCTCCATAGAAGAAAAAAGTTATATAAGTAGTACGGGCTATTTTGTCTAGGTTTGGCTCCATATGTTGCAACATGGACGGGATATACTGTCACAGAAGTAAATCTGCTCTTTCCTACTTGGCCTGAGTCCTCACAGGCCTCATCTAATATACACTGCTTGCACATTGAGCATGTTTTTAGTGTTTATGTGTATGAATTATTTCTTACAAAATGGCCCCTAACACAAGCCAGCTTCTTTATCTGGAACTTACTTGAAGATAAGAATCGTGGCTTCCATGGCTGGAGGGCAGCCTGAATGTGATGGACTCCATGTGGGGTATCAGCATGTTGGCTTCCAGTATGTAGCAATTCATATGGTCACAGCAAATCCAGCCATTGGGATTCAATAGAGAAAACTTCCTATATTTTATGGGCGATTTGATGGAGTTTCAAGGGTAATTTTGACTTTTGTGATGTTCATCTTGAATTCAGTCAAAGCTGTTACTCCATTTTGGTAAAATGGACCAATGGAACATTTGTTGACTAGACGTGGTCTTCTTCTCATCCCTGCTCCCTACTCCTGAAGAGGGACACTCAGGACCCTCCTGCTGAGTGAGGGCACACACCAATGACAGATGGATGTACACTTTGGCCTGCCCCACCTGCTCGGTTGTCCTTGTACTCACTATCTTTCCTCAGTACTTTTCTTCATCCAAACTTATCTTTTACTTCTCATTCCCTCAGGACCCTGCTTCCTGCTGCAAGCAGTTGGCCATATTGACACAGAATTCATCCCTTGGATGCTCACACCTGGATGGTCTAAGAGGGGTTTGTGTTGGGAGGTTTTGCCTGGATAGATAGAGTTACTTCAAAGAAGAAACTTTGAAAGCAAGAATAAAGTTGGGTGGCCCTTCAGATGGTTTCAGAATTACCCCTGGAATAAGATAATAGGAATCTTACAAGTGGTTCTTACTATTAAATGCTGTTGGTGCATGTAGGCAATCAATTTAAGGTCTTGGCAATTCAACTTTGTTATTATAGCAACTCTTTCTGTAGATTTTGTCTTATTATGTTTTCCTTGAACTTTCTGCCAAAATTTCCTTAAAATGTGGCATTATAGACAGGAATTGCCTAGAAAAAGATCCTTTACTTTTAAAGCTATTTATCATCAAAGCACTAAAATAATAATTTGTGATGTCTTTAGCAGAATGTAAGTAAATGAGTAAACATAGCTTTTATTTTAGTGTGAAGTTTATACTTTCAACTGTAAAATGGTATTTTAATAGCTTTGTGTGCTTAGGTAATTGTAGGTGTGTATCAAAGCTAATGCAGATTTCAGATTTTATGTATTTAAAATAGAAAATTAACAATACATTTCAACAATGCATTAAAATGTAAAAAATTGAAAAATCAATCATTGTCTTTTTTATACACATTAAATGAAAAAAAAATCACCTGTTAATACAATATAAATTTGGCATTTTCATTGTTGTTCTCCAAAGGTGGTACTTAAGGTACCTCACTTGGCACTAGGTGATGTTACCTAAAGTTAGTAATTACATCTGGTTCTGAAAACATTTGCCACTAGATTCTAAGTTTCTCAAGGTCAGCACTAGGTCTCTTTATTCTTGACATTTAACATATAGTAGGCTTACAGCATAGATGTTGAATAACACTTAACTTTGGATCTCTGAGGCCCTAAAAACTATGATTTGCAGAAATAATAAAAAGGCTTGCTGACACGATTCCTTAAATATGGGGTAAGAAAGGTCAAGGGAGGGGTCCAATGTTCAGGGAGCAGCTACTATGTGCTGGGTATTCTGATAGTTATTGTTATATCATGGCATCTATAATATTAGCTTATGTTCTATGAAGCTTTCTATATCCATTAAACACTTAGCCCTTTTAGAGCAGGGGACAGACCAAATCCTATGGCAGCTAAGTCAGTTAAAATAAGAAACCACAAACAATGAAAGAATTTCTAGGTCCTTGTAAGTGATTCCTTTATCTCAAGAACTTTCAAGGACAGGGAATGACTTTGCATTTTTCCCAGAGTTCACTATAATGGGATTAGCCTTAGAATAGTTTCTTGGTGATTATCCAAGTCTTCCTGACTCACTTCAGGGTCACTTCTGGTCCAGGCAAAACGTTCTCTGTTCCAGAGGCCCAAGTTAGGGTCGTGAACTCCTTTCTAACCATATTCCAGGGTAGAATTTTCCAGAGCATGGCTTCTGTTGTATGAAGACCACCATCAAACCCGGCCAGCATGACTTTAGGTAGTTTATCTGATCGCTGTGTCAATGAAAATTTTAATATCTAACTTTTAGGCCAAGAATGAATGAACTTATTGGTATGAAAACTGCTGACAGGCTGTATCAAGTATCCATTGCCAAAATAATGCTGTGTTACAAACAACTGTAAGACTTCAGGGGTATGTACCAATAACTGCTGATTGCTCATGTGCTTGAGTCTGCTGGGGGTTGGCTAGATGGTTCCATTGATCTGGGCCAGGCTTGTACACATGTTTGTCACTGATTGATCTAGGCAGAGACAACAGAGTTACCTTGGCTGTGGTCCACATGTCTCTCTACTCTTTCAAGCTGGCCTAGGCATGTTCTCATGGTGATGCAGAGGTGTAAGAGAACAAGCCCTGAAGTACAAGTCCATTGCAAAGCTCTAAGTTTGGTGGAATCACTAGTCAACATGAGCACATAATTGATTGAGACCAGTGTCAAAGAGTGATGCAGGTCGTAGTAAAGCTATATGACAAAGGGCATGGACATAGGAGGAGTGAAGAATTGGGAGCATTCTTAATATATCTATCATAATAGACAGTGGGTGATCTAGAACAATTGTCAGGTTTTTGGCTCTTTAGCCTCTGAACTCCTTTTCTGTTTGGGGTATTCCCTTATCTCATGGGTCTTGGTGAGAGGCAGAACCAATCTTCTACTAAGAACATGGGGAAAAAAAGTAAGTTAAAATATTTGCTTTTCCGGTGCCTTATGCCTAAAAGAATGAACCATATGATCTGGACCTGGCTATTCTGATATACTTGCCTGAAGCTCTGGATCTGGAGCTGGGCTCCAAGAAAGCATGGAAAAGCCACACAGGCAGAGGTGATAGAAATGAAATGATGGTGCTGTCAACCCCAAGGGGAGAACTTAGAATTCCTTTATTCATTATCATTACCTTGGAGTCAAAGGGATGAGTGTGCTTTCAAACTCTGCTTTGGACAAATGACTTAGCCTCTCTAAGCTCTGGGTTCCTGATCTCTAAAACAGGATACAAACCATGAGGAACTTGCAATTCCTTTATGCATTACCATGAGGACCAGACTGGTCTAGACTGTTGGGGAAGGAGAGTCCTGGAGCAAAGCTAAAACATTCTGGTTACTCCAAGTGAGGACCCCCTGGGAAAGCCAATAGCTGGCCAATGTGAACCTTAAGAGTGGCCCAGCAAGATTACGGAGCTACTGACCAGCCTCAGAGTGACCCAAGGGACACGAGCAACAAACATTTATCATTGTATATTACACTTATTTTGTGTTTCTGGTCATTAGTTAAATGGCATTATCATAGAAACAACTAATGGATACACTATGATAGACTGGTTATGTAGTGGGATCTTCAGTAGAGGTTGCTTACCGTCTGTTGTTTCTGTCCATTTTCAGAGCGGGTCCTTCTGAATTCTTGACAATTATAAAAGTCACTCAGTGTCTTTCAACAAATTCCCTGGAGCTTACATCAGCCAGGGCCAATTTCTGTTTCCCACACTTACAGACTCTGTCTAGCTCAGTGCAAGATGGCACTAGCTCTTGTTGTTCCCCATTTCTGCTGAAGGACTGCTGCTTTTCTTGCTGAACTTGTTCCATTGGAGTTACATAGCATCTGATGCCCTGTCTAATTGGGAGGTGCCCATTCTCCTCACGCCTTCTCCTCTTTATGTGCCAGCTTCTTCCTGGTCTCACTTCTTACCCTCCTCACAGTGAAACAACTGCCGTTGTTCTCATGCAAGTGATTCCTCTGTTGGATGTTTGCAGAATCACCCGTGTGTGTTCATGTCAACATTGCCTCTCGTGGAGAGTAAATGTTCAGTGGACACAGATGGTGTTGATTTAACTAATTTTTTTTTAAACACCACATAGCCATTCGCTTGATTAGGTGGGTAGAGCAGCCTTCTGAGGATGATGGTTAATTCAGCTATTGTATAAAGACAGGTAGTTGGTGGCCAGTTGGATTTTTTATGAAAGAGGTGGCCTGCACTGAGCCCTCTCTCAGGTTTTTCTCAATAGAATTAAAGAAGCTTGAGAGAGCATTTGACATAGTGAGAGAGGGGAACTTGGGGTTAAAGGGATGATGTGCATTTAAACTCTGCTTTGGACAAATGACTTAGCTTCCCTAAGCTCCAGGTTTCTGATCTCTAAATGGGAATACAAACCAAAATCATTCTTGTTCTTGGTTAAAGTTGTTGTAAAACTTGAAAGAAATATTTATCAATGTGTTTTGTGAACTGTAAGAAACTAAATGACCAAGGGTCTAATGACGGGTGCCGACTGTGTGGGGCTCCTATGTCCCCAGATTTATTCTTTGGGGAGGCCAAGGGATGACAAGAAGTTGGGAGTTAGTGTCCAGGTAAGATTTTTGGGTAATTATGATAAATATTTACTGGGTCTTTGTCCATGGTTCCTGCACACAGCTTTCAAATCCTTTGGATTTTCCGAGATGATAGGAACATTTGTTCCAATTTTAGCTTTCTCTTGCTGAGCTCCTCGATGGCTTCAGGATGTAACTATGTAGTTCAAGGATTGGAACTTTCAACCCCACCCCCTGAAATCTGGGTAAAGGAGAGGGGCTGGAGACCAAGCTAATCAGTAGTGAACTATGATTTAATCAGGTACGCCTATGTGATATAACCCATAAAAAGAGAGCTTTCAGGTTAGAGGACACATTGAGTTTCTGGGAGGTGGGTGAGCACATAGGAAACCTGGGCTCCATACCATTTCACCCATAGCTTACCCTATGCATCTCTTCCATTTGCCTGTTCTTGAGTTGTAAGCTTTATAAAAAACATAACCATATGTGAAGTGACTTCCTGAGTTCTGTGAGCCCTTCTAGCAAATATGGAACCTGAGGAAGGGAGTCATAAAAACCCCAACTTAAAGCCAGTTGGTCAGAAGCATGGGGGTCCTGGAACTTGCAATCTAAAGTAGGGCAGATGTGTAAGACTGAGCAGGTCTTCACCTGGTCCAGGTAGTTAGTGTTAGAAATGGATTGAATCGTGAGAAACCCAGTTGATATCTGGAGAGTTGAAAAGTCAGTTGGTATGAGATACATCAATCAAACAAATGTTTGGTGTCAGAATCACTGTGAGTTAAAGCAGTTTAGAGTAATAACTTCTCTGTCCTCGTCTGGAACCAGGAGCCACAGACCTGGCTGTGCCAGGCTATCAGACAGGGATGAAGAGTCCATAGCATGTGTGCACCAGGGCTTGGCTCAGGGCAGTGCCAGCTGGCCTGGCTCTCTCACTCTTTAACCAGAAGGCCAGTGAAGAGAGATACGTAGAATGCGTTCTCTAAGTGTAGGATGGGTATGAGTGTTACAGATGGGAATTGCTTTTGGCCATAAGTAATGGAGACCTGGAATGTAGCATTCTAAATAGTCTTTATAAATTTTATCTTTTTCATCTAGAGAGCAGTCCTGAAGTCTATGGAGGGCTGGTATGGCAGCTCCATGCTCAGAGACTCAGGCACCTGATAGTCAACTGTCTTCATTTTTATGGTGTAATACTTTTTTCATAAGAGCTCAAGATAGTTGCTAAGACACCAGACATCATGTCTATATCTCAGGCTGGAAGAATATCACTAATTGAATCACTCCCTTGAAAGGACTCCTCATAAAACACTCTCTAGCGACTGGCTTACATTTCTTGCCCAAAGGAGGTTGGTAAATGTGGCTTGGGTATTGAGGTTCTAATAGTGAAATGGAGAGTAGACGTTGGGATGGCCAATTTGTTGTCTCTGCTCCAGGATTCTTACTGCTCTGACACCCCAGCATCATGATGTACAGTCTTCGTGTGGGGGGACACAAAGTGGGGACACAAACTTTTTGGAAACCATGTAGTGTTATTGTTTAAGAACCTGGATTTGGGAACAGATATTCCTAGTTTCAAATTTGCCTCCACCACTTACTAACAATGTGACCTTGAGGTATTTTCTCAACTTTATTTAGCCCAAATTTTCTTGTCTGTAAAATAGAGATCATAATAATATTAATCTCACGGAGTTCCTGTGTGAATTTAGTAGTTCTACAGAGCTATTAAGCACACTGCTCGACTCTCAGAAAACACTTGAGAAAGAATTCTCCAGAAACACATGAAATGAGTTATTAGTGAGTCATAGGCTCATTTGTTCTACAACTGTGAGAAAAGAATATTTCACAATCAAGATGAGGTATTAGATCTAAATAATTGATTATCTAACTACTAGCATCAGAATTCCTAGTAGGAAGGAAAATGTCTTTGAGTTGGAAATTGCCTTGGTAAGACTGGGGAGGAAGAGGGTAAGTCCTGAGAGTTTGAGAGTAGGAGAGATGTGAAAGGAGCATGAAGGGGAGAGAGAAGAGACTGGAGCAGGTACCACCAGCTATAGCCCACTGGACAAACACCTCTGGTCCACAGCCTATTTTTATGGGTATCACAAACCAAGAATCGTTTTAAATGGTTTTGAAAAAAAAATCTAAGTGGTAACAATATTTTGTGACATGTGAAAATTGTACAAAATTCAAATTCTAGTTTCCATAAATAAAGTTTCATTGGAACACAGCTGCACCTGCCCATTTACATATTATCTGTGGCTTCTTTTTTGCTACAATGGCAGAATTGAGTAGGTAGGTTGGATTGGAGAGCCTATGTCCTGCAAAGCTTCTGAGTTTACTGTCTGGTCTTTCACAGACAATGTTTGCTGTCCCTGGACTGGAGAGGAATGTGACCAGACTGGAGAAGTGTGTGGGTGAGTGTTGCAAGGGGGCAAAATTGCAACATATGCAGTCAAGGGGAGAAATAAAGAATGTCCATGAGCTTCTGCCCCTTTCAATGCTTTATTCACTCAAATGACTCAATACAGTTTCACTCTATAGGTTCTTTATCAAGAAAACGACAACCCTTAATGCTAGGCACTACAATAGACATAATCAATTCACAGCAAACAATTATAGATTAATTCTAAGCACTGCAAAACCCACTTAATTATGATGGGCTAATGACAGACATTTCCTCTGCAGGCTAAGTTCAAAGGTCTTAAGTCTTAGGCTTTGAGTCCAGCAGATGCACACTCACTTAGACCGCCATAATCAGGTCCAGAACCAAGGCAGGCTTTTCCTGGTGTGGAGTGGATGACCGGTTGAGGAGGGGTTGTATGGAGGAGTTGTGGCTCTCACCAAGGTCCAGACGAGGCGGTAGAGTTTGAGAGCAACGGTGAGGATCATGCAGAAGCCAGGAACTATAACAAGTGATGGGATGTCCGGTCCTCATCAGGCTCTCCAGCTTGAGTGCATCCTTGTTTTGGCTGGCTGAATCCCTGTTCATTTGTTCTATCATTTATACTAAATTTTGGGCTTTTGACCCCCTTTTCAATCCTTATCAGCTACCACGGGATTTCTCAGTGACATCATTTACCCTGAGGTCAGAAACATCTGGTCTGGTGGTGTCCACCCTGTTCTTCTGCCTTTCCATCTTATCAGGCCAGGACAGCCTGCCAGGGGCTTCACTCTGTTTATCAGGGTGAGGGGAAATAACCTGTTTGAGGCCAAACTGGAGGGATCTGTGGATGCACCTGGTGAAACTGCAGGTCTTTTAAAATGAAGTTTTTAAAATGGAGTTGCTTAGGCTCAGGCCTAAGGCCATCCTAGCAGTGAGGCAGCCACCTATTGGTGGTGGAGTAACTGGAGGACCACGTATGAATGACGTATGAATGAAGGGGTGAGGGTTTGTTATGAGCTGAACTGTGTCCTTCCCCAAAGTCGTATGTTGAAGTTCTCACCCCCTACCTCAAAATATGTGACTATACTCCCAGATGGGCCCTTGAAAGAGATAATTAAATGTGATCTTGAGAGTGGGCTCATGCTGGCTCTAAGCGGATATGCTAATGTCCTCAGGAGGAGGAGAAGGTTAGAATAGGCAGGGGAAAGATGATGTGAAGAAACAGGGAGAATGGAGCCATCTACAAGTCAAAAAAAAAGGACTCAGAAAAACCTGCCTCTGCCACACCTTCATCTGGGAGTTCCATCCTCCGGGGATTAGAGAAAATACATTCTGTTATTTAAACTACCTGGCCTATGGTTTTTTTGTTTTGGCAACCAGCCCTAGGAAATGAATGCAGGATTCAAGTTAAATTGTTTGTTTTCCTGCAGTATAATTTCCTCCTGCATCTTCCTCCCAGATCTTTAGTCATGTCTATAAGCAGCCACAAAGTCTTGGGTGAGATTTTTAATTTATGGATATTTAAAGAGAAGGCAGAGTTTCCTGTCTGGGTCAATGTGGTCAAGAACTGCGAGACAGTCCATTGATAGAGGAAGAGAGAGATGACTGAACTCTCAACCCTCTGCCAAGAAACCCGAAGGAAGGCTCTGGCCTTCCTCCAGCTGGACGTGGGTTTAAGCACAGTTTATCTAGATCTTAAAGCTTTGTATCAGAGCCTGGTTACAACACAATCAGAGCAGCAAACACCCCCTGTGTGGCGTGGAGAAGGAAAGCCACCAAGAGACATGACAGAGGCACCTGCCCGTGTTCCTCCACCCTGATTCGGGGGGCTAAACCCCGAATCATCACAAACCTCTAACCTGGGATTCCAGATTTTTTAAAAAATGTCTTGTTTCTTCTGTCTAAGCAATCAGAGTACTTTTTAAAATAGAGAAATAAGCAAAAAGAAAAGTGTTTTAAAAGCCACCTTGTCACAAGATCCACCATTTTTATGTCCAAGTGGATGGTGTTCTCTCCAGGCACTCCCCTGCCTGCACTCCTTCCATCCTAGAGCATCCCTTTATGCTCAGGCATCACACCTGGCTCAGAAGTGAGGCCAGACAGCCTGCATCTACGGGAAATATTGTTTTGGGAAAGGCCAGCTCTCAGAGGACAAGGGTCATTTTCTCCCACTCCTCCAGAAACCTGTGATGAAGAAAGAGAATGCATGTGCATGCGGCTCCTTCCTCGTGTGGCTGTATGCTTGTTTTTGCTTTGACATGGTACTTCCCTAAAGTGGCAGCCACAGATTGGAGCTTGGTGCCCAGACTTGGTTCCCTACAGCATATGCCCTGCTTTAGGACTAGTCTCTTTGCTGGGCAGCTGTGTACCAGCTACACGGAATGCTCTGCCTGTCGCCTAGAGGATGTTAGAGGATGGTGGTCGTCCTGGGCACTCTAGGGTTAAAGTGGTAAATGATTACAGGGAACTGTCATTAACAGACCACCAGGAGGAAAGGTTAGGGGCAGCATCTGGCAAGTCCTGGGGAGGAAACCTGCCTCTCATTTAAGTAAAACCCATCGAATGACCAGGGTCTCCTTCCAGGTTCATATCCCCATCTGCTGGATGAGCTGTTGGCAGAGGACCTCCAGCTGTCACCTGTCTTCAGAATTGCCTCCTTTGAAGAGAGCAACCTTGCCCAAGGGCATTCCCTCTTCCCAGAGGTGCATGCTTGGCAAATACCCTGCAGGCTCATCTCCATGTCTCCAGAGCCTGCTTCCAAGAGAAACTAACCTGTCAAAAAACCAGCTGAACATGCCCAGCAAGGAGCAGCTGGGTGGTACCTTGGTCCTACTACCTCTGGAAACGGGTGTTCAGCCCACAGGCTATGAGCACATTGGCACAGGGAGCTTGTTTCTCTGTCTGGGAGAATGGGGTTCAGAGATCCTTAGGAGGAAGAGGACCTGGAGGAGAAAAGAGAAGGAGGAGAAGAAAAATGAAAAGGAGAGGCAGAGATAGAGATAGAAATTGGGGTTTTCTGGTAGCATATATTTGATTGTACTTTCTGCTCTGGTAGAAATTCACACTGGATGTTTAAAACAAGACACTCGTGAAAGAGAACATTTCAGTGTTTTGAATCTACAATATCAATGGGCAGTATAATAAGAGGCATGGAATGAATTTTCTGTCTCCAAGAATTTGTAAAACTTTCAGAGTAGGTGTAGAAGTAGGCCACACCTAAATAAAGTGAAATTCATCATACCCAAATGCAAGAAATGGAAAAATGAGGGCAATGGTTTCTAATTCTGATTTAAATAACACTATACTTAATTTATTCATTTGTGTACTTATTAGTTAATTCATTCTTGTATTTATCACATATTTACTGATACTCTTTTATGTACTAGGTGTCATGCTGTGTTCTGGGGAATCCTGAAGAGCTCATATTTTAATGAGGAGGTGGGACCAGGAAGAAAAACAAGTAAATAATTACAGCAAAAATTAAAAAAAAAATTGAAATATACTGTTGGTAAAGCTATAGGGAAACCAGCTCTGTCATATATCATTGATGATTTCAGAAACTAGTGCAGGAAATTTGTCAATAATAATCAAAGTTGGAGAGAGATATATCCTTTGATCCAGTAATTCCACTTTGAAGAGTTTATCTTAAGGGAAAAATGGTGTGAAATATCATAAGCAAAAGATTATACACTGCAGAATTATTTATAATAAAATATTGTTAAAAAATGGTGGAATGAGATGGACATCATTACCCTAGTACATGAATGACTGTACATATGGTGTGACGCTACATCCTGTACAACCAGAGAAATGAAAAGTTGTGCTGCAACTGTGTACAATGAATCAAATGCATTCTGCTGTCATATATATACCTAATTAAAATTAATTAATTAATTAACAAAAAATATTGTTAAGTAGCCAAACTGTCTCTAAGTTATGGGACATCCACACCATGGAATAACATAATTATCTAAAAGGATGAAGCTCAATATAGAAAATTTTGACATATGTTAAAGTGCAGGGTCAGACCAGAGTAAGAACATGTATAAAAAAGAGAGAAGAAAAGAATACATTTATGTGTATGTATGTACACAGAATGTCTTAGAAAGAATACTTAAATTATTGCTAACGTTTGTTGCCTCTGGTGATGGACAACCAAATGGCCATAGCATAGGTATATACACTGTTCTTACCTTAGTATGACCCATTATATGATCCTCCTACTTTTTTTTTAAAAAAATTAAAAGTTCAGCTTTTGGGTCTCAGAGGCAAAAGTGAGATATCAAGGGGAACATCATTGTTTGGAAAGCTTGTAATAAGACTCATATATTGTGCCACCGCTGTGGCTCTAAGACCTACCACCTTCAGGAGTCGACGTGTGACTGATGTGGCTACCTGCCAAGCACAAGAACAAGTATAACTGGAGTGCCAAAGCTAGAAGATGAAAAGCCACCGGGAATGATCGAATGGGGCACCTAAAATCATGTAGTGCAGATTCAGGCACCGATTCTGGCCAATCAGCCACCCCATAAATGTTCTGGATTTAAAAAATTAAAAAAAAATTAAGAGTAAATTTTTTATAAAGGAATAGTTAACATTAACTGAGCAAAGTGCTAATAGAGGTCAGTAAAACTACTAATGGGCTGCACAGTAGACATGTGTGAATTATAATACATATAATGGAGAGCATTGGGTTCAGACTCTATATTCTTTAATCCTCAGGATCCAGTGAGTCTATAAAAATAATGGCCTTAGAGCCTTTCAAACTTCAGAATTCTGTGATTCACCATTTGTAAAAAATTAAAGGAGAGCCGGGTACAGTAGAACATGCCTATAATCCCAGCAACTCTGGAGGCTAAGGCAGGAGAATCAAGAGTTCAAAGCCAGCCTAAGGCGACTTAGCAAGGCTCTAAGCAACTTAGGGAGACCCTGTCTCTAAATATAGAAGGATGTGAGATGTGACTCAATGGTTAAGCACCTGGGTTCAATCCCTGGTACCCCCCCCAAAAAAAGGGGAGAGTTGGGAGTGTGTGTGTGTGTGTGTGTGTGTGTGTGTGTGTGTGTGTGTAATGGGGTGGAAAGCTTTAGGAACTGAATGTTCTAGGAACACTCCGAGTAATAGTTAACTTAATGGGTTCTTATCACACCCAATGGCTGGTTCTGTAGTTGAAGCACACTAGCTGCTCAGGTATCACTCCATTTCTCTCCTTAAATCAAATCACAGCAAGTAACTTTAGTACCAGGAGTGGGAGGCTTCTGAATAATGAAAGATTTCCCTTTGTTGTCTGGATCTATATGTTTCTAGGAACACACCAGCTGTTTTGTTAACTTCCTGTTGTGGGAAGCATGAACTTTGTGATATTAGAAATTGTTGAAGGGGCTTGAGGGGGGAAAAAAAACTTAAGAGATTTATTAGATTTATTTATCTCAGTTTTTAATAAAGCAGGGAAAGAACATTACAAGCCAAGGAGTGAAGCTGGGAAAACAAGCCAAGGCCAGAGACAGGAATAATGACAGGAAAGATGTTGGCCTGCGGCTTTTTGTGGACGTGAGCTGCCAGCCTACACTTCATTTTGAGCTGGGTCTCCCTCAGTGGTGGCTCCCAGACTGTATGGGAAGGTTGCCCTCTTGAACAACGCCGTCACCGAGGAAGGCCCTGTCCACCCATGGAGCACTTGCTACCTAGACTAATCCACCAGAGCTCACTGCAGCTGGAGTTCTGATACCAGTCAACTCTGGTTTCCTGCACAAGGTTCTGGTGACTTCCATGGGGTCAGATTTACGAGGTGTTTTATTCTCAGGCTGAAAGGCTGTTGAGGCACAGTTTTTCAGGAACTTTTCTCTGTTCTCCCCTCACTTTATCAGAGAGGCCGAGGGCACCAGGGCCTTGGTTGCCTTGGACGCCTCCGGGTGAGTAGGGATCCAGGGTCTGCTGTACACTTGGGGTGGTTCTCAACAAAGGACTTATCCTCCTTTTAGTCAGGTAGAAAGATTTCAGGTCCCCAAGGTTAGATCCTGTGAGAAGTCACTTCCTAAAGATGCCTGATGACCCAGCTGTACCTCCCAACCTACAGGCCCACCTTCCTGCCCCTGAACTGTTCAAGTGACATGGAATCTACTTCTTGCCACACCCAGCCTTCCACACACTCAAACCCTCACACACCCTGTGTATCACCTTTAATAAAAATATTGGGATCAGATGTATGTAACACAGAATTTACCATTTTAATTACTTTTAAGTGTGTTATCCAGTGGCTTAGAACATCCACCTTGTTGTGCAACCGTGATCACCATCCATCTCAAGAATTGTTTCATCTTCCCAAACTGAAACTCTGCCCACGAACACCAACTCCCCATTCCTCCCTCCCTTGTCCCTTGACAGCCACCATATTCCACTTCCTGTCTCTAGGAAGCACCTGCTCTTGCTGCCTCATGTGAGTGGACTCCTACTGTGGGTGGGCTTTTGACTGGCTCACTTCCTTGGCATGATGTCAAGGTTCATTCGTGTGGTAGTGCATCCCTCCGTGGGTTTTCTCTCTGTCTCCACAGCCTTATCTCCATGGCTCGGCTTTCTCCTCCTATCACCCTTGCCCCTGTCTCTCCTTCCACGCCTTTTTTTTTTCTGGGTACTCTCTATGACCCTTGATCTGTGGTACACAGAATCATTAAAAGGGTCATAGAAATGGCTTCCACCTTCCATAGTGGAATCATCGAGGCTGAGATGCTCAGCCTAGAGTAGGTCCCAGATCATGTTCTTTTTTCAAAGGTGGTGCTTTCTCAGGATATAATTTTTTTTGAAGTCTTTATTTTTGATTTCTTGGATTTAAGGATGCTGATCCATAATGTGCTGTGTGTGTTGGGGGGGGGGATGGGAGGATTAAGTGAACTCTAGATAGGGCAAAGGGGAGGCCCTGTCCACCCACTGAACATAGGGGTAGGAAAGATGGTGGAATGCGATGGTTATCTCAGGAACTGATTTTAACTTCACAACTTGACAGTAATGATGGTAAGAGGATCAAGAAAGAGGGGCGGGGGAGACCAGAGAAAAGGTTGATGTTATGATTTGGATGTGAGGTGTCCCCCCAAAAGCTCATGTGTGAGACAATGCAAGAGGGGTTAGAGGAGAAATGATTGGGTTATGAGAGCTTTAATCAAATCAGTGAATCAACCCATTGATGGGATTAACTGAGAGGTGACTGAAGGTGGGTAGGGTGTGGCTGGAGGTGTGCATTGGGGGCTTTGGGGTATTTATTTAGTATCTGGTGAGTGGAGTCTCTCTTTCTTTCTCTGCTTATTGATCATCATGTGAGTTGCTTCCCTCTGTCACACTCTTCTGCCATGATATTCTGTGCACCTTAAGCCCTGAGGAATGGAGTCAGCTGTCTATGAACTGAGACCTCAGAAACCATGAGCCCTCAAATAAACTTTTCCTTCCCTACCATTGTTCTGGTAGATCTTTTGGTTACAGCAATGAAAAGGCTGATGACTAAAACAGCTGAAAAGACTTTCTCCTGACAACTGATAACGGACACCTTGCTCAACCAATCATTGCCATCTTCTGGGGGACCTGTTCATTTTCCTACCTCCTCGGTGTAGCAGGTTCTTCAGGTCTCCAGATGGTTCCTTTCCACTTTCATGGAATTGTCTCTGGTTTCCTGTATGTGAGACAATAGAACCAGAGCTGTGAGGAGGCAGGGGCTCCACCAATATCCCAGCCTTTTCTGAGAACTTTATGTGAGGACCACACAAGGGCAGGGTGTGTGTGTGTGTGTGTGTGTGTGTGTGTGTGTGTGTGAGCAGCCAGCTGTGAACCAAGGCTGAGCCTGTGTGCATGCAAAGAGGTTCAAAACTCTATTGAAAAAAAAAATCACCTCTTTAATCTCTTAATTTTCTTCCTGTTGGTGATGCGAGGCTGATGTATCTGGAAGCCCAGAGATGGAAGATGAATGAATTATTTTGCAGCCCCCGCGGGTTGTTAATCAGGTATGTGACAATCACCAGGCGAACAGCAGTGTTTGCTAGGAGATGGGGCTGCTCCACAAAACCCTGCGCAGGTTAAGAGTGACCCAGTTTTAATGGGAGGGTTCAGACTCTGTGATTTTTCTATTATTGCACTTAATATGATTGCCTATTATTTCTAAGAAAAGGGAATTGCTGGCAGCCTCTTTGTGGGATTTCTCTGGAAGAGCTGTCAGCAGCTTAAATTTAGCCATTCTTTTCACCAGCCACTTGTCAGGTCATCTGTGATGGGCAGAATTGGACACTTACAAACAAATAGCGTCTTCCCTGTTTGATTCATCCAAACAGTCTCTTTGCGGGGTGTTGGTTTTTATTTGCATTTTCTGTCTTATCTACTGAGTAATGAATATTATAATTGTATTTGAAATAGCTGAGTTGGATGCCTGTGTGTATAATGGCTCCCAGGTTTTTGGTGTTTTGCTTTGGTTTTTGTTGGGTGAGAAATTAGTATTTTCTTAACTGCCATCAATGGTTGAGGCTACAAAAGAACAGGCCTCAGGGTATTCTGGGAAGGGTTGGGAAGCCAAGAAGCTGGTCTGAATGAATTTGCTGTTTTACTCAATCTCTGCTGCTTAGAATATTCTGGAAGCTGTCTTGAGAAAAGAGTGAAATAACTGAGTGGAATAACCACCAAGTGTGGGGCCTGTAGAGAGGTTGTCTGTCTGTCTGCACCTCACCCTGCCTGGCTGGCCTGCTTCTCCACCCTGTCTCCACGGGAGGGGCCAGCTGGGCGCCTCCCAGCATTTTCTTTTCCTTTTCTGGAATGTTCTGTGCAAGCCCCTTATTTCTACTGTTTTCATCTGAGGGGGAGCCAGGCAGTCATGCCCTCCTGGTGGGTTTACTCGGTGCCCATCAAGGTAGAAGTTGAACTCTGCTGAATGACCTCTCAGTCTCAGGCTCACCAGAGTCCTCACTGGAGGCTGGTGCCCTTTGCCCATACTGCCTGCAAGATCTGATTTGTTAAGTGTGCCTTTGAGAGTTCATGTCTTTGGTTTGCAAACCCTCATAGAGGGGGCATGCTCTGTGTCAGCAATTCTTTACTTACGGGGGCTGGAGAGGTGGGGGTGGTGGGCAGGAGTGTGTGGAGGGGTTGGAGGGGTGTGGATGCTTAAGAGTACAGGATCTGATGATGGCTTGTTTGGCTGGAATTCCAGCTCTGCCAGGGCCCAGCCGTGTTTCTTTGTACAAATTACTTATCTCTCTCTGACTTGGTTTATTTTCTCTAAGATGGAATTATTTACTGAGTTTTTGTGAGGATGATGCATGTGGCTCCACATAGCACTAGGATACTGCACAGTTAATAAATGTTGGCTCTCTTCCTCCTCCTCCTCCTTGTCATTGTCATTAGCACTCATTGTCTAGACATGAGCTGCTTGAGGACAGTGGCTGTGATTTTACCCAGAAGAGACTTAGCACATGTTTGTTGAATGAATAAGCAAATGTTACATAGTGTAGTCCTTCCTCTTCACTTTTTCTTTTAGGACTGATTCTGTATGTTTCCCTTAGTTTTCCTCCTTCCATCTTAAAGAAAAAAAAGGATAAGTGTAATTTTGGAAAGAAAGGAAGATAAAACACCCATGAGCTCACCTAGCAAATCCTCCTCCTTAGTTTTCTCTGTTTCTATTTGGTCACTTAAGCTTGATTACTGTTCAAAAATGTTCAGTCCCTCTCCTCCACGTCCATGGGAATAGTATGCTTCCCTGCTCATTTGATGTTGGGTGTGGCTGTGCGATTTTCTTTGGCCTCCTGGGAAGGGGAGTGGAAAGTACCCTCTCATTCCCTGTGTGGACTCAGTCATCGGATTGGCTTTGACCAGTGGTGTATAAGTGAACACGAGGCACGTGGAGGATGGAAGTGCGTATGTGCAGTTGCACTTGGCCTTTGCTACCATTGCCATTGCTACAAGGGGAGCTTCCTCCAGGTGGCTGCTGGCCCTTCAGCCTGATTCCTAAATGGACTCACATGAAGCAGACCTAAGCCCAACCTGTATCAAGCTGGACCTGCAACTTGAAGTAAAGGTGTCCAGATAAGCCCAGTATCATGTGGATCCAGGGCTGCTAAGTAGCAGGCACATAAGAAATACATGCTTATTGTGAGTTATGCAGCCATAACTGACTGATACGCTTACCAAAGGGTGAACATAATTTGCTCATAGGCATAATGAAAACTCAAAGCTATTTTTATATTTTAGTTCACTATGCATTGTATAACAGTAAAGGTTTTCCTGTTATTACACAGATTTTAGTCATTTTCAACCTGCAATTTAATAATTTAAAAAATCCATTTAGAAAATGATAGTATAGTAATATTGACTCCCCTAAATTGAGGACTTAGTGATATTAGATACAATGTTATGGATGTATTTAACCCTTTCAACAATCCCATGAGTTAAGCCCACTTACCACTTCATGTTCTCAAGGCCAAAGGTGGTACAGCATAGATTTAAGAATGTAGACTTTGGGGCTAGACTGTCAGGTTTGAATCCTAGCTCTGCTACTTAGCTGTGTGACCTTGGGATAATCATTTAACTTCTTTTACCTAGTTTCCTCACCTACAAAGATGATAATGATAGTAGTATCTATTTAATGTGAAGTCTAAATGAATTAATATACTTAAAGATTTAGAGTAGTCCTTGGCCTATAGAATCTGCCTGTTTTTATTATGGTTGAAGGAACTGAATTTCAGAGACCCTGGACAGCTTGCTCAAAGTTGTATGATTTGTAAATTATAGTTTGGGGATTATTTTCACCCCCACCTCTGGCAATTATAAAATGAAAATACACAGAACACTCTGTTGCTTTGGGAAGTGCTGGTCATGAATTCTTAAGCACTGTTCAGGGAAGAAGGGATTCTTGGCTAATAAGTTTGGGCACTAAGGCTCCACTGGCAAGCAGAATTTTAGGCAGAAAGAGAAATTGAGTTTCAGAGGTTCTAATGCTTTGCTCAGTCACATGTGTGGTTAGTGGTAGGGAAAGAACAACTTGTGTTTCTTTTAACCCAACACTGGAAATGTTTCATGGCACTAGTTCGTTTCTCTGAAAACTATCAGTAATTGCTCATTTAAAGATAAATGAAGCCAGGTGCAGTGGGACACGCCTGCAATCCCAGAGGCTTGGGAGGCTGAGGCAGGAGAATCACAAGTTCAAAGCAAGTCTCAGCAAAAGTGAGGCACTAAGCAACTCAGTGAGACCCTTTCTCTAAATAAAATGCAAAATGAGCTGGGATGTGGCTCAGTGGTCAAGTGCCCCTGGAGTTCAATTCCCGGCACTTCTATAATAATAATAATAAAAATAAAAAATGAAGTGATCCACTGAAGATCAACTTTTTGTTGTATAACAGAATAACCTACTTAAAATTAGCTAGCTTTTGTTTTTCTTACTGAATTAGGAGAAACATTGAACTACTTCCTTGGTTATGTTTGGGCTGGAGAACACGAGGTGAGGTAGGAAAAGGATTCCTGCCCTGTCAGGAAGAGAAAGCCTTTCCCCCACCCTGGACTCCCGGAGAGGGGGTGGTGGGGAGGTCTGGTCTCTCATTAGATGTTAGCATTCCTTGTTGTTTTGAAAACAGAAAGCCAGCAACTTCATATTTCAGGGTCAAAGAGACAAAGCCGCCCTGCAGGGTTTTTTTTCCCCCTATGTCTGAATCCTTTAGTCCCTCTCCAGGTGTCCTTATTGAACAGAGGGGGAATGAAGTGAAACTTTGGCATTTTTGCACTAAGGAGATGATAGGTTGCAGGTGTGTGGCTATGAATACTTGGGGGAGAAAAATAAAATAAGTGATGCTTCTGGGGGGCAAGTGATGAACTTTTGACTTGGCTTCTCTGGCTGGAGCCATGGAAAGGAAGGCTCTCTGCAGGAGTCAAAGGGCTGAGGAGCTGGACACTAAGCCAGGGGCACCTGGAATGGGGCTTGCCTCCCTCATAGGACAGTGGCTGCTGTGCGTGCGGGGAACTGGACCATACCTGGGCCGTGCAGCAGCACGATGCAACTGCCGCCTCTGTTGGCCCTGGGGAAGCAGAGACAGTGGGGACAGTGGTGGGCAGGCAGATCCCCATTGTCTCCCCACTGGTGAGGGAGTTAGGGTGAACCTTTTCTTCTAAGATTTGCAGCCTAGAGACTTGCATTTTGTATCATTCATGGAGAGACAGTTGACCAGGACGGATGATAAGAGTGTCACTTCCAAGATGGATCAGGAAGGGAGGACTTGGGCCTCTTCTATTTTGACTTGAAGACTTAAGATAGATGGGAACATATTTCCACTTGAGTGTCATAGAGCTCCCCAAACCAGGTCCAATCATAACTCCTAGGAATTATTTAGAGAGAATATTGGCAATGTCCCTGTTTTTCAAATGGAAAAAAAAAACAAGAGTGCCTTCTTCTGATTTACCCTCGTTCTTTCTGTAACACCCTCAGGAGATCAATGGTCGAGAGAGAGGGTATGAAATTTTAAGTGTTAATTGCTTTTATATTCAGACAAAAGCTATCCAACTTTGTTCATATTGCAAAATAGAAAAAAAATATATTTAATGACATGGAAAAATGTTCTCAACATAGTGCCAAATGAAAAAAAAGCAAGTTCATTACCAGGATGTTCAGTGAGATCTCCTTTTGCAACATTAAATGGATACATCTCTGCAGAGAAAAAGTCTGGAAAGATGTATTCCAACATGCTCACCGTGCTTATTCTTTGTTTGATGCACTAATGGATGCTTTTTATTTCTCCATTCTGCTTATCTGCACTGTTTGAATATTTTTATGACAAACATGTATTGCTTTTATAATAAGAAAAAAAATGCAGCATAGGTTTTTATTTTTAAAAAAACTGAAAGCGAATCTAAACAACCCAGGGCTGGGGATGTGGCTCAAGCGGTAGCGCGCTCGCCTGGCATGCGTGCGGCCCGGGTTCGATCCTCAGCACCACATACAAACAAAGATGTTGTGTCCGCCAAATACTAAAAAAAAAAAAAAAAAAAACCAAAACAAACAAACAAAAAAAAACCATTAAAATTCTCTCTCTCTCTCTCCCTCTCTCTCACTCTTTCTTTAAAAAAAAAAAAAAAAATCTAAACAACCCAAACCACTGCTGCCTTTGTGTTCTGGGTGATGGGGACAGTGAGACTCTTTCATCTAATGGGGTATGGATGTCAGGGCTGAGGAATAATGACTCAGTGCCAGTGGAAATACAGCCGGTGGAACAAGTTTCAAACAGGAAAGTGCTTGTGGGCTTGTGGGGTGACCTCTGAGGTCAAGCTGCAGAGCTTACTGCAGATTCCACCAAGGGAGTAAGAAGATCCAGAGGGTGAGGGTAGGGGCTGTGGGGCGGGGCATGTCCTGGTTTAAACAAAGCAACTTTGATGTGCTTCCCAGGGTGCTGGCTCAGGAGTGCAAGGCCTGTGCTCTGTGTTAGGCCAGGAGGGGTTATAAACATCCATCTCCATAGGGAATAGCCACCCGCTTTGAATCAACTACAGAGGAAAGATTTACAGGTAATTTCCCCTCCCCCTGCAGAAATGTGATTAAGCAAATGCTTGGAAACATTTTTCTTCCTTCCTCTTTCCTACACTGAAATAGAGATGTTTGTTGTTTTTCTCTCATGCTCCATGACATCTGTAATGACATTTAATAGACAGATACTGGCGTTCCGTAGGTGCTCACACTGTACTTTCCTCACATCTACTGGGAGAGCCAAGCATGCAGAATGTGCCATTCCCCTTTCTGAGATGAGGAGGGACTGCCAAGGCTGCGGGTTCTGGGCTGCACAGAAGATGGGCTGGCCCGGGCCTCTTATAGGGAGCAGCCTGTCCTCCTAGGGTCTGCCCACTTTGGTCCCAAGTCCGGGTTGTCTGTGTGGTGAGGACTGGAATCTACCTCGACCACCACACTTTGGAAGAATGAGTTCAGAGAATGCCTGGGGAGAGGCTGGGTGTGCATTTTAATGCCAACTCTCTTTGTAAACCTTTCCTTGAACATGCGTAGCATGATGCCAATAACTTGAGCTGGACACAGTCATTTTTTTGAAACCACACTTTGCTGTGTGTGATGGTAGAAAATTTAGTTTATTTCTTTCAGACTTAACTTTTGACACCTGTAAAAGAATATCCCCAAGGTGCTGGAAAAATAAGTGGTTCTTTCTACAAGCAAACACGTTTGGAAATCTGGGCTAAAGGAAATTTAAAGGGGTTCTTCTCAAAGCCTTGAATATGCTAATGAGCCTTAGGAGTTAAAGGAGTGAATAAAATTAAAGAGATAAGTTTGAAAAATGTATGGCATGGTGACCAGTACATAGTAATAATCAAACATTAACTTCTATAATTATTAGCTATCATAATTTGAGGCTTTCCCAAACTGACACATTAAGGGTCCCTATCTTCCCTCAACTTAGAATTCCAAGGAACACATTTTGGGAAAGGCTGACCTACTCATCATTCCCTATGAATATTTAGAGACATTTGTGACAGAACACAAAATGTAAAAGGAATCTTCTATATGATTTTGGGAGCATTTATAGTACAGAAATAACACTAGTTCTTATTTGAATGATTTGCTGACAGAATGTTGTCTTGCTTGGGGATGCCTAGTTTTTGTACTATTGAAGTCTTCAACTAACTGGATAAGGCTCACCCACATCATGGAGGGCAATCTGCTTTATTCGGAGTTCACCAATTTAAATGTTAATCTCATCCAAAGACACCCTCATAGAAACATCAAGTGTAAAGTTTGATGAAACATCTGGGCACCATGCCCATCCATGTTGACAAAATCATTCATCACCCCCACTATGAGTCCTGCATATCCGAAAACTATATTTCTTTAGTTTACATATTTGTAGGCATGAAATCCCATAAGATATATTTCTAGAGTAAACATTTTATGTAAAATTATAAGTTTTAAAAGCCTTTTACTAAATTATCTTCCAAAACAACCGTTTCAAATTTTACTGTACATACTGAGTTCATGATTCTATTAATCTCTCCACCCACATGACCCATGAATATTATCTTCATGAACTTTGGGTATTATCTTTAAAAAAAATAAAAAGGAATTTGCTAATGTGATGGGCAAAAAAAAAAAAAGAAAGAAAAGAAAAATAAAAATAGAATCTCATTGATGGAATTTGCATTTGCAGTCTTGATTATTGTGAAACTTACATTTATTAGCATGCTTATTGACCATTTGTATTTCTCCCTTGGCTCTTGACCTCTTCCATGCCTTGCCAATTTTTCTATTAGCCTCTTTCAGATCAGTGAAATTTAAATATGTGTTTCAACCTTCACCAGATTTCAAAAAAAGAGGCAAAATTCCAAGCAGCACTGACAGCTCAGTGAGAAGCCAGACTGTGAGCCCTGCCTTGGTGTCCCTACGGGGTCAGAGCCCAGGAGCATTTCTCTCCCACTACACCCTTTTCAGGTTAACACAGCAACAGTAAATACAGAAATAAACAATCTAAAGACAGAAAACTCCTGAGAACAAAAAGGCAAAACTCATAACAGAAAAATATCACCATTGCCCATAGCTCCTCAGAAAAGAAAAAAAAAAATGAGCTTCCTGTGGGATGTACTTCTCTGATTGTCTTGTGGTCTTCAAAGCAGAGAGGGGGCAGAGGGTCATTCTGTAGACAGGGTAGGACCCCTGAGACAACCATGCCAACCTTTTAGGGGTGAGTTATTTGTATCACCTCAAGGCATTGAGAAACAGTTCTAGCATTGTCCACAGCATTTTGATATCCTGGCCCAACATTTTTAGAGAAAGGTCTTAAATTATTTTGTCATCAAGTCAAGCACAATTTTATCACTCAACAGAGGAGAAAAAAGCTTTTGGGGGAATAATAGGTACCTCTCTATTTCTCTTTGGGACCATCAATATTATGTGGGTGCATGGAAGAACTATAATACAGTATGATTGTTATTTTTACCTTTCTTCTTCCAAAGTACAGGGTAGTTCTTTGAATTATCGAGGGCCAGAACTCTCCAAACCCTTCCAACCCAATAGAGGTGACAACTTAGTGGTCTCTAGTCTCAAGACCAACTAAAGTTGTAAGAAAGAAACTAACCACAATCCTTGAAGCTTTGAACCTTAGCTATTTTAGCTTTTTGGAGCCCATTTCTAAGGGTTCTGATTCCAGAAAATAATCAGCAGAAAATGGTGGTACTGCGGGAAAACCTTGGGGGATGATGGACCATTAACTAAAAAGGAGTTCTGAGAAAACTGAAACCACTATCTTGTTCCAGTTCCAGTTTTCCTAGTTAACTTCTGGTTTTGTACTTGGAAGAGATAACATTGAAATCTGGCCTTCTTGGAGATAGGGATAGGAGAGCTCCAGTCTCTGTGATCTTCTTTCAGCCACAATTCCTCAGTCACTAATTACACCAATGATTCTGTCAAACAATTTGGTGAATGTTTCAGTCAGTTCAGGTTGCTATAACAAAACGCCAAGGCTGTAGAGCTCACAGAGCAGAAATGTTCCACCTCCTTGTTCTGGAGTCTGGAAATCTGAGATCACAGAACCAGTATGGTAGGATGCTGATGAGGGCTCCTTTGCTGGCTTGCAGACAGCTGCCTTCTCGGGAAACATGCAATAGTCTGCAAACTAATTGGCTGTATAATCAATAATTATGGTTTCCAAAGAAGGAAATGCCCAGTGGTACCAGAAGAAATGATTATAACATCTCTTAAAAATTTTTAAATTTACAGTTAAAAACTTACTTTGTGTATTTTTAAAGAACACATACTATATTTATTATTTCTTATAAGGGCACTAATTGAGTCACAAGGGCCTCATCCTTAAGGTCTCATCTAAACCTTACTACCCTCCAAAGGCCCCATCTCCAAATATCATCACCTTGGCGGGTGGGTAGGGGTTCAACATCTGAGTTTTTACAGACAAAACTTATTCTGCAGCAGTGAACTTGATTAAGACAGTGTGGTGATCAGTTCCTGAGGCAGTTCTCCTTTGCTCTTCCTTCTTTCTCTCCCTTGTTTACTGTTTTCTCTTTGTTCTGTGTGTGGTGTCAGATCCACATTCATGGACACCGTCAGGTACCTCGCCAGCCAAGGGAAGGAGCTGAGCTTGTGACAGGACTTCTCAGCTGGCTGCATCCTTGGAACCTGTTAGTATTGGTTTCCCATTGCTTTTGCTCCACCATCATTCAGTAACAAACTGCACTGCATATCTTGGTGAGCAAGACATGGTAACTGTAGTCCTCCGGCCTTCTTGGGAACAACTGGACTGAGAGTGGGGGCATGGCTTTTTGTAAATGGCCAACTAGTAAGTATTAAGGTTTTATGAGCTTCAAGGTCTCTATCATAAGTACTCAACTCTGCCGCTGTTCCATGAAAGCAGCCATAAACAGTATATAAATGAGTGAACGTGGCTATTTTCCAATAAGAACATTATTTATAAACAATAGGCAGGACACCCATTTGGCCCATTGACCACAGTCTGCTGACTCCTGAATTATCCCCTTTTACTCTGTCTCTTGTTCACTTTGTTCTTCTCTGTGTTCCGGCATTTTCCCATCAAATATCTTTTTGTTTACCGATTTCCTTTGTCCTATTAACCAATTTCTTTGACTCTGTCTTCAGAACTTGCACCTATTCTCTGAAGCTTTCTACTCATGGCTAGTTTGGATAGTCTGTGATGTAACCCCTAAAGCCTGAATCTAGTGCAGCACCTAAGCAGATGTTTCTCTGTGGGAGGTAAAAGGCAATCAGACACAATGAGATGGTGACTGGATGCTTTCCCTTCTGCTTTGAACCACTTCAGGAATTTCAATGCCCATTATAGTGTACTACACCCCTGGGGAGGAGTTGGGAATCCACAGATCAATGGTCATCCGTCTAATCCTGGTTGCCAGGCACCTGTAGCTATGGCAATTCACCAGTCATCTTGATTTAGATCTTGACTGTGTGGATTTCTTTGGGTAGGAAGACGATGGCACATGCTGACAGGCTGCAGTCTGACTTGCCCACTGAACAAGGACCAACTGTGGCTGCAGAACACCTTCGTTCTCAAAGCAGTCTTCCTTCGCCTGTCTTTATCCAGCTTTCCTTGCGGGACATGTCCAATGAGGCTGATGCTATCTCTTCCATAATGGATTTCATGTCTGGAGCTTCCTCCATTGCTTCCTCTCTGGTCCAAGCCACCGTTGTCCTTCATGCCTGGATTATGCCCCGATTATGCCCCCTGCTCTCACCCTTGCCCTCCCACAACCACCACATGTAACCTCAACCGAGCAGATTGTGTCATCTTGCAAAACAAAACAGATCTCTTTGCTCCTCTGCTCAAAATTCTGTAATGGCTCTGCAGAGCAAAAGTCAGAGTGCTTTCAGATGCTTACAAGATCCCAGATGACCCCATCCCTTCTCCCTCCCATGGATATTCAGACTTTTGTGATTTTTCCTGCTGCTGGCTCTACTCCAACCAAGTCCTCTTGCTGTTACGCAAATGCTCTAACCAGGTTCCAGACTCTGCATGACTTCCTCACTATATTCAGGTCTCTGTTCAAATACCACATTTTCAGTGCAGTCTTCTCAACTTTTTTTTTAAAGGGGTGTGCCACCACTTTTCTCTGGAGCACTTATACCAAGAGATTGTATGCTCTCTTCTTTATCTGGGTATCTGCTCTACTCCACTAGAATATAAACTCCATGAGGGCAGGGGATGCAATCCATTTGATTCATTGTTTCATCCCTGGTGGTATTTGACACTTAATGGAGAGTTCACTAAATGTTATATGTAGTGGAATGTGTGTGTGTGCGTGCGCATACACACACATGCAAATTTGTGCATGTTTGCATATTTTGATGAATGGAGAAATAAATGAAGGTGAACTTTTTCTATGTTCCCAAAGTCCTTCCTTCATTAAAGGCACGTCTGTTAAAAATGAACCACATGTGTGATTGTGTTTGAGGTAAATGTAAAGTAATTAAAACCACATAAAGATATTAAAACCATTAGCTCTGATGAGAGTGTCAGAATAAATGAAATTCTGCCCAAGTAAGAACAAGTCTCATTTCTGGACTATAAATGCTCTCAAAATCACATATAAGATTCTTTCATATTTTGTGTACTTACACATGACATCATATTTCCTTTGCTTGTAGAAATGAGAAAAAAATGTACATTAAATATTAGTAGGGAGTGATAAATAGGTTAGCCTTTCCCAAAGTGTGTTCCATGGAACTTTAAATTCAGGGAGTTGTTCTAGGTAAGAAAGGGACGCTTAAATATGACAGTTTGAGAAAGCTTCAAATTATGATAGCTAATAACTATAGCTGTTAATATCAATTGGTTATTACTATGTTCTGGCCTCTGTGTCATACATTTTTCAAACCTACTTCTTAATCTTGTTTCAGCCCTTGGACTCATAAGACACATTAACATATTAGAGGTTCTGAGAAGGCTGGTAGTAAAGAACCCTTTTACATTTCCTTTAGCCCAGCATTTCCCAAACTTATTTGCTTATAAAACCACTTATTTTTCTAAAACCCTGGGGATACTCATTAACACCTCATGGATCTATTGTTCTATAAAATGCAAATTGAAAATGCTGCTCTAGATAAGGAAATTAAATAGAAGAACAGAATTATAGCAAAACAGATTATTGTAAGGAACTAAATAAGCATTGACCTTTAGGGTCTTTTAAATTAAGATAATTATCTGTTGGACTCCAGGTGATAAGTAGTGATACCATCTTCTTAGGCCTAGTAACATAATCTCCCTTTAATTGTCCAAGAAAATAAAATTGTGTTTCTAAGGATCGATACTTCCCTAAGCAAAACTTTTTCATGCTCTTAGGATAGATCTCTGGTTTCACTAATCTAAACCCTGTCCACTTAAAAAAAAATGTTGGTTCTTGTAGTCAGGAAGGGATTCTTAGCACTTTTCAGCTGGATACAAATTTTTATCATGTTAGGATGGAAACTACAGAATAGAAAAATAATGAGGTTGAATGAACATAGGCTGGTGTGAAAGTATGTTGGAATGTGCGGGTGCATGTGTGTTAGCGTCTGTTTTTTATAGCTTTTTCTGGCCATGGAATATGGCCTTCCATACTTTGCCATTGAATGGGGATTATAAGGTTTCCTCGTCCAGTACTGTAGCTGGTGGACACCTGCCGGGGGGACTTGGGTGTCGTTGAAGAGTGGAGTGAGATGTGTCTCCCTCCTCTATCTTCTTCAAATAAATGAAAGTCTTTCCTCAGAGTCCGATGTTGGAGGTGGGTAGGGGAGTGGGCTGGAATTTAAAGAGAAAAGAAACTGTTCCCAATGGCAAGAATATCCCTATGGATGGATGAATCTTACCATCCCAGTCAGTCTTTGGTTTGTCCACACCTGCATTTCTATATAAATCTGTTCTTCCCGAATGAAATTTCCCTTGGTGAATTTTCACACAGACTTAATGATTCTTGCAATGATAATCTGCCACAATGGTTCCTACAGTGGTAATATGCTGCTCAAGTTTCCTTGAGAAAGCACCTGCTTTCTTGCTCCGATGGGGACTAGAAACATTCAAAGGCGGTGAAGAAAGGAATGCAAAGATTATGAATCTAGCATCATTTACCTCTTCTGAAAAGTCAGTGGAGTGGGAAAATGATTCTGTTGTTTCTGTTTCCTCAAATAATCCTGTCTTTCCTTGAGAAAGAGAAGGAAGTGACTTACAGTTTCACCAGGGAGAAGTCTGAGCAGAAAGATCAAGTCTGAAACCACAAGATCTCTCCATTGTTGTGTGCCACATGACTCTGGGCACTGGGAGTCTCGTGCTTCATGGGGATGCAGGAGATGGCAGAGAGAGAGAGGGATGGTGGGAAGAATAAATGCTTCATCATTATTCAAGGCCCTGGCTTCTATTTCTTAGATACTGGAGCATTGCACAGAGTAGTACAGGACAGGAGTGAGAAAAAGGGCGTCAAGTAGGAAACATGAAAAATCCTATGTGTTCTGTGTATTTTAACTTGTTCAGTCCTCATCATGATCATATGAGACGGGTTTCATTTTTATTTTCATGTAATATACAGGAAACTGAAGCATAGATAATTGATGGCTTTCCCAAGGTCACACAGTTGGGAGGTTGTGAGGCCAGGATTGGAACCCACGTGGGCAAACTCCGGAGTCTGTGTCTGTGCTTCAAAACACTTCATTACACTGCCTCAGCCTAGTGCAGGGTAGGAGCTACCCTGGAAACCATGCCAGCCCTCCCGTCCACTTACCCTTCTTGTGTCTGAGTTTTCCCACCTGTAATCCTTCCCATCTCATAGGGCCATTCTGATTATTATTTTTATGACTTTATTTATTTATTATTTATTTTTTATGTGGTGCTGAGGATCGAACCCAGGGCCTTGCAATGTGTGAGGCGAGCGCTCTACCACTGAGCCATAACCCCAGCCCCTCCATTCTGATTATTTAATGCAGTAACACATCCATAAAATGCTTAGTAGTCTGACACCCAGGAAGCTCCTCAAAACCACAACAGCTTAAAAGATGAGCCCAGAAGGAAGTTTGGATCAGGTTTGTTTAACACTATGAAAGGGAACAGGAACCAGTATCTACAATGACGGAAAGGTTCAATATTGGCTGTGTCTCAGATGGTGACTTAAATGGCTATTGAACATTGAAATGTGACTAGAGATACTGAAGAACTGATTTTTTATTTTACTTAATTGTAATTAATTGAAATAGCCCAAACAGTTGCTTGGAATGTGGGGGTTGGAGAGATGGGGAGTAGAGGGTGGATGAGTGGTACTATGGTTTGGGTAAGTGTCCCTCAAAGGCCCTTGTGTTAAAGGCATGTTTCCCAGCTCATGGTGTTATTGGGGACCAGCAGGAGAAAGTTAGGTCACTGGGGATGTGCCCTTGGCCTATTCCTCTTGCTCCTTCACTTCCAAGCCGCCGTAAAGTGAGCAGCTTCCTCTGCCTAGACTCTAATCACGATGTCTCACTGCAGGCCCCAAAGCAACAGATTAACAGACAATGGATTGAAACCCCCTAGACTCTGAGCTAAACTAAACCTTTCCTCTCTTTAAGTTGATTATCTTGGGTTTTCTGCTACAGTGACAAATAACTGACTAACATTGGTAGGAAGGGCCAGCAAGAAACAAGAGAGAGTTTACCAACAGACATGAGAAAATTTTGGATATGATGGGTACAATCATTCTTTTGATTTTGGTGATAGCTTCATAGGAGTATGCAATTTAAACTTGTTAAATTGTCCACTTTGTGAGCAGTTTTTTTTGTTGTTGTTGTTTCATACATACCCTTATAAGGATGTTAAATGACAAAAAAAGACCCCAGGATGAATCCCACTAGTGTATGGTTTTCATACAGAGTTTCTAGGGAGGACTTGTTGTTTGCTGAATTTCTGGGACTGGACACTGGGGGCGTGATCAGGGGAACAGGCTGCTGAGCTCAGTTTCCAGCTCTGCTTTCCCCAGAGGAGCTGTCCACAGACCTCTCTATCTCTGCTAGAGCTTCTCAAGTCTTCAGGTCTCTGCAAAGCCAGTTAAGAGTGGGCCGGCAAGAGTGGGCTTCAGAGACTGGCGGCAGGTCATGGGAGGCTGTCGGGAGGAAGGTGAAGGAGAGCATGACATGGCCATGGTGGGTGGGATGCAGGGGATGCTCTACACTCTGCTAGGAACCTAGGGAAGGTCAGCACTGCATCCCACTACAGATGAACTCTAGAGAAGGGCAGGTCCCTGAGAATGGAGACACTGCTCACAGGGCTCCTCCATCCAAGAGCAGATGTTAAAAAGGCTGGAATATGGGATGTGAGCAGCCGTAGGTGTCTGTGTCGTACTGGGAAGAGGTTTGCACATTGTAGTGCATCCATGAAAGTTTGGGAAAATATGCTGAATCCCGAGTCCTCTCCTCTGGAACTCTGATTCAGGTGGTTTGGAAGAAGCACTTGGGGATCTCTAAGTCCTCTAGGTGAGTCCAGGGACTAGGCAAGAAGCAAGCAGGTGGAGTGGGCTGAACACTGGCTCCAAATCTCAGTTGCCCTGGCTGTGTGAACGTAGGCATGTTCTAACTTTTTTAGAGCATAGATCCTCATCTACAATGGCTTGTTTGGCCTTAGGTGATGTTGTGGGTTGAATCTGTATCCTCTGTCAGATTCATTATCTTGAAGCCCTAAAGCCCAGTATAATGAAGCTGTATTTAGTGACGTGGTCTTCAAAGAGGTAATTCCATGAAAATGATGTCATTGGGGGTGGGTCCTATACAATATGATTGGTATCCTTATAAGAAGAGACCAGGACCCAGACATGCATAGAGGAAAGGTCACCTGAAGACACATGTAGAAGATAGTAATCTGCAAACTGAGGAGGAGGGCTTCAGAAGAAACCAAACCCACCACCGCAGGCTTGATCTTCCACTTCTGGCTCCAGACCTGTGAGAAAATAAAGTCCTGTGGTTGAAGCCACCCAGTGTGTGGTGTTTTGTGTGACAGCCCTAGCTGCCTAATACCAATGAGAAGTTTGCAGTTCCTTGCACAGACAGAAGCCCATGAAACAGGAGATGCAGTAGTTATTAGTACTAATCACTTGACAACAATCAGGAATTCCCAAGAGCCAAGAGCACATAATCTGGCTTGGGTCTGCTTTCCTGTGGGAATCACATTCCAACTGTGTGCTGCAGGCTGGAGAATCTCTGCCCAGGAAGAGCAGGCAGTGCCTGGTGTCAGCAAGCCATCTCTTGGGATGCAGGGAGAACAGAATTTCTTTTCTCTTGGCAAGGTGTTGGCATGGGGCATAAACCTGTCAGGCGATTATGGTATTGTGCCAGGACCCGGTGGAGTGGAGACTAGATGGGAATAACTCTAACAAAATAGCAAACTGCTAACAAGGAGCCTGGTTACTAGGATTTTAAAAGGCATGCTGAGCTTTTCAGGGAATTTAAACAAGAAATCAGCAGAAACCACAGCCAGGAGGAAAAGGGATGTATTTGCCTATGTCAGAACGATGTGGGGAAGTGTTTGATGAGCATTTTGCCAAGATTTGTGCCCTTCCCCCACCCAGCCAGGAGTTCCTTCTGCTGCGTTCCCACAGTGCCTACCTCTGTTCTGGGTCTGAGCTCATTGTTTCCAGTGTGTTTGCTTGCCCTCTCTCCTGTGGAATCTGTGGACTCCTAGAGACCAGGATTTCGCAATATTTATCTCTGTCTCTCAGGTGGGTGCTGAATGGAAGCTTGAGCAGTTGAGAATCTGAAGCTAGTACTCTCATTTTCTATTATAAGGTATTTTCTCTGAGCCAGGCACTGTTCCATGCATCTTAAAAACACTAACTCATTAAACCCTTTAACTGTCCTTTGAAATACATGCTACAAGGTACCGAGAGGAAAAGCCTTTGCCCAAGGTCTCACACCCAGTAGCAAGGAGGATTCAGATCCAGGGAGACTGGCTCCAGAATTCAGCCGCAAAGCTGGGTTAGTGGCCACTTCCCTTCCACATCAAAGGCTCTTAACCATTTCTGTGCTATGCTGTCTTGGAGTTCCAGGGCTGTCTAGGAACTCTTTCCCTGAATAATATTTTTAAGTGCATAAAAAATGCATAAGATTAACCAATTATAATAAAACACAGCTTTAAAACCAATTATAATGAAATGCAATTCTAATGACATACAGCTTTAAAATATCCTGATTTGTTAGTTTGTGAGCTCATAATATACAAGTTTCATCACTGACACATTAAATGTCAAGCGCTCACAGTGGGCCTGATTAGCACTGTAATTTCCAAACAGTCATGAGTAATGTTTAGAGACATCAGAAAGCAATATTTGGAGATAGGCATCTGTAACAACTGTAAAGTGACTGGAAGAGACCTAAGGTTTCCATTGGTGACCGAGGCACAGGCGCTGCTCCTACTACTGTGCCTTGTTGTCTACATTCATAACAGAAGGAAATGATAATGTTGAATTGGAAGCAAGCAAAACTGAAGATGTGCATTTCTTCAGACTCTCTGAATTCAAGAGTCCTGTATGGACCCCAGTTAGGAACCTCCGTTCTAGATGCCCTACCTTTCATTTCTATTCAAACCGTGGCACATGGGACGGCATCACAGCACCACCTGAAAGCTGTGAAGTATAAAATCTCAGGCCCGCCGGCCCCAACCTAGACTGCATTTCAATAAGACCTTGGAGAAGTACTGAAAAATATGTACTTGCTTTGGTTTCACCAGCGAAAAGCTGTCTTCTGGAACGTGTAGAAACATGATTGTGATTTGTGCCTACCATTCTCTCTGTCTTTTATAAGCAAATTCCAGAGTGAGGTGTAATTTTACTGACTGGCGACATTGGCACAATGGCGACATTGGCACAAAGTGTATTTGGCTTCTCGGTGCCTCCCTAGGACCACCTGTGCTCAGGGCAAAGGTGCTCTTATTCTCTGTCTTTGCCTCCTACGGGTGATGAGTGGACCGACTGGTAGGTCTGCTCCTTGGAGCCAGCAATTGTCTGCTGTTCTGCTTGTGGCCAGGAGTAAATCAGTACATTTCATGTGGAAGGTCATTTTGGCTCTCAGACCCAAGACCAGTTTTCCATTCCAGCTTTTTCAGCACTAGAAGAGAAACAGCATTTTAATTCTCTTCTTAGCTCTATTTCTCAATTGGTCCTGAACCTTCTGAGGAAGAATCTGATTAACTAGCCCCCCAAATCCCAACAATATTGGCTTCTAGAAAACTTAACGCCAAATGTCCAAAACTCTAAGAATGCTTTTTTTGGTAAAAATTTTATTCCTGAATCATTTCTCTGGCCCTATTCTTGTTTTTCCTCTTACTTTCTTCTTCTTTTGAATTTATGTTCTCTTTCTGTTATGTAAACTTGTTCTATTTTCTTTAGCCTGAGAATCTTCCTTAAAGCACTCTTAGAATAAATCAGGCACACATATTCATAAATAAACAAAGATGCAAATATAAAGAGGAATCAATATTCAAGACTGAAGAGACAGAGGCCTAACCTTTCTCAGGTCGTGGCATTGCCTAACTTCAGGGGTGCCATTCTTGTTATTTAGGTATGTAATGCTTTTTTTCAGTACAATAAGAGACTACAAGACCAACAGTGAGATTATGCTGTGGCTGTGGTCCAGGACTTTTGACAGATTTAGTCTCTGTATACTAGTTGGCAATGTGTTATTGAGAAAGATAAAGAAATTTCTGGTAACCAAGGGCAGTTGGGGGAGGCTGTTCATTTTTTTTTTAACTGTTCTTAAATGATTTCTAAAAATGTTCTACACTCTTGGGATACATGGATGAATGGAGTTGGCTTCCCTCTTTGCTTAGCTTAGAGTATTCAATGCTTTGAAAGCCAGGAATTGAAGCACTGCATAGAGATAGGATTATGCCATTTAACTGTTAAATGAATCCAACTACTTCACTGCACTTAGAATAACTGAGCTCTTTGTTCGGGCTACAGGCACTGTCAGATCTAGTTTCCCCTGCCTCTTTTACCAGCCTCACATAGTACCATTCTCTGAAGCTCTTTCCATCCTAAGAGTCTCTGCATGTACTGTTCCTTTTGCCAAAACACTCTTCCCCACTACCTTCACCAGTCCATCACCTGTTAGGAGTCAAATGTCACTCTTTCCCAGAAGCTTTTGCTAGCTCCATCAACCCAAGTCCCCTGTTACATTCTTCACCACCCTCATCGTAATGTTAATGAGTTCTTTTTGCAGCCATTACTTTTTTTCTCTATTGTTTTTCCTACCAGACTGTAAGCTTCTGAGACCATGGTCTGAGCTGGTCTTATTTATTACCACTGGATTGCCAAGGAGGCCCGCAGTGCCTGGCATATAGCAGGAACTCTTTGGGTAATTTGTTGAAGAAATGAACGGAACAATGGGAACCATCTATAGACATGGCTACAGCCTTGGAAAATATATTGGATAATGACAAACATAAATGTGAGAGGGAACATATTTATATCATTACAAAAAGAGGACAGAGGATGGATTCCATCCTGAGGTCCTGAGCATGCAGAGAGGCCATTGTGTGTGAAGTGGGTCAGCTGTGGGCAGATGAGCAGCTGTCCTATTTTCAGAAGTATGGGACAACAGAAAATGGGTTAAAACTGCAAATGAAGAAGAAAGTTAAGTCCCCAAGAAAATTTTGAATCTCAAGAACATTGGATTAGCTCTGGAACTTTGGACAAATTCCCTTAATTCTCTGTGTGCCATTTATTTATTTCTGTTTTAAAAAGATGCTCATTGGTACCCACCTCATAGACAGCATGGAGATGTAATTTATTCTTCAAAGGAAGGCACTTTCCAGAGTAAAAGGAAGGCAATGGGTGCTATTAATAATTTTGCTGGGATAATAGGTGTAAATTGGAACCATACCCAGCACACAAAGTACAGTCTTTCTACTGATAAGGTGTTAGAAGAATAAAGAAATGGATACACGTCACTCTCTTAGATACATATCTGACCATGGGAAAGGCTAGCTACCACCACTAAGAAGTGGTCATCTTTCTGGAGACTTCAGGAAAAGATGGAGAAGGAGTTTATATTTCCAAGTGCATCAGAATTTAGTGGCTTTTTAAAAACCTTTCTTTCTTTCTAATGTGGTTCATTCCTATTGTTGAATGGAGCAGGTATCTATCAGTTTCATTGCTGTGAAATATTCCATTGTGTAAATACATCATGGTTTATTTATTGATCCCACTGATGATGAGCATTTGGGCAATTTCTAACTTCTGGCTATTATGAAAAACATTGTTTAGGACTCTTCTTATCTTTTGGGTGTACAAGTACATATTCTATAGGGTTTATGTTAGACCTAGGAGTGGAATTGATGGGTCATAGGAATATGCATGTTCAGCTTCAGTAGCCTCAGGTGAACAGTTTTCTAGAATTGTTGCACTAATTCACTCTTCTACCAGGATATGTGGGTGTTCAGTTGCTTCTCATTCTTAACAGTTTTGGCATTATTGGTCTTTCCGTATTTTTCCATTCTGGAGGTTATCTTCTTACGGGTTTAAAAAGATATTTATAAATTCTACCTAATTATAACACTACCTCACACTGCTGTTTCCTAGGTGCTAAGTGTCAGGGTCTCTCTATCAGATACTTCATAGATTTGACTTCACTTAATCCATGCACAAACTCTCTGTGGGAGTTGCAGTTGTCTCCTTTACAGATGAGAACCAGATAGAGTCAATAATTTACTCAAATGCATAGATCCTAAGAGGCTAGCCCAGGATTAAGACGCAGCACAGTTTGGTTCCTGAGTGCAAGCCCTCTTTGACCTCACTGTGCTGCTGACTCTGCAGGGGTCAAGATGAGGGTGGAGAAAATGTTGGCCTTAGCAGAACCATGAGGCAGCTGAGTCCAGTAGCTGCCTGGCTGCCTGTGTGATGAGACCTTGGGAGTGGTGGGGTGGGCAGGAGGTACCAATGCTCTCTTGGTCTTACCACAGGACACAGTGCGTACTTTTCTTTCTGTGCCATTAAAGATGCCCCCATTGTTCCCAGGGGACATGCATTTCAAGGAGGTGAGTAGATACCCTGACCTAGCAACAATGGTAGTTTAAGTAGAGTTGGTCCTTCTTCCTCCTACTCTGGAAGAAACATGAATCCTTAGACTACTCCTTAGACTACTCCAGGCTGGAATGGGTTGGCCTTGGGTTCTTTTTGTTCAAGATATTGTTGTTCTTATTACCTCACAATCCTAGAGCTTCAGGAAGCTTAATAATGACCTCAGAAGGAAGTTCTGGAAATGAAGATCATTTTGGGGAATAGCTCCATTTCCCCTAGGGTCTTTCTGAGGTTCCCCACTTGTTTACCTCTCTTCTCTGTGACAAACCCGGATCTCCTCACAGCAATGAAGTGCTTTCCACCACAAGCACCAAAGGCACATCCTCTGGGCACATGGTGTTCTTTCATGTGTGATTGGGGGGGGGCGGAATCTGGCTGGTTTCCCACTTCCACACTCCCACGATCCACCTGGAGGCTTTGAAAAACGAAATGTGTCTTTAACCTAGGTATTGGGAACTTTGACATTGCAAAATAAATGTAAATACCCAAACTATGAAACAACAAACAAAATCAAAACAACTGAATGTTTTGACCATCCCAGAGGCCCTTGTGTGTCCCAACCCATCATTAACCCTTCATCCTCTCAAAAGTATCCACTCTCCCTGTCTTGTGGGATATTGTTCCTGAGTTATTCTATATATCACTGAAACATGCATCCTAGACACTTTAGCAGAATTTCTTTTTGAGGGAAGTCAAATGTTTTTTAGACCATGGTGCAGAAAAATGGCCTTCAGAAGCCCTCTCTTGTCTTTCCTCAGACCACATGCTCCCCCTTTTTTTTTGAATTGATTTTTTTTAAAAAATAAATGACAGCAGAATGCGTTACAATTCTTATTACACATACACAGCACAATTTTTCATATCTCTGGTTATATATAAAGTATGTTGACATCAATTCGTGTCTTCATACATGTACTTTGGATAATGATGTCCATCACATCCCACCATCCTTGCTAATCCCCTGCCCCCTCCCTTCCCCTCCCACCCCTCTGCCCTATCTAGAATTCATCTATTCCTCCCATGCTCCCCCTCCCTACCCCACTACGAATCAGTCTCCCTAAATCAGAGAAAATATTCGGCGTTTGTTTTTTGGGGATTGGCTAACTTCACTTTGCATGATCTTCTCCAACGCCATCCATTTACCTGCAAATGCCATGATTTTATTCTCTTTTATTGCTGAGTAAAATTCCATTGTGTATATATGCCACATTTTTTTAATCCATTCATCCACTGAAGGGCATCTAGGTTGGCTCCACAGTCTAGCTATTGTAAATTGTACATTGATGTGGCTGTGTCACTATAGTATGCTGTTTTAAAGTCTCTTGGGTATAGACCGAGGAGAGGGATATTTGGGTCAAATGGTGGTTCCATTTCCAGATTTCCAAGGAAACTGCATACTGCTTTCCATATTGGCTGCACCAATTTGCAGTCCCACCAGCAGTGTATGAGTGTACCTTTTTCCCCACATCCTCGTCAACACTTATTGTTGTTTGTCTTCATAATAGCTGCCGTTCTGACTGGAGTGAGATGCCACATGCACATTGTTCATTGCCCTGTGGTTCCTCATCTCCCAAGGCCAGCAGGCTTGTGCTTTCTAATCCCCATTTTGACTGCCTCTTTTTCTTCTGGAAAGCAACACTTAAAAATCCTGGTAGACATCACTCTCAGTGTCCTTCCTCAGGCCTCTGTATGAACTTAGGATGACTTATTTCCTCTCCGACTTTTACTTATTTACTTTCTTTTGTGTTCTCAAGGCATATCTTAGATGCTTTAATTATGGTTCCCCTGACTATATGGTGATGCTTTGCTCACATGTTTGTCTCCTGGGTTGACAGGGGCATGAGAAATCTGGCACCTAGTAGGTGATCAATAAATATCTCTTGAGTAAAGAAAGACTATAAAGGCCCATGCATGTTCTTCATAATAAAGATGTTGTGTAAAATGAATGCTTGCAAAAATAATAATCTGGGAGTGGGCAGAAGCAAGCATATTTTTAGCCATAATTGTCAAGTAACAAACCCACAGGATATCTAAAAACTATAGTCAGAAGATACGGGGTGAGGGGATACTTGGATATGTGCTGAAGAATATCAGATAATGCCCTAATGAAAGCATTAATTTTGAGCTACAAGAAAAATTTAGTTTTTAATTAAATGACATTTTATAGTTCAGGAAAATCTTTAAAATATGCCAACCACTTTTAAAAAATCAAAGTGATTAACTAATGGCTAGAAAATATTAAACATTAAAAAGGGAAAGAAATTTTTAAAAAGGCCTTTCTATCCCACCTCCCTCTTAAGCTATTTGTTGTTTTATGGAATCTTTTAAAGAAAAATTCTCCAGGACTGTTTTAGGGGATCATAAACCACTTCAAATATTTACTTATTAGTAGAGAGCCGTGATCCAGAGTGGACTTTGGCATCAATCAGATCTGGGTTCTAATCCATTACTTATTACCTGTTTGAGCTGACAGAGGCAAACTTTTCTCTAAAACCTTGAGCTACACTTTGGCTTACCCACCATTGATTCTTAAGGATGATAATAGTTCATTTTTACTCCTCTTGTTCCCTTTTTTTCTAATGTTTTATAGTTTAATATCTTGGATTATTGACTTGAAAGTAAGAAAACCCAAGTCCTGATTTATTTATCCCCAAAGTCTCTGTGAGATCTTGGTAATTCCTTCAGCCTCTACTCTGTGTGACCTTGGGCATCCCCCAGGCTCTGTACATGACCATGGACAGGTTCTCTGTGTGGCCTTGGGAAGTCCTCCTATGTTCCTCGGGTCTACTTCTTCATCTGAAAATAAGTAGCTTCTGCTCCCTTGGTCCTTTTGGCTTCAAAATCCTATGATTCTGTAGATTGGAGATGTGACAGATCTCATGAAGCGACCCTGTTTTTCCATGTGACCTGGAACACATACACAGTGTAGGTACCAAGATCCTTCTCAGAAATTGCAGTAGTGAATTCTTCCCTGCCTCAGAAGCCTATTGTGAAATGAATGAATGAATACCAGAATGCTTTGATCTCTCTATTGTGGGATAAGGATGATGTGAAGACAGACCTTGCTTATTATTATTTTTAGAAATTGCCTGAAGGGAGACTAGACAACAATTTCAGCAAAAGGCCTGTGGCAGTCTACCTCAGCCAGCCTGCCTGTTGATTGGAAATCTTGAGGGCACTCAGGGGAGGAGTGGTTCTGCATCTCAGGGTGACAGAAGAATAGAAAATGAGTGGTCCTTCCAGAATATTTATGGGTCACTTTATGCTCCCAAGCACGGGCAGGGAGGCATGCTGCAAAACGACATGTTTAAATCAATACTGGAGATATTTTTTGCAGGTCTTACAGTGATTTAGGTTTTTTTAAATATATGTAATGCTGTATTTCTAACATTCTGGAAGATAGAGAATATACTCGGTTCTTTTACCAGGATGCTAAATCACAGAGCTGTGATAGAGATGTGAAATGGGCATTCAGCAAAAACAAACAAACAAACAACAACAACAACAAAAAACAAGCTGTCAGAGATGAACATATCTAAACTGCTGTAGTCTATTTCAGTTTAAAAATGGAGTTGGGTTTCCTGGGGAGCCTAATATATAGTTTTCCATCTCTAATTAAGACAAGCTCTTCAGTATGGGTGGGGAGTGTGTGTGTGGAGGTGGGGCCTGGGATGGGAAAGAATTAAGGTTAAGGAAAGAATGGAGAGAAGGCAAGAACCTTTTAGTAAATCTTATGCAATGTGAAGTTGTAAATAAGGTTGGCTTGTCACAAGGTGCATCAGACTTGTTCAAAGGAGTTTAGCAGGCACTTCACACACAAAAAATGGAAATTTAAACGGCCAATAAGGTTGTGTAAAAGTGCTTAACTTTATCGGTTACAAGGGAAATGCAGGCTTAAGCCGTTAAGAGGTACTACTCCATACCAATCAGACTGGCTAAAATTAAAAAGACTAACAATACCAAATGTTGAAGATATAGAACAATTGGAATGCTTATGTATTGCTGGGAGGAGTGCACACTGAATATAACTTTTTACCAACATTCTTGGAATATTGTTTGGGAGTATCCTAAAGGTAAACATATGCCATCTTATAGCTTAGGTATTCCATACCTCATATCCATTAAAGGACATACATGAGACTGCTCATATCCTCATTATTCAAAATGGCCCAAACCAAGGAATAACTCAACTGTCCATCAACAGTATAATGGATAAATAAATTGTGTGACATTTGCACATAACCCAGCAATGAGAGAGAGCAAACTATTATTATACACAGCAATTTGGATAAATTTCACAAATATAATGTTGAGGAAATTAAGCCAGTTCAAAAGAGCATTTATTGTGCAGCTCCATTATATGAAGTTTAAACAAGCAAAATTAATCTACAATAATAGAGGTAAGACCAGTAATTTCTTTTGGAACTGGTATTGATTAGGAGGGTAAATGAGAGAACCCTTTGAAGTGCTAGAAATGATCTATAGTTCAACTTAAGTGTTTACATGTATAAACAACTCTCAAAGTTTATTGAGCTCTACACCTTGAATTTGTGCTTATTATTGTATCAATCAAGTACGTCAATCAAAAAGAAAAAAAAATCAGGGGCTGGGGTTGTGGCTCAGCGGTAGAGCGCTCACCTTGCACAAGCTAGACCCTGGGTTCGATCCTCAGCACCACATAAGAATAAATAAGTGAAATAAAGGTATTGTTAAAAAAAAGAAAAGAAAAAATAAAACTCCATTTGGCTCTAAATCACCATGAATTATAGTCTCTTGTGGTATACTGGGAAAAAGAAACTTGCCTGTGTCTTCCCTTTATACCACAAGTTCCTTGAGGGCAGGGACTATAGAATTTCACTGTGGAATCCACAGTGTCTAGGGACATTGCCTATTGAGTAACTTTGCTAAATGTTTATGGTCTTACTTTTGTTCACCTGGACTGAGGTGCTGTTTTGATATTTTCTGTCCTTTTAAAAACTAGAGTTTGTATTTTTCAAGTCGTGTCCCATAAGGCCTCTAGAAAAGGGTAGATCTTTGTGATGAACTCTTCCTGTTATTATAAATGATAAAGTGGGGTACAGGGATAAAACCATTTCTCCCTTGGAGACACTTTAGAATCATGCACTTTGGAATCAAATAAGTTAGGGGCAGACTTCTAGCTCTGCTCAACTTTGTTTAAAATAAGGTCAACAGTATTTATATTGCAGGGAAGCCATATGGGTTCAATTTTTAATTTTAGGAAAGAGTTGGCATAAGGTCCAACTCTCCCCATAGTAGGTGCTTAATTAATGTTGGTCCCTTCAATCTTTTGTTATATTCCTTTTCTTGTTGAGACTCATGATGCTAGATGACCCGGCAAGAAGTAACATTTTTCTGATGTTCCATGCCCTATCTCCCAATTATGTGAAATTGGGAAATTTCTCTCTGAAATTCTGCTTCTTGTCTTACCTGTACAACTCAGAAAACAATTCCCAACTGCCCTCTGAGAATGATCAAAACTCTTAATGGGAGAAAAATAACCCCTTCAAGTTTGGGGTGAGAGTAAAATTCTATCTTTCTGTGTCTCTATGCATTTTTTTCAGAACTTCTATGTCTGCTCAACTTTAAAAGTTATCTCAAATCATTTATTAGACTCTTTGAGGGTAGTCCATTAACTAAAATCAAATACATGGCACATGCTTCAAATCCATCAATATTAAAAAATTTAAACCTCCACTCATGCCAACTGAGCTTCAAACTCCTTTCCCCATGATTTCCCCACATCTCCCCAAAGGTCAATAGTAAGTTGTTAAAAGGAAATCAGGTAGAAAGAATGGGCTCCAACTTTTAATTTGAGGGGAAAATGAGACATTAAACCATATGCAATTATGAGGTCAATTGTCCTGAGTGTGCATGCTTTTATAATGCTAATGGAGGTTAAAGAAGTTAGGTTAGGAGACTGAAGAAAACGAGAACCTTATGTTAAGAAAATGAGAACCTTATGTCCCTGGAGGACAATTCATTTTGCTCCATTCAAAAGGTGAAAGAATAAAGTAAGACATGTCAGCTTGTGAAGGTTGTTGAACAATTGTGTTAAGTCAGCTTTTCATTGTGGGGTCTCAATACCCGAGAATAACAATTTAACAGGAGGAAGGTTTTATTTTGGCTCATGGTTTTAGTCCATGTTTAGCAAGTTTCATTGTTACGTGCCTGAGGTGAGGCAGTGCTTCATGGCAGAGAGAGAGTGTGGCGGACCCACCTGCTCACATCAGGGTGACTAGGAATCAGAAAAAGAGAGAGACACAGAGAGAGATAGAGAGACAGGGGCAGGGGGAAGGGTCAGGGACAAGAAATGCCCTGCTTGGGATGGGAAAGAATTGAGGGTAGGGAAAGAGTGGAGAGAAGGCAAGTACCTTTTAGTAAATCTTATGCAATGTGAAGTTTGTAAAAAAGGTTGGCCTGTCACAGGGTGCATCAGACTTGTTCAAAGGAGTTTGAGTTGGGGCCTCAAACTAGGCCCCACCTCCTACAGCATACACCATCTCCCAATAATGCCATCAGCTATGAATCCTTCAATGGATTAATCCACTGATGAAGTCAGAGCCTTCACGATCTAATTGCTTCCCCAAATCCCCACCTCTGAACATCGCTACGCTGGGGACTAAGCCTTCAACATACAACTCTTTGGGAGGATACTTCCATTCCAATCCTTCATATCAGCAATGTAAAGTTATTCTCAATTTGTATAGTCTTAACTTCCTGTCAATTTTTTTTCTCACCAATAATTGCCTACCCAAGCATTTCCCAAACTCTTTCCATGGAAAATATGACCTGCCGTGTGATTTATGAAGCTAGCATCCTATAGACAAGGAAATTTGGGCTTCTCAGCATAGTGTATGTTCTACTTTGAAGATTTACATTTACATATATGCAATAAATTCCCTTTGTTGCCAAGTCAGCATTTCTCCAAATAATTTGAATCCTGGAATCCTATTTTATTTTAAGAGAAATGGCCCATGGAATACAAGGTGGAAATTGTTGGCACATACATGCTGTGAGTGACTAAAACTTAATGCTAAATGCATCTTTTCCTATAAATATAACTATTATATTTGGTTTTCTAGAGCTTTTCTGGAACCTATTCCATTAAAATTATGAACTAATGTAATTTAGACTTAATTATATTATCTCTACAACTTGAAGCCTATCATCATCTTCACATAAAACCTATTATTTTACTCTTTTTATTCATTTTGATTAAACCAAATATCCCAAATTCAATTATGTAAATAAGGCAAGGTGGCATTTGCCATTTCATATCCATAGAAAGCATGGTCTTAATAGTGCAGTTTCTCGTGTCTGCTTCATGTGTTTAGGTCCATTTCGGTGTACACATATCTTTTCCAGAATATACTTTGTTCTTGTACTGATGTCTCATAGTGACAATTCTATTGTGTATTTCTAAACTTTGTAAAAGAATCATCATGGCTTTACAGCCAGACAGCTATAAGTTTGAACTAAAGCTCTAAGCCAAGTTCCTCCAATTCTCTTAGCCTCTGTTCCATCTTTAAAATATGGACACCAAAATTTACCTTGTACAGTTGTAAGGATTCAATGAGATTTCCTTCCTTCCTTTCCTCCCTCCCTCCCCCTTCCCTCCCTCCCTCCCTCCTTCCTTCCTTCCTTCCTTCCTTCCTTCCTTCCTTCCTTCCTTCCTTCCTTCCTTCTTCCTCCTTCCTTCCTTCCTTCCTTCCTTCCTTCCTTCCTTCCTTCCTTCCTTCCTTCCTTCCTTCCTTCCTTCCTTCCTTCCTTCCTTCTTTCCTTCCACCTTTGTGTCTATCTTTCTACCCATCCATCATCTATCTACCCACCAAACAGTTTAACATTACTCTCCAGGGCATATAATTATTTAATAATTGTTGGTTTTACTCTTTTCTAGTTGGTTGATGACATATAAATGTCTATTCCTCCTGTTTCAATTACCTAATACCTAACGCAGTATGGAGGAAGGTTTGCTTTCTCTGTAAACAGCCATTACTGAATAAGTACTGACATGATTTGTATATGACAGAGTAACTTAAATTTATTTCCTGTCTTTAATATATTTTACAATTGTGTGGCTCAAACTTGCAAAAGTCATCTTGGTCCTGAAGTCACAGGTGGATTTGAATGTGATGCTTCTCTAGTGCAGGTTGCCTTGTAATTTTCCTATACAGCTGGTTCCTCCATCTCATATGCTGAAGATGCAACTGATAAAGATTTGTTCCAGCTCTTAGATGAAAAAAAAATGAAAATTTGAGAGAAGTAAAGGAAAATAAATTTCACATTTCTAAGGGAACAATCCCAATGCTCACTGGGAGCTTATTGTATCCTACTTGTGTTTTCAGGTGAGAGCTCCAGACTGTAGGATGGCTTGGTTACCAAGAAAATTGGCTTGAAATGAGTTTTCAAGAGCGAATCAGAATATAACCGGGTTATTTGCCTCCTCTTTAATTTAGGAAAGATCAAAATACATGCACATGTTCTGGGATGTTTGACTCGAAATTTTAAAGACTGAGAATGTAAGTGGAGTGTGTGTGTGTGTGTGTGTGTGAGAGAGAGAGAGAGAGAGAGAGAGAGAAAGAGAGAGAGAGAACGGGAGATACTTGGGGGAGAAATGTGTACATATATGAGTATATGTGTTTTTGCACAGTGAGAAAGGCACGTGACTTGTTTAGGGTGGAACATAAGTTTATTGTGTTGGTTTAAAAGATTAATATACCACAAATTAAGGCTTTTGATTTCCCCTTATTTTTCTGTTAAAATCTGTCTTTCAGAAAGGAAAGAAATGCCATATTTTTAAAATGAGAATCTCTTTGGTAGAAAGTTGTGAATTTATGACATTTTCTTGCAGAAATGTCCAGAGTTAACTTTACAAATATAGTGAGAGAGAGAGAGAGAGAGAGAGAGAGAGAGAGAGAGAGAGAGTGTTAGTTTTTTCCCCCTAGTATTCTTCTCTACAAGCACCTAATATTCCATTATTTACTCTAAGTATCAAAGTTACATTTTTCTTTTAAACCAGCTACTTGTGTAACCAAGAAGCTGCCAATCAAGAAGATCTGGGTATTTGCAGTGTTTATTTATAGAAAATTATCAATAAAAAGAGTTTTCTTAATATTTGCTTTGTAATTACATTTCCTTGAAGGACAGAGAAGGAGAGCAGATATTGCATGAACCATAAGAACTATTATGGGAAAGCCACCTTGAAGGATGGCTCTCAAATTGATCACAAGAATGCTTTTGTCAACCTAGGAGAAAGTCTCAGTGGCTGAGAAAACTACCTATAAGAAAGATGGTGAACAGTGATGAGATACACTGTACATTTTGAACTTGATCTTTAAAAACTATTTATCAGCCTGGCAACAGTAGCAGCAGCTCTCTCCCCCATCAATAAGTCTGTATTGCTGTAATACTTGAATTTAGGTCTCTCAACTCCTGCAGCTTAAAAAAGAAGGAGCATTTGTTAGGGTTTATATGATTTCATGACTTGGATCTGGGTTTCTCTACCTCAATACTATTGATGTTTGAAGCCCTTGAACTGTAGGATGCTGGGCAGGGAACCCACTTCCACACACCAGGTGACCCTCCTGCTCCAAACATACAGAACTTGCTTCTATTCCGTCATGACAAATGTCTCCAGACAATGCTGGATATCTCAGGTGTGTTGGGGGAGGGGGTCCTTGGTTAAAAAACAATATGTTGCAGTAAGAGAAAATAAGGAGAACTTTAACAACAATATATACTTTGTATTTTTAAGTGCCTGCTTGTGGAATGTGGTATGATATTTCAAGACATGTATACAATGTGTAGTGATTGATCAGGGGAACTGGTACACCAGTCACTTCATACAATTATCATTTCTTTGTGTTGGAAATATTCCATATTCTCTGCTAGCTATTTTGAAACATTTCATTTAATTTTGCCAACTATAGTGTTATGGTTTGGATATGAGGTGTCCCCCAAAAGCTCATGTGTGAGACAATGCAAGAAGATTTGGAGGAGAAATGATTGGGCTATAGCTTTTACCTATTCAGTGAATTAATCTCTGGTGGGATTAACTGAGTCATAACTAGAGGCAGGTGGGGTGTGGCTGGAGGAAGTAGTTCACTGGGAGTGTGGCTATGGGGCATATATTTATATCTGGCTAGTGGAGTCTCTCTCTGCTTCTGATCATCATGTGAGTTGCTTCCCTCTACCACACTCTTCCAGCATGATGTCCTGCCTTACCTAAAGCCCCAAGGAATGATACTGGCCTTCTATGGACTGAGACCTCTGAAACCATGAGCTCTCAAATAAGCTTTTTCTCTTCTACAGTTGTTCTGGTTGGGTCTTTTTAATCACAGCAGCAAAAAAGCTGACAAAAACATAGTTATACTGCAAAGCTAAGATCAGAAACCTACCAGCCAACTATCTATGCTGGTTAACCGTCCTTTCCCATCTCCCACTTCCATTCCCATTCCAGCCTCTGGTGACTGTTCTATTCTCTACTTCTGCAAGAGCAACTTTTTAGCTTTCATGTATAAGTGAGAACATATGGTATTTGTTTTTCTGTGCCTGACTTAGTTCACTTAATATAATATCCTACAGTTCTATCCAAGTTACTCAAATGACAGAATTTCATTTTTTAATGGTTAAACTATAAAATTCCATTGCACATATATACCACAAAGGATGACTAGTGAACATTCTGTGGTTACAAATAAATACAGTATTTCTAAGAACACCAGAGAAAGTAAAAAAAAAAAAGTAGGTGATTTGAGGGGGCATAAAGTTTATTATCATCAATGAAAATGATAATAATGGCCAGTTGAAACTAGTTGGATTTGTAGAAAGTCATACTTACGGTTGTGATTAAAAAAGAAAGTTAATCTAAAGTATACACAAAGGAAAATATAATACAAAAAAAGTGCATATAAGTGAATGTTTAATTTTTATTGTTTGAACAGGTAGCAAGGCATGCATATTTATGGATGCTTTCTATACTGTTAAGCAAGATTTATTTATAGATATATAGTGTTTTTATCTGTGTAAACAAGAAGAAATGAAAAAAGCTTGTCAGTAAGGCAAAGAGGAAAGGAAAAAAAAAAGTAGTGTTGCTACTCCAAATAGGAAAGACTGACTGGTGTTCATGGTTTTATATAATAGCCAACTTGTAGCACCCAGTAGTTGATTAACACAATAGAAATAAGCATTAACTATTTTAAAAGACAGTAATATACAACAGTATATTACAAAGTTATAAATTGGTCAAACATCATGAAAAATAAAAGTATACTCACTAATGCCTCAGGCCTCTCCCCCCAAAAACCTTTTAGTTTACTAATTTCAATAGTATTAAATTTTTAATGCAATACTAATGCTTTAAACTCATCTACTGACTTCTTAATTTGTTATTGACTCCATCAGTTCTTTTTCCAGTGGAGTCTTTATAGCTTCCGATTGTCCATCAAAATTCTCCAAGTTATTTGATTTCTTTCACACATTAATCACAATTATCTTAAAGCCCGCATCTTATAATTTAAATACCTGGATCACCTGCATTCAGATTTTTTTTTTTTTGGTATTTATTTCTCTTTGACCTTTGGTTAGTTCTAATGTTTTAGTATGTCTGGTTACTTTCAGTTGAAAGACAGACATGAAGTTTTAGCAATAGTTTAAGGTTGTGGACTACTCCTATTTGGAGAGGATTTGTGTGTTTGTCAGGTTGCTGGGCTAGGAAAAGATACCTTTAATCTAAGTGAAGGTGTCTTCATATGAATCTTGGTGCAGTGTTTGATGAACTGATCTACATCTTAATATGTATCCCTTTGGGGGTCCCAGCTGTGATTCACAGCTGTCTAGGGTCCCAGCTGTAATTCACAGCTGTCTGCCAAGGTCCCTCCTCAACAGTAGGACCTGGATTCAAATTTCTCTCCTATCTTTGGATGTAGAATAAAACTGCTCCACACTCTGCTTCTCAAATATTGTGCCTTCATTCTTGAACTGCAAATGCCCGCAAGGACAAGTGGAATCAAATATTGGGATCACCTCTCTGAGCTACCATTCCTTTTGGGATTTTGTTCCTACATGTCCTTAATGCTTAGTTCTTCAGCACCTCCAGATTTCTTTGCTTGTGTGTGTGTGTGTGTGTGTGTGTGTTGGGTTGAATGTATTGGAATAAAAATACATTATATAAATAAATATATATTTATTAACATAGTAAATATTAATATATTTATTTATATTGTATAAATAAATAAAATATTATATTACATAAATGAAATATATATTTGATTCCATCATGATGAAACAAAAATTATTATAGTGAAAAGAATAGATCTTATGAGTTTAATGATGTTTGACAAATTTAACCATGAAACCCACACACTAGTTACGATATAGAATATTTCCGCTAACCCCCAAATTTCCCTCATTTCTCCTTTCCATTTATCTCCAAGCCACAAAGGAAACTGTTGTCCTCAGATCTCTCAGCACAGATCTATTTTGTCTGCTTTTGACTTTTATATAATGGAATTGTGCAGTAGGTACTGCTTGTCTGGCTTCTTTTCATTCTAATTAATATTGTTGAGACTAATCCATTTTGGTGCAACACAGCAGCTTATTATTTCCATGGCCAAGCCATATTTTATTACGTGAATGTACTGTAATTTATTTCATTCTTTTGTTGATGGACACTAAGATTGTCTCCAGTTTTATTGCCGTGTATTATTGTACAAATCTTCTTCAAATGTCCTTGTTATTTATTTATTTTAAAATGTTTTTCATGTATCTTGAGTAAATACTTAGGAGTGGAATTTATGGCTCACATTGTTGTGTATGTTTATTTATATATAAGAAATATCAATAGCCTTCCAACACACATATTTTTCATATTGCCAACAAATCAGGTCAATATTTTGGCACAATGGGAATGATACTGAAAGCCAAAAAAAAACTCACTGTGATGGTGAATTTCATGTGTCAACCCAAGTGGGCTGATGCTAAGACAGGTGGCAAAGTGTTATTTCTGGGCATGTCCCTGAGGGTGCTTCTGGGCTTCTGCAAGGGATTAGTATTTGAATCGTGGGTGGAATGATTGAAAGAAGAAGCCCTTTCAGGTGTGCAGAGGGGGCGGAGCAAGGGAGAAGATGGCGGAGTAGGGGAAGGTAGCTCCACCCCGCAGCTCCTCAGCACCAGACAAAGCGGGAAGACTGCGCCTCGGCAGGGTGAGTAACAGGGCAACGTCACTGAAACTTTACACTGAACTGAAAAAAGAAAAAAAAAAATCATAGAGCTACAGAGTCCGTGGCTTGAGCATAAGAAATAATACCTTAGAGACACGCCAGCTTCTGCCTCCAGGGGAGTGTGGACAAGACACGTGTGGTCCGTGGGTAAGAATTAAAAAATAAAGAAAAGTTGACCTAGGGAAACCTGTGGTTAACAGAGGAAGATTGATTTTCATGGACATAAAGTTGGTAGCGGAGCATTTCGGTCCTCAGGGGTGGCCATGGGGGCTCACCCTCCAGGGGCGGGAATGGCTCACAGGCGCTGCAAGCCCTCTGTCCGCGCGTGCGCCTTGCGCTGCTGGCAACAGAGACAAGGGCCTGGGAACCATAAGGGAAATTAGTAGCAGCCTATGGAAAAAATTCCCAGAGAGCATCTGAACCAGCGAGACTGAAACAGGCACAAAGAACATTAACCTGGGCCATTCAGCCTCTGGATCCGAGGGAGCAAACTCCCATGACAGCTGGCACCCCATCAGAGTGTGAAGACCTCACTGTGGTGGACACCTGGTAATTCATATCCATACAGGTGAAGGGGAAATCTTTGAAGGCTTAGTCCTGTGCCCTAAAAGTGGAATTTACCAGAAGCCCCAGAGACCCAGAAGTCCAGCCGAGGTTGGTAGCTCCACACCATCAGGACGTTTGGTCCAAATCTCAAATACCTACCAGGAGGATTCCAGAACATATGGAAGTCCAAACCCCAAGAACTGGAAATTCTAATCTAGCATTCTTATCACCCCCGCTATAGGATTACACAATTCTTCAGCACTCCACAGTCTGACTCAGCCAATACTGGGAGACTAGAACCTGAGAGCTCCTACATCCAAGTGGTAGCTAGGTGAGAACACAAGGACAGTGGCCTTTAATAGAGCCAAAAGTAATATAAAGATTGAAAAATCCATCCTGCCAACATATTTGATCACTGCAGCAGAAACAAGCCCTCAATATCTCTCATTAAGGTTTTTCCCCCTTTTTTCTTATTTACTTTTTCCTCCATGCTCCCATTTTTTATTCTGAAACATTTAATTTTTTTTTTCAAATATCATTATATTATTATTAACCTTTTTCATTATTCATGATGTGTTATGTGAGTTTGCTTGTGTGTGTGGTTGTGTATACCCTCACTGCACACAACTTCATTTACACATTGATAGCTCTCTCCTGCGTGTGTTCATTATTCATACACATAGGTGGGACTCAGTTATATGAGGGTTTGAGTTGTCTTGATCTTACATTTGCTGGTTCATTTATAATTAGGCTATGGGCCCTCCCATCTCCCCTTCTTCACTCTCTGCCCCCAGTGATAGCCTAAAATTTCTGTTCCCTCTTCCTTTCTTCTTTTTTTCCCATAACTTTCAGTTAACTTGTTATTCCTTTTTCTTCATAGCTGACACATGCACCCTATCTCCTGCCTCTTTTCTGATCACTTTTTCAAACAATTTAAACTTTCTCTTATCTTCCTATCCTATTTCCTCTTACCCAAGAAACTGCAACCCCACTAAATAATAGAAATTATGTGGTTTGTGTAATTCCTACCCCATTCAAGTTGTTGTGATTATTAATACAGTGGATCACAAACAAAAACAAAACCTGCTGCTGTTGAACACCTGATATTCATTTTTTTTTGGTATTGATATTAAATGCTGATATTGCACCATTCCTATGTAGGTGACCATTAGTGTTATAGATGTCAAAGTAGACACTGGACATTTACCTTAAGGCTGTACATCTGTTGCTGACATTAGTGCTGGTCCTGGCTCCCTCCTCGCTCTAAGAGAGGCTGGAAGGAGATTGGGATATTTCAAGATCACAGAGTAGAGAGATACTGCTGCTGAGAAAATACTCATATCTCAACCAAGCAATGGTGAATCTCACCCCTCATACATTCTAGCCCCACCTTACCCCAACTCAAAGAATTGAGGAGATGAAAACCCTAAACCAATAACAAGGACTCCAGGAGGAACAATCAGAGAGGGACCTCAGCTCCTGCCTCTTGACATCTACTCATATATCAAAAACAGAGAAGTCCTCAAACAAATAAGATAATTACATATAAAAGGACACATGTAAAAAAGAGGAAGGGGAATCCATCTCAATTGATGTGCAAGTCCAAGACCCCAGAAAACATGAGGAAACAGGCATACAAGTCTCCCCTCAAATTTTACAATCACCCAACAAAGTGGATGAAGTCCCAGACAAATTTACAAAAAACAACTGATTATAACAATGTTCAATGTACTAAAAGATCTAAAGAATGAATTGAGAAAGCAAATACAGGAGATGAAAAACCACTTTAATGTAGAAATAGAAACATTGAAATGACACTAATCAGAACTCCTAAAAATGTCTGGATGTGGTGGTATTTGGCTGTAATCTCAGTGACTCAGGAAGCTGAGGCAGGAGAATCCCAAGTTCAGCATCATTTGGTTACATTTAGAAGCAAACCAATAAGGATCAGGTGTGATTTCTCAGTTCAGACCCTAAAATCAAGGAGGGCCTGGAATAAGATATACCAAGCTCTAAAAGAAAACAACTGCTGTCCAAGGCTGCTATAATCTGCAAAGCTCAGTTTCAAATTCAAGGGGGAAATAGAAACTTACCATAACAAGAATAAACTAAAAGTACTCATGACATCCAATCCAGCACCACAAAGTATACTCAAAGATAAACTGCACTCAGAAGAACTCAGAAACAAATCCCAAAGTTACCAAGTAGAGAAAGATTAATAAAAGAGTAATTTACCAAATACGAATTATGACAGTATTAATTATAGCAAAAAATCAAAATGGCAGGGAACCATAAGCCCATATGCATATTAACACTGAATGTTAATGGTTTCAATTTCCCAATTAAAAACATAGATTAGCAGAATGGATAAAAAAATCCAACTATATATTGTTTACAGGAGACTAATCTCATAGGCAAAAGGACATTTGCAGGCTAAAGGTAAAGAAATGGAAAAATATTCCACACAAACAGAATCAAAAATCAAGCAGGAGTAGCTATTTTTATATCTGACAAAGTGGATTTCAAGCAAAAATTATAAGAGACAAAGAAGACCACTATATCCTGGTAAAGGGAACAATCCAACAAGAAGATAATGTAGTAAATGTCTATGACCAAATGTTAGAGCACCCAAATATCTATCTATATGTCTAGCTGTATGTGAATATAGATATACATAGATATATTTGAACCAGGAAGATATAGAAGATATAGATAGCTATATCTTACATTAAATCTCAGATAGGCCCCAACACAATAATACTGGGTGATTTCAACACAACTTTATCACCAATGGACAGGACATCAAAACATAAAATCAATCAAGATATTTCCAACCTAAATAAAAGTGTAAATCAAATGGACCTAAAAAATATCTACAGATCATTTCACCTCAAAACAGATGAATTGACTTTCTCAGCAGCTCATGAAACTTTTTCTGAAATAGACTGTATTTATTACAGGTCATAAAGTAAGTCTTAGCAAATGAAAAAAAATGATATAATACCTAGTTTTCTATAGAATCATAATGGAATGAAACTAGAAATCAACAGAAAGAAACATAATAGAAACTACATAAATTTATAGACATTGAATAATATTCTTTTCAAGTAAGAATGAATCAAAGAAGATATGAAAGAAGAAATCAAGAAATTCTTAGAAATAAATGAGAACAGAGATACAACATATCAAAATCTCTGGGACAATATGAAAGCAGTTTTAAGAGGAAAACTTATAACACTTAATGCCTATGGTAATAGAATGTAGAAATAGAAGATCCCAAGTCAATAAGGATAAAGATTAAAAAGGAGATATCACCATAGACCCTTCTGAAATTCAGAGAATCATCAGACACTATTTTGAAAATTTATATTCCAATAAACTGGGAAATCTAGAAGACATTGACAGATTTTTAGACACATACAACCTGCCCAAATTGAACCAGGAAGATATAGAAGACTTAAACAGACCAATGTCAAATAATGAAGTTGAAACACCAATTAAAAGCCTTGCTGAATTCTTCCAGAGGAAGAAATTAAAAGGGAAGGAACACTCCCAGATACATTCTGTGAAGCCAAAAATCAAAGACACACCATGTAAAGATATCTACAGACCAATATCCCTGATGAACAGATACAAAAATCCTCAATAAAATATTAACAAGCTGCATTCAAAAACATGTGAAGAAGATAATACACCATGATCAAGTGGGCTTCATTCTAAGAATGAACCAGGTTGGTTCAACACATGCAAATCAATAAATGTAATTCACCACTTAAGCAGAATTAAGGACAAGAAACATAGGATTATCTCCATAGGTATAGAAAAGACCTTACTGTCCAGCACCCATTAATGTTAAAAATGCTAGAGGAGCTAGGGATGGAAGGAACTTACTTCAACATCATAAAAGCTATTTATGACAAACCCAAAGCCAACATCATACTGAATGGAGAAAAAGTAAAAGAATCTCCTCTAAAATCAGGAAGAAAACAAAGCTGTTCCTTCTCATCACTCCTATTCAACCTAGTCCCCCAAACACTGGCCAGAGTGATCAGATAATAGAAAGAAATTAAAGGGATACAGATAGGAAAAGAATAAATCAAACTATCTCTGTTGATGACATGATCCTAGATCTAGAAGACCCCCCCCCCCCGCAAAAAAAACTCCACCCAAAGACTTCTAGAGCTTATAAATGAATTAAGCAAATAGCAGGATATAAGATCAACATCCATAAGTGAATAGTTTTACTGTACTTCAACAGTGACTCAGTGAAGGATGAAATCAGGAAAAACATCCCGTTCACAATAATTGAAACATACATACACACACCAAAACAAAAACAAAAAACCCTCAAAGCCTTGGGAATTAATGGAATTAATCTAACCAAGGAGGTAAAAGTTTCTACAATGAAAATTATATAACACAGAAGAAAGAAACTGAAGAAGACCTTATAAAATGGAAAGAGGCCTCCCATGTTCTTGGATAGGCAGAATTAATATTGTAAAAATGGTCATACTACCAAGATCAAAACACAGAATCAATGCAGTCCCCATCAAAATACTACTGATATTCTTCACAGAATCAGAAAAAAATAGTCCTAAAATTCACTTGAAAGAATAAGAGACCCAGAATAGCCAACACAATACTGAGAAAGAAAAGCAGTACAGGAGCATCATGGTACTTGATCTGAAATTATACTACAGAGCTATAGTAACAAAAGCAGTATGATATTGGCATCAAAATAGACCATTACAATTAGATATGAGGTCATGTATGAGACATAGCAAGAAATTTCAGAGGTGAGCTGATTGGATTACGAGAACTTTAACCTAGTCAGTGCATTAACCCACTGACGGGAGTTTGCTGTAGGTAGGTAGGGTGTAGCTGAAGGAGGTGGGTCATTGGAGGCATGTTTTTAGGGTTTATATTGTTACAGTGAGGAAAGTGTTTCTCTCTCCCTCTCCCTCTCCCCCCCTCTCCCACCCCTTTTTCCCTCCCTCTCTCCATCTCTACTTCCCAGTGTGATGCTCTAAGCTGCTTTCTTCCACCACACTCTTGATCTTTTGCCATACCTTTGGCCCAGAGCAATGGAGTCAGCCATCTGTGGACTGAGACGTCCGAACATTGCACCCCCAATAAACTTCTCCTCCTCTGATTGTTCTTGCCAGGTCTTTTGGTCACGGCAGCAGAAAAGCTGACTAAAACAAAGAACAATTTAACAGAACAGAAGACACAGAGACAAACCCACATACCTACAGCCATTTGATATTTGACAAAGGTGCCCAAAATATATTTTGGAGAAAAGACAGCCTTTTAACCAATGGCTCTGAGAAAATAGGCTAGCTATATGTCGAGAAATGAAACTTTATTCCTACTTCTGACTCTGCACAAAAGTCAAATCAAAATGGATCAAAGATTTAGGAATTAGACAAGAAACCTTGCAATTGCTAGGAAAAAACATAAGGTCAACACTCCATCATATTAGTGCTGGCACCAACATCCTTAACAAGACCTGTAAAGCACAAGAAATAAAATCAAGAATCAATAAGTGGGATGCCGTTAAATTTAAAACCTTTTGCACAGGAAAAGAAATGAGTGTGAAGAGAGAGCCCACAGAATGGGAGAATATCTTTTCCAACTACTCCTCTAACAGTGCTTTAGTATAGAGAATAGATAAAAAAAACGTAAAAATCTTCACACACACACACACACACACACACACACACACACAAATAACCCAATCAATAAATGGGCAAAAGAACTAAATAGAAACTTTTCAACAGAAGAAATACAAATGCTGCTGGGTATGGTGGTGTATGCCTGTAATCCCAGTGTCTTGGGAGGCTGAGGCAGGAGGACCACAAGTTCAAAGCCAGTCTCAGCAACTTAGTGAGGCCCTAAGCAACTTAGCAAGATTCTGTCTCAAAAGAAAATTTAAAAGAAGCCTGAGGATGTAGCTCAGTGGGGGTTCAATCCTCAGTACTAGAAAGAGGGGGAGGGGGAGGGGGAAAGGGAGAGGGAGAGAGAGAGGGAAGGAGAGAGGGAAGGAGGAGGGAGAGAGGGCAAAAATAAACAAAAAAGGAAATACAAATGGCTAACAACTATATAAAACAATGTTCAACATCTACCAATCAGGAAAACGCAAATCAAAAGTACACTAAGATTTCATCTCACTCCACTTAGAATGGCAGTTATCAAGAACACAAACAATAATAAATGCTGATGGGGATGTGGGGGAAAAGTACCCTTGTGCGTTGTTGGAAGGAATGTAGACTATTCCAACTATTCTAGAAAATGGTGTGGAGATTTCTCAAAAACCTAGGAGTAGAATCACCATATGATGCAGATATTCCACCCTTGGTATTTGTTCAAAAGAATTAAAATCAGCATAGTACAGTGATACAGCCACCTCAATGTTTATAGCAGCATAATTCACAATAGCTAAATTATGAAATTAGCCCAGATGCCTGTCAATAAATGAATAAATTAAGCAATTGTAACAAACACACACACACACACACAAAATGGAGTTTAATTCAGCCACAAAGAATGAAATGATGGCATTTGCTTGTAAATGGATCGCAAAGGAGGCTATCATGCTAAGTGAAATAAGCCAGACTCAGAAACTCAAAGGTTAAATGTTTTCTCTCCTATGTGGAAGGGAGGAGGAAGGGAAAAGGATATCATGCAAATATAGGGAAGATCAGTAGTGTAGAAGAAGGAGCTCAAGAGGCAGAGGGATAGTAAAGGGGAATGGATTCTTAAAAAATCATGTTATGTGCATACATGAATATAACACAAGGAATTTCACCTTCATATAAAGTGAAAAGAACCAATAAAAATAGATAAGTAGAAAAGGAAGAGTGGAGAACAAGGGAGGGGAAGGAGGATGGGAGGAGAAAGTGGGGGATCATGAACTGAAATTGAATTCCATGTAGTTGTGAGTTTTTAAGAATGAAGCCAATTACTATGTATCACTATAATGCTCTAATAAAAAAAAAAAACAGAGGAAAAGTGAATTCATTCTGTCTTTCTGAGCTGGAACGTCTGTCTTCTCCTGCCCTTGAACAGCAGTGAGCCTTGTTTTGGGGCTTTCAGACTGGGACTGTGACTTACACCATTCTTTTCCAGTTCTTGTTCCTTTGGGTTTGGATTGGAACTATACCACTGGATTTTCTGATTCTCCAGCTTGCAGGTGGTAGATTGTGGGACTTACCAGACCTCATAATGATATGAACCAATCCCTCCTAAAAATTCTATTTCTATATGTCCTATTTATATAAATCTCCTATATAAATGGAGAATCCTGATTAATACACTCATTTTTGAAAAGCAAAACCTGAACATGAAAGCTATGAATGTAAATTTCCCATAATTTAATTAGAGAAAGTTTGTAATAAAAATATACTTAACTTAGTGATCAGAGGATTGACAAACTATGCCCCATATTCAAAAATTAACAGGTCCTCAATCAAGCACCATCTTCTAGATTTTTTTGGAGGTGAAATTCATTTTCTTTGGGGTCTAGAAAAATTACTGAAAGTTTAGATAATTTAAAAAGTGGTGTCTGGCCCACAGTGAGATTTTTAAGGTGGCTTTTAATCAATAATATAAGAAATAAATGTATTAGGATGTGGTGAAAAAGAAATTCATTTTGTTGTGATAATATAAAATGGCACAGCCATTGTGGAAAACAGTATGGAAACTTCTAAAAAATTACATAGAACCATTATATGATCCCCAAATCCCACTTCTGGGTGTATATCTGTAGTAAAATAAATCAATATCTTTTTTTTTTTTTTTTTTTGTACCAGGGATTGAAACCAGGGACACTTCACCACTGAAACACATTGCGAGATCATTTTTTGTATTTTATTTATTTAGAGACAGGGTCTCTCTGAGTTGCTTAGGACCTTGCTAAATTGCTGAGGCTGGCTTTGAACTCACAGTCCTCCTGCCTCAGCCTCCCAAGCTGCTGGGATTATAGGCGTGTGTTGCTGTGCCTGGCTATAAATCAGTATCAGTACTTTAAACATGTTCTCCCATGTTCACTGTGGCATTATTCACAGCAGCCAAGATAAGGAAATAACCTAGGTGTTCACTGATGGATGAGTAGATGAAGAAAATGTACACACACACACACACACACACACACTCTCTCTCAGTTATAAGATGAATCAGTTATGAGGTTCTAATGGACAATATGGAGACTACAGTTAGTAAAACTATATCATATACTTGAAATCTGCTGAGAGTAGATCCTGAGTGTTCTCACTAAATAAATAAATAAATAAGGTAAACTATGTGAGGTGGCAGATGTTAATCAGCTTGACTATAGTAATCATTTCACAATGAATATGTCTATCAATCATCATATTTTATGCTTTAAATATGTACATTTAATTGTCCATTTTATCTCAACAAAGCTTAAAATAAATAAATAGATTAAATAAACAAATGGTGTCTGGTAGAATTCCCAAAATCCTAGGAAGTGATGGAAGCTGAAATCCTTAAAAAGGATGAACTTTTTTTTAGGTTAAATCCATAATTTTAGCATTTATGAAGCCATTTTATGACGTCAAATTATTTTAAATAGTATTGAAATCATTGTACTTTTGTTGTCTTGGCCATTCTTAAAAGGCACTGAAAGCTTTCAAAAGAATTGAAGGTAATAAATTTGTAATTGCATTTTAAATAGTATAAGGGAATTGAATTAATCAAAATGTAATCAATGACTAAATGCTCAAGAAAAATAGGCTTTCAAAATTTCCTTTATTAGGTATATGAGTCTAATGAATTGATCGTTAAACAAAATACTGATGGGTATTTCCACACACAAAAGTCCCACAGACATGAAAGGGCGAGCCTGTAATTATTTTAATTCCTGGAGTTATTAAACTTTGTCTCACCAAGAAAGATAAAGCAGTTGAGCCAATAATAATTAGACGTCTAGTTCTAATATGTGGGTCTGAAGAGCTAATTACTCAAGGAGAAATTATTCTCTCATTCTGATATAACATCCGTGGGGGAGATGGACAAGCAAGGGGCTTTTGTGAACTGTGAGTTCCTGGAATAACCTTGTGGCCAACTAAGCAACTTGGATATGACCCTAGAAGTTTCATGAATTTCTCTCCAAGGTCTACCACCTCCAACTTCAACTCAAGACTCTTCTCCTTGGAGGGTGGAAATCACAGTGGGTAGGGTGAGGCTTCTCAGTTCTTCCTTCTTTATTCTTTTCATCTATGAATAAGAGTCATTTCTTTTAAAATAGGTGAGTCCAGAAGACACCTATCAAGTCTCATGGGGGAGAGTTAAGGATGATCAGGAAAGTGGTTTCTCTGGTGGACTTCAAGGCCATCTGCGTGCACATTCCCAGTCTAACAGGGAAAGGTTACTGTTTATGAAATAGATAGGTAAAATCCAAACACAGTGGAGGAGTCAGCCAGTCTAAAAGTCATTCAAGAGAGTATTTGTAAACATTGCCATCAATTTCCAAGATCATTCCAATTCAGCCATAGTGATGATTGACCATGCCTCGTTAGAAAGCATGATTAATGTGGGGTTTTAACTAAAAAAGTGTAAACATAGTCATTTTGACTGTAGTTCTCATGAAGTCAATCATGCTTAGCAGAAGGGGGTTCAGTGTGGAGTTACATAGTTGCTCGTACTTCCCTATTGAGTAGCACCCTTCAGGCTTACAAATGTAGCAGGGGGCTATTTTTTAAATTAATGTATTTTCACTTTTAGAAATCCCTAGATACTTCTAATTGTCTTTTCTTTCTCTCCTCCCTTCCGAATCAATAGTGTACTTTGCTTTAGGGGAAGATGGATACGGCATACAACAAAGATGACGTTGTTATCTTTAACTTTTAAGAGTTTTGAGAGTCTGAAAGCCAAGTTGATTTTGATTTGTGAGAACTGAGCACTTGAGATAAAAAGGAGCTTTTTTTTCTGAGCGTCCCAGAAGGCACAGTTTGAAATAAGTTTAGTCTGAGCTTGGAGAACTTAGATCTGAGTACTAACACTGGAGTACAGAAGGATTAGGATATGGAATCTGAAACTCTTCCCCATATGAACAGAGATCCAAATTCTACAGTTGGTGGGGGGTGGGAGGAAGAATTGAAGAGGAGAGACAGAAAATTAGGGTGGAGCCAATTTTACTGTGGAGGTGTTGCAGTCAATGCCTCGTGAGGTGTTACTGTGAGAATGGGGTGGGCAGTCATGTCTCCCTGGCATTGCTGGTCTCTGGGTGCCCCAACATCACCCCCAGACTCCTTAACCATGTCCATACCTCTCTTTAAGTAACTCCTTTATTGAAGGTCCCTGAACCCAGTGTTGGATCACAGTGTTGCCTGCCAGAGCCCTGAAGTCTATAAGATCAGATGGCATCTGGACCCAACGAGAGCTCCGCATAGTCTTTTCAAAGAGGGGAATTGCTGTCTAAGGGAGTTTATAGACTTATTTATTTAGTTAGTCAAAAGTTGTATTTAACTGAGCAGTTTTTGAGGACTCATTATCTGGATCAGTTATCATGGTGGGTGTTGTGGTATTGCTATGAGGTGTCCCTCAAAAGCTCACGTGTGAGACAATGCAAGAACATTCAGAGGAGAAATGATTAGATTCTGAGTGCTGTAACCTGATCAGGGGATTAATCCACAGATAGGGATAGGGATTAACTGGGTGAGAACTGTAGGCAGGTAGGGTGTGTCTGGAGGAGACAGCTCATTATAATGTGCCATGTCTTTGAGGTTTATATTTTGTCCTTGGTATGCAGACATCTCTCTGTTTCCTGATTGCTGTGTCCTGAGTGGCTTTCCTCCTCCACACCTTTCCACTATAATGTTCTTCCTCCCTCTGGGCCCAGAGCTATGGAGTTGGCTATCAATGGATTGAGAACTCTGAAACTGTGAGCCAAAAATAGACTTTTCCTCCTCTATGTTGGTTCTTGTCAGGTCTTTTGGTTATAACGACTGAAAGCTGACCAAAATAGTTGGCAATGCTATGATCTTCCAAATTTTATGAACCAGAATTGTAGATGAGTGCTTTATATGTCTGTAAAAAACACTATAGCATATGCTATATGTGTTTTTGTAGGGACAAGACAATTTTCAGCAAATGGAGACCATGTGACCCCTCCCAAAACATGTGGTTTTGAGAGTTAGGTTGTCATCTGGAGATGTGGGGAGCAAATTGAATCCATGGGAACAAATGGAAGACCACTGTGTAGGCAGATCCTATATTTGCTCAGTAGAGCCCTACTGGAAGATCTGCTTTCTTCTGATATGTCAATCTAATCATGTCAGCTCAGTCTCTTCAATCTTGCAGTGCTCCCCAGTGTTGTTTGGATAATGAAAACTGACAACACTGCACCTGCCTGACCTGACTCCAGCCTCCTCTGGATCATGCTTTCTGGACTTGCCCCACACGCTTTCTTAAAGTCCTTTGAACTCATCGCCTACTTTTCTGCATTAAGCCTTTCCATATTCTATTTCCTCTGCTGAGAAGCTGTTCCATTTCCTTCCATACCTATCACTTTTTACTCCAGATCTTAGCTCAAGGGTCAATTTCTTGTGAGTGCAAGCTCCCTGACCAGGTTGCATTTTCTGTCAGACCCCTCCTGCCATAGTGTACCTCTCTTTTATTGGATGTCTTGGAGTTTTGCATTTGGTAAATGTCTGTTTTCTGGTCCTTTTTTAAAAATATACTTGGAATTTGACCTAGAGGTAGTATATCACTGAGCTACATACACAGCCCTTTTTATTTCCAGATAGGGTATCACTAAGTTGCCCAGGCTGGCCTCGAACTTTCAATCCTCCTGCCTTAGCCTCCCAAGTAGCTAGGATTACAGATGTGTGCCCTACACCAGGCTGAATGGTTGAATGTTTGTCTTTCTATCATAATTACAATCATAACAACAATAATAGCTAATACATATTAGATACTGTCTCTGTTCTGAGAACTCTTTCAAGGGATTTAGATACATGAGCTCATTTGATCTTCACAGTGACTGGGTGACATTGGAACTATCATTATCTGCCTCTATTTTATAGATGAGAAAACTGAGGCATAGAGAGGTCAACTTGACCAAGGTTAAGTAGCCTGGAAGGATGGTGGTCACATCTGTTTGGCTTGCCCTTGGGCACTGCTATGAATTAAATTGTCCCTTTCCCTAAATTAATATATTAAGTCCCCAATTTCCATGTGACTGTATTTGGAGATAAAATTAAATGAGGTCATAGAGGCAATGTCCTAATCCAATAGGATTGGTAACTTTCTAAGAAGAGGAGGAGTGAGAGAAATTTTTTTTTTTCTACCAGGACACAGCAAGAAGGTAGCTGTTTGCAAATCAGAAGGAGAAACCTCACCAGAACCAGACCATGCTGGTTCTGATCTCACACTTCTAGCCTACAGAACTGTGAAAAGACAAAAGTTGTGTTTTTCAAGTCACCCAGACCATGATATTTTGTTATGGCAGCCCAAATGGACGAAGACAAATACCCTCTAGCAAAGTGTCTGAAATGTAGCAAACACTCAATTACTATTTATTGACTGCCTGAATAAGAGGATATTGGAAGTGAATCTCAGACTGTCAGTTCTGGTCATTAGGCTCCAGTGGTCACTGCCAGCCAGTGATGGGGTATGGGCACCAGAGTATGTTGAGAGACAGACTGGGAAAAACAAGAGAAAAGAATCCAGAGGACAAACAGTGATTAAAGAAAAAAAAAAGCATATTCTTTTTGCTGGTCTTGAGACATGACAGTAGGTCTGGAGGTTTCAAGGTGAAGGGCTGGACCCAACTGAATGCATGCCAGATGTTAGGAAAAAGGGTTGCTAGTTGTGATTGGCAGGTTCCTGGGAAGTGGACCCTAGATAGGTGCTCCAAATCCTACTCTCTTGGAAGAGGCCACCTGGGGAAAGAAAGCTGAAGGTCACATGTTGTGCTCATTTATTCCAGTTTATTTTATTTAATCTTTCTCCAATAGATAATACTTCACCCAAAGATATAATTGGACTCTTCCAGACCAAGGACATATTTCATGAGGAAAGAGCTTTCAGAAGTCTTTCTGTTCTTCTGGACTCAAGAGAAAAGCAGGCAGGGGTGAAGAGCATGCAAGTATGATGGATTTTTCTGGGCAATAGGAAGCTGTAGCTAAATAATGAATCACTGAAATGTAGCCTTTCTCTGGGATCACCCAGGCATGTTTTGAAGACTTGGTCTTTGGTTAAGCTCCAAATTTCTCATACTGATAAACTGTCAGCATCAAAGGGGAGGGGCATGGGAGACAAAGCTCAGTAACAAGTGTCCTTCTGTTGGTATCCAGGGAAGGACATTAGACTGGGAATCCTGAGATGTAGTACAGTTTTTGGTTTTAACCGACCCTGTGATCCTGATCAAGGTTTTCCGTCCATGTACTCTGGTATTGTTGCTCTGCTGTTAAGTTTCTGTGACTCTCGATGAGGCAGAAGGTGTTGTCTGTGGCTTCTTCTTTGGCATAGAGGAGAGGAAGGAGAAAGGAGGGACTGTTTCTTAATGGTTTACAGCCTAAAGGATACTGGAAAAGATCTTGACATTCAACAGCTCTCTGGGTCTGTCAACAGATATGGTGATGGTAGGTAGTAAGCATAATAATTTCACGTGTAAACTATAGGGTACCTTTTAGTTCTATGGAGAATTCAGTAATTCTTCTGGGAGGCATTGCCGGTTGCATCTGGATGCTGTTCCTGCCTGGGAAATCATGGAGAGTAGTGGGGAAGCATGTCCCCTTTATAGACTTGTTTGCAGATGTGTGCCTGATACCAGAAAGGAGAGATGACCTTAGAGTCCTAGCTCCATGATGATGTATACCCGGTTGCACTTTGAAGAGAACAATTCTCATTGTGGAGATGAAGCAATATTATAGAGGCAAGATCACCTAGTATCATGCCAGAGTTTTTCTCACAATAAGCTCTCCCATCTCACAAAGTTCTATCTTGATCTGCTTCCATTCTTCCAGGGAGGGTAGGAGGAAAAGTGTATTTCCCCATTTCATGGATGGGAGAACTAAAATAACAGGGCTTACAACTTTGTCCAACGTCATGTAACTGGTCAGCAGCAGGGTTGGACCTCTCAGCCTCGTCCTGTTTGTTGTCATTAGTAAAGTACTATGTTCAACATAAGCTTTCTTTTAGTCTCTGTGGGTTTTTTTCCCCCTTCTTTCAATAGCTCTGTCTATGTAGGAAGTTGCTTATTGATTTGTACTAGAGTTTCCTTGCGGAAGTCAAGGTCAACCAAAGAAACTCTGCCAGGTGAAGCCTCTGAAGGATTACCAGTTCTAGGGTATACTTAAGTCATCCAGCAACAATCATAATAGCTAGAGTTTTTCAAACCCTTACTGTGTGCCAGGTCCTATTCTCCTTATCTCTGTCCTCTCCGTTAATCCTCACAATCACCACATGAGTCAGATACTAACATTATTGCTGTTTAGCAGATAAGAAAATTGAGACTCAGGGAGGTCAAGTAAGTTTCCCAAAGTCACATCAGTAGTGGAGTTGTCTGGTGTTGACTTGGCTAAATGAAATTGTGTTCTCAGAACCTCCTTTCTTTCTGTAGTCCTTGATTACGGCTGACCAAAAGATAAATTTTCCTGGAATTTGGAAGGTAAGAGTTAAATAAAAGTCTTTACTCTCTAAATGTTATTGTGGTGAGAAGGAGAGATGAGTTCTTGGGTATCAGAAGATTCTATCTTTCCTCACATATCATTTCTCCATGTTCAGTCTTCTTCCCTATGACCGTCCCATCATCAAAGGCCTTGATCCATGTTAGGAGGTAGGGCAACAGCCCTCATTGACTTTCTCACTGGCACTCCTTGTGGCCCACATCAGAGCTAGACTTTGGGCTACCTGATGCCCCTTCAGGCTCTGACTGGTCCCCCTATGCCAGTAGTTTAGGAGGGCAGGTTAGTGACTTTCCCTTTACACTCCACTCCCTCTCTTGGGAGTTCTTCTCATAATTGTGTAAGGCTTAGTGTTATCTCAATCCCCTTTTCCATAATACCTTTGGTGGTTGCTTTCTTGATTGAACTGTGACTGATATATTGTTGGTGAAATACAGAGATTTGAACCCATATCTGGCTGACTCCAAAGCCTACACTAATAACTCCTTATACAATGATTGGAAATGAAGAAAGACAAATTGTGCCAGCCAATCCTTCCAAATATAGGTAATGAATTATAGTGATTTAAATAAAAGTCATGGCTTTTCTCTCTTGTTGACACTTTTCACCTTTCACAATCTTAAGCTCATTTGCATTGACAAAAAATGATTCCCAGTAGCCTTTCAAAATCAGAAAGTTTGCCAGCTCTAATTCTTATTTTGATAGACATTCGCAGAGAGCCAAGTTCTTCAACTGTAGTATCACTGACAATTGAGGCTGAAGGATTCTTTGTTGTGGGGACTGTTCTTTGCATTGCAGGTAGTGTCCTTGGTTCCTACCTAACAGATGCTAGTAGAAACCCAAAATTGTGATAATTAAATGTCTCAGGGGATAAAATCACCCCCATCTGAAAACCATGGGTATAAAACATGAATACTGTGGAGTAAGAGGGCAATTTCTTAGAACTGGAAGTCACTCAAAGATTCTCCTTCTGTAACATTCTGTGTGATAAACAGCTCCCTCAGTAATGCCTTCAGGTATTCTCACTGTGAACTCATTTTTTATCCTCTTCATCCTCTCCCTGGGTGACTGTGTCCACCACCTATGAGCACAGCACCTACCCTTACTGGACCTCATGCTGGTCTCCCAACCAGTCTCCCAGTATGCTCTTCCCTCTTCTCATCCATTCACTCCATCAGAATTTGTAAAAGACACCCCCACACAGTGAGGTTACCAATCCAATACTATGAGTCTTAGAGAGGAGAGGAGGGAAAGGGTCGGTGGGACTGTAGCTGTTTGGAATAACTGTCAGCTAAAAGGAGAATAATGAGGGGCTGGGGTTGTGGCTCAGTAGAAAAGTGCTTCCTTTGCACATGTGAGGCACTGGGTTCGGTCCTCAGCACCACATAAAAATAAATAAATAGGGGCTGGGGATGTGGCTCAAGTGGTAGCGCGCTCGCCTGGCATGCGTGTGGCCCGGGTTCGATCCTCAGCACCACATACAAACAAAGATGTTGTGTCCGATGAAAACTAAAAAATAAATATTAAAAATTCTCTCTCTCTCTCTCTCTCTCTCTATCTTAAAAAATAAAGATATTGTGCCCACATATAATAAAAATATTTAAAAAGTAAATAAAAGAGAGAACAATGAAGCAACCTATGACAAATGTTAAATCTCAGCAGTGTTTGTGGCCTTCATCTTTTCCCTGAACTTTGTGAAACATTTTATATTTTAAGACAGAGTAAAAGTCTATCAAACAGTTATGACTAGCAGTATTTTAAAACAGGAACTTTATCTTTTTAGGTAACACTCATATAGTTATATCAAGGCTAATATCTACTTTTGCCCCAAGAATAATATGCTCCTTTGTATGAAATAAGCAAATCCTGATTTGACTTGGCAGTTGATCTTCCTCCCTCCCCTATAGTGGGCTGCAGGGCAGAAGCCTGCAGGTGGGGAGCATGGACAGTCCCAGCTTGTTCCTCTCTGCATGTTCATTGCCCCTGCTCACTGAGGATGTTGCTTCACTTCCCAGTGATGTGGGAATGAGGAGGAAAAGACACATGTTTTGGCTTAGGTATGAGGTATCCCCAAAATTCTCATGTATGAAAGAATGCAAGAATGAAGAGCAAAATGATTAGATTATGAGAGTTTTAACAATTAATGGATTATTCCACTGATATTAATTAACTGGGTAGTAACTATAGGTGGGTAGGGTATGGCTAGAGGAAGTAGGTCACTGGAGATGTGCTTTTGGGGTTCATGTTTTGTCCATGTCGAACAGAGTTCTTTCTGCTTCCTGGTTGCTATGTCCTGAGCTGCCTCCTTCTGCCACACCCATCCACCATGATGTTCTGCCTCACCTTGGATCCAGAGCCATGCAGTTGGCTGACCATCGACTGAACCTCTGAAACCATGAGCAAAAATAAGCTTTCCTTCTCTAAGTTGTTCTTGTCAACTTTTTGCAGATCCTCCCTTTTTTCCTAGGTATGAGACCAGATCTGAGAAAAATTTGCAGGGGTTCTATCTTTTTTACTGGCTACAGTTGGCATCTACTCATCCCAGTGATCTTTGAGAGGAAGTCCCAGTGACAATGTAGCACTGTGGCTATGGCTTTCTGTCTCTCCACCTCCACCAACTCTGAAAACCCTTAGATGTATTTCCTTGGTTTTCTCTATTTGGTAGTTTTTGACTTTTCCACCCCACTTTCTCCACCCATCCAACTCCTTATCTGTTTGTCACTTTTAAACCTCAACAGATAAATGGAGTAGGAAATGGAGCATGGTGGTCAGGCGTGAATTGCACTGTATCATACTGTACTCTATTGTATTTCTACCTAATGCTTGTTGCTTTCCATCTGAATAGCCATCTTCCAGTCTATCAATTATTTATCTATTTATTTCAATATTGACTGATTACTTTCAATTGAGTTCTGTGTCCCTTGCTTAAACTTACTATATCCAGTTTATACATACAGAAACTGAAACTCAGAAAGAATAAGTAGTTCAGGTCATGGAGAGTCTGGTTGGCTCTGTAGGCCATGTCTTAACTCCTACACATACTGCCTTCTGAGAATGGAGTTATAGGTGGCATCTAAGGGTACTTGAGTGGTGGTGGGGTGGGTGGAAAGAGAAAGAAAGTGTTCCGTTTCCTTATGTTTCAAAAGTTAAACATACCTTATTTTCTAGACCTATCTTTGTCCAGGCCACAAGTTTGGGTATACATATTGAAAAAGTGAGGTTTGAAAATGAAGGTTTAGCATGCTGTGAACATACACATAATCTATTTGGTGTACTCTGGAGTCATGATTTTATGAATATATTAGTTTCCTAGGGCTGCTACAACAGATTACCACAAATTTCGTGGCTTAAGACAACCAGAAATGTATACTCTTATAGTTTTGGAGTCCAGAATCAAGTTGTTGGGCAAGACTGTGATCCCTCCAGGGCCTCTTGGGGAGAGTCTTTCCTGGCTTCTTCTAGCTTCTGGTGGCTCCTGGCATTCCTTGGCCTGTACTAGCATCCTTCCGATCTGCACCTTTATCTTCAAATGGTCTTCCTCCTAGTGTGTTTCTGTGCAAATTTTCCCAACTATTCTCTTTTAGTAAGGACTTACTTGTCATTAGATTTTAAGTCCACTCTGGTATAACATAAGCTCATCCTGAGGTCCTTACCTAAATGACCTTGGCAAAGTCCCCTATTCTAAATAAGGTCACATTCTGAGGGTTCTGGGTAGACATACCTTTTGGAGACCACCATTTAATTCACCACAATAAGTTTATAATGCGAGACAAGTTTCTACAACCATGAAATATCATACTGTCATCACTCTTTCACATATGATGTATATGGATGGATGGGAGGCCCAGCGGGCCATGTGCTTCTGCAAGCCAACAGAGTCAGATGGCACTGAGCTGCCTTGATTCCTTCAGCGCAGCCTCCTATCTATAAATAAAAGTCTATGCACTTTACAAAGCTAATGTGTCTTTCAAAGTATTCAGGCTTTTTGAAGAGAAATCTTAAAAATGGGAAAATTGAGCTCAATATGTATGAAAGAACAGTATCTTCTTTATGGGAAATCTGGAATACACATTTCATAGTGTAAGAGTTTTATACAGAGACATGAACACACAGCAACTAAGTGAAAAATCATTGCTGCTAATATGCCCATTCTAGGGACTTGCTCTATTTCCCAATCAGTTTCATGAAAAACTTTCTCTCTGAACTGTCTGGGAAGAATCAATACCAACTGGGTAAATCATCACAGCCTACGCTTCTGCTGGCAGAGCTGGGGAAGACTGCTTGCTGAAGTGTCTGTCAGGACTAATGAACACTTCCAGCAGGGTTTGCTCACCTTTCCTCTGACCAAGTTCAACTCACATTTCACCCAAACAGGTGAGTCCCAAAGGCTCAAGTTTCACATGTCTAGAGGTACCTGGTCATATAGACCAATTTAATTTTTGGTTTCTCAGGAAATAGCACAGATGCTCATTTGTCCCATGTTTGTCTTTTGGCAACGGAACATACTAAGTTTAGCTCTGAAAACATGTCCCCAGCAACTGCTTGGTGTGGGGTGCCATATTTGCAGAGTGTGGGGTAGCCCAGCCCTCTGGAGCTGCTACCTGGGGGACCCAGCAAGTAAACAAGCAGAGACAGGAAGGTAAGGGCTATTGCATAAGACTGGACAGGACTCCATGGCAACCCACGTAGGCTTTGATAAATGTTTTAAAATTTTTTCTTAATGCAAATGAATTAACATTTCTGATTTTTTAAAAAATAGAGATGTGAAAAAAATTAAAAAAGAAATAACATTTGGCCTATATCTACATCTATGTGCACCTTGTAGCTGGGCCTGTGCCTCTGCATGTGTCTACAACTTTATCTATAACTGTATACACAATAGGCTTTTTTCTATAACTATAATTTAATAACAAGATCATTCTGTGTATGTACTCATGTGTTTTGTTTTTATATACTTGTTTACTTAATAATATTGCCATATTTCCATATTACATGTATTCATCATCATTTTTATAACTTATATATTATTCTCTTATATGGACAGAACTTAGTTATTTAACTGCCTCTTACTACTGTGAATTTCATTTTATAGATAAATCTGCATGAATCCATAATTTTGTCTTTTGGGGAAAAAAATAAAATCAAAGTCTCAGGGATCAAATGAGCTGTATGTATAGAGCTTTTGCCACAAAGGAGTAAGGAAATTCTCCTGGGTTGGGAAGCAGAAAGAGGAATAAGAAGATGTGAGGATGTGACATTGGAATGGGGGCTTCAGGGAGGAGCGCACCGTGGCGGTCAGTGGGTGGACGGGAGAAGTAGGGCAGTCTATGAGGAGGGAAAAAGGACAGAGGCTGGTGCAGGGTGTGTTCAAGGAGTTGGAAGTGAGGCCCTGGGATAGCAGTGTGGAATGTAAAATAGTGCACAGAGCTAAGGAGTGCATTCATCATCCCAAAGGGCCAATAAGTCTCCATGGAGAGAGAGCATGGGATGCAGCACTCTGAGTGTACCTGAATACCAGGGTTTTATGGTTCGAAGTGTGCACTCCCTGGCCTTTCCTTCTGGAGGAAATGTTCATCCCTTCTCTTTCCCTTTGAGAATCTTGTGCAATAAGGGACGTGAATGATAGGTAATGTTGCCTATAGTAATAGCGTGGAGTCAGGAAGAGAAGAGAAGAATCATCATCATTAGGGATGAAAGGGAGCTGCTGAACATGTCTGGGTAGAGGCGGCAGATTCCAACTTGAGGACGAGTCTCCTGCTTCTCCAACCCTCTGTGGTGAAAGACTGGCTGTTTGCTTCCCTTTCTTATGTATCACAGATGGATAGTTTTAGATGGTATAATAAAAATGAGTTATTAGGAAAAAGAAATAAAAATGTACCAGATGTAAGCACCAGTTTTTAATTATTAGTCTCATCAGACATAAAATTGCTTGTCAAATTGCTATTAAAGTTTCAAATGCTGCTCTCAGTCTCTGTTCTTGTGTCATCGCAGAGCTGTTATTCATGGTTGCTGATGACCCTATTTCAGGAACTCTGGGTGGCACAGGTGTAGTCTGTACGTGAAGAGAACTGGTTAGAGGGAGAGAGACCATTTAGAAGGCTGTTTGCAATATTTCAGATGGCAGAGAGCATATCTGGGCTCAGCGGAAGATAAAAGCAGGGGTTTGGAAAGAAGGGAAAGATCATTAACAAGGAAGGCATTTGCTTTTACTTTGGCCATTTAGTTTCATGCTTAAAAAGTACTTTCTGGGTTATTTTCTTTGCTTTCTTTCTTGTAGCTACATTAAAAAAAAATATTTTCCCTAACCATTTGGAAGGTTTGATTCTATTTTTTTAGCACCACAAGTAGCTTTTACTATGTTTTGCAAAATAAAGCTTAAAAAACCCTTCCCTTTCTCTAAAATGAAAAATGTTAAACATTTTAACTTCTTCCCAACGTCTGTTTTTCACTCCATGACTTTTGATAGTGTCATTTGGGGCTTTATACTTAAATTCTTGCTATTAATAAATTATTTTTTAAAAAATATTTATTTTTTAAGTGTAGATGGACACAATACAATGCCTTTATTTTCTTTTTTTATGTGGTGCTGAGGATCAAACCCAGGTCCCGCCCATGCTAGGCGAGCGCTTTACCGCTGAGCCACAATCCCAGCCCTTAATAAATTCTTATGTGGCTTATATGTCTCATTTGATGACTGCCTTTGATATATTGGAACCATATTCATAACATTTAGACATAGCCCATGTTTAAGTGGGCTTAATGTTTACAATAGGCACTTTTATAACAATACTTTTTCTCTTTGTTTGGGCTCTTTATTCTGAATCACCTCTTAAGATGACTGATGAAAGCAATAAGCAAATTGCCAGGTAACCAACTGATGGTTTGTAATGTGAGGAAACAAGTGACCCTGACCTGGGGTTAGCTGGAATCACACCAAGATTCAGAGCACAGGAATGATTTCACAGAACATTGATATCAGATCAGCCCACTCTGACCATGATGGAGCAGGACAAAGACCACTTTGTGGTCACATCTGAACACTAAACATGAACATTATCCAAAGCCCAGAAATGACCAACTGTCCCCCTACCTTGGCTAATACAAGTGACTGCTGCTTCTCTATTAATTATAGCTTCAGTCTTGGCTATCTTCCCTCCTGCTAACAGATTTACTAAGATACTCATTTGTATGATACTCCTGCTTCCCGATACCATCCAATTCAGACCAAAGCCCTGCACCCTAACTGCTTAACATAAATACAGGTCCTAAAAGTCCTTTCTAATACCTTCTCACCAACCTGCCTCAAGGCCTTCTTGTGTGTTTTACCTCACTGAAATGGTAATACATCCTGCATGACTGTTGAGTTCTGATGCCCTACAGCTGGAGGCATTGATGGGTTGAAGTTGAATGATTGCATTGATGGTCCCACTTAGTTGAGGTCTCGGGTCTACCTTCTCTGCCCAGGAGCTTTGTGGCCCCTGCCCAGCCTGACTTTGGCTCAGTTGTATGAATTGTTTCGACTTAGTGCAGCCATGGGCTAGGAAGTACACACAGTGTTTACTCTGTCTTTTGAACACTTGTGACCACAAGGAGACTGAGCTAGGATAATGGAGAATGAGACATGAAGAGACCTGTCAAGTGGACTCAGTTGTCTAGATGTGGCTGCAGACAGGTGAGGTAGCCTAGCTCAGATCAGCAGAACTTCCAAGCCAACCCATTATCTTGTAAACAAAAATAGTTTATATCTCATGAGGGTTTTGCGATTGTTTTGCAGCATTATGATGCAAATAGATAACAGGTTCAGTTTGCTGTATAAGAATATATTTCTTTTGACAACCTATTTGATAGAGAATTACTGGGTCATACACTTAGCCCCAAAACTTTATAGATTTCCTCCATTCCAGTGTTAAGATTTGATTTTTGCTTTGGGTTAAATTGTGATTTTTCTCTTGGTATCACCAATTATTTATAAGTTGAGTTTCTTATCTCCATCCTATTTACCAATTCCTTTTCATCTTTTTAATCTTTAATTGTATTTTTCTTTTTCTTGAATTCTATTTTTTTCTATAAGTTTCATTTTTGTCTAAGGCCAAAATTAAATCTCTTTTACTTTTCTTTCAATTCTTGTTTCATAGGTTTTACATCTGCTTCAATTATATTAGAAGTGCATTTTTTTACCTGTAATTACTCTTTTTCAAATAAATGCTATTTCTTAGTATAGTCAAGGAAATCTGTTCCCTCTCCAGTAATACAAAACTGCAGAACATTTTAACAGCATGTGAGTATACATATATATGTATGTATATATAGAGAGAAATGCACATATTTCTCTTTATATATATTTATTTTTATGTTATATATATTTATATATATGTGGTGATATAAACACATGCACACACACACACACACACACACATATTTCTGGCATTTTCAACCAAAGAGTTATGGATTCTTCCTCATTATCTAACACCTAGGTAATGACATCCTCTTTGTATCAAAGTTGAAAGATGGACAGATATATACAAACCCTAAGCAAGTTTCTGTTGTGTTTTGGGCACTTATCTGAAAAAGCTTTCCTGGATTATGAGCTCTTACTTTCTTCTTTTCCAAATATGATAAAGAAAGGTATTTGTAAGTAATCTCGAGCAATGTGTAGTTCTTTTGTCAAAGCTGCACAAGAAAAGTTGCTATTCTTATTTCTTCTGGTTTCTCTCTTCCAAAGGCTGCCTAAAATCCTAAGATGCAATGCTTCATTTCCTATTTGCTTCCTCTTGGGGCCAATAGAATGATCATCTGTGATGGACATGGAACTGTACTGTTCAGTGTAGTAGCCACCAGCTATCTGTGGCTCTTGAGCACCTGAAATGCATCTAGTTCAAATTGAGGTGTGCTCTAAGTGTAAACTATGCACCAGATTTCAATACATTGTACAAAGATGAAACGTAAAAGAGCTCATTAATAGTTTAAAATACTGTTCTATATTAAAATGATATTTTGGATAAATTAAAATATTCTATTGTAATTCATTTTACCAGTTTTGCTTTTATAAAAATGTTGGTATTAGAAAATTTAAAATTATTTGTCTAGTACAGATTGTATTTCCATTAGAAAAAGCTGATAAAGACAGATACAATAGAGAATGTAGCAAAAATTTATGGTCATTTCAGAAAGTTATTTTCTAGTGAATGCTGGCCCTTTTTCTCGGGCTTGAGAATACATAGGGAAGGTTTGTGGAAGGAACTGTCCCAAATCTACATAGATACAGGAAGGAATGAGAAATTGGGGCCTATCTCCTCATTGCATTTAGGTGGAATTATTCCTAAAGTTTGGGAAAATACTAATATGTCTATTTCCACTGATATTTCAATTTTCCTCATTGAAAATAGAGGTGCTACAAGACCTGAAAATCTCTCACTCTGTTTGTTCAGAAGTATAAATTTACATTCCCCTTAAACTCTTTTGGAACAAGCTGTATCATTGCATAATTAACAGAAAAGTTTTATTCGTATTTCAGAAAAATGTTAGTGGGAATTTTCTTGTGGTTTTTCAAGCTAGTAAAAATGTTATTTTTTTCTATTATGATTTTATCATTATTATTAAATTTTATTATTGTTATTATTCATCACATAGAAAAACAGCATTGCATACATCAATAAGGCCAAAAATAAAACTAGCATTGTCCAAGTAGTAGCTGTTTGCCTGCACAGGGGTGAACTGTTGTACTTGGAACAAGGGTCATAGTTTCTTATTGGAGCAACCAGCTGGATAGGAGGAAATGTTTAGGCCAAATGTTTGCTTTCAGTCAGTTTGTTTGACCATATTGAGAAAGGGTATACTATTAATTATGGAGGATGATATGAATCCAGGAGAAGTTTTCTTTGGACTGGACAGAAAAGACTTGCATTTCCACTTTGAAGCTCATTAGCCGTGTGATCCTGAGCAAGTTCCTTCATTTCTGAGAGTCTCCTTCCCTTATTTTGTAAAATGAGGCCAATGAATTTCTACCCAAAATGGTGGCTAAAAGGGTGATATGAAGTAGCATGGCTTTTAACAGGAGGCACACTTAGGAGAAGGTAACCGCATTTGAAGATGTAAATATAGGACTATTTTGGGGATTCCCTAATTGCTTCAACTCCGTCTCTAGTTGACGGTGGTAATCATTTAGCACAAGCTGAAATATTTTCTAGTTCCACCTTTTACCCATTTATTTGCATATTAATTTATTTATGTTTTTGTTTTGTACTGTTCTGTTTTGTTCATTCATTCGATCAACAAGCATTTATTGATTTCACAGGTGTGTTCTCCTGGAAAAGATACTGAGATGGAGTTTGAGGAGGAAAATATTTAATAAGGTCCAACATCTGTGAAGGTAAGAGGTGGGAAGCAGAATTGTGCACAGGGCAAGTGGAACTATCCTATAGGTGAGGGGTCCAGAGCAGGTGTTGCCTATTGGAATCGTCTCTGGCAGCATCTGTACAACATGGCCATGTTGTTTACTTGATGCAAATGGCCCTGGGAAGGATGTGACCTCCAGCAATGCAAGGCACAGCTGAAGCAGCCTCTGAAGGAGCTAAAAGCCGAAGGCTGTGTGCTGATTACTTTTTGTAGGGCCCATCAGGTCCTTCCTTGAAGAGCATCCAGGTGGCACATCTTCATGCCCACTGCTGATGGCTACTATGCACAGACACTGTACTAAATTGTGGGGCTGGAGTGGTGAACAGGGAAGATAAATTTCCTCATCTCATCAAACTTACATCCTACGCTGGTTTTCAGAATGTTCAGTCGTTTCTATATTTCAAATGAACAATCTTCTCTAGATGGATTGTCTCACCATGAAACCAGAAGAATAGACTAATGTCCTCAGTTATAAATCAGGAGAGAAAAAAAGCCACAGATGTCTCTGTTTTACAGTAACAGAGAATCCTCCTTCTGCTCATTTCCTGCTGATTTTACCGGTTCCACAAATACTTATTTTCTCTCTTGTGCCATGCACACTGTTAAGTACTGGAGAACAACAGTGAACAGTGTACAGTTGTGTAGGGGAGACAGACACACAAAGATAACAGCATTAAATAGGGAGTTATGGGGCAGAGACCTAAAGGGACTGCTGAGAACACAGAGGCAGGAAACTTCTCCTGATCTGGGAATCTGGGGAGACTAGAAGGAAGAATATGGGTCAGACAGATAAATAAACTTTCTGCTTTTAAGTAGTTTCTTTCTTATTTCATAGAAAAAAAAAAAGAGCAAATCAAAAGTCTTAAACATTTATAGAAGCAATCATGCCAAGAGAATCAAGGTTATTTAATGGGACAAATGGATTTTTATGATTCTTAAATTAAGGTTCTCAAGAAGAAGTTTTCCTTCATTTTAAGACTTGAAAGCTTAAAAGGGTTTCCTGTGGGGCCAGAAAGCCTCACATTGAATGATGCTGGTTCTTTGTAAATGATTTCACTCTCTGTGTTAAACTGCAATCATGCCTGTAAGAGGCCATCTATAAAGAGAAAAATCTGTGCACTTCTAAATATTATGTGATGCACAGTCACTTGGCTTAATTTGAGTTTTCTTGAATTGTTTCTTCTTACCAACAGCATTGTGGGCATCCTGGAAGAGGTGGAAGGAAGGCTCGAGAGTGTAAATGTGTCAGCCTCTTGCCCCTTAGCAAGTCTCCTCACTCAGTTTGCACTTCTCTCAGTTCCCTTGGCTCCTGGGTGACACCTATTAGGAAACAGGGGATCTTAACAGCAGCGTATTAGAGACTACATCCCCTCCTCACACAATGAAATGCTCATCAAGATCCATGTGCCCAGATTGTATTTGCTAATACAAAAGCTGGAAAACTTTAGTCAAAAGTTCTATCTGCAAATTGGATGAATGGCAGATGGGCACAATATCTTCTCTGAAACTTCTGTATTGGTGACTGGGATTTCTGTCAATGGTGGCTCCAACCCAGGGGAATATCAAGTGTGGGGAGGGAGTTGGAGGTTTCAGTGTGTCAGGGTTAATTTTAAGTAGATTGGTATTGAATCTGCCTAGGGTGAGCTGTGTCCATAGGTAAACCGCAAATCTGCTGAGTTCAGCGTTCCTTGTGGGCTGTAGAGAAAACGGACTCTCAACCTTTGTCCATGATGGTCTAGGAAGTTCAACACTCTCTTTAATAGTTCTACAGCTTCTTTTGGCTTCACATGTTTCCTGGTCATCTCTGACTCCCATTTCTGGCTTTTCCTTAATCTCTGTGGACACTCTTGCTCTGGGGAACACTGGTGTCAGCCTGAATGAGGGTCAGTGGCCCTTCCCCTTGAGTGTCTTTCCCTATCTCCTCCAAAACATGCCAAATATTCACTTGTGATAGCTTCCACTGGAGATGTGACAGAGGACAAGCAAGATCAATAATAGTGGATTTCTCTATTCTTTAATGAGACCCTTAATCATGGCTGCAGCTGGACTTGGACACCCCACTGTTGCATAAGGTACTCCTCTTTCATCTCTCTCAGCTTTCTTTTTCATTTTCTGTTCCCACCCAAGATTACTATTCTACTATTCTACTTCCCCCACTTCTTTTAAATGATTTTGCTCTCTCTTTTTTGTTTCCTTCTAACACAGTAGGACTCAACCTTGGGCTTCAGAGTTAAAAATACTGAAGTTTAGGCACCATTCTGGAAGCTTCCAATTTGATCAGTTTGATGTGAGACTCAGATAGAGGTTTTTATTTCTATTTTACTATATTTTTTCAAATAGAGATTTTTTTTTAAAAGGCACCTTCCTCTGTTTTCAAATATGCAGCCAGGTCTGCATCTTTGCAGACAAGATAAAGCCAGCTCATGTCTCCAGAGATTCATCAGGACTTCAAGAAGCTCTACCACTAGCGAATAATAAAAAGGAAAAACAAAACAAAGTGTCACCTCTGTCTTCTAAAGGTGATGCCAGTCTTCTCATCATATTAATACAAATTGGGAGACTGAGGCTCAGGGAAGTCAGAAAACTTCTCAGGATTGCACAGCCAGGGAATAGTGGGAGCAGGATTCCAGTGTAGGTTGGTGAATTCCCAAATCTTGTCCTGCTTTCTTTATTTTCAGTTCCTGCCACTGTACCTCGTGCTCAGGGTATTGCTTCTTCCACTCATTCCTGGTTCCCCAGCTCCAGTAGAATCTTTGTCAGTTTATATCAGCATTATGTTGTTTTTTCTGCAAAGAAAAGCTCTCCCGTAGTCTGTAGCCCAGAACATTCTCATTTATTTCCAGAATAATAGCTAACAGCGATGAAGTGCTTATTGTGTGCAGGAACCCTGAACTACAGATAAGTCATGTAACTTGGCCAAGTTCACCCAGATTGTAAGAGCAGAGCCCTGACTCAGACTTGGTGAGTGACTCAGTAATATGTTCTAGAATCACATGAGACCTGGTGGAAAGGTGGCATCTGATGCTGTAGGTCTGGGAGGACCTGAGACCCTGCAGCACTGACCAGCTGCCAGCCGTCAGTCTATACTCTCAGTACTCAGATCTTGGTGGTATTGCCTCTGTTTTTCACATTTCGAATCGCTGGGGGCTGAGAGCAATGAGCTACATTTTCTCTTGCAATTTCTGAATTTTTCTTCCTTAGTAAAATGGACTGGGGCACTCTGGTCCAGAGATCCCAAGAGTACTACAAGGTCATAGATTTCATTTAACATTAATTAAATGAATTAATTAAAAAGAAACCATTACTCAGATTTAAAAAATGAGGTTCCCCTAAGAAGGGCAGTACAGATGGATAATAGGCAAGGTGAGGTAGTGTTGGGAGGTAGGATAGGACATTTGATGTCAAATGGTGACAGTAGATGTTTTAAATTCTGCTCTTTTGGCCCTTCTTTTATTAATTTAGGGAGAAATCTACTTTTGCCACCCCCAAGCTTCTGTGAAATGCAAACTGCAGAGGGAACTTTAAAGACAGCTCTAACAGTTGCAGATCAGTCCACAGATCTTTTACTGAAGGCAGTTTCTTCCACATGATTTTTTTCTTTCTTTCTTTTTTTAGCTGCCATTCTTCATTTTGATGTTCAAATTCACCAAAGCTCTGTGACTAGAGCCAGGGTGATTAGTGCTGGGGGAGAGCCACTTATCACGGGAGCCTGCTGCTGTGGAGAAGGGCAGGGACACCCATGCTAGGCAGGGCATGGCCCGCCAGCCAGGGTAAGGGAAAGAGTTTCATTACAAGAACAGGCAGCCCTCTGATACCCTCATGAAAGCAACCGGTGTTGAGCACATCGTACACTATGTGGAATACTTAATTACAGAGGAAACTTATGGGTTCCAGTTGACAGAATAATCTAATCAATATTGCTTACTCCAAACTCTAATTTACTTGTCTTACAACTCATTAAATTTGAAATATTATTGATTTTCAAGTAGATGGCTTAGAGGATAAATAAGTCCATTTTTTTTTCTTGGGGGCTTTCATTTGAGTTTGATCTGTGGACCTTCAGGCAAGGAAGCTCAAATCTCTTCATTAGGCAGTGTTTGCAAAATAATCTCACTAGACATACTCCACTGGTGCAAATAATTTGCCAGGACCTTGTATTTCCCAGTAACTGTCGCTGAGTGAGCTATTTTCCTATTTCTGATGAGACTCTATCCATGGCAAGGGCCAGTGAATTATATGATTTGAGGAGACACTTCAGAGTACATACTCCTCTGAAATGCAGTTTCTTTGAATTCCACAATTCAAAAGATATGATGAACTTTCATATTCTACTGCCCTTAAAAATCTGGACCAGATTCTATTCTTTCTTTTATCCTTCTTTTTTTTTTTTTTTGGTGGGGGGTTGGTGATGGAGGAGGAACTGCAGGGGATTGAACCCAAGGCCTTCTACATGCTAGGCAAGTGCTCTACCATTGAGCTAACCCTATACTCTCAGCCTTAGATTTCCAAGCCTTCTGCATTTTCTGGAATCTGTCAAGTCAATGGCTACTGTTAACCATTTGCCTTATCCAAATGCTAAAGTCAATGGGTGAATTGGTGTGAGGGAAGGAACACTCAAATGAATTAGACTTAGGCTGTGGTAGCATTTTTAAATTTAATTTTTAAATAGGTACCTATTGATGTGACTCAAAATTCCAAAATTCTAAAAAGCTATCCAGAAAAAATAATTTTCAACCCTTGCCTCCCTATCTCATCCTGTTCTCTGCCTCATTCCTTCTCTTCCAACAGGAAAACACTATTTTTGTTGTTGTTTCTTTGTAACCTGCTAGAGTATCTTTATTTTTTCCTGTTTTTATAAGAGATTGCATATTATACACACTGTTCTGAACCTATTGTGTATTTCATTTGTTTTTTTATTTACTGGGATACTTGGGAAATTTTCCATACCAATACATAGAAAATACCCTCATTAAAAAATCCTTGATAACTTTTTATCATGTGTATATATTATAATTTATCCAATAAGTCCTCTATTGTGGACCTTTGGAGCCTTTGAAATGTTTTGCTCTTACAAGGGAATGATCAGGCACATAGATACACAAGTGCAGAACGACTTTGTATATAAATCATTTTGCAATTGTGCAAGTATATATGTAAGAAATAGGCCTCAAGGTGGAGAGCTGGGTCAAAGGGCACATGAAAACCATTGCCAAATTGCTCTCTGTGGTATGCCTTGTCCATTTTTGCTCCCACCAGCAATGTATGGAAATCTGAGCTGGCAATTGTGATTCACCTCTGCAAGTGCTTACATTTCTAGGTCAGAAACTACACTAGTCAGGATTGCAAACAACAAAGGAGAGTTAATTGAAGGCACAAAGGGTTTATTGGGATGGATAGAAGAAACAAACAAACAAACTGGTGCACAGATATTGGGAGGATGAGGAAAGTAAAATCAGCCAAGGACTTTCTATGTGAACTGTCTTGTGAGAATTGTGCCACTGGGCATGATAGCTGTGGCCACTGGTCATCCTTGAGTTGCCCAAGGACCCCCACCCCTGACCTTGCCCTTCCACAGGATACAATCTCTAATCTCCCCAAGAGGTAAAATAGGAGGTAATTTAGCTTTTGTAGGGTTATAAGGGAGGAGGAAAGGGTAGGGAAACTCTGTTAGCCTCTCTTTGCCTCCTGGCAAGAACACTGTTGAGATGTAGGGCAGCCAAAATAATGTGCACTATGAAGACAAAGTTACCTCTTCATTTTCCTTTTAATTTGGGTGCATGCAGAGTTATTTTCTTGGATTTTGCAGGATTAAGACCCATATTTAAAAACTCTTCTGGCTTTAGGACCTGAATTGGACCTAAAATCTGCTACTGTACCCAAGACGAGATTAATGCATCTGTTTAGGACTCAGTCCGGGAGTCTACCTCATTTATTGATCACCTTCTGCATGCTAAGCAAGCACACTCTTGGCCAAAGATTCCGAGTCAGGAATTCTCCCAGCTAATTCTGCTTCTGCTCTTCTGATCAGTGGCTTAGCCTTGGGCAAGCCATTCTTCTTAAGCCTGTTTTCTCATCCACGAAGCAAGGATGATAATATTGACCTACTTTCCCTGGCTGTTGCAGGATTCGTTAATTGATAGCTGTAAAGAACTCTGAAAAGCTTTAGAACCTTCCCCACCTTTGTTTCCAAGCCCGTTTCCCCTGCAGCACCCCTGCCACTTGTGATCTAATTTGGGCTGGCGTGTGGAAGGGAACAGATGAGGGGCTGGGGCACAAACATGGCTGTTTTGTATTTAAAGAGTGGGCTTGAACCAATCAGGAGGGAAGGCAGTTAGCAGTTAGCAACTGTTAAGGTTTCCATGGAGCCCCTCCGCCATGGGTCTAGCATGCAGGGATCACAGAAGCACAGATGCCTTAGTTCTAATTGCTTTCCCTGGTTGTCATCCTCATACATAAATAAATTAGCAGCCCAGTCCTTGACTCTGATGGTATGAATGGCTCAACCTGAGCAGCTGTTGCAGAGTGTCTCTGATATTAATCACGCACTCCTTTCGATGGCGGTGACCTTAAGGTGAAAATGTCTTGCTCTCCTTCTGGCAGCTGAGCAGCAGTCAGCCTGGGGAGTGTGTGCAATGCACATGTAGGGGAGAAGGAATCTACAATTCTTATCCCAATTATAATCACAATAATAACATCTTTATATCGAATTAGGGTTTACAATACGTTTTCATGTTGCTAATCTCCAATGGGCTTTGGCAATGCTGGGAGGCAGGTAAAAATGATTATCTCCTCTTTGACTAAAAATCTCAAATTCAGGGAGGTCATCAGTCCTAAGTTCCTATAGCTGGAAAATGAAATCTTTTCCCCAGCACACCTAGCACTCTCAGCATTTTATCATTTTTTTTTCTTTAAATGATAACTAATTATATCTGGTTCTTCCCTTTGATGTTGGTGTGAATTGACTCAGAAACGTTAAAGGGTGCACATCCACCCTTGATGAGATGCTCACGAAATGCCATCTTTCTATTCTAAATGAGTTACATAGAGGCAGAAAAATATCATCTGATCCTCACTCAACTCTACCAGGTAGGTTATCATTGTTCTGCTTTACAGATGAAACATACCAAGGTTCAGAGAGATTAATAACTTGCTCAGGGACACACAGACAGTCTGAGCATTCAAACTCAATTCTATACAGCTATTCCTAAGGGGGAAAAAGAAAGAAAGAAAGAAAGAAAGAAAAAATCCCAGGAGCTGAGGGTCCAGCATTGCCACTGCATGGGGCAGAGGATGGCTTCATTTCTATGATTTCAAGAGAAGAGCTCTTAACTAGTGAGGTGGAAGTTGAGGGTATTGGAGGAGCAACAGGAGGAAGTTACAGATGTTGGGTGAACATGCTTCACTCCTCTGTTCTGGCCCTGCTGCCTGCTGTGTCTGGGCTGTCCCCTTCCACCCCTCCTTCCCTGCAGGCAGGCCTGGACTGCTGCCTCACCAGGTCACCTTGGAATTCAGCCCAGGTTGGGACTCTGAGTTGGCTTCCTTTTGTACTTCTTATCACAGTGTCTGGCTTCATGTATGTGCCTAAGTCTTTGCCTACTGTCCACGGCTCCCCTGACACCAGGGACACCAGAGGAAGCTCAGCAGGCCCTACATCATGGGGGGAGGCAGAGACTCTTGCAGAATGTACCCTCATCCTTCCTGCAGGAGCAGTTCTAGGAGGCCTTTTGCAGGCTCCTTGGACAGTTCAAAAGAGTGAGTCAGCTGTCCACAGTGGCAACCCGATGCACACCTTTACTTTACCTTTTAATTTTTCCCTTCCGTCTATTACCCTCTTCTGCTCCCTAGGATCACCTTCACAATAAACTACCTGTGCCCAAATTCTCAACACGGGTTGTGCTTTAGCGGGGAACCCAAACTCCAAAATGGTCTTTGAAGCATTACTCACACTTACATCTTCCCATCTGGGGGCAGAATCATGTGGTACTTAGGACCTGGATTTTAATTTTGGCTTCTGTGTGACTCTGGACGGGTCAAAAATAATTCTCTGAAACTGAGTTTATTATCTGTAAGATGGGAGTTGAAATAATCTCTTTCTTGTGGGGTAAAATTTTGTGTGTACCAAATGAATGATTATATGGAATTCAGCAAATGCTGATAATTCATCTGTTGTTGATCCAGTTCTCATATGTTGTAGTGATTTTTAGCATCTCCACCCGCCCAAACTCCTTCACCTAATATCTTGTGGCCTTTGGTTGGATTTCCTAATCTCTACCAAGAGGATAATTTCCCAATCAGTTTCAGTTTCATAATCTATCCAAAGAGATTAAAAAGACTGGCTGAATCGGGGACTGTGGGAGTTAATTACTGGGTAAGTAGCTAATGCATAACCTCGAACATAATGGTACATGTTTAGTAAAAAAAAGAGCTTTTAACCAAAACAACAACTGGTCCCAGCTAGACTTAATGGTTTCTTCCTTTGAGTTCACTTTATACTTCTTTGCACTTCCAATGGAGTTATTCTGCATTTCTCTGTCCCTCCTCCAAGATTACAAGGGGTAGTGTGTCATTTCTCCCTCGACCAGCTGGAACGCACCTTGACTCAGTGGCAGGGGCTTCAAGAGTCCAAACTTTCAGAAGCCATTTAGACCAAATCTCTCCCTAGATGAGGAGGCAGTGGCTCCAGAGTTTAGTAGACATTACCTAACATTCATTGGCAATGTCCCGACCAGGCAGGGGTGAGGCACATGAGATGTGGTGGAGGGGAGCTGGCCTCTTTTGGCCAGTTGCACTGAGGCTCTTGTCAAAACAGCTTTTCTTAGAGAAGGCAATAGGGTTGAGCTTGAAAGGGGGACTCTTTACTCACCAGTTTTGGCAAAAGATGCTCTTCCTAGGAAGCACCTAAGGCTTTCCAGATCATTTACCCAGCCATGGATTTCCCTGTCAACCAGATTCAGGACATTCCAAGTAACAGGAAGGGCACCTCTCGGGGAGCCTGGCCATGGGGCAGTCCTAGGGACTGAAGGGTAGAAACAGCTCTCTTTGATCTTTTCTCCCTGTAGTTCCAGGCACGACTATATTCAACCTCGGTCAACCAAGGGTGCACATGCCCTGGGAAGAAGGTGGCCCTAATGTGGTTCTGAAGCTGGAGAGGGCTGTGGAAGTGGGATGGGGGTGGGGGAGATGGGTAGCATCTGGCAGACAGCAGAGAGCTGTCATCTGCAGAGAAGTTTGGGCATCTCTTTAGGGCTGAGGAGGAGAATTGGCTTCTTTGTTATCTGTCCCCTGGGTAGTTGAGCATCAGCCCCCCAAATGGCCCAAGCTCATGACTGGAGTGTTGGCCTTGATTTGCCTCGAAGGCTCCAAGGGAAATTTATTTCCTCTCATTGTTTCTTGCACCTCCATCCCCTTCAAGCACACACTTGCCAGCTAACCCCTCTGTGCTGATTTCAGAGGAGGCTAACATTTTAGTGGTAGAGGGAGATGGAAGTCAGAGGTGGTTCCTGAGCTGGGGATTGCTGTGTTTGAGGGATTGCCTTCCCATTTGGAGGCAAAACTGGGAACCGTGTAGGGCCATAGCTGAGACCTAATGCAGCTACTTCGTCTCTGAATGTGGTGGAAACATGGGATCGGAACATGGCTAAGAGGCCATCTCCTCCACACACCTCTACCATGCAGGATTCCACTTAATGCTTCACAAATGGTGACAGAGGCTCTCTCGCTCCAGAGATATCCTAACCAAATATTTCTACCCTGCCCTGATCCCATCCCACCTCTGTAAAACTAAACCCACTTCAGCTTCTTCTTACCCACCTGGCCTCTCTTTACTTTCTTTCACCACATTTCCTTTACCAGGTTCTGTTTACAGGTTGGTGTTGCTGGACCATGGTTCTTGGGCTTCTTTTTTGATCACTGACTTTAACTCCCTTATGCAGGTCCATGACTTCCAGGTCTATGGTGCCATTCCTCGTTTCTCTGCGTGGTGCGTACCCTTTTGCCTTCAAGTTTGCATGGCCAAAACAGACTGTTAACTCCTACCCCAAATGGCCCTTTCTCTGCATTCCCTAGCTCAGTGAATGGAATCACCTTTCAAAGGGATTGATGTCGCTGAGTGTAGTCCCAAACACTCTCCAGCACGCCACACATACCTGTCACCAGAGGTGCTTTATAATTTCCACTTGTCCTCTGAACCAATCCCTTTCTTGTCTTCTCTGCTGTTGCTTCAGGAGGCTAATTTCTGGGACTGTACCATTTAGGATCTTTTACTCCCTGGTTCTGGGTTGGTTCAGTCAAAGGGAAGTTCTGGGAAGAGAAAGAAGTGGATCCATTTATTCTTCTTGCTATTTCCCTATGAGGCTGTGGTTTGGCAGGGGCTGTGTTCCTCCCACTAGGCCCTGGCTTTGGTTGGACAGCTTTCTCCCCGGGAGTTCAGTTCTTTCTAAATTCCAACAGCCACTCCTGTCCTCACCCTTTCAGGTCAGGGGTGGTAATAGCTTCTGGTGTTCTTAGTCCTGGTGTGTGAGGGTCCATCTTGGTGCCTGCGACTCTGCTTACAGCTCCCTATGCACCGATCCTTCAGTGGACTCTCAAGAGCTCTGTCTGGAGTGTCTGTACAGGATGCTGCTGGGCGTATCTGACTGTGCATGTCATCCACGGCTCTTTGTATTTCTCAAATCTAACCTTGACTATTTTAAAGAAGAGGAAGCTGGTTTTCTGAAAGCTAGTCACAAACGGTTCTGTGAAATGGTTCCACCCACGTTTCTCATTATTGCTGCGGACTTGACTCTTGGTTGTTTTCATCTGCATGCTTCATTTTGATGGTCCTTATACTTCGGCTTTGTTTCCTGCCTGGGCAACATCATGACCTTTAGAATTCCCTGTAGTGGTTGAGGATTTTAAATTTCCTACAGAGCATTGATATCTACTCATTCTCTTGGATTTTGCATTTTCTGTAGTGAACAAAGTATGGGACATGTGCCATCGAGACAGGTTTCAGGGGTGGGAGAACCTGTGTTTGGTTTAATGCTCTATTGTCATTGACTTTAAATAATTTTTTTTTAAAACTCAGGATTTAACCCAGGGGTGCTTTACCCCTGAACTATATTCCAATTCCTTTCTATTTTTATTTTGAGACAGTCTTGCTGAGTTGCTTAGGGACTCTAAGTTGCTGAGTGGCCTTGAACATCCTCCTGCCTCAGTATCCTGAGTTACTGGGATTACAGGCATATGCCACCACACCTGGCTTGAAATAATTTTTAAACAGTTTTTCTTTTGCAGTAGATCTTGCAAATTATGTCAGTATTCCTGTGTAAATATTATACAGGTTATTTAGTTCATGGGTAGACACAGTAATGAATGGCCCTGAATCACACAAAGAAAGAAATGATTTCCTTTTAATTTGTCTTTCAATCCTTTGATTATTTCAAGGAAAATGTTTTATTTTTGTGTTCACATAACCTTTATAGCTCTCTTGATACTTGCTAATTCTCTCCTTTTCAATGGAGAGAGTAGGGCTCAGATTCTGTGCCTTTATGGGCACATAATATTATCATTTTGCTTTCATGATTACCTTCTATTTATGGCAAATGATACTACTTTTTTCATTTATGAAACTAATATAAAGTTTCCTTTAAAGCAAATTTGAATGAAAATCCAAGTCAATTAAAAGCAGGATGTTAGTTTAATAATAATAACAATTTTTAAGTATTTGTGAGAATAAATTAGGTCTGAATAACACTGGGTTAGGATCAAAACCAACCTTTCTTCTATTTTAGCTCCCTTGAAGCCAGTCTCAAGCCCAATCTGCCTTTGAAGATTCTCATAAAAGATTGTTCTGAGAATCAATATGAGAACTGGGTAGAAAGAATTTTAGTTACTTCCACTTAAAGTCTTTGAATGATTTGAGTAGTCTGATTGAATAACATTCAACTTTAACCCAGAAGCATGTCTAGGAGGAACAGAATTAGAGGGCCCACTATAAGATCAAACCATGCATATATTGGTAGTCATCACTCACACTGTGCCTGAACCCTGATAAGTGGAGGGAGGACTATGGTGACACCTTGGGTGACTGCGGTAAGAAGACTCATATTTTTCTATAAACATACAGTGGGAGCTCCTGAGTCATCTTAAACTTGGGGTTTCAATGTTCAACTGATGGGAGGGCCTGCAGGTGCTCCATTTCCCAAGAGCCAGTTCCTGGGGTTCTGTTTGGACAGCCGTCCTGAGCCGGTGATGCAGATTCTGTCTGTGCACCTTTTCACCCCTGCATGTGACAGTGAAGGTGACAAAAAATTTTCCCTACTGGCTATATCCTTTATCTTATTACACCCATCATTGAGTTCATTGGCTGATATTTAGAAGAGGAAGCTTGTTAAACTAAGCTGTTATGCTTGTGGTTTTAGAGGTTGGTATACAGACAGTTCTAAGGAAGGAAGAAATGTGCATGAGTGGAGAGAAATGCACAAACTTCGAAGAAATTAAAAAAAAAATCCTCACTAGCACAAAGCATCCCTGAGTTCATTTTGTACTCCTGATTTCACTCAACTCCTGATTTCACCATCCTTTGGTCTGCAGTCAGTAGTATGAAGTGATTTCAATGGATGGGAGAAGGGGTTTGATTTAGTTTCCTGGGCCCACCCCTATGCTGTCTTTGGGGCTGTGAATGTGGTCCCACTCCATCCATTCCTCAGAACTTCTGGATAAGACAGGTCTGTTACAATGCCATCTTCTGCCATACCTTAATGCCTAACTCAGACAATCCAATGCAGGGAACCCAAGTGCAGAGGAGAATTTAATAACAGCATTAGTAATGTTAGCAACATTACCTGTTCTGTTCCAGGCATGGTCTGAACATCTTACTTAAATCATCCTCAGCTCTTGGAGAAAATTTAAAGGCAAACTTTTTTTTTTTTTAGTGTACTGTCCATTGCCTGTTTGCTCTAATATCCATTCCTTGCCCTTTCTTTCTCTTGCAGTGTTCTGTATTGCAGGGAATTGCATTTCCTAGATTCCCTTGCCAGCAGTTTTCAGTGACTTTAGCCATTAGTGTGAAATTGAGGGTAAGAGACTGAGAATCCAAGGTTTTCACCCCCATCCCTTCTGCTGCCTTGGGTGGCATCTCTAGCTCAGCTCTGTGTCCCTTAATTCTACCGGGGGCCTCCAGATCCATGACTCTGAGAGTTGTACCACTTCTTACCACTTCTTTCCTCAGTCCTCTAACTTCTTGGGTGGTGGCAACTTCTTGCTGTTGCTTCACTGAGTCCTTTTAGCCTCCATCTCTTAAAACTTCTGGGTAACCAGTTCTCTGAGTCAGTATATCCCCATTCAAGCAGCTGAGACTGCAGCAGGTTTCCTGGATGGCCTGCCTGATACGTTATGGCAGAGGTTAGCAGACTTTTTGAATAAAGGGCCAGATAGTAAACATTTAGGATTTGTGGACCAGAAGGCAAAATTGTGGCATCGATTATGTAGTTATTTATATAACAAAAAATGAAAACAGTTTTCCTGCATCGGGTGTGGTGGTGCATGCCTGTAATCCCAGCAACTCGGGAGGCTGAGGCAGAAGGATGTCAAGTTTGAGGCTAGCCTCAGCAACTTTATCGAGGCCCTAAGCAACTTAGGGAGACCCTGTCTCAAAATTTTTAAGATAAATAAATAATAATAAAAATAAAAAGAAAAAAGAAAACCGATTTCTACAAGTTATTTTAGTCCACAGGCCCTAACAAAGGTAGGTACAAGACAGACTTGGCCAGTAGGAAAGTCTGAGATGAAACCAATGAAGAAGTTACTACAACAATCCAGGCAGGAGTGGGCAGTGTTTGGGAAAGGGTGACAGTGGCCAGGAGATGAAGCAGCTGGGCTGGAGTCATATTCTCAATCTGACGTGAAAGTGACTGTCCTGAAATACAACCTGGTCACGCCACTTAGAAAACCACCCCAAAGTCCTAGAGTGCCCACCAACCAGTGAGTGAGCTCTGTGGGTTCAGAATCCTGCACCCACCCCCACAAATGGGAACAACGGTGGGAAGAGAAAAGGCTCAGAGAAAGAAGAGACAGAAATGGTACCCTCCTTGCTTCTGTGGGGCAGCAGGCAAGGGGATGAATGACAAGGAGTTTGGAGAGATTTGGATGACAGGAGATATTGTCTGAATATGGTACTTTCCCTTCATTCCAGGCCCTTCAAGACCAGCTGTCTCAGGGATTTCATCCAAGCACAGTTAAACTAAAGGTGAACAAATGCATGCTTTCTAGTAGCGCTCACTCTAAGCTGAGAGGGTCACTGTCATTTTAAATTACCATTCACAGCAGAAGTTCTTAACCTAAGGCACCTGGAGAGAATTCAAGTATCTATAGGCTTGGATGGAAAAAAATATATATATTACTTATTTATTTTCACTATCATCTGAGTGAAACTTAGCACTTCCTTGGGTGATAAATATAGACTAGAAACCCACAGTAGAATTAACAGTTCCAGTAGCCATTACAACATACCTCTATCTCACATGCTTTCATTGTGAATAACTTGAAATATTCATTACTTCAACAACTCTTATTGCTCCTGCCACTAGCTCTTGTTATTTAATGTTTAATAAAGATTCACAACTATTACTATACCACCAATTTGATTTTTAAAAATATTTTGGTAAATGCATTTCAAAATAATGTGTTTCTTTTGTAATCCTGTTTATTTTATGCCATTAAAAAAACATTGCCCAGCCTCCCAAAGCCTAAAGAGGAGCCCCTTCCCACATGTGAATGCTTCTGCTCATGAGAAGTGTTAGTGGGTGGTGTTGGTCCTGGTTTGGTGGCAATTATACGGCACCATTCTTTTTCTTAAGCACCTGATGGTTAGAGCCAACTGTGCTCCCAGCCTTCTTCAGCACAGAAGCACTTAGCTAATTGTGCTGAACTCAGGGCCAGACCTCAGGGAGAGAGAAGCAGCCTATCTGGGCCCCTCTGGCAATCAATTATTCCCCTGAGCAGAAAGATTGATAGCTTCTGAGCATCTCAGTCCAGCTAATAATACTGCAGATGCTGTTTTAATTCCAAGGCACATAGTCACCCCAGCCTTGCTTTGTAACTTCTCGGTCTAAAATAAGAGTGAGGGAAGTAGCTTCCAGAGATGGAGTAGAGGTGCCAGTTGGGGGCCATTTTAATAGTCCTGCATCTTGCTCCTCTCTATTTCCAAACCCGCCCATTTCTGGCCACTGATTTGAATTTTCTCCCTATCCTCTGGTTATTTTTTTCCAATTTCTTTTTCAGGTTAGACAGCTGTCTTCCTTGAATGTTCTGAAATTGCCTTTTCTTCTACTAGAAACCTCTCAAAATTTTCTTGTCCTTGTCTGGACCTCTCTAATCTTTGGGTTTGAGTGGAGGAGTTAATTTATTGGGTTTTCCCCCTGTTATTTGTTCAGACCCTTGCAACTCCTCTAGGGCTCTGAGAAGACCTTTATTTCTCTCTATATATATATCTTTTTTTTAAAAATCAAGTTTCCCCATGATGTTGCTGAAAGCTTATCCCTGAGAAGACAACCAATTCCAACAACTCCAAGCTCAGCCTCAAAGTTCTGAAGTTTAAATAACAGTTTCCCGCAGCTTGCTCTGTGATTGGAAGTGTTCAACTTTCTTTCCCATTGTGGCTGAAGAGAACTTACCTGCCTTCCTCTCACTGCTAATTTACTCCATACTTCTGTCCGTCTAATCCCTCCAGGGGGCTTTCTTCCTCAGGATGGATCAAAGAGAATATTGTCATAAGAAACTACTATGAACAAGTATATGCTAACAAATTGGATAAGCTAGAAGAAATCTATAAATTCCCATATACATACAGTCTACCAGTATTAAATCATGAAGAAACATAAAATATGCACAAAACAATAATAAGAAGATTGAATCAGTAATAAAAATCTCCCATCAAAGAAAAGCCTAGGACTTGATGACTTTACTGTTGAATTCTACCAAATATTTAAAGAACTAATAATAATGGCTCTTCTTAATCTTCTGAACTCAAAAGTAAAGGGAATACTTCCAAGTTCATTCTATGAGGCTAGCACTATTCTGATACCAAACCTGTCAAGGTTACTATAAGAAATTAAAATTATAGGCCAATATCCCTAAAGAACCTGGATGTAAAAATCATCAGTAACACACTAGTGATCGAAATTCAACAATATGTAAAAAGGATCATACACCATGATTGCAAATCATTAACAAAGTGAAGGATAAAGTCATATGATCATCTCAATAGATGCAAAAAGCATTTGACAAAATTCAGCTCCATTTTATGATTAAAAAAAACTCTCAGTAGATGGGGTATGAGGAAATGCTTCTCAATGCAATAAAGCCATCTGTGACAAGCCAATAGCTAACATCATTCTTAACAGTGAAAAGTCAAAGCTTTTCCTTTATGGTCTGGAACAAAACAAGGGATGCTCACTCTCAGTTCTTCTTTTCAACATAATGTTGGAAGTCCTATCCACAGCAATTAGACAAGAGGAAAAGAAAAGACATCTTAATAGGAAAGAAAGAAGTGAAATCATATCTACTTGCTGACAATGTAATCTTATATCATAAGGCTTATATCTGAAGACTCCACCAGAAAAACTGTTAGAACTGATGATGAATAGGTAAAGTTGCAGGATAAAAAACTCAGTAGCATTTTTGTAGACTAATGATGAACTCTATCTGAAAAGGAAATTCAGAAAACAATCCCATGTACAATGGCAACAGAAATTTAAATACTTATGTGTAAGTTGAGCCAAGGAGATAAAAGTATACTGAAAATTATAAAACTCTGATGAATGAAACTGAACAAAACATAAATAAATGGAAAGATATCCTATGTTAATGGATTGGAATAATTAATATTGTGAAAATGTTCAAAATATGCAAAGTAATCTACAGATTAAATTCTACATAAAGCAACCTGAAGATTCAATGCAATCCCTCTCAAAGTTCTAGTGTCATTTTTCCCAGAAATGTTTAAAAAAATTTATGTGAAACCACAGAAAACACCAAACAGCCAAAACAATCTTGAGTAAAAAGAACAAAAATGGAGGAGTCATATTTCTGGATTTCAAAACATATTTTAAAGCAAATGTGATGAAAAAAAAACCCAACAGGGTACTGACATATAAGTGGGCACAATGACCAATGAACAAGAGAGAGAATCCAGAGATAAACTCATACATTTGGTCAACTGATTTTTGATGCAGGTGCCAAGAACACACAATGGGGAAGGACAATCTCTTCATTAAATAGTATTGGAGACACTGAATATCCACATATAGGAGAATGAAGGGTTTAACTTACACCATATACAAAAATCAAATCAAGTTATATTAAAGACTCAAATATTAAGGCCTGAAAAATGTAAACTGTTAGAAGAAAGCATATTGGAAAAGCTTCACAGAATTGTTCTGAGTAGAGACTTCATGACCTGAAAATAGACAATGAAAGCAAAAGTAGACAAATAGAATGGTATCAAGCCAAAAAGCTTCTGCACAACAAAGGAAACAAAGGGAAGAGAGAACCCACAGACTCAGATGAAATATTTACAAACCCCAGTTCTAATAAGTGGTTAGTATCCTAAATAAGAAACTCAAACAATTCGATTGCAAGAAAACAAGTCAATTAAAAAATGGGCAAAGGATCTAAACACATATTTCTCAGTTGAAGATCCACAAATAGCCCCAATAGGTATATGAAATACATGTGCATCATTAATCATGAGGTGAATGCAAATTAAAATCACAATGACATATCACCTCACACATGTTAGAATGGCTTTTATTAAAAAGGTGAAAGATAAGTAAGAATTAGGATGTGGAAAAAGGGGAACTCTTGTATTGGTAGGAGTATAAATCATGAAATTGTGGAAAATTATGCCATTATGGAAAACACAATGGAGTTTCCTCAAAAGACTAGAAATATGACTGCCATATGACCAAGTAATTTCACTTCTGGGTATATATCCAAAGGAAATGATGTAAGCATATTGCCATTTCCAAATTCCTTGCAGCCTCATTCACAATATTCAAAATACAGAAACAACCTATCCATCAATGGATGGATAGATAAAGAAAATATGTACACATACACAACGGAATACTATTCAGCCTTACAAAGGGGGAGGATTTTATTATTTGTAACAACATGAATGAATTTGGAGGATGTCATGCTGAGTGAAGGGAGTCAGCCACAGGAAACAAATACTATGTGTTCCTACTTCTGCGTGGAATCTAATAAAGTTGAACTTACAGAAGTAGAATAGAATGGTGGTTGGAGAAGAGGGTGGGAAGGAGAGAGAGGGGGGAATGGAGACTCATTGATTGATGACTATAAATTTTCAAATAGGTAGAAGAAATAGAGTTTGAGATCCATTGCATAGTAGGGTGACTATAGTCAATAAGGATGTAGTTTCAAAATAAGAGAGTACATTTTTAAATGTTTTATCATAAAAATGATGACTATCATAAAATATCGATCACCTAGCTAGGTGATCGATATTTTAGTTTGATTTCATCATGCTACATTAAATAAATACATCAAAACACATTGTATCACACAAAATTGATTTGTCAATAAAAAAATAAAATAAGTAAATACTATTGCCTACATATGACACTCCTGGGAGCTTCTCTTGAAGTTCCTACTGAGGCATGGAGGACATGTCCGCTCACTGTAGCAGTGGGGACCTTTTGCTGTGTCTCTGTTTCAAGCATAGGAAATCCCAAGAGAGGCAATACTTCCAGCCCTGCCTGGGGATGACCTTATATAATCCAGGCATTCCCACTGTTGTGCATGTGGTAGTGACAGGTGCTGATTATGGCCAGACTTGTGTACTGTCATCTCTCAGGATGCCCATGGTGGTCTTTAGCTAGTTTGTATTCCTTTTAATTGAGTTCTTTCCTAATTATTCCCTCACCCCCATAACAAGGAACTTTCAAGATCCTAGAAGGAAGCTAAGTTCCACTCACACCGAGGAGAATTTAAAAAGGATACCATAAGAGATGCATCCAGGTTCCAGGGAATGCACACAGAGCTGAGGCACCGCGGGACCTGCACTTGAAGGAACAAGGGCAGAGGCTGTGCTGCTGGAGCCCCCTAGACCTGGAGCCACAAGCCAAGGCTGTCCATCAGGGGTGGTCTCCACAAAGGGATGTAGCCACCTCCAGAAATGTGGTGAAGAAGGTTGTGGGTTAAGTCTACCCTTTCTCATTCCCTTCTCCCGCCCTCACATTTCCTTCTAGTAGCTCCCATTGGCTGGATCTGGTCAGAATCCAGAGGATGAGGAGACATCTCTGGTCATCTGGGACACAGAGCAGAGGGGAGAAAAGCAAAGATGGAACCTGGGCAGTGGAGTGCTGCGGAGAGGGTGGCGGCAGGTGGGAATAGGGAGCAGTGCTCTTTCCTGGGCTGGGTGTCTCCTGGGGCACCATCTGTGTGTGGAGCCCTCCAGTGTGTGGAGCCCTTCTTCACTTATCACCAAAGGTCCTGTCACGCTGACAGATGAGTGAGCAAGTGAATGTCACAGAAGACCACACATACTGTGACATTCAGTGCCGTGCCATCTCTTCCCAATGAGAACGTCATCCCCAGAATGCTGGGGTCCTCTCAGAAGACCTGGGGTGGTCCTCAAGCTGCCAGTCCCACACACCTCACCTGAAGTCCCCTTTTCCTCAGAGTGATCTGTCTGTCCTTCTTGCCTGGATGGATATCTGGACTTTCCATAATTGTCCCCCATTATGAGACAGTCAGGGAAGCAGTTTTTGTTTTATTTTTGCAGAAGAGAGAACTGAGAAACCCTGAGTTCTTTGCTCTCTGGGCTGTAAAGAAAAAAAAAAAGTGTTAATGTTTTGGATAATACCAGATTTTTAATTTTTTTGAAACTATTAATTTATTTTTAATTGCAATAAAAATACATAACTAAAATTTACTTTTCTTGCTATTTGTTTTTGAGGATTGAACTCACAGGTGTTCTATCCCTGAACTATGTCCCCAGCCCCTTTTATTTCTAATTTTGAGATAGGATCATGCTAACTTGCCCAAGCTTACCAAAAATTTGTGATTCTCTTGCCTCAGCCTCCCAAGTCATGTTTTAGCCATTTTTAATGGTACATTTCACTAGTGTTAACTATATAGAAAACCTTTGGTAGTAGGGGGTTCTGAATCCATGAATTCAACCAACCCAGACAAAAAAAAATGTAGTTAAATCTACGATGATTACATCTGTACTGAACATATAGATGTTTTTGGTCATTGTTCCCTAAGTAATAACAACTCTATATATAGTATTTACATTGTTTTAGGTATTTGAAGTAGTTTAAAGATGATTTAAAGTATGTGGGAGGATGTGGTTGATTATATAATGAAGCTCTGCCATTTTATGTAAGAGACTCGGACATCTTTGGATTTTGGCATTCATAGTGGTCCTGGAAACAATTCCTCATGGATAGTAAGGGATTGCTAGCTTCACATTTTAATGCAACTAGTTCTTAGAATAATCTCATCAACTTTGCAATTGTGTACCTGTTGCATGATTCCTGTAGCCCCACCCCCAGTGTATATAACCACTTTCTAGTTTATGCTTGAATTTTTCTACTTTAGACACCATGTATGAGTATTCATCTTTTAACTTATTGTCATATCCTTAGGGTTTTTCCAGGTTGTAGCATTTGAAAGAATTTCCTTTTTAAAGGCTAATATTTCCTTGTATGTACATACCACCTTTTCTTTTTCTGCTCACCTCTCAGGGGACATTGGATTGGGTTCACTTCTTGGCTACTGTGTATAGGGCTACAATGAAGCATGGGTGTGCACATATCAATTCAAGATCCTGTTCTGAATTCTTCGAGGTATGAACCCAGAAGTGGGGTTGTTGGGTCACATGTAACTCATATTTAATATTTTGAGAAAATTTCATATTGCTTTTCATAGTGGCTGAAACTTTTTACACTTCTACCAACAGTGCACAAGTGTTCCAATTTCTTCACATTCTCCTGGATGCCTAATATTTCCTTCCTTTCTTCTTTCCTTCCTCCTTTCTACCCTCCCTTATTGGTAGACATCCTAATGGGTGTGAGTTATTACCTCAGAGCTCACTGTGGTTTTGATCTGATTTCTCCAATGATTAGTGATATTGAGTGTCTTTTCATATGCTGTTGCCCATGTGTGTATCTTCTTTGGAGAAATGTTTATTCCTGTCCTTCGCTCATTTATTTGTTTTTGTTGTTGAATTATAGGAGTTCTTTATATACTCTGGATGTTATGTGATTCGCAAATATTTTTTACTCATTCTGTAGGTTGCCTTTTCACCCTGTTGATTCTTTTGAAAAATAATATGAGATTTTACCCAACTTATCTAATCATAAGAATCTCTGGACTCTTGTTGAAAATGTGTATTCCCATCTTCTTGCTCGGGAAATTCTGGTTGAGACATAGATCAGAGACCATGTATCTGAATTTTTAATCAGAATCTCAGGTGATTCTAAAATCAAGCAAGTGTGGAATACTTTGGATTCCATTATCACAGGGTTTGTTGCAATGGCTGCAGAGTGGAGTCGCTTCAAAAGCTTTAAAGGATATACTGATGTCTTGTCCTACTTCCAGAATTTCCTGATTAATTGGGAAAAATTAATTGTCAATAATTTGAGACCTGGGTGTTGTTTTTCTTTTTAAGCCCCCAGAAAACACTATTGGCTACCCAGGATTGGGGACCACTGCTCTGGGTGTGCCCCTGTAGGGCAGGGACCCCTGCTTCTGATAAAGTACCTATTTGGTTTGTATTTGCTGTACTTCATATCTCAGTCTGTTACTTTGAAAGTGATTCTTTCATTTATTACATTTGGAAGTTGTTCTTGTCTGGTGAGGTTGAGGCCTTCACAGGTAAATCTGATGTTTCTGGTCAAATCTCTGCACTGTGGCGGGGGAGTTGAAAACACCTCTCAGTTTGCTTTACAGCTGACCCAGTAAAGGTTTTCCTGCTTCTGTGGAAATTACAGGAATAAATTGAAGAAGTTTGCCTCCACAACTGCTCAAAAGAATAAGCCTGTTTTCACTGGACCACCTACAGTGAACTTAACACAACTACGTGTAATGACTGGACCCTGTGAAATAGTCTCTTTATTCAGGACAATTTATTTTTTTTTTCAAAGATCACTAATCTATTATATTAAAGTGATTTCTGTGCCAACTTTTGTGATGTGGATGTCTGTCACTGTAACTAAAAACAAATTAGGGGAATAAAAACCAATTGGAGAATTCACAAATTATCTTCTATTTATCTTCAAACATGCTAACTATTAATCAGAAGAATCTGATAAAAGAAAAGAATCTGGGATTAAGATGCTAGATGTGATTACTTTGCCTTCTGTCTATAGGTCTGTTGGAACTGACATCTAACCTCTCTGGGTCTCAATTTGCCCATCTTAATCAAAGCATTCACCTGGGAAGACAAAATGAGGCATGACATAAAAGTGATTTGTTAACCTCATATGCAAATAAATACCAGGCCCTTAGTAAGTGGAGGTTGTTACCATGGCGGTCTTTGTCATGAGCTGTTATGTTTATGGATAGCACTTTCACAAATCTCTTCTCATAGAGAGGGGAACTCTCCATCTTCACAGTACCTGCCAAAGGCACAGAGCCGTCAGAACATGGAATACTCTTGGGCTCACTTTCCATCTGGGTGTTTTTGCTAAGTTACTCCAAACTGTGACCTGCCTCCTGTTAAATGAGCACCACCAGCAGTCACAGCATGGTTCTCTTTCTTTAGCCCATTCAGATGGCAGAACCTCCCCCACCCCCATGCACATCCTTTCAAATGAAAAGAGAAATTGCCCTCATCATTTGCCTGTAACTAGACTTCAGTCGTGCTAAAGTGAGGACACTCCTACTCCCAGGTGCATTTTAAACCTTTTTATTTGCACTGTGGACCCGTTTGTCAGGTTATACACAAAAAACAGTTTGTATTGTATAAATGTTTATTCATCTGATAAGTAAATTTTTAAAAGAGTATGAATAAGTTTGGGTTTTTAACATGGGACAAGGAGACTTGGAGAATGAAGGCAGATGTTCTTGGGGGTGTCATCTGGGGCAGGAAAAGATTAACTTCTGGAGAGGTGATTGAGAACCTTTGATATTATGTATGTGAAAATCATGTTGATGTAAGAGACAAGAAGGAGACCTTCCTTTCCTAAGCACCTGCTGCACATGACCACTGTGTGAGCTATGGCATGTCAGTTTCTCACTTGGTTCTCATAACAATCCTACTGGAGAGGCAATTATTTCAGTTTTATAGAAGAGGCCCAGAAATGGCAGTGTGACTTGATCAAGTTCACATGTGTGAGTGATGTGTTTGGTTTCGAAGCCCATTTGTGTTCTCTTCTACCATGCTGACTCAGGGGAACCAACCATGGTGACACTGAAATGGATACTTGAAAGTTACCAAGGAAAAACACAAAGATTGTTGTTTGACATAAAACGGTGCTAGAAAGAGTCATTTATATCCCATTTATGCCTAATTACCACATAGCATGATGATTATTATGATTAAATATCTGACAAATGAGTTGGCTGTACATTTTATTTGATCCAAACAGAAAGCACGGCACAAAAGGGCCTCATCCTCATCATTTTCTGTCCACGCAGCATGGTCCTTTGTTCATGACTTCAATAAATTACAAGCAACATTGGTCAGCAGTTCCATACCACCAACGGTAGTCCAGACATGAAACAAGGCAGAGTCACACATAGCCCACATATAGCCTTTGCATTAATGTCAACGGGAAGAAAAATCCATTATTTACTAATTGTTCATCCCTCCTGTGTATAAATATTATTAAGAAAAATAAATACACTTTGACTTAAGTGACTGAAGTTCCTGCTCTGGTTATTGAGTTTACTGAGACTGGTTTTAAATTTTGTAACCAAGCTGAGTGGTGAGGTCCCCAGTGAATGAGCACATTAATTAATTTGTTCTTGGGAGAAAAGGGAGGTTGTCTGAATCTGCAAAGGATGGGAGCATGGGTGGAAGGGAGATGGCACTGTGATGGATCAGGAAGCAGTGGGTTAAGATTTAGGAAACCTGGTTTTGATTCTTTGCTGTGCAACTTTTACGTATGTGTCTCATTTTTTTTTCTTATTACGAGGATAGTAATAATATCTGCCTTATCCGGCATGTCTTAGACTTCAAAAAGAAACTCTGAGACAAGAATTTTGAGTGAGTTCAGGTCTTTCCTTTCGGAGGTGTTAGTGAGGGAGTGGCTGAGCTAGTTATAGCCATGGGAAACTGAACACAATGCCACTAGGACTGTATATTGGTTATCTACTACTGTGTAGCTATTGCCCCCAGATTAAATGATAATACAACAATACATATTTACTATACTCACATTTTTTTATGCATCTGGAATTTGGGAGTGACTTACCTACATGAGAGACCTTGGGATCTCTCCTAAGGTTAAACAGATTCAAGATGGCAGTCAGGGTTCCAATCTTCTGAAAGCCTGAGTGAGGCAGCAGGATCTAGTTCCAAAGTGGCTCAGTCATGTGACTGGTGAGTTGGTACTGGTTGTTGGCCGATCACCTCAGTTCCTTGCTATGTGGACCTCATAAGCTGCTTGAGTGTTATCATTACATGGTGTTTGACTTTCATCAGAAGAAGTGGCCTGAAGAGAAGCAGCCTCTATACCTAACCTTAGGAACCCTATGACCTAACTTTTGTCATATTCTTGTTGTGATACTTAGCATGATACTTAGTATGGTCCCAATCTGAGGGACCACATTTGAGGGGATTCAAGTGGGGACCATACTAAGATGGAGAATCAGGCTCCATTTTTTGAATGGAGGAAGTTCAAAGAATTAACAGATTTTAGAACCGCTGCACAGTTGGTGTGAAACTTTAATAATCTCTTCAGAATCTCCCTGAAAGTGGAAGAAGCTGGGTTATTTAGGTATCAGTTTCCATTGCTTTTGGTTTAAGATTCTGGGTGGCAACCCCAGACAAGACTGAGTGAAACTAGGAGAGGGAGGTGTGAAGGAGACATAGCTGAGGTTCCAGGGATGCTAAAGAGCTCTGTGGACCGCTTGGCGGCCTCAGACTGGTTCTAGCCCACAAGTGGAGCACCTGCAGGCTACCCAAGGGGTCTGAGTATAGTTTTAGCCTAGGCCTTCCTCATTATTTCCATTTGTTGTGATCAGAAAAATCGTCCTTTTTTGCCTTCATATTCTTCAGCTGAAAACTCAACTGAGGATTTTGTTCTATTTCCTCACGCCCCTCCTTGCTTGGACTAACAAACAATTTCCAAATGCCATGTAAATGGGAGGTACTTATAAACATATACACATACACTTGCATCCACAAAGACAAATTGCACCCTTCTCTGCTGTGCTATTTCTGGTGCTAACCTTCATTTGTGATGCCATATTTATGTAATTACACTGCTGCAGTGGTGGATCATGATTCTAAAATACAGTCATAATCACCATCAGAAGAGTTGCAGAGGAGATGAAAAACAAATGGAAAGCAATGAAAAGCCATCGCGAGTGGGTTTTTCCTGTTGCCGCCTCCTAAGCTCAGGCCACAGCATGCTCTGCCTCAAGGGAAGTGCCTGTGTGTGGACATGTGTGTGTTTGCATATGTGTGTGCTTTTACATTAGATCTTCTTATAAATCTGGGCCAGTGATGAGAGTGTGAATACCCAGTGAAGTAGTTTATTACTTGGAGATTACCATCCTTCTGCTTGATTGGATTTTTCTTTTTAATTATTTGTGGACTTAGTGTTCAGGGGGTCTCGGCCACAGAATGTCCTATGACCCAGGTATCACGCTTCACATCTTATTACTGAGGATATCTTTTGTGTAATACTTTCCCGGTAGTAATTTTTAAGCTAGTCTTCTGTGCTTGAAAATAACTTTTTACATCCAGAATCCATCTGCCCCTCCCTTCCTGATTCCTCCATTTCTCTTTCACCCATTATCTTTTTTGCAGCATCCTTCCACCCCCATCATTGACTGAGATGCCTAAAAATTCAATAGCATCCTATTTTCTCTGCTGGGCAACTTGCCAGCTAGAAGCTCAAGGGTCTGGGTAGCTTTGTTTGGGGACACTTTCTCTTCTGCTTGCTTTATTCTTGCAAATCATTTGAAATCCTGAGTCCCTTCACAGTTTCTGTAAGCTGAATTCTTCTTTTCCACAATATACTTTGCCAAATCTTTAAACCTTAAAGCAGTTATGCTTCTAATTTGGAGGCAGTTTTTTTTTTCTTCTTCTTCTTCCAGAAAGTTCCCTATAGCTATTGCACATAAAATCCCATTTTGAATAACATATATTTGGACATATTGATGAAAATATTTCTTAAGAATGTGGCTGTTTGCTAGATTTGGGAAGAAGACTTCAGGAAAATGGGAGGGAATATTTTAAATTGTAATTTTTAATTAATTAATTTCAGGGGCTGGGGTTGTGGCTTAGTGGTAGTGTGCTCGCCTAGCATGCGTGAGGCACTGGGTTCGATCCTCAGTACCACATAAAAATAAAGACAATAAAGTCCATCCAGAACTAAAAAAAAATTAAAAATTAATTAATTTCAACCAGGACTTCCAATAATGTTCACTCACTCCTGGCCAAAAGCTCTGTCACCCCTTAGGATCATCTGAGTTCATCACCTATCATTGACACTCTATCCTGTTTGTTGCTGGTCATTGTGCTCCTGTGTGCATTGGGAACAAAGAGTCTATGAAAAGGAGTATCAGGGGAGATTGTGAATGGGCAGCCCAGTTCCCTTTTATTTCTTCATTAACGTATTGTAAACACCAGCCTACAAACATCTCAATAAATCTGTCTCCCTCGTTCAATGCTTCTTTTGGGTTGACAAGAAGGGGTAGTTGGAAATGTCATCTTTAGCCAGCATATATCCTGCCAGCTTTAAAATTTCATTTCTGTGACTTTATCATTCTCAAAATATTTTTAAGGTTCAATGGAGGGAGATCTTTTAAGATACAGGTTGAGGAAAGGAGTATTTGTGTTGGTCTGTGAGATGCATGGCTGATATCAAAGCCAGGAAATAAGTAAATTTCAAAAAATTCTTTTTTATTTCATAAATAAAAAAATAATTAGCCATGACTTATTTCAAAATAAAATTTTAAAATGACATAGGGATCCTTTTAGATGGATTCCTTTTACCGATCTAAGGTTGAGACATCCTATTTCAGGAGGAATCTGTTCCTCTGACTCTGTTCTCCTCCCATACCTCCCCTGGCTTCTGAAGTCTTGCTGTGGTTTAGCTGCAGGCTGAGGTGCTCCTAGCTATGTTTTCTTCCATCACTGATAGCAATTTCCCTCGTCTATGGCAACAACACATATTTCTAATAAATTAACTGCTCAGGATTGCTGTGTTAGAGGTATGGGGTAGGACCCAGTGAAGTGTTGCAAATTATTTTTATCTCCTACTCCCTGTTAAGCAGCGGTTGTTATTCTATTATCTGTGTTTTGAATCTAGCTGTTTGATCCTTGAAGTCTAAAAGTAGCTTCCGTGCACAGTTTTATGGTGTTAGGGATGCCAGTTGCAGCTATAAATTCCCCCGCTTGAGCCATATCCGCTTGCCACATCCTGAAAATGTATTTGACTGTATTTCCCCCCTGTACACCTATATATTGGGACCTGCGGTGATATCACTTCCATGTACATTTCTCTTTCCCTTCCTGATAAACCCACCAATTCTGAATCCATGGCAAACACATCGCCTCTTCCTCCACACCGTGCTGACCTTGTTGTTTCTTATGTCGCTAATGAAGTGTTATAGCCAGCATTCCGCAGGGAGATTTGCAGGAACCAGCCTCTCTTTTTTCTAGTGCAACAATTAGATTCAACAAGAGAGAAGAGCACCATGATCAGAAAACCTTAAGTTCTCAGACATTATTTCCATCTGGGCATTTTGAGAAGACTAAGGAAGAGCTGTGTGTCGCTATGCCTACACTTGAGGTGTGGTCAGTGCATCCTTCATAAATTCAACCTACACAGGGGAACTCAAGGGATGTGGAGTGGCACATTTCCATCTGCTCTGATAACAAAGCTCTGTTCTATCTGGATGGATTAAAGCCAAGAAGTGAGGAGATGGGGAAAGGAAAAAGAGAATGTAAAAAGGTAAGCAATGGAGGTTGGGGTTGTGGCTCAGTGGTAGAGTACTTGCCTAGCATGTGTGAGGCACTGGGTTTGATCCTCAGCACCACATAAAAATAAATAAACGAAATGAAGGTCCATCAACAACTATAAAAAGTTAAAAAAAAAAGATAAGCAATGGGAGTGGCTTGTTCTTGCTCACATCCGGGGTAAAAACAGGTTGAGGTTAATGTGATACAATCATTTTTTTTTTAATGGCTCCTCCATACTCTTTTTGCTTTGGACTTTACTTTCTTCTACTTCTGGTTTCCTCACAACTACTCATTGCTTCAAATGCTGTCCCAGTGCCTTCCTTGATATGTATTTTCAGCATTCTCTCTTATCCATTTCTGGTTTACCCAAGAAAGAGAATTCTACAGGAGCAAATTGTGTTTTCACCTGCTGCCACCCCAAGGTTATGGGCAGGCCTCTGCCATGATGTTCTGCCTCACCTTGGGCCCAGAGGGATGGAACTGGCTGTCTACTGACAGAGACCTCTGAAACTGTAAGCCCCAAATAAACATGTCCTCCTCTAAAATTGTTCCTGTCAAACTAAATTGTTGTCAGTCAACCTAAAGGCTTTTGCTTGCTGTAGATTTGCACATCTGCAAGGAACCAGAATGGCCAGGTTACATGGGACAGAATATAGCCAGAGGCTACATGTTCCACAGAGGCTGTGGGCAGGCGCATTTTGAGGGAATGGTAAATAGCAGCCAATCTCACCTCAGCTTCTCCTCCTACACAGTACACACACAGTATTCATGCTTGTAATTAATTGTGTGCCCTACATGAACCTTGGGTCCAAAGGCTCACAATCAAAGGAATCTAGCACATGACAGTGGTAGGGTGCTGGTTGTTGATACTTTCAGTTCAAAAGGAAAGACTTCTGTGTTAAAATCCACAGCAGGAAATAACAGCAACTGCAAACAAAAAAATATCCTCAAGAGTGACTTAACTCATGGAAGATATATAAACAATCATTTATGCCCATAGAGAATGAATAAAAGATCAAAGTTGGAATAACAGAACAAAGAGCCTTCCCCCCCCCTTTTTTTCTGCTTGAGAAAAGTCATCCAACAACTAGAGATCTCAATATTCAACTATTTCTATATATGAATATGAAGTATGTAATCCTAAGTCAGCTGGAGGCTTACTGGCTTCCAGCCTTCCGATTCCCCTGTCCAGGGAGATTCCGCTGCAAGATTTTGCTACTTCCCAAGGTAGAGGTGTGAGTAGGGTGGCTGCTTGTGTCCTGTGAGCCACTTGGGTTCAACTACCTACTCTGTCCTGTAACACATCCCCTCTATTATGAATCTGCCTCTTGCTGGAGTGTGTGTGCTCTTCTTTGAAGCCTTGTTCTTCACCTCTCCTCCAGGGTTCTCCCCATGGCCCCATGTCTTCTATTTCTCTTTATTTTTTGGGCAACTCAACTGTCTCTTCAGATGTTTTCTCCCAAATTTACTCTTCTAAATCTTTCAAAAGAACAAAACGGAATTGAGGGATGTTATAGTTTAGATATGAGGTGTTCCCCATAAGCTCATGTGTGAGACAATGCAAGAAGGTTTAGAGGTGAAACGATTGGGTTATGAGAGTTTTAACCTACTGGGTGCAATGATCCCCTGGTAGTGATTAACTGGCTAGTAACTGTAGGCAGGTAGGATGTGGCTGGAGGAAGTGGGTAGCTTGGGGCATGTTTTGGGGGTACATATATTGTCCCTGGTAAACTGAGCTTAGTCTCTCTCTTTCTACTTCTTGGTAGCCATGTCCTGACCTGCTTTCTTACATCCTATTCCTCTGCCACGATGTTCTGCCTCACCTTGGGCCCAGAGGGATGGAACTGGCCGTCTACTGACAGAGACCTCTGAAACTGTGAGCTCCCAATAAACACGTCCTCCTCTAAAATTGTTCCTGTCAGGTCTTTTGGTCACAGTGATGGAAAAGCTGACTAAAATGAGGGACTCCCACTTAATAGTTTCCATGACTGTAAGGAGGCAGTTGCAGTTAACAAGTAAGGCGTATTGTACTTTATGATTATAAAATCCCACAGAAGTGTGAGATTAGGACTAATATCTTCCTTTTGTCAATGAGAAAATGTGAGTTCTGGGGTTAAGTGAGGCACTTGGGGTCACTACCCAATTAGCATGGCGGCTTAGATGCCAATGTGAAGCTGTGTTGCTGCCAGGAGACTCAAGGAATGCCTCGGGCTCCACATACCTGCATTTCAGCAAAACGTTTTATCTCAATCTGTTAATGCCTCCTTGCTGGACCAGGTGGATTTATGTTCCTGGACAATGGGTTAGATTTATTTCTTACTGAATGGCTATTGCCAGAGTGTTTATTTGTGAGTCATTATCAGACGAGAAAAAGTTAGAATAGACTTTGGGCACTTAGCCATGGAACTGTCCTGTAGTTACACATCTCTATGCCTGTGATAAAATTGCATAGAACTAAACACACACACACACACACACACACACACACACACACACATGTAAATGGGTAAAATATAACTAAATTTGGTGGATTAAATCAATGTCAAACTCCTAGTCGTAATAATATACTATAGTTTTATCAGGTGTTACCATTGGGGAAAACTGGGTTAAGATTGTATGGGGGTATTTCTTCAACTTTGAGTGTATCTATGACTATCTCAAATTAAAAAAATTAAAACAAACCAAAAACCTAGTGAGTAATCTCTATGATCCAGAGAGGACCTCAGCCAGTAACTGATATAAATCCAGCTGTTGCCTGTTCCCCAGGGTAGGCCAAGGTTGCCTCTGCCTGTCTCCATGACTCAGGCATGTTCTCTCCAGGTGAGGCTACCTCCAGCTAACATCTGCTTCCTCCATCTAAGGCCTGGAGATCTCATAATTGGACACTTGCTTGTCACTGAAAGCTTCCCAAGAGAACGAGATCTTTTTCTGGTGTTCACTGATATAGTTTGAACATGGTTTGTCCCTCTGCACTCATGAGAGGAGTTTGATGTTCAAAGTCATGATGATGGCTTAGAGGGTAGAAACCATCTGATTACTGTGTTTAGAGGTGAAACCGTTGGAATGTGATTAGAATTAGATAAGGTGATTAAGGTGGAATCCCATGAATAAATCCTGAAGTCTTTTGGGTTTTTTTTTTTTGGGGGGGGGTGGGTGGTACCAGGGATTGAACTCAGGGGTACTTGACCACTGAGCCAAATCCCCAGCCTTATTTTGTATTTTTATTTAGAGACAGAGTCTCAATGAGTTGCTTAGTGTCTCACTTTTATTGAGACTGGCTTTGTACTTGCCATCCTCCTGCCTCACCCACTTGAGCTGCTGGGATTATAGGAGTGTGCCACCTCACCTGGCAATTATGTCTTTATAAGCAAAGGAAGAGAGACATTCAGACATAGACAGGTGTGCTCCCTGTCTCTTACCATGCGATGCTCTGCACTCTACCTCAAGTTACTCATCAGGAAGAGTATCACTAAGTGAGGCTCCTAAACTTTGCACCTGTAGCACTTGTGAGCTAAGACACACATCTTTTCTTTATAAAGTAGTCTGCCCCAAGTATTTTTTATGTTAATGACAAATGAAACTAACACACACTTTATTCTCATGCAGTTATCTCTCACTGACATTATTTTGTCACAATTATTTTAACAGTATTACATGACTAAATGACAAAGACGATAGATCATAAAGTAGGGAAAAAAGGCAATGCACCTGCAAATACAGTAACAGTTTAGTTTCTAACTTTTAATGAATGGTCCATAGACCCCAGACTCAAAGTTGACAGTATAAATAGCCACAAAGAATAGTGAAAAAAATTATTACCATGTAAAATGAATTGATGATGTTTCAGAACAAAATATTGAACACTACTTCAGTGTTCAATTCAGTTAAAATTTTTTTTTCTCGGTTTATTTTCTTTCCAACACAGAATAGAGACTTCAAGAGGTCAGGGCAATGTCACAGTAATTCTCTGAGTCATTGTGGTAAGACAAAACTTGGCAATTGTTTTGCAGAAAAGTTCAAGAATTGCTTTTTCCGTTTGTCACTCAGAACAGAAGTTAATCATAAAAATGGCTATTTGAAAATAGCACAAGTCTACAAACAGGGATTCTTCAGAGTCTTTCCAAGATCTCAGAATGGTTCCTAGGGTATGAAGACAGATTTTCTTACTAGGCATCCAAAATGGCAAGTCACATCTTCTGTTACAGTTTTTGTTCTTTAAATCTGATTAGAGAATTGAATATGAAAGAGGGTTTTTTTTTTCCAAATTTAATGAAATTTATTTATAGGGATAATTTATTCTCTTATATGGCTACTCAGATATCCAACCATGGCCAGAGAAGAGGAAATGATGAAGAAAAAATGAAGCCGAAGATGGGACTCAAATTGTGCATTGCGTTTGAGGCTAGAGTTGAGAGTGGCTTCTGTGCAGCAAGGATGCTGCCTCTCACCCCCATCCTCAGGAAGTTCTGGAGACAAGAAAGGTCTCTGGAAAGATTATGCCATGCCCTGGGTTACTTCCGGAATGATCCATGCTACTTTCTGGAGTTGCTTCAGTATTCATCAGACTTCCTGGCAAAGAGAAAGCACTTGTTATTTGCTGGTTCTTGTTGCCATTATAATTATCTCATTTATTATTTCCACTGTCAAAGTTTAGTAATGAGAAAAGCATCACTGGATGGCCTATCGCCTCCGTTTTTTCTGATACTACGATGTCAGAGCTGGAATGAGATCTTGCGATGATGGCGTTTTATCATCATTGCTTGATCTTCTTTCTTCATGGATGGAGGAACAAACTGAGCTTTCATGATTCCTGGACCAGGCAGAGATAAAACGTGGTCACTCCTGTTTTGAGTCCTGTTATTTTCAGCAGTTCTTGGCAGAGTATTCAGAATCCCTGTGTCCCAGTCCAGCACTGTGCCCTGGACTCACACCCTTGGTGTATTCTGTCCCAGTGAAGTGGCTAACGGTGTATCCTGAGCCTTCAGCATCTCTAAAAATTATTTCCTCATACAACTAATATAGTAGCTGTTTGACTTAGAGCCACATGCCTCGTTTTACTTAACGTTGAACTCTACGTCCACATTTCAGACTCTCCAATCTGCAGTGGGTAATGCTGACTTTGGCCCAGTAGCCAGAGAAATTTCTCTAACCAATTTATACCCAGTCAGAGCAGATGCTACAATTTCATTATTTTGGACCACTATCAGCTCTACCCAGAACCCGTCGCAGCCCCACTATCCCTCGCCAGATTTGTCTCTATCTCACAGTGTCAAATTGGAGTGGCAGACACAGCTTTATTGATATTGCCTTCTGGAAATTTCCCACTTACCAATATGTTTGATTCTTGGAAACATGATTTAGTTTATCCCAACAAAATCCTATAACATCAAATGTGAGCAGAGGGCTTAAGATTAGGTTTTTGTATTGCTCATTTCTGGTTCACTTGGCCATTGCTAAATGGATAATTCTGAAAAATTAACTATGGAAATCTGTATTTTTTGACAAGGCCAGTTCAGTTGTCACACCTACACACTCCTTTGTCTCCCTTATCCAACACCATTACATCAATGGATACCCTAAGCTATTTATTCTCCAAACTACATCTTAAGCTTGGATTTCAAACTGAACCCAAAACAGAACATGCAGCTGAATATGTTATCAATGAACTGGTCAATGAAAGAAGAAGAAATACAAATCTCTGATAAACATGAAAATGCTCAACCTCTCATAATAAGAGAAATGGACATCAAAATGAGACATGATTAAAAAAATTGTCAGGTTAATAAAAATTTGTGTAAGGGCAAAGATTAGAGCTCCATGCTTCTATCTCTTTCCCTAAACAATTTGCTAAGCTTTGTTTTTACAGGGGTATAATTTTTAAGAATTCTCTTTATCACATTGGGTTTGGCCTCTGGAAAACCATCAGGGAAGATAATCCAGGTACCAGCTTTGACAGCTTGTTCTAAATTAGAGCAAATGGGTGTTAGGTTGGGTAAGAGTTGGAAAGCTGAGGAATGCCTCCAATATCTTGTTCCTTAGAAGCTCTTGAAAGTTTTAAATCATGAATGTGCTCTGATTTAATAGAAGATGTTGGAAAGAATGGAAATAATATTGAACACCTTTTGGTAGGGAAGGTCCACTGGGCAGGCACTGGGCTAGTGAGGCAGACAAGAGACAATTATGACACAGTCTTTGATTTCCCAGAGCTGGGATAACTGAATTATCTAACAGACCAAATAACAAACATTAAAGGTGAAACTTGGTGCTCCATTCTAAAGTCTATTGTGGAAATTCCAAGGACCAGAGACACATGAAGTGAAATAATCAAGAGGTCTTTCTGAAGAGGGTGGTACTTGCATTGGAACTTAAGGGAAGTTTGTACAAACTCAGGAAGTAGCCAGGAGGCATCCAGATGAGCTCTTCAGTAGTGTGGGCAGACAGGCAGGAGGAGAAGAACTCGTCCAGAAAATAACATGAAGATAAGCTTCATCAAGGTGGAGGCTCTTATTGAGAAGAAATAAAAAATAAGTTTTGCAGCTGAGATTTGATTATGACAGCTCTCAAAAGCTTGAAAGAGAAGTCCAGAATCTAGGTAGGAGGCTGCAGGCAAATATTTGATCTCGGTGAATGTTCTTTGGGCATCTTTTATGTGTTCTCAAGGTTCTGCAGAAACAGGACAAACAGGAACTGGCTGTGCCTTGAGGGCTTGCAGGTGATAGCAGATAATAGATGTGAAAGTGAGTCTTAGAAAGATTAGTTTGGCAGGAATATATCAAGTCAATGGAGAATTAATGAACCCTTAGGACAAAGCTCGAGGCAGAATGCAAACTGAAGGCAAGCTTGTCCAGCAGCTCATTTGAGAGGTAGCATGTTGTTTGTAACCCAGTGTTTTCAACTGGGGAGCTTCAACTGAAATTTTTAGAGAAGAGAAGTTAAGGTTTCCAGATTTAGCAATCCTGTTTTTCTTCAGTGTAAGTATGTCCTGTGCAACATACGTTGTTTATCTAAAATTCAGTTCTACTGAGCATACTGTATTTTGTCTGGCAGCCCTAGGAAAAGTCCCATCCACCATCCTGTTACAGTTTCCACAGCCACTTCCTATGGCAAAGTCCATACAAGTTGGTGGACTGGGATGAATGCTCAGAAGGAAATCTGGCTTCAGTTTGTTTGAGTACACGTTAAGTTCTTGATAAATTGACAAAGACCTTCCATTCCACAACAGCCACCTATCACACAAGAAAATTTCTCCTATCTGCAAACATCCTTTGTAAAAGAATACTGTGTTATGATTTTAATTTTTTTTTCTTGTGGTACTACTGGGGTTTGAACCCAGGGCTTTGTGTATGTTAGGGAAGCACTCTACCACCAGCCCCTGCATCCTACATAATGAAACTTTTACTGATAAATTCTCGTAGGTTCTAATGAGTTCTTAGTGATAGGATCCCCTCCCCCAACCCAAACACAAAGAACTAACCCTGTAAAGAATAATCTCTGCCACATTTGCTTACTCTGGTCATGTTCCTCAATGTCACTTATCCCCTAAAATTTATGTACTTGAATGTGTAATGTTTTCATCTCCAGAGGAAAGAGGAGAAGGTGAGTTCTTCACAGTTTTATCATTTTGACGTCAAAGATTCCAGCTGACTGTCACATCCCATCTCCAACACCCAGCAAGTTAGCTCTCCAACTGCTTGTCAAACATAAAAAAATCAAATCAAATCACCAAAGAGTTCAGAAAATGGAGAGAGGTGTGGAGGATAAAGAATAGTTATGAGGGGCCTTTGACATCAATTTCACTCTCCATGGATTCATAGGATTTCTTTTCTGCTTCTTTTACTGCAAAAAGATTTGACTTAAACTCTGCTGTGTTACAGACTCTCGAAAACTGGCGATGCTATTTCTCGACTTGTAATTTATGTAATAAAATTTCATGGTCACAAAACCACTGGAAGACTGAAGCATTTGGAAAAATTGGATTTTTGTTGAAATACAGGATAATTGCACAACAATAGCCCCAGAAAATGCAAATCACAATAAAGGAACAAGTGGAGGATATGCAGCCTGAGTAGGCATCTCTTGATGGCAAGCAACAGGAATTTCTTAAGAAAGCTCCAATGAAAAGCAGGAGTTATAACTACTGGAACCAGGAAGCTCTGAGTGCTTCTCTCTCTCTCTGCACCCCATGATATTACTTCACCCATTCCAGAAGAGAGTGGGTCCCTTAGTTTGTTTACATAATTTTCCAAGTCCTGTTCTTGTGGCTGAATATCTACAGTGATGGCATTTCCATCCAAATTTCTATGAAGGAGGCTCTTCACTGACTGTCTTGAGTCAGGTGTGCATCCGTGATGGGCAAAAATGGATCCATGGCTTCCTGTCCCCTGAGCATGACTCTGGGAATGGATTTGGGCAGAGGTTTAGACAGAGCAGCTACATCAATGACTTGATAATGCAGGTATTTTCCTTTGCATATTTTTCTCTAGTTGCTTTTAAGCAGAATAACTGGTTCGTTTGTGGCCTGATTTTTTTTTTTTCTGATTTTGGATCAAGTTCAAAATTCACTGAGTAAATCCTTCAGAACATCTGGTCTCGTGTTATGAGTTTTGTGATTTAGGTTTCTCCTGGAGTCAATCATACAATGGACAGTATTGGGGTGGAAGTGCTGCCCCTAATATCATTTCTAAAATGTCCCAACTTCTGTCTTGAACTTTCTAGACCCGCTGTGATCTATATTACCAAACAAGAGACCTTGCTTGATGCAGCTTAGCTTGAAGTGGGAGAAGAGGAATCTCTTTAAGTGAAACTTGCTAATCAAAGGCTTGAAACTTAACAAAGAACATTTCACTGAATAATTGGTTACAGCAATTGAGTTTTCTAGAGATTCTTTTTTTTTTTTTTTTTTGCCTTTTCTCAAGTTCTTTCAAGTGCATTGTGTGAGAATGAGAGTAGACCAGAGGGAGTTGAGATGGCCTTTCATAGGCTTCCAGTTAAGCTTTTAATTTACACTGGTTATCTATACCAGCTGATGCTCCCACATCATTATCTGTGAGACAGTGGAGAGAGAGAGAAAAAATGGCATTCTATTTTTTGCACCCTCTTCTCCTTGAGCCCTTGCATCTTCATTTAAAAGAAATCAGGTGGGCAGGTGAGGGGACTGGAAAAAAGATGGCTTTTAATAGCTTTTGAGATGAAAGTTCCAACTACATCCTTAAGTGCTGATCTGGCTTCTGTGGTGTCTGATGTGGTATTCTCAGTTCCACCTTGTGTGTTTTAAGAATTTTGTACTTCTCAGATTAAAAATGTCTTAAAGAAGGACAGCAGGCCATCTGGAGGTGGCATAAGTAGAGCGAATGCTCTTCACAATCCATCTTATTCATCCTATCAGTTAGTTACAACCTAGCTGGCCTCGAATGGTAGCCTTGGGTTTCAGTCCGCAGAAGCCCAGGATAAAGTGGTGTCTGTAAAGATCTTATATAAAAAGAATGCTGTCCACTTGGGAATGCTGAGTGGTTATTTCTTTGACTCTATTATCCCCCTTCTCCTTCCAAAGGGACTTCAATTGGATAGATACCATAGAGTTGGAATATTATGCTGCAGAATGAACTGGTCAGCCATAGCAGGAAGCCACGTGTTTGATGTCTGTGTAGACACTGAATTGAGGGCAGCAGTGGCAGGATCAGGACTAGAATTTTAGCACTAAAAGCTGAGTGGCAGAAACCAATGCCAGTGTCCGTGGAAAAACTTATAGTGAAGTGGCAGAGAATGGTGCCTGGAGAATGGGAATGGGAGAGGACTCAGGGCTAGTGTTGGGACTTTGAGTTTAAATATCGAGTGAGAGTATCCTGGTGCGTAGGTTCTTAGCTGCATGTCGTAACAGGGTCTGCCTGTGACTTCTGGCATCCAGCAAGGTTGTGGGTGTGACGGTGGAGCTTTCTCTTTTAGAGCAGCCAAGAAGTTGACAGAACCCTCTCTGTAGGGACAGCATGACCTTCCTTAATACTGCTGTGTTCCACCGTGTTTGGTTTACGGGAAAAACTTGCTCAAGATTTTGAGACCCAGTGTTTTAGTCGGCTTTTGCATTACTGTAACCAAAATATATGACAAGAACAACTTAGAGGAGGGATTGCTTATTTGGGACTTGCAATTTTGTCTCAGTTCATTGATAGCTGACTCCATTGCTCTGGGCCCAAGGTAAGACAGGACATCATGGGGACGCTGCTCAGCTCATGGTGGGGCCAAGAAGCAGAGAGGCCAGGAAGAAGGAACAATAGGAAGAACAGACCTTCCAGGGGATGGGATCTACCTCCTCCTGCTATGCTCCACCTGCATATAGTTACCATTACCACCCGCTCCATTCAAACTGGGATGGACTGGTTAGGTTATAGCTGTCACAATTCAATCACTGTACCTCTGAATATTCCTCCCATAAGACAGAAGCTTTGGGGAGATGCTGCCTATCAAAACCATAACACCTAGTTATCTCTGCCACGGGACCAGCGCTGGCTTCATGAAAGAAGGTTCGATTCATGAGTGAATGCTAGGGAGTTATTAATTAAAGAGACAAGACTCTTATTACCTTTAATACCAGCTCCCGGACAGCTTCTCCTAGCTCCCGCCTCCAGCCACCTAATACGGTGGCAAGGTTTACAGAAGAGACTACCGAGAGAGAGAAAGAGAGAGAGAGAGAGAGAGAGAGAGAGAGAGAGAGAGAGAGAGAGAGAGAGAGAGAGAAAGAAAGAACATGCCAGGGAGTGGGATTTTATTGGGGAACAAAAACTTCAGGGGAAAATCCCATCCAATGAAGGTTAAGGGGGGCAGCATCCTAAGGTCAGGGGCGATGATTGGATCTTCGGGGCAGTGGCCAGACACTCCTCTCTATGGACAAGCCCTCGGACCTGGAGAAGGGTGGGGAAAGCTCTGACACAGCTGTGTCTAAGCGCCTCTTACCCAGCCAGGGAGGTAACTCAAATCACGTGCGAGGATGGCCTCCCACAGTTATCCATGGGTAACTGCAGCTCTGTGATGACTCCATGGGACTATCCAACAGGAAGATAAGGAATGGGCTTGGGATGCCATGGCAGTGGCAGCTGGAGGCACTTGTGGTCAAAGGTTAGCAGGTAACTCCGCTTTAACCTTCATTCTTGACTCAAGAGAGAAGATACCTGCCACAAAGCTAAGTATGTCCTGCCTTAATATCTTAAGGAGACGAAAGTTGTATAGTTTTTTCAAGTACTGGGGTTGCTTATTCAAATGCCTGACTGGTCACTTCATGAGTGGGGTGGGCAGGATAGAAGTGTTGACAGGCTCACATATGAGTCAATTGGATGGGGACAAAAACTAATTATGTAAGAGTGGTCCTACCCAGAGAAGGATAAGGAAATATAATGGAGGGCCAAATCAGAGACACCATGGGAATGCCAAGGGTCAGGCAGCAGGGATATCACACATATACACCAAGTCCAGAGGATTCAAGGAGGGACTAGGTTGGTAAGAAGAGGACCTGATCAGTAAGTGACAAAAGTCAGTAAGTGACAAGGAATGAGTGAGAAGGGTGGTGGTGGAGAGGCAGAGTGATGTGCTGTCAACTACTCCACTAATCAGGAGTATAATTTATCATTTCAGTACGTCATTCAATCATTGAATAAGTATTGTTTATTAAAAGATACTAAGTATTGAGTAAGTTCCAGGTTTTAAATCTTAGGATATAATATTCACAGGACCCAGACACCAAGATGATAGCAGAAGTGCTATGACTTGAAAGAGGGTTATGAGCAGATGGAAGGACAATGAGCAGATGGAGGCTCCGGAGAAAAGGGGAGGCTTCCTGTTGGTACAGAAAGCCAAGCTGAGTTTCAAGAACAAATAGGAGTTGGGTAGAAGATGTTGCTTTAGCCAAAGAGGACAGTGTATATAAATGTCCGGTGAAAAATGAAAATCCAGTGCTCTGAGGGAAGCCACATCATGATCAGAATCACTGGAGTATGGAGTGCTAGCTGGGGTGTGGTGAGGGATGAGGATTCGGATAAAAGAAAGGACTTGAAGGACCTCCTAAGTTGTGGTGAGGACTTTGCACTTTATCCCCAATTTTTTTAAGAGCCACTGTAAGGGCTTTAGGGAAGAGATATGCAATCTGAGCTATGTTGGGAGCTAGGCTAGGAGGTAAGAGTGGAGCTGGAGAGAGAGAGATGGACTGGAGGGGATTTAGGTTGTCATGGTGACAAGGTTTGGTCATTGATGCAAGAGGTAGGGGAGAGGGAGGAAGTGGACATGCTATCTAGATTTCTGGACTGGACAATGGAAGGTGGATTTTGTAGTCATTTATCCATTTGTGGAAATAAAAGGAGGATTGTGTCTTGGAGGGAGAGTAATGAGTCCAGTTTTGGATGTCTCGCCTGGGGAATTGCAGGGGGAAGTCCTGATTTTGAACTAGGACAGTGCCTGTCTTGATGGGGGTGGGGGGTAAGGACCAGGCTGACCTCATTATCAGTTAATGGCCATGGCTTATTTTTTCCCTCTGTTAAAGAAGAGAATCCACATGGGGAAAACAAGAAATTTGGGGCTGGAATTTGCCAGAGGGACAAAGCTGTAATCGAGATGTGCAACTTCTGAGTGCAGAAACAAATAAAATCTAAAGATTCTCAGTGTCACAAAAAGAATTCATGGAATTTCACTTGCACCAGTGGTTCTTATTTTATGAACTCCTTGACATGCTTCTGAAACAAAGCAATTGCTTTGTTGTTGTGTTCTGGGAGAGCTTCCAGCCGGGCACACCCAGAAAATGGTGTACTTCACAAAAGATCTGCCGTCTCCCTGGGCTCTGATTTTCTTCTCCCTGGGTCAGTATTTCACAGTTGTCAGGCTATTGCCCAATGCCTGCCTGTCTTAAACACCAGAAGAGAGCCATCTGTTGAGCTATAGAATGTTTTCAGCCAGAATACATTCATCGTTATTCTAAGCGGGGCGTGTTGTTGCTTGTAGAATTTTTTATAGGTGGAGGCCCAGCATATGTTCTGAATTAGAAGCTCTCATCTGCCTGTGGCAAACCATAGCATGTGCAAGTGGAAATTCCCTCCTGGGTGATCCTGGAACTATTTGGAATACTATTTGTTCAGATATTTCACTACTGCTTTTGTATAGCTCTTCCTCCATTCCCATTTAATCTTTGAATGCAAAAATGTCTGTGTGTATGTGTGTGAGTGTGTGTGTGTGTGTGTGTGTGTGTGTGTGTGTGTGTATTTTGGATTGTCTCAAACAAGAAGCATTGCCCACTATCTCACTAGGAACCTTCTCTTTGTCCAGAAAGAGAACCGTATATAGAGATGCTGCCGTTTGGATAAGTGTCCCTAGAGTCCACTGTGTTAGAAGCTTGGTTGTCAATCTGTGGTACTATTGGGAGGTGGTAGAACTTTTAAGAGTCAAGAGTTGCAGGTAAGAGGAAGTTAGGTCACAAGGAGAATGCCGTTGGAGGTGATATTGGCACCTCTTTGTTTCCTAAGTACCATGAGGCAAGTAGCTTTCTATGACAGACACTCCCTCCACAATATCCTGCCCCAAAGCTATGGGGCCAACTGAGCATGAAAAAAAACTTTAAAAATGTGAGCCCAAACAAATCTTTCTTCTTTTAAACTTTATTACCTCGGGTATTTTGTTACAGTAGTAGAAAGCTGACCAAAAAAGGAGAACACACTTTTTAATTAAGTTTTTTAAAAAGGAACTTTCTATACTTTAAAGTATGTATTTGGGCAATTTCAAATTTTTAAAGACAGAAATATTTTTAATTTAATATAGTATTAGTGATGTCTGTTAGGAAATAATTCCATTTAACTGCTCTGGTAAGATTAAAGTTCTTGCTTCAAGACAAAACAGCTGAAAATAAGAGTGGGTGTTCTGGGGGAGAAGTGCATTGTAGGGATAGATCAGTTGTGTGGGTTCATGATACAGATGCTGAGTGGTTGTCACCTTTCCTCCTTGCCCTGCATAAATCAGGATTGTGTTCCCAGAGCTAGGAGACTGGGAACACTGTAGCACAGAGGGCTGAGTGTGCTCACTGGGTGGGAAAGTTCATGAATTTCAGGAATTTCTTTGTCTTGAATAATTAAAGTTTGCTGCAGGAGAAATATTTTAGGATTTTTAATGTGTAATGAGGCAAAAATTCTGGAAGCTTTTAGGTGCAAGAGATCGAGGTGAAACTGTCCTCAATCTTGGGGACAGAAATAGAGTTCCAACAAGTGGTTGGAAAGGTGGTGCATGAAATTTTCTCGATTTGGACCTGATTGCTTTTCCAGCCTTTTTTCTTCCCTTTTTTTGTCCATCTCTAATACCTCTTATCATTTGTACGTATCATCCTTCCCAATATTTATCTTTAGTTTAAAATTAATGCATACTATTGTGAAAGAAAGAATATAAATAAATACAAAAAGTGCCATTCTCTGAATCTCAATTGTAAATTTCTTGGAATAGACTAACAGTTTTCACAGAAAACCCAATTTGATTCCTGCTGAAGTTGGGAAGCCTGCCTCCATGAAGCAAGTACAATTTAGATACAAACGACCTTGCTGCTTTTCCTAAGGTCATGTGGTAGTTTGGTGATGAAGCTCACCTTTGTTTTCTTATCGGTAAAATAGAGATATTCCAATTCACAAAATACAACTGTTGGGAGAATAAAATGAGGTCATTCTTGGAGAAGTCCAGCAACTGGCATATGGTACCTGTCATACAGTTGGCACTAAATACGTGGTCCCACTCTAATTATCTAAGGGACAGGCTTGACCCTTCCAATGGGTGATGTTCTCTAGAGACGAAGATGAGCTCACAATACTTTTTCCTTCTGTGCTTCTCCCTACTGCACTTCTATAATGTTCTCTCTCTCTCTCTCTCTCTCTCTCTCTCTCTCTCTCTATCTATCTATCTCTATCTCTATCTCTCTCTCCCTCTGTGTGTGTGTGTGTGTGTGTGTGTGTGTACACACATGCCACATGTTCACATATGGAACCTTATTACCTTATTGTACAGCATGGACTGTATCATACAGAAGTGGAGTTTTCTCAAAAGTTCTCACTAGTAATATGCATTTTTATCAATCTTTATCAATTTTTATCAATTTTATCAATCTTTATCAATTTTCTATTGACCCTACCATGTAGTTCAGAACATCACTTAGATGTTACTGGCACCTTCAAGCACATCTGCTCAAAACCATGCTTGGAGGGTTGAAAAATTTGAGCGTGTGTGTATAATGCTATAAAGTTCTAAATAATAAATTAAATAAATTTCCAAGCACTTCTAATAAATTAAAGGATAGTTTAGAGTCCTAATTATAGCCATCTGGGTTAACTTCCCATTACAAATTAAAATATCTATCTTGACACAAGTTTAATTTTTCCAAAACACCTGTTCTGAAAGGAAATATACTTTTTACATAATTGGAACTATGACACTTTGAAAATATTTCACTTTACTAGAAAGTCAGTTATGTTCAAGAATAAATGTTCTCCTGCGGAATGGGGAAAAATCAATCCTCAACAAAAATCCCAGCTAACACATGCAGAACTCACCCATCAATTTTCTTTCTTTTCTCTTCATCCTTATCATTTTTTTAAGTCAACAATAAGCCCCTTTGGTTCTCTTCTCACATTTTGAAAAAAACCATCGGAGAAGCAGAAGTGTGATCAGTTAACAACTATTGAGTTCTGAAAATAACAACAAAGCTTCTATCTTAAACCATCCACAGAAATTGGAGCAATTTTCATTACAACCTTGTGAATTAGGCAGCTTATTTGTGCAATCCATTTTCCTCCACACCAGTTACCCATTTTATAAATAATTCTGGTATTGTGAGTGCACAACATACTGGTACTTCACTGATTATTCTATCAATCCAGAGAGGAATGTGATGATACAGGTATCTTTGAGGACTGACTTCAATAGGACTGGAATAAGAGAATTCTGGTTTACAACGGCTGTGCCATTTTCTAGGCATTATTTACCATAACTGGGTAAATAATGCCTCGAAAATTGTCCATCTCTAACACCTCTTATAGTTTGTACTGTATCATCCTTCTCAATAGACCACTGTTTCCTTAAAATAAGACAATTTGTGAGGCCTGTCACAAGAACTGGAAAGATTTCTCTTCCTTCTTGATTTCCTTTTAACTACCTCCATAAAACAAAGGAATTGCCAAAAACCTTTGGATGCTTCCTCTGTCTTCATGAAAAGAATTGCTTAATTGAAGTTAGTGAACTTCTTGTCTTTTCCATTCAAAGATCACCTCTGCTCCTGGAAAGGAATGTCAGGGGAAAGAGTTCTGCCTTCCACTAGACTTAGAGAGTTATAATCATCAGTCTCCACATATTACACACTTTCTTTAGAGTACATTAAAAAGCCATAAGATGCAAAACATACAGTGTATGTACTTTATTATCTTTGAAGGCCTGATGGGTAAGTTCAGATGTGGACAGCAGGAGAAGCTGTATTTAAATAAATTTCCAAGCAATTCTAATGTTCTGCAATATTCTCACATATTCTAAGTTGTTGCTGTGAGTATCACTTCTAGGGGCTGATTGCCAGCTACTTTCCAGTGTTTATTTCTATTGTCTTCTATACTTGGGCTGTTTCTTTCCTTCTGTGCCTTCTTCCTCAAAGATAGAAAGGCCTACAAGGGAGAGGGAGCTTTTTTTGGCATTTTGGGGGAAATACAAGTAGTTTGATCTGATCTGGATTTCATACTGCTGAGTGGGAAAATGTGGTGACGAGGCTAGAAGACTAAACTGTCATATCAACCTTTCAGCTGGGTTTGAAAATAACCCTAAGGACAAAGAGGAACCATTGAGCATTTTACAGACCAGTGATATGGTAAGATTTTTGCTTTAAAAACATCACTATTAATTCTGGGTATTAGGAACATGGGTGTCCATTTTATCATTCTTTGTGTTTTCATGGATTTTCCAAAGTCTGATTCAAATGAGATAGGTAAAGAATGCTCATTCTGGTAACAGAGTAGAGAAGGGAGGCAATGCACTTCTCACTTGGAAAATTGTGACAGTAAGACTGGGGACGAGGGTGAGCTACTGTGGCACATAAGCTGTTGGACTGGGGCACATGTAGGAGGTAGAATTGGGGCTGGGGACAGGTGTTGTTGAGGTTTATGGAAAGACAGGTAGGTAAGTGACAATCCATACAGGAAGATGGGGGAAGATGACTATGTCTACTTAGGACCAGTTTGAAGTGCCTGTGAGTCATTTTTGTGGAGAAGTCCTTCAGGCATTTGTACCTTTGAATCTGGGATGTGGGAGAAAGTTCTGAACTACAGATGTAGATTTGGGCCCTGTCAGTCTGTAGAAGAGAGGAGTAGATGATATTGTCAAAAAAGTGTGATAAGAGTAAACAGCCAGTGGAGGATGACACTCTAGGGGTTATCTACAAGTATCTTCAGGCCTTGGAATGTTAGAAGCGGGAGACTAAGAAGTGAATGAGAGCTTATAAAGAGGAAAAGTCATCACGTGTCCCAAAGGGATCAAGTGTGATAATTGTAAAACATTATTTTTGTTTCAATGCATCAATAATGAAATTTTAGGAAAGAGAAATGATAGTGGAATGGCAAGAGAAGAAGCCAGATTACAAAACGTTTAAGAATTAAATGATAATAACAGCTATCATTTGAGAGCTTACTATGTGCCTATCACTGTGCTAAGCTCTTTTATGATATGTAGTTTATATTTTGTATTCACAGCAACCTGGTAAGGATAATTAATATTTACTCCAGTTTTTTTTTTTTTTTTTGAGAAAACTGAGATGCAGAAAAGTTAAATCCTGTGCCCACAACCACATAAATCAGGTGGGGAAAGAACCATTCTGACTTGAGACTGCTTTAATCTGAAACTCTCTCCTCATTAGAGAGGGGGGAGGGACAATGGTTGTAGGGCTACTTTCCATGAGTGAGGATATGATGTGAAAGAAAAGGGAAGAGAGAACCAGAAGGGCCAGCCCATGCAGAAGAGGGGTTTTGTCTGTCTGTTTGCAAGATGGAATAACCTGAAGTATGTTTAAATACTGATGAGGAAGAACCGGGAGAGAAAGACAAGGTAAAGATCTGGAGAGAGGAGGATTGATCTACAGGATCATTTTCCTGAGCACGTGGCATGGGGTGGAATGGGATTCATAATATTTTCACCATCGTCATTATCGTGGGATAGAACCAGTGGGATCCTGTTTCAATCAGCTTTGTCAGTCAGCTTCTATGACCAAAAGACCTCACAATGACAATTTTAGAGGTATCAGTCCACCGATGGCTGGCTGCATTGCTTTAGGCCCAAGGTGAGGCATCATGGTAGGAGGGTGTGGAGGAGGAAAACAGCTCAGAACAAGGCAATCAGGAATGAGAGAGAGAGAGAGAGAGAGAGAGAGAGAGAGAACACTCCATTCACCAGGGACAAAGTAAAAAAAAAAAAGACATGCCCCCAGTGACCCACCTTCTCTGGCCATACCCTGTTTACCTAGAGTTATTGCCCAGTTAATCCATATCGGTGGACTAATCTCATAATCCAATCATTTACCCCTGAACTTTCTCGCATTATCTCACAGATGAGCTTCTGGGGGATACCTCATCTCTGAACCATAACAGATCTCACACAGGTTTACTTGGAAGTAGATGGGGGAGGAGGCTCTTATGTTTCCTAATTCCTATTTCCTTGTCTTATGTTTCCTATTTCCATGTGAAGGAGGAGGTGAGGGGCTTTCCTGAGTAGAGTGTGGTGATAAGGTAGAAGCTCGGATGAGCATGAAGATTTGCATTTGCCTGTGCAGAGAATGGCAGAGAGTACTGAGCAGAGAAATGTAGAAAGACTCCAAGTAGCACTGAAGTAAGTCCCAGCGGGGGCTGGAGTGAAATAAAATTTGTAGTGAAATTGATCTGGGGCAGAGAAGAGGAGACAAAGGCATAGTATATGCTAGATGCTCGGGAAGGATTTATTTAATTATGTAAAATTACGTAGGTAGATAGATAAACATTGAGTTTGCATTGACTTATATTTCCCCTTGATGTCAATTTGTTTTAAAAATCAAATTTTGCACATCAGCTTGCTATTAGTCCTTTTCTCATAAAGGGAAGTAAAAGAAAATAAATCCATGTATGTGATTTTGTAGAAATTTAGATTTCAAAATAAAAGCTTTCCTTAATAAGTTATGTCCTGGGTTCCTTTTTACTGCTCCTTTAGTTCTATAAATCTCTCAAAACTGAAGGAAGCAGACAAAATTTAGAAAGATAGAAAAAAGAAGAGTAGAAAGAAAAAAAAGAAGGGAGAGGGGAGAGCAAGAAGAAGGACCAGGAGGAAATGGGGGTCAGGAGAGAGACAAGGAGAGAGAGGGACCCCGGTGTGGCTTTGGAGTCCTGACACACCAGTATTATTAAGAATTTCATTGTTCCTGGGGCTCACTGGCATTTCCTTTATCTGAATTTTCATTTTGTGGAAATCCTCCTGGGTCCTGGCCAGTTCACACAGTGACTTTGTAGTTCACAGCAGTGATTGACAGCTTTGCAAACCATGCTTGATGTCTGACAGACAACTACATCTCTCCTGCTAAGTGTTGGATTTAAACTTCTTCATAGCTTTGCAAACCCCAGCATGGGGGTTCCTCTCAAGACCTCAATCTTTGCCTGACTATCTTCTCCCATTCTTCTCTAATTGCAAGATGGTGTTTCAAGCATTATTTTCTTGACAGAAAGTGGTGGGGCCCCGTTGAAAATCCAGGTGCTGCAGTGAGCAGTCTCCATCTGAACGAACATTTTTAAAATCAGGGCCAGATGGCATTAAGGATGGGAATTTCATATCTTCTCCTATGAGAGATCTCCTACGAGGGAACAGAGTCACTTTGGTGGCCATAGAGATGTTCCTTTCAGAACCTTCAATCAGACACCTGATGGGCCATGTCGCCACTCCCAGATGACCTTAAATCAAGCACTCTTGAGCCAAATCATGGAGGAGTTGAAAGATGGGCAAGGCTTTTAGAATAAACTGCCATGGATTGTGGTGAGTTCTTGTGAATAAATCTGAAGGTCATGACATAACATTTTGGAACACAGGGCCAGATTTCAGGAGACGGACCTTTTTTCCTGTCTGACTGTTGCTAACAATGCACCCTTCATTTCATTCATTCATCAAACACCTCTTGAGGGCCTGCTATGTTCTCAGCACTGTGCATTGTGAAGAGGCCCTCCCCTCTCATGATTGCTTTCCTCCTGTGATCAACACTGAGTATTTGGGGGAGGAAATAAAGCTCCTGCTCTTTGAGCATCTTCCAGAGCTTGCACTGTATCACCTTCTGGCTCACCAGAACGCCTCCAGGTAAGAAATACAAGGCTCATTTTACCACCTGAAAACTGAGGGTTAGACATATGAGGTAACTACCACAGGCCTGAGATTTGAACCCTTGTCTCTCTTTCCACTAATTAAGCTGTTAGAAGACAAGAGTAAGGTGGAGATTTTAGTTTTCAGAAATGCCTTTTCCTCATATGGCTGCATTTTAGCAATTGAAGCAGCTGTTAACTCCTTTATGCAAATAAGGGTCCACTCAGTGGTCATTTTTCTGAGCAGTGAAGCTGCATATGAGGATACAGACTGGCTAACAAATTATTTAGTTGGAGGTATAAATCTGAAGGTCTCATAAGATAGGGCTAACGAAAGAGCTTTTTAACTACAGTGAAAAGCTGAGTAGTTTTAAATCCACATTCATTCTGTACTCACTCTCCATTCCACTTGGCACCAGCATAATTAGCTGATAGATGTTAAAGGAAGAAGAAAGGAGAGGAATTTGTGTTGGTCGAATGCCCCTGGAAGGCACTTGCCTGTGTCATCCCTTTTAATCATTACACACATCCTGTAAAGGGAGTGCTATGGTATGGATGTGGTTTGTACCCCAGGGTTTACATGTCAAAAGAGTTTTGTTCCTAGTGTAGTGATGGTATAGAGGTGATGGGACCTCTAAGAGATGGGAACATGTGGGAGGTCCTTAGGTTAATCGGAGGAGACCCCTTGCAAAAGACCATAGGACCACAGCCTTTCAGCTTTCATTTTGCCATGTGATCTCTTTCTTGTTCCTGCATATGTTCCCACCATGGACATCCACCCTGAGGTGATGACCAGAAGGGCCCTCACTAGAGCCTGCACCACACATTTGGACTTTCAGCCTCCAAAGCTGTGAGCTCAATAAACCTTTCTACAAATAAAGTTAGCCTGCCTTAGGTATTTCATTATAGTAATAAAAAATGGACTTACATAGGGGGATGAAGAAACTGGGGAGGGGAGAGATGTAGAAGCTTGGTCAGGAAAGAAGGTAAAAATAATCAGGATTTGAACTCAGGTGTATCTGCCTCCAAAATATTTTACTTGCACTTTTTTTTTTTTTTTTACAGCAATGGGATTATTTGGACCTGGGTGAGAAGGGAGTAGCTGAGAGGTTAGATGTCACCTCAGCTGGAAACAGACCCCTTACTCAATATCCTGAGCTTTTTGCTGTTTCTTCTTTAGTTCCAAAGGGAACTAAAGAACTGAGAAAGCTGACTATAGCTACACACATATCTGTGAATTTTCTTTTTAAAAATAATTAATTAATTAATTTTAACTAGGTATATATGACAGCAGAATGCATTGTATACTATAGCAGCACAACTTTACATTTCTATGGTTGTACACGATGTAGCCTCATACCCTATGTGCAGTCATACATGTGTCTAGGGTAATGATATCAATCGCATTCCACCATTTTTCCTACACCTATGCAACCTTCCCACCCTTTCATCCCCTTTGCCCAATCAAAGTTCCTTCATTTTCTCCAAGCCTCTCTCCCTCCCCATTATGGATCAGCATCTACTTTTCATAGAGAACATTGGCCTTTGGTTTTTGGGCTTGGCTTACTTCACTTAGCATAACATTCTCTAACTCCATCCATTTACCAGCAAATGCCATAATTTTATTCTCTTTTAATGCTGAGTAATATTCTATTGTGTATATAAACCACAGTTTTTTTATCCATTCATCTATTTAAGGGCATCTAGGTTGCTTCCATAGTTTAGCTATTGTGAATTGAGTTGCTATAAACATTTATGTGGCTGCCTTAATATAGTATGCTGTTTTGAAGTCCTTTGGGTATAGACCAAGGAGTGGGATAGCTGGGTCAAATGGTGGTTCCATTCCAAGTTTTCTAAGGAATCTCCATAGGGCTTTCCAGAGTAGTTGCACCAATTTGCAGCCCCACCAGCAATGTATGAGTGTGCCTTTCCCCCCACATTCTCGCCATCATATATTGTTGTCTGTATTCTTGATAACTGCCATTCTGACTGGCATGAGATGAAACCTTAGAATAGTTTGATTTGCATTTTTCTAATTACTAGAGATGATGAACATTTTTTCATATACCTGTTGATCAAATGTATATCTTCTTCTGAGAAGTGTCTGTTCAGCTCCTTAGCTATTGATTAGGTTGTTTTTTTTTTTTTGGTGTTAAGTTTTTTTAGTTCTTTATATATCCTAGAGATTAGTGTTCTACCTGATGTGCATGTGGCAAAAATTTGCTCCCAAAATGTAGGCTCTCTGTTCACCTCATTGATTGTTTTTTTTGCTGAGAAGAAGTTTTTGAGTTCGAGTCCTTCCCATTTATTAATTCTTGATTTTATTTCTTGTGCTTTAGGTGTCTTGTTAAGAAAGTCAGGGCCCAATTGACATGATGAAGATTTGGGACTACTTTTTCCTCTATTAGTTGCAGGGTCTCTGGTCTAATTCCTAGGTCCTTGATCCACTTTGAGTTGAGTTTTGTGCATATGGATTTCCAATTCTCCAGGCACCTTTGTTAACGAGGCTATCTTTTCTCCACTGTATGTTTTAGGCACCTTATGTCAGGGGTACTTGACCACTGAGCAACATCCCCAGCGTAATTTTGTTTTTTTTTTTTTTTTTTTTTTTTTGGAGACAGGATCTCATTGAGTTGCTTAGTTCTGTGAATTTGCTTACTGGATCTCACAAGATTCTGTAAGTCTTTTCCCAGAAACTTTAATATCTTACAATGTTATAAGGTGGGAGAAGCACTGATTTTGGACTTGAGAATCTTATTTGGAGCCCTGGGTCTACTGAGGAGCTGTGTATCATTGGGGAAGACTGAGATGCTTTTGGGCAAAGTCCTAAAAACATTATTGTTATTATTATTATTTTGCATGTTGAGTGGAAACAAAATTACATACATTATTCATTAACACATTAAATCATTCATTCACCCACTCATTCCTGTGTGGGGCACTATTCTAACAGTGGGAATTATGGAGGTGAGCAAGACATATTGCATGCTCTTTCTTACAGGGCTCATGTTCTAGTGGGGAGACTGGCCCTAAACAAGAAGAAAATACATGAATGAAGTAGCTTTGGATTGTCTCATGCTACATAGAGGAAAAACAAATAAATAGGTTCATACGATGAAGGATGGTGTGCAGTGGGGAGGGAGCCTATTCTAGAGTGGTGGGCCAGAGAAAACTTCCTGAGGAGGTGACAAGTGAATCAGCATCATACTAACAGAATGAACCAGTGGAGGGAAGCATGCCCCAGAGAAAGAAGAGAACAGTGAAAAGAGGTGGACAAATGTGCTTAAAGTGTTCGAGGAGGAGAAGGGAGATCTTGGGTGACAGAGGGAAGGACCCGGTAATGTAATATATGTAAAAATACTTTGCATGTTATAAATCATTTCACAAAGTTTATTATTTTTATTTTTTCTTACTGCTACTGCTTTCACTTCCTCCTCTTTCCATCTTTCTTCCTCCCTCCTTCCTTCCTTCCTTTTTACCAGTATGGCTTCTCAAGTGCTGAGTTTTTTAAAAAGTTTTTTTTTTAAAGTTTCCAATTAATTGTGATACTTCTGTAAAATGTCCCAGTCTTGCCAAATAACTATGGAAGCTTCTAAATGCTGGTTTTGGTTTCTGTGCCTCTCTCATGGTTGGCCAGTATTATCATGGTTCACGGACTACACCTCAAATGGCGCTCTCCTCTGTAGCGGGATTTCTCTGGCCCAATCTTGTGCCCAGGAGCTTTGTTATGGGCAGTTTCTGACAAGCTCTAGTAGCCCCATGTTTGGTTTGCAAAGGTGCAAGGAGCACAGAGGAGAGAGCATTGTGCCCTGCTGAGCTGGGCTCTGTGATGGGATCTGGAAAGAAGAGTGACATCTAGACTAAACTGGGTTTGAAAGTTGAGCTGCATCTGCCACACAGACAAGGAGGAGAGCCGAAGAGGGGCATCTACAACTTTCCATATCTGTTTTATTTTGCAATTTGTCCATGTAGCTCATGAGTCAGAATCATTTTATTTTTGTGGGACATAGGATTCAAAACCACACCTTGGGCATTGGTGTAAGCAAATACTGTGGACTTCAGTGTGTTGTTCTCTGATTTCCAAAGATCCTCCAGACTCTCAGAGACAGGCACCTGGAGGTTGGTGTAGAGTCACCTTTAGTTTCTCCTGATGCCATTGTATAATAAAAAGGCCCAATTAGCCCAGGCATCCCTGTGGGGGATTTCACAAAGAGTCTAGAAGGAGAGCAAGGACAGATGGGCTTTCCCAGCAGGGCTCAATTCCCTTTACAAAGTTTGAAAGGCTAGGGGAAGTGTCCAACAAGGTAGAATCCTTGCCAAGGTGAATTTTGAGCTGGCTCGAAAAGGATTGAGCAATCGTGGCTGACTCTTAAATGGGGAACAGACAAGGTTATTAAAACCATCAGAGTGTGCCTTGGGGTGTTTCCAACAGCCTGACTGACTCTCCTGGGCTGTGAGACTGGTGGAGAGGTGAGGGCCCCAAGTCCTGGCTGGGATACAGAATGGAGATGAGGATGCCAGGTCCCGAGGGAGATAGTGTTTGTCAGGGGTGATACAGGCATTTTTCTGATACCTCAAACAGTGCAAAGAAGTTTTAGGCGGACATTTGGCTCTAAATACAGGGAACAGTAGTCTCCTCATTTCATCTTAATTGTCCACAACTGAAACTCAAGCAGAACTTGTTTGGAAGATTTCATGATGGAGTGTCCCTCTAGACAAGGATAAAATTGCTTTGGGCTGTTTTGAATAGCTACTTTTGGTTTGGCAGACATAAACCCATTTTCCTTTTCTGGGATATTTGCCTTGCCCTGTGATTTAAAAAAAAAAAAATTCTTGAGAATTTAAAGATTTGAAAACAACCCACAAGGCAATGAAAGGAACTCCATCTTATCATTCAGTTTCAGGCTCTGTGGGTATAAGTGTCTCCACCAACTTGAACTCTGGTTTTGAAAGAGGAATGCCATGTTCATAGCAATTTGGAGCAGAGTAGTTGAAAGCTTTGGAATTTGAAGTCGTATATATCCAGGGTTGAAGTTTTACCCTGCCTCTTTCTTGTTGGGGGAAGTAATTTCATCTCTCTATTTCTTTACCCTTGTGCATAAAATAAGGTGCTTATAAAATGTCCTTGTTAAGTGTTAAATGAGATACCTGGTATACAGTACAGGGCACTTTCAGTCAAAGTCTGATGTGATCATCACACTATTTGTTATTGTGTTCTTGACCAACAAGAATCCAGAGGGCTTATTACTAGTTCTGTCCTCTCTGGATATCATTGCTGTGTGATCACTGGATCACTTCCATGCTGTTGGTGGCCCTGTTCCTTCTCATAGGAAAATCTAATAGGCAGTGTTTGTTTGTATTGTTTTTTTTTAATTTCATGCAGCAATGAGCTTATGCTATTGTACTAGCTGCTTTGGCAAACATAACAAATGGATTTTAAAATGACAGGTGGGGTGAAGTAGCTCAGTGGCAGAGCACTTGAACAGGATGTGCAAATAATAATAATAATAATAAACAAATAGCAGAAGAGAATAAATATTTATTGAAGATCCACAAATGTTTTTATTCATTTTATCTCATTTAGTTCCATAATATCTGTGTATGATAGATATATTATTTTCATTTCATAAATGAGGAAATAAAGCTTGGAGTGGAACATATATCTGTGCTCCCAGCTATTCAAGAAGCTGAGGCAGGAGGATTGCTTGAGCCCAGGAGATCAGAGTCAGCCTGGACGGCACAGCAAGATATGTTCATTTAGGAAAAAAAAAAGAAAAATAAAAAAAATGAGGGATGAGTTTCTGAAAGGTTAAGTGACTTGCCTAAGCTCACACAGCAATTATGTGGATTTACATTGAGCTCCTTGTGTCTCCTAAGACAGTGCTTTTCTTTTTGCACCATAACACCCCTTTGCCTTTGATGAGCTCCTGAGCTAGTAAGACAAGAGGAAGTGCACATAATGCAACAGAAAGCTACCACATCCAAGTTGGAAGGGCAGAAGCATAACATGCAGACAGCTTGCCAACCTTGTCCTATCCTCTTCCCAGAGTGAGCAGTGGAAAGTAGGGCTAGGCCCAGTAGCCATAGATGTTCAGGTCACTGGTGGACTTGGGACCCAACTGAGGACAAGCTGATTCTCTCCATTCTTTTGAGACACAGGGACTAGTTGGTTGGAGTTGGGTGATTGAATGGGGAGATTGTTATATGTATTCTATTATTGTGCAACAGATTATTACAAATTTAGCAGATTAAAACAATACCCATTTATTTACGGGTAATTCCCGTACATCAGCTCCTGTGTGCTGCATCCTCTACTCGAGTCTTAGGAGGCTGAAATCACAGTGCTGGCCTAGCCGTGTTCCTCCGACAGCATTCTGGGGAAGAATCTATTTCTAAATTCTCTTGGTTTTTTAGCTGGACTCAGTTTCTGTGGTTGTGGTTGTCATAGGACTGATGTTTTCCTTTCCTTTCTGGTTGTGGACTAGGAGCTGTTCTTAGTTCCTAGAGGTCGCTTGCAATTCTTGCTATGTAACACCTTTCATCTCTAAAGCCAGCAATGGAGACTCTCCCTCGCTGTCAACTCCTTCATGCTTCTTGTGTTTTTCTCAGGAAGAACCCAGATCCTTTCAAGTTTCACCTGATGGTTGAGCCTACCGGCACAGTCCTCTTTTTCTTGAAATCAAGTGTCTTGGTCTGTTTTCTGCTGCTATATCTGAGTGGCACAGACTGGGTGATGTATAGTGAGTAAAGGTCTATTAAGCTTACAGTTCTGAAGGCTGAGAAGACTCAGCTGCAGATAGCAACCCCAGGAGCTGTGGACTCTGGTCCTCACATCCAGGCAGACTGTGGTCAAATGAGAAGCTGGGGGAGATATATTCAAGCATTGCTCTCCTGGCTCCTCTTAGATTACTATTGATGTGCCCCATTAGGAGAACCCAGTTGGAAGCCAGAGGGCACCTAGCCAGTTGGTATCATCCATACACATTAGCCTCCTGCATATAGCAGAAGGTGGAGAGAGACTGGAATGGATCTGGAATGGATAGAAGATACATAGTTTCCTCTAAGATCATATTACTTCCCAGGCACTGGCTTTATCTGGGACATGGATACAGGGCACATTCATTCCGTGAAGATATTTATTCACCTGGGGGAGGGTGCATGTGTGTACACATGCAGGGACTGGCTTGGTGGCCGTATTAGTTTGCTACGGTTACTACAACAAACTACCACAAATTTCGTGACTTAAAACAATATACCTTTATTTTATTATGGTTCTGGAGGTCAGAAGACCAAACTCAGTTTCTGAGGGGTAAAGTCAAGGTGCCAGCAGCTGGTTCCTTCTGGAGGCTCCCCAGAAGAATGATTGCATCATGCCCTTTCCAGCTCCTAGCAGCCAACTTCTCTCCTTGGCTGTTGGCCTCTTCCTTCATCTTCACTCCAAACTTTGCTTCCATCATCAGACTACCTTCTCTTTTCTCTAATAAAATTTCCCTCTGTCTCCCTCTTACAAGGACCTGTGTTTACATTTAGGACTCATTGGGATTATTCAGGAGAGTCTCCCCATCTCAAGATCCTTGACTAGTTTATATCTGCCAAGTCTCTTTTGCCATCAAAGTTAACATTCACAGACTGCAGGTATGAGGACCTGGTTGTCTTCGGGGGTCATTATTCAACTCAGGAGAGTAGGTGTGGACTCTTGTATCACATGGCTTGAGTTCAGATTTCAGCCCTGCCATTTACGAATATCATGACCTCAGAGGAGTTACCTAGCCTCTCCGTGTCTCACCTTCATCTCATTGTCTGTTAAATGGGGATAATAACAATAACAACAATATGTGCACAGCATTATTTTTGTGGATTAAATGAGATAGTTAATGGAAAGTGGTTATCCCAGGGCATGGTAAACATTTGATAAATGTTGATGATTATAGTTTCTACTGTTGTTCTCTGGTACTTATGTATCTGTCATTTTTGCTGCCAAAAGTCATTCTCTTCTTCTGCTAATAGCAACTTGCTTTTCCTGGGGAACCTCCCTTTCCCCACTCTCTAACCATTCAGTGTGGGTGGGGCCGAATTCACTCCTAGCCCCAGTTCTGAATGTGGGACCCAGGACTAAGCCCACCAAAACAATTTCCTTAACTTGGCACTGAGAACTGGTTCAGTGATGGACGTGTGAGCCAAGTTGGTACAAGCAATGTGAATCCCCAACTTTCTCAGGAGTGCCCATGAAGGGAATATTTTTGAGGGATCACTGAAAGAGAGTATGTAAAACTGTTGCCAGGAGCAGCCTCCCTAACCAACATTTCTAAAGTTTCACCATGTGGTAGAGCCAACCCAGATGATGAGAAATAGAATTAAGGGAAAGAGAGGGGACCCCTGACATCTGAGGTTAAGCTTCAAATCCAGTTGTTTCTGAGACCAGCACTTTTGTTATGTGAGCCAATTAAATCCCTTTCTTACTTAAGCCAGTTAAATTAAGTCTTCTGTCATTTTTATCTGAAGGATTTTCAGAGTCATGGGAGGTGGGGAATCTTTTCTTTGGTGGGGGTTGGGTGGGAGTGGGGCAGGGGTGGTGAATAGAGACGAATTGGCCATTTCTCAGCCTCATTAGATTCGCAAGAACCCAGAAACCCCAGCCCTTTGTCCTCGGCCCCAGAATGTCACTGGGGTACAGTGAATTATCTAATGTCATCCCCACTCCTTCCAAAATGATGGTAACTTATTGAACATCTCCCATGTGTCATCCATAAGGATGAAGAATCCTTTCTAGTGTCCCTCAAAACCTTGTAAGGAAAAGATAATTTTATAGATGAGGAAATGGAAACTCAAGGAGGTAAAGAAAAAATTCCATGGTCATGTAGTGAATGCTAGGAAAAGTAGAGGGTTCAAACACAAGGTTTTGTTATTGTTGTTTGTTTGTTTTTTGATTCAGAGCTTGTCCCTTTTCTGTTCTGATGTAGCAACTCCCATAGGTCATCAGGGAAGAGTGTCTACAATTGGGAATGAACTGGTCCTGTTTGCAGTAGCCTTAGGCTCGGGGCCTCCAGAGGTTGGGATTCTTCTTCTCCTGTTCTATGCTTTACTCAGAAGATGCTGTGAACACATAGATGCCAAGAACCTCTTCTCTTTGGCTGTGTTTATTTGTCCTTCTGTCCTTCCATACTTTGCTGTGGGTTGTTTACACCAGCTCACATGTTGTATTTGGTCTAGGAGATTTCCTTCCATGTTCAAATTAGACATTCTATGCTCTTGGGAACTTTTGATCCACTGGATTTATCACTCTATTTACAGGTATATGTCTAGAATGAGACACAAGGTATAACTAAAGCAAATAGGAGGTAGCTACCACCTTTTGAGCCCTTGAATTCCAAAGGAGATAATAATAGCAATTGATCAGTGAATAATAATCAACAAACCAAACCCATACACACATGCAAAGATGAAACACTGTGTGGAGATGATAAGGTTGGGCACCAGATGTACATGCGCGTGAGCTTTACACCCACCAGTTTCTAACTCTGGGCAAATTGCTTAATCATTTATCCCTCAGGTTCTTCAACTACAAATTGGAGATAATAATAATTCCTCCTAGGGTCACGGTGAGGATGGTTGCTATTATGTGGGAGGATCATAAATGCTGGATGGCTATTATGAATGTTAAGTGCTTAGCCCAAAGCCTTGCTCATAATGAGAACTCAAAAATATTAACTATTTGTTAGTGTATATATATGTGAAAGAAAGTAGAATATTTATAGTGTATATACAATCTGTCTAATATGTATTCTACTTTAGTCAAAATTTTGCCCTAGAGACCACACAGTTACCTAGCTAGAACACTTTTAATGAGAAAAACTGAATCTATTATCCTTTTGGACCTTCGTCAGGTGCCAGAAGCTATAAGCTTGATACATAGTTTTTGGAGTAGGAATGCAGAAGCCAGCTATTGGGCTGGGTGGGACCTCTTCACTAACTCTAAGGGGCACTAACAGGCTCCTTAGAAGAAGAATACTCAAGGCTGGTCCAGCAATCAGAGCTGAAGTCCAGGGGTCCCTTGGTTTCTGCAGAGAGAACCAGGGAGGAAACACTGTCAGGTATTAAACAAATTCACACCAATCTCATAGACACTCATTTACCAACTTTTTTGGGGGTCTCCCCTCAATCTTTATACAATAGTGGTACAGCCTTGACTTTTCTTTCCCAGCTGCCACCAAACGAGTATACTCTGGAAGCCCTGCTTCTGTTATTGTCCTGACCTTGCCTTCTGCCATTGTTGGAGATTTGGTTGGCTTCCTCAATCCCTACCCTGGGATGCTGGAGTTGGGATGTGAAGTTCTTAGTGAACCTTCTGAACTGAGGTCTTAGCGGGTTGGGAGATCTTGGACAACTCCGGGCATGAAATGAGAAATGACATCAGAGAGAAGGGGAAGGAAGCTCTGCTTCCAAGTATTCTTCAATTCTTATTTTAGTCTTCTCCCATTCCTCAAAGGTCTTGAATATTTTTGAGTCATGATCAATGCTACTCCCTCTTTTTTTTCTAATACTAGTTTCCAATGTGTCCTGTTATTTCTTAATAAAAGTGTCTACACAGGTAATATTCAATTTTTCAGACATCTTGTAATTTTGTACTTTGAGATGGAGAGCATCCCTTCAATGATTGGGAGAGGCACAAGATAGAAATAGGTTTCTTATTTACAGATCCTGTGGGGACGCATGGCACAACTGGGGGCCACAGACACAGAGGTCAGGGAGTGCAGACAAGGAAAGAGAGAGAGAGAGAGAGAGAGAGAGAGAGAGAGAGAGAGAGAGAGAGAGGGAAACATGGGCAAATACCCATGAGCATTATTGAAACAGGTTTCCCATGGGAGTTTTTATTGATGGGGCAAGAGTGCTGAGGCCCAGCTCAGTGACTGAGCATTTGCTCAATGTGTAAAAGGCCCTGGGTTTGAGCCCTGATACCACCATGAAATGCATATAATTGATGGAGCATACTTATTAATTAATTTAGACTGGGAAGATATAGAAAATCTGGATGGGGAAACATAGTGACCACCTACCTTATCGGTGGGCATATAAATTCTAGCAGCCATTCAGGAGAGTAATCTGGCATTCATGTGAAATATACATACACTCCAATGGTCTGCTTCAGGGTACACTGCTTGAAGAATTCTCATACAGGGCTATACAAGGATGCATAGGGCTCTAGCCATTCTAGCATTGCTTGTATGACAGGGAGCTAGAAGCACCTCTATTACCAGGAAAATACATAGGCAAAATGTGGTTTGTACATATGAATACCATGTAAGAATCAAAAGATATGGACTTATGGCACATATAGCAAAGTGAGTGGACATTAAAAAGCTAGTGCTTGGTAGAAATTGGAAAAAAATTAAATATGTAACCATCTGTCTACATGGAATAAAAAGATGTGCAGAGCAAATAACAGTGCATATTTACAACATGTACCTTAAAAAAACATTAGAATGTTCCCTGATGGGGTGGGGAACAGAAGAAAGAAAGGTTATAAAAGGAACTAAGTAATCAACTCACCTCTACTAGGATGGATAGTATTAAAAAACAAACAAATGGAGAATAACAAGTGTGGGTGATGATGAGAAGAAATTGAAGCCCTTGTGTTTTGTTGGTGGGAACATGTACTATTGCAACCATTAGGGTAAGCAGCATGATAGCCCCTCAAAAAAGCAAAGAAGAATTACCATATGGTTCAGCAATTCTACTTCTGGTAATATACCTCAAAGAATTAAAGGTAGAGGTCTCAAAAACTATTTGTACCATCACGTTCACAGAAATTCTGTTCCTAGTAGGCAAAGTGTGAAAGCAACCCAGGCATTCATCAGTAGAAGAACAGATAAACAAAATGTGGTATACGTATACAGTGGAACAATATTCAGCCTTAAGAAGGAAGGAAACTCTAGTACATGCTACAACATAGACAAACTTCAAGGACATTAAGCTTAAAAAAAAGCCAGTCACAAAATGACAGACTGATTCCATTTATATAAGGTACTTGGAGTCATCAAATTCATACAGACAGAAAGTAGAATAGTTGCCAGAGTTGGGAAGAACAGCTGGGAGTTGTTCATGGGGACAGAGTTTCAGTTCTGCAAGATGAAAGGATTTCTCAGGATTGGATGCACAACAGTATGAATGAATGAACATAACTCTACAATGGTTACAATGATAAATCTTATACTATTTCTGTAGTTTATTTTACAATTAATTTTTTAAAAGGGGATAAAATAAATAAATGAGAGTAGGGCATTTTACACACCAATAATGCCCCATGGACCAAGAAACGGTCGACCCAATCCTTTTCACAAGAGATGCACATTATAAGAATGTGGAACAATTTTTGTGGTCCTAGTTTTCCCTAAAATCTTTAGACTATGGGTAGAGACAAGTGATTTTAGGACCCTTTGTCTGGGTCCTCTTTGTACTACTTGCAACCTTGTTCTACAAGATGAGCCTGGTCGATTCAGATGGATTGGGAGGTTTTATGTTCCCATGTTTTTCTCCCATCCAATATGTCTCAACTTTGAATTGGCAGGATTTATTCCAGTTACAAGGTTATTTCTTTCCTTTTTCTTTGTTCAGTTCAGTTCCATTTAATTTAAACCTTGCCTTCTCTTTCTCTGGATTGTTTTGGATTCAAACTTTCTGCCAGAGCACTACCAGCTCACTTCCACTTGGTATGGCTCACCCAGTTGAGCTCAGCACAGTTTCAGTCTCTGCGTGGAGATGTTTAACATAGCGTCCTCACTCAGATGACCTTAGAATGCCATAGGTGGCCTCTGTGTGCTACTACAAGATGGATAGTGCCCTCTGAATGGAGTCTGAAGTAGCCCTGAATATATCCATTGGGTATGAGGCTAGAGGTGTCAGGACTGGACGTGGCTCCTAGGTTGGGGGCACAACTGGTCTGAGATTGTTTATGATTCTCAATCAGATTGAGCAATTCTTTTGGCTGATCACATATTCAAAGTTTTATCCTACATTGGAGTTTAAGCTTTTCTCCTCATGATTTTACAAAAAGTGATGCATCAAAATCCCCTTGAGTTGTGAGCTGACTTGATGATTCAGTTTCACTGGTGGAAATACTAGGCAACCGTGTTTTCTTTCCTGGGTTGCTCAACTGAAATGCTTAAAGTTTTGTAAAATAAGTATGTGGAGGTCAGTTGTTCCCTTTCTATTGGTATCTGTTCAGAAATTACTACTTGAATGGTTGAAGTTTATAATCTTTGATACAGTTAGATACTTATTCTGGTTTTGATCAATAAAGCCATATTGGTTAAGATTCCTTCCCACTGCAAAAGTGCAAGAGCCAATTAACAAGCTGGACATACAAACACACAAGGGGAGGGGGGGAAAGAGAGAGAGAGAGAGAGAGAGAGAGAGAGAGATATCAAAGTAGCCTGAAAACACTTATTCATGGAGTAATGATAACTTGAGATGCTCCTTGTAATAGCTAAATATTTGAGATTTTTCTGGCCAGTGTGATAAGGGATATGATAAGTAGAAAATCAGCCCTGTTTTTATGTCAGTCAGCATTACTTCCATTTCTTCCAGACAACAGCCACTCTAGGCCTGATTGCTTAAGAAACTAAAGCTGTAAATTATATGTAATTTTCTTATGTTACATTTGTTTTTATTGGGTAGGAGTGGAGTTGGTAAGGGGAAACAATTTTCTTAAAAGCCAAAATGAATTGATACATGGTGCAGTGTGGATGAGCCTCAAAGATACATTTCTTCCACATCAAGTGGAAGAAACTGATGCCAGAGATCATATACTGTAGGATTCTACTTATATAAAATGTCTAAAAAAGGCAATTCAGAGTGTCAGAAAGACACCGACATTAGTGATGGCCTATGTTAGAAATAAGCAGTGACTGCAAATGGACAGAAGAGAGCTTTATTTTGGTGGTGAAAATGTTCTTGCATCAATTTTGGGGGAACAATTGCATAATTGTGCAAATTTACTAAAAATCATTGAATTGTACATGTGGAACTGGTGAAATTTATGGTAAATAAAATCTCTCTCAATATATCCATTAAAAAAAGAACTATGCCAAACAAAAGCCATAGATTCTTGCTGATTGCAATGGTAAACGTTGGCCCTATATACCATCTCTTCTTTTGCCTCTTTACCTGAGGAGGAGAAGCAGATCCCCTGTATCAGGAGACAATAATTTTCTATTGGTTGCTATGAACATTACCTGAAATGCTGTGCAGCAACTGCCCTGGGACTGAATGGACCTTACATCTTATATCTTGGCATTATACTGCTCAGAGATGTACCTACTTAGTGCTAGAGAGTGGTCCCCTGCCTGCCTCACTGCTTTGTTGCTGGGCTCTTCATCTTCTTAATGCAGGTGGACAATGGGATCATCACTTGCCACCAAGGTGCTGTGTGAATTTTATAATCTTAACCCTTGCCAGACTTTATCATAAAATGGGGTTTTAATTTTTTGTTTGCTACTTAAAACACAAGCTCTTCCAAGCTGAGAGACCATGTGGTACTCTTCTCTGGGCTCTCAGGACTGGACGCATGTAATGGATGCTTCATAAATGTCCACTGGTTTGAGATGACTTTGTTAGTCAGAGAGTTGCTGCTGATCTCATGGAGAGGGATGTAATGTTATGGTTGGCCAGTTCTGTAAGCACCAAGTCATAGGTACACATTTCATTGTGTCAGTTTTCTTATTATCTTATTTTAGGTCTTAATTGACACATACTATTTATGCAGTACAGTATGATAATATGATACATGTCAACAATGCGTGATGATGAAATTAAGGCAATTAACATTTCCATCTCCTCAAACATTTATTATTTCTATGTGTTGGGCACATTTGGGCTATTGAAATATGCCTTAAATTGTCATAGACCATTGTTACCTCCTGGGATGAAGAACATTATTAGAACTAATTCTCCTATCTAACTCTATTTTGATATGCAGTGTGTAACCTCTCTGAACGCCCACTTTCCTAGCTTCTATTGGCTTCTATTCTACTCTCTACTTATATGAGACAGAATCTTTTAGCATGGGTGAGCACATGAGGGATATATCTCTCTGGGTCTGGCTTATTTTACTTAACAGAATGTCTTCCAGTTCCATTATTGTTGAGATAAATGGCAGGATTTCACTCTTTTTATGGCTGAATAACATTCCATTGTATATATATATACCATATTGTTTGATCTGTTCGTCTGTTGATGGGCATCTTTGTTGATTCTGTACCTTGACGATTGTGAATAGTGATGCAGGAAACACAGGAGTGCGGTGTCTCCTTGGTACGCTGATGCCATTTCTTTTGGATATATACCCAGAATTAGGAGAGCTGGACCATAGGGCAGTGCTATTTTAGTTTTTTTTTTTGAGGAATCTCTATATTGTTTTTCATGATAGCTGTACAAATTTACATGCTCGCTAACGGTGTACAAAAATGTTCTTCACAATATTTTTTGTCTTTTTTATAATAGCCATTATAAAAGATATGAGATTATAACTCATTGTGGTTTTGATTTGCATTTCCCTGATGATTAGTCATGTAGAGCATATTAAAAATGCATTTGCTGGCCATTTGTGCATCTTCTTTTAAGGATCCTCTATTCAGATCATTTGCCCATTTAAAAAAAATAGATTATTTATTTATGTTTGCTGTTATTTACTTCCTTATATTCTGGATGTTTCCCTTGTCAGATGGATAGTTTGCAAATATTTTCTCCCATTCCCTGGATTGTATTTTCACTTTGTTGATGCTTTCCTTTACTGTGCATAAGCTAATTTTTAGTTTGCTATAATCCCATTTGTCTGTTTTCACTTTGTTTTCTGTGCTTTTGGGGTCTTATCCAAAAAAATCTTTGCCTATGTCAATGACTTGAAGATTTTCTCCTATGTTTTCTTGACTTACATTCAGGTCTTTAATCCATTTTGAGTTGAGTTTTGTATATCAGAGGAAGGGGTCTAGTTTCATTTTCCTGCACATGTATGTCTCTGACATATATTAATTTTATTTTACCATAATGTTTCCTAAAATACCACCCCAAAACTCAGTGGCTAAAAACAACAATCATAGTCTCATGGACATGTGTATTGGTGAAAGGTTGGTTTATCTAGGTTTTGCTCATGTTATTTTGGCTGGAACCTGTAGGTTAGATTCAAGTACTCTCTACCTGTCTTTCTTCCTCCTCAGACCAGTGAAGCTACTGGCACATGTTGCCTTCTTGGTGATGGCTAGAGAGTAGAACATAAGTGGAAATATGTGATGCTTCTTCAGATTCAGGCTAAGAACTGTTTAATGCCACCTACCCACTGACTAAAGTAAGTCCCTATGGTTATTTCCAACAGCAGGGCCTGGGGAAAATGCACTCAACATTTAATTTGAGAATCTGTGAAATTACCAGGCCAGAAGAATATGATATGGAATTGGAAATAATAATAATAATGTCATATGCTCATTTGCAAATGCTTTCCCTGATTGAAATGATGAACCACTGAAAATTAAATGGTGTATGTGGAGACATGAGAAATGAGGAGTAATTGAAGCTCTACTTGCTCTGGGATTTCCCATTGGATTGATTCGTACCTCCTAGTTATGAAAATATTTCTGCTCTTTCATTTTGACCGAACTTAGCTTCCTGATCTCTTTCATAAGCATGGGTAGTAAAAATATGCCAGGTCAAGAGGCAATTACTCTGATGCGAGTTTATAACAGAGCTTTTGGTGAGAGCTGTAGAGGCGGATGCTTAGGTCATCATTTCAATTTCAGAAACTGTTGCTTTCACCTGCCAAGGAAACGATACTCCAAAGGGGACACAGTAGAAGGAAATGAAAAATTGTCCCCAGTGCTTGTGGAGGCTGAAAAGTTGTTCTACCTGACAGAATAATCATGAGTTTTTTTTTTTTTTTTTTGAGAGGTTTCCATTTTCTGAGGATGCCAACACAGAACGATCATTTAAATGAAATGTTTTGACCGGTGTGTTTGCAGGCAACACCTCTTACCTTGTCTTTCAGCAGATTCCTTTTCATGAAGTAAAAGAAGTCTTGGAGAACAATTACAAACCAACCACGGAACAAACTCAAATATAGGAAACACATCACAAAGGCCCGGTTGGGAGCAGCAGCTCTCAGTCCTGACCTCTTCTTCTTTTTTTTTTTCTTTTTATGTCATTATCGAAAAATAAGTACTGTATTTCTGCTCCATGATTTTTTTTTTGCCACTGAAACAATGTATTTTTATTTGCTTGCTTCTTTAATATCTATGAAGTGTTGATGTAGTACCTGCAGGCTACATTGCGACTACCGTGACCAACAGTCTCATTGTGCCCAGGAATAAAGAAGGTCCCAGGATGGGGATCTATAAGTTTTAAAAATTGGAAGAGATATGAGAAGATGGTATGAGAAGGAAGAAAACAAACGCCTAAGACAGAAAATAACAGATGGAAACTTACTTGGAAGGTGGTGACCAAAAGAGGAGACATCCAACCTCAGGTGCAAAGGAGACCTGGAGTTATGTCAGAGTGGAGGGGAGAATATTCAGAGTGAGGCAACAAAATCAGCAAATGACAATGAACTTGGTGTATTTGAGATACTAAAGGCAGCACTGGGCTGGAGCAGGTGGGGGCAGGTGGAAGAAGACTGGCAGGGCAGGAGAGAGGTTGGAGAGAAAATAAGGGCTTTGTAGGCTGTAGTTGAAAGTTTGAAGATGCACACAGAAGTGCCCAAGATTTGTAAGCATCCTTTTTATAAATTTATCATACTCAACCTACCTGTGTGAACACTCATAGTGGGAAACAGAAAATAGTCATAGAAGTCCCCTCTTACCCCCTCCCAGTAATGATGGCTCCATTCCTGTCCAAGTTATGGCTAAGTTGACTTCTAACAGAATCCAATATTTTGCCTGTTTTTGAATGTAGCCTAAACAAATCATGCAACGCTCACTCTTGTGTTATATTTTGCTCAACAGGGATCTTTAGACTCAGCTGTATTTATTTCTGTGATTGAATTTATTTTTATTGCCATTGGATAATCTATTACATGATTGTATAAAAATTATTCATATATCACTGATGAACATTTTGTTAGTTTCTGATTTGGGTATATTTATAAATAGTGCTGCTAAGAACGATCTTGTACATATGCATGGTGTACTATTTTGGTGGACAGGAGTGTTGATTCCTAAGTGTAAAAGTGTTGGAGAATAGAGTATGTTTTAGTAAGAGTTGGGTCACTGTGACAAAAAGACCTGACAGAAGCAACATAGAGGCAGAAAAGTTTATTTTGGTTCGCAGTTTCAGAGATTTAGCCACTGGCTGGCCAACTCTATTACTCTGGGCCCAAGGTGAGACAGAACAGAAGGGCAGAAGGGCATGGCAGAGGGGAAAAAGCTCAGGATGTGACAGTCAGGAATCAGAGAGAAAGCTCTGCTCACAAATGACAAAATATAAACCCCCAAGGCATATTGCCAGTGAGCAACTGCTTCCAGTCACACCACACCTGCCTTTAGTTACTGCCCAGTTGATGTGTATCAGTGAATTAATCCACTAGTTGTGTTATATCTCTCATCTAATCATTTTACTGTTCATTACTGCATTGTCTAACACGTGAGTTTTTGGAGGACACCTCATATCTAAGCCATAATGATATATATGTGTATACATCTGTAATAGATACTGCCTATTAGGTAGTTCCAATTTACACTGTAGCTATCAATGTGATAGCATTCCACCTGCTCCTCAGCCACTCCAAACCATGGTATTATCCCTTTGCCTTCTTCATTTCCATCATCCTCATGCATCTAATGGTGATGATGCAACATGTCTTTAGTCAGTCCTCAATGACTACTAGGACTAAATTCCTTTTTGTGTGTATTTGGTCACTTGACTATTCTCTTTTGCCAAACATTTCACTCATTTTTCTATTAAGTAGTCTTTTCTTATGATTTGTCTGAATTATATCATATGCTAAAATTGAATTCCTTTTCAGATACATGTTTTACCTATACCTATTTTAAATTTTTTTTTGTTTTTAGATATACATGACACTAGAGTATATTTTGACATATTATACATACATGGCATACAACCCATTCCAATTAGGATCCCATTCTTGTGGTTGTACATAATGTGGAGTTACCCTGGTCATGTACTCATATACGAGCAAAGGAAAGTTATGTCTGATTGATTCTACTGTCTTTCCAAATCTCATCTCCCTCACTTTCCTTTGTCTAATCCACTCCATACACTTCCTTGTTGTGAGTGAGCATCCACATACCAGAGAGAACATTTGGCCTTTGTTTTTTTGGGACTGACTCATTTCACTTAGTATCATAGTCTCCAGTTCCATCTACTTACCAGCAAATGCCATAATTTCATTCTTATCACTGATAATTCCATTGTGTGTATACGCCACAATTTTCTTTATCCATTCATCTGTTGAAGGGTTCCTCTGTTGGTTATATAGCTTGGCTATTGTGAATTGAGCTTCTGTAAATATTGATGTGGCTCTGTCACTTTAGAATGCTGATTTTAATTCCTTTAAGGATATGCTGAGGAGTGGGTTTACTAGGTCAAATGGTGGTTTCATTCCAGTTTTCTAAGGAATCTCCGTACTGCTTTCCAGAGTGGTTGCACCAATTTGCAGTCCCACCAGCAATGTATGAGTGAACCTTTTCCCCTATATCCTTGCCAATATTTTTTGTTACTTGTATTCTTGATAATTGCCATTCTAACTGGATTGAGATGGAATTTTAGTGTAGATTGAACTTGCATTTCTCTAATTGCTAGAGATATTGAACATTTTTTCATGTATTTGTTGACTGTTAACATTTGTTTTTCTGTGAAGTGTCTGGTTCCTTTGCCCATTTATTGATTGGGTTATTATTATTATCTTTTTGTATTAAGTTTTTAGAGTTCTTTGTATATCCTGGAGATTAATGCTCTATCTGAGAGGCAATTGGCAAAGTTTTTCTCTCATTTTTTAGGCTCTCTGTTCATGTTCTTGATTGTTTCTTTGTTGTGAAGAAGCTTGTTAGTTTGTACATCCCATTTATTGGTTCTTGATTTTACATCTTGCACTTTAGGAGTCTTAATGAGGAAGACTGAGACAACATGATGTAGAATGTTGGGCCTACTTTATATTCTAGTAGACACAGGTTCTCTGGTCTAATGCCTAGGTCTTTGATCTGCTGTGAGGTATGTGCAGGGTGAAAGATAGGGTTTCGATTTCAATGTACTACATATGGATTTCCAGTTTTCCCAGAACTATTTGTTGAAAAGGCTATATTTCTCCAGTGTATGTTTATGGCACCTTTGTCTAGTATGAGATAACTGTATTTATGTGGGTTTGTCTCTGTGTCTGTTATCTTTTCTATTGGTGTTCATGTCTGTTTTGGTGCCAATACCATGTTTTTTTTTTTTTTTTTTTTTTACTATAGCTCTAAGTACAATTTAAGGTCTGGCATTCTAATGCCCCCTCATAAATTTTCTTGCTAAGTACTGCTTTGGATGTTCTGGGCCTCTTGTTTTTCCAAATGAATTTTCTTTGCTGCTTTTTCTATTTCTATGAAGAATTTCAATAGGAACTGCATTAAATCTGTATAATGCTTTTGGTACAGTGGCCATTTTGACAAGATTAATTCCGCCTAACCAAGAATATGGGAGATATTTTCATTTTCTAAGGTCTTCTTCAATTTCCTTCTTGTGTTCTGTAGTTTTCATTGTAGAGATCTTTCACCTCTTTGTTAGATTGATTCCCAAGTTTTTTTTTTAGGCTATTGTGAATGGGATAGTTTTCCTGATTTTGCTTTCAACAGATTCATCATTGGTGTATGGGAACACAATTGATTTGTGGGTGTTAATTTTATGTCTTGCTACTTTGATGAGTTTATTTTTGAGTTCAAGAAGCTTTCTAGTGGAGTTTTTTTTTTGGGGGGGGTCTTCTAAATATAGAATCATGTCTTTGGTAAAAAAGGGATAGTTTGAGTTCTTTTCCTATTCATAAATTCATAAACCTTTAATTTCTTTCTTTTGTCTAATTGCTCTGGCTATGGTTTCAAGAACTACATTGAATAGGAATGTAAAAAGGGCATCCCTATCTTGTTCCAGTTTTTAGAGGGAATACTTTCAAATTTTCTCCATTTATAGTGATGTTGGCTTTGGGTTTGGCATATATAGCTTTTACAGTATTGATCTATGTTCCTAGTATACTTCGTTTTTCTAAAGGTTTGAGCATGAATGAATGATGAACTATGTCAGATGCTTTTTCTGCAGCTATTGAGAGAATCCTGGGGTTCTTGTCTGTAAGTCTATTGATGTGATGAATTATGTTTATTGATTTCCATATGTTGAACCAATCATCCCTGGAATGAATCCAACTTCATTTTGGTGCACTATCTTTTAAATATGTTTTTATATGCAATTTGCCAGTAATTTATTGAGAATTTTGTGCATCAGGAATATTGTCTGAAGATTTCTTGTGTGTCTTTGTCTGGTTTTGGTATCAGAGTGATACTAACTTCATAGAATGCATTCAGAAGGGTTCCCTCATTTTCTATTTCCCATAATAATTTGGGGAGTATTGGTATAAGTTCCTCTTTGATGGTCTAGTAGAACTTGGCTAAGAATCCATCTGGTCCTGGGCTTTTTTTCATTGGTAGGCTTTTGATGGTATCTTCAATAATTGCTTGAATTGATCCATTTACATTTTGTATGTCCTTCTGATTCAATTTGGGTAGGTCATATGTCTCTAGAAATTTGTTGATGTCTTTAGGATGTTCTATTTTATTGGGAGTATAGATTTTCAAAACAGTTTCTGATTATTGTTTGTATTTCAATAGTGTCCAGGGTGATATTTCATTTTTATCATGAATTTTAGTGATTTGAGTTTTCTTTCTTTTTCTTCATTAGCTTGGGTAAGGGTTTATCAATTTTACTTATTTATTCAAAGAACCAATTTTTTTGTTTCATTGATTTTTTATTTGTTTTTTTGTTGTTGTCGCTTTAAATTTCATTGATTTCAGCTCTGATTTTAATTATTTCCTGTCTTCTGCTTCTTTTGGTGTTGATTTGTTTTTCTTTCTCTAGGGCTTTGAGATGTAATATTAGGTTACAATTATTTGGCAATTTTCTATTCTTTTGAAGAATGTGTTCACTGCAATGAACTTTCCTCTTAACATTGCCTTCATAGTGTCCCAGAGATTTTGATAAGTTGTGTCTCTATTCACATTTACCTCTATGTATTTTTTTTTAAATTTCATCCCTGATTTCTTCTACTACCATCTGTCATTCAATAGCTCCAGGTGTTTGAGTAGCTTCTATTTTTATTTTTATCATTGATTTCCAATTTCACTCCATTTTGATTTGAGAGAATGCAAGGTTATCTCTTTTTTTGTGTGTTTTTCCAAAAGTTGCTTTGTGGCCCAAGATATGGTCTATTTTAGAGAAGGATTCGATTGCTGTGGAGAAGAAAGTGTATTCAGTCATTGATGGATGAAATATCCTATGTATGTCTGTTAAGTCTGAATTATTAATCAATTAATTTTTAGTCCTATAGTTCTTTATTTAGTTTTTGTTTGGAGGATCTTATCAGTGATGAGAGAGGTATGTTAAAAGTCAACCAGTATTGTTGTGTTGTGGTCTATTTGCTTCTTGGGTTTGTTTGATGTATATGGGTGCTCCATTCTTCAGGGACATAAATATTTGTGATTGTTATGTCTTATGGATGTATAACTACCTTAAGCACTATGAAATGACCTTCTTGGTCCCTTCTGATTAACTTTTATTTGAAGTCTACTTTATCTGATATGAGGATTGCTACTCCTACTTGTTTACAACATTCATGTGAATGACATTTTTTTTTCACATCCTTTTATATTCAGTCTGTAGATGCCTTTGCCTTTGAATTGAGTCTCTTGAAAACAGTATATTGTTAGGTCTTGTTGTTTTAAAATATTTTTTATTTGTTGTTGAACCTTTATTTTTGAACTTATTTATATGTAGTGCTGAGAATTGAATGCATTGCCTCACACATGCTAGACACATGCTCTGTGACTGAGCTACAGTCCCAACCCTAGGTCTTGCTTCTAATCCAATCTCCAGTCTATGTCTTTTGATTGATGAGTTTAGGCCATTTATTTTCAATGTTATTATTAAAAAATGATTTTTTTATTTCCTGTCATTTTGATATATTTCTAGTTTTTAATTTGAGTTAATTTTTCCTTTGATTGACTATTCTTCTAGTGTAGCTCCTTCTTTTGCTGTTTTACACTTTTATTTTTTATTTCTTCTTCATAAAATATTTATTGAGTATGTTTTGTAGTGCAGGCTTTCTAGGTGTGAATTCCTTTAACTTTGTTTATCATGGAAGAGTTTTACTTCACTGTCAAATCTGAAGATTAGTTTTGCTGGGTATCATATTCTTGGCTGGCATCCATTTTTTTCAGGACTTATTCTAAGACCTTCTAGCGTTGAGGATCTGGGTTGAGAAGTCAGCTGAAATACAAAATGGTTTTCCTCTAAATGTGACCTGTCACTTTTCTCTGGCAGCCTTTAAATTCTATCCTTATTCTCCATGGAAGGCATTTCATGATAATGTGTCTTGGTGTAGGTTTGTCATAATTTTATAAATTTGGAGTCCTGTAAGTCTCCTGTTTTTGGTTTTCCATTTCACTCTTAAGATTTGGGAAATTTTTTGATATTATTTGATTGAAAAGATGTGCATTCCTTTGGTTTGTATCTCTGAGCTTTTATCTATTCCTATAAAGCTTAAGTTTGATCTTTTCATGTTATCCCATATTTCTTGGAAATTCTGTTCCTAGTCTCTTAAAATCTTCTCCATGGTCAACTTTATTTTCATGATAATATATTTTGTCTTCATCTCCTGAAACTGTGTCATCAAGTAGTCTAGTCTGCTGGTTATGCTTTCCAGTGAATTTTTAATTTGGTTTATTGATTCCTTCATTTCAAGGATTTCCAACTGATTCTTCTTCAGGATCTGTATCTTCTCATTGAAATGATCTTTCACTTCTTGTATTTTCTCTCTGTTTTTTTTCTTACATCATCTTTTACCATGTAGATCAGCTTAACCATGAACTTTCTGAATTCCATCTCTGACATTTCCTTCACTGTGGTGTCAATGGAGTCTATTTTTGAGGTACTCTGTGTTGTTTGGCATCATTTATTCCCTTGCTTTTTCATATTGTTTGTGTGTTGATATCATCTATCTGGATGGATCTGATGCTATAGAGTTTCTACCTTATGAATTTATAGTGCCCCTCTTGCTTTTGGTAATATGGTCATTTTGAAAATATTAATTCTGCCTTTCCAAGAACAAGGGAGATCTCCATCTTCTAGGGTCTTCTTTTTTTTTTTTTGGGGGGGGGGGTTCTGTAGTTTTCACTGTAGAGGTCTTCTTTTTTTATTGGTTGTTCAAAACATTACAAAGCTCTTGACATATCATATTTCATACATTAGATTCAAGTGGGTTATGAACTCCCATTTTTACCCCAAATACAGATTGCAGAATCACGTCGGTTACACATCCACAATTTTACATAATGCCCTATTAGTGACTATTGTATTCTGCTACCTTTCCTATCCTCAACTATCCCCCCTCCCCTCCCCTCCCATCTTCTCTCTCTACCCCATCTACTGTAATTCATTTCTCTCCTTGTTTATTTTCCCATTCCGCTCACAACCTCTTATATGTAATTTTGTATAACAATGAGGGTCTCCTTCCATTTCCATGCAATTTCCCTTTTCTCTCCCTTTCCCTCCCACCTCATGTCTCTGTTTAATGTTAATCTTTTCCTCTTGCTCTTCCGCCCTGCTCTGTTCTTAGTTGCTCTCATTATATCAAAGAAGACATTTGGCATTTGTTTTTTAGGGATTGGCTAGCTTCACTTAGCATAATCTGCTCTAGTACCATCCATTTCCCTGCAAATTCCATGATTTTGTCATTTTTAGTGCTGCATAATACTCCATTGTGTATAAATGCCACATTTTTTTATCCATTCATCTATTGAAGGGCATCTAGGTTGGTTCCACAGTCTAGCTATTGTGAATTGTGCTGCTATGAACATCGATGTGGCAGTATCCCTGTAGTACGCTCTTTTAAGGTCTTCAGGGAATAGTCCGAGAAGGGCAATAGCTGGGTCAAATGGTGGTTCCATTCCCAGCTTTCCAAGAAATCTCCATACTGCTTTCCAAATTGGCCACACCAATTTGCAGTCCCACCAGCAATGTACAAGAGTACCCTTTTCCCCACATCCTCGCCAGCACTTGTTGTTGTTTGACTTCTGAATGGCTGCCAATCTTACTGGAGTGAGATGGTATTTTAGGGTGGTTTTGATTTGCATTTCTCTGACTGCTAGAGATGGTGAGCATTTTTTCTTGTACTTGTTGATTGATTGTATGTCCTCCTCTGAGAAGTGTCTGTTCAGGTCCTTGGCCCATTTGTTGATTGGGTTATTTGTTATCTTATTGTCTAATTTTTTGAGTTCTTTGTACACTCTGGATATTAGGGCTCTATCTGAAGTGTGAGGAGTAAAAATTTGTTCCCAGGATGTAGGCTCCCTATTTACCTCTCTTATTGCTTCTCTTGCTGAGAAAAAACCTTTTAGTTTAAGTAAGTCCCGTTTGTTGGTTCCTGTTATTAACTCTTGTGCTATGGCTGTCCTATTAAGGAATATGGAGCCTGACCCCATAATATGTAGATTGGAGCCAACTTTTTCTTCTATCAGATGCAGAGTCTCTGATTTGATATCAAGCTCCTTGATCCATTTTGAGTTAACTTTTGTGCATGTTCGAGAGAAAGGGATTCAGTTTCATTTTGTTGCATATGGATTTCCAGTTTTCCCAACACCATTTGTTGAAGATGCTATCCTTCCTCCATTGCATGCTTTTAGCCCCTTTATCAAATATAAGATAGTTGTAACTTTGTGGATTAGTCTCTGTGTCCTCTATTCTGTACCATTGGTCCACCCGCCTGTTTTGGTACCAGTACCATGCTGTTTTTGTTACTATTGCTCTGTAATATAGTTTGAAATATGATATCGCTATACTGCCTGATTCACACTTCCTGCTTAGAATTGCTTTTGCTATTCTGGGTCTTTTATTTTTCCATATGAATTTCATGATTGCTTTATCTATTTCTACAAGAAATGCCTTTGGGATTTTGATTGGCATTGCATTAAACCTATAGAGAACTTTTGGTAATATCACCATTTTGATGATGTTAGTTCTGCCTATCCATGAACAGGGTATATTTTCGATCTTCTAAGATCTTCTTCTACTTCTCTCTTTAGGGTTCTGTTGTTTTCATTGTATAAATCTTTCACCTCTTTTGTTAGGTTGATTCCCAAGTATTTTATTTTTTTTTTGAGGATATTGTGAATGGAGTGTTTTTCCTCATTTCTGTTTCAGAAGTTTTGTCGCTGATATACAGAAATGCCTTTGATTTATGCGTGTTGATTTTATATCCTGCCACTTTGCTGAATTCATTTATTAGTTCTATCAGTTTTTTGTAGACATTTTTGGGTCTTCTACGTATAGAATCATGTCTTCTGCAAATAGTGATAATTTAAGTTCTTCTTTTCCTATTTGATGCCTTTAATTTCTTTCGTATGTCTAATTGCTCTGGCCAGTGTTTCGTTTTGAGAACTATATTGAATAGAAGTGGTGATAGAGGGCATCCCTGTCTTGTTCCAGATTTTAGAGGGAATGCCTTCAATTTTTCTCCATTCAGAATGATGCTAGCTTGAGGCTTCACATAGATAGCTTTTACAATGTCGAGGTAAGTTCCTGTTATCCCTAGTTTTAATAATGTTTTGAACATAAAGGGATGCTGTACTTTGTCAAATGCTTTTACTGCATCAATTGAGATGATCATATGGTTCTTATCTTTAAGTCTATTGATGTGGTGAATGACATTTATTGATTTCCAACCATCCTTGCATCCCAGGGATGAATCCTACTTGATCATGGTGCACAATTTTTTGATGTGTTTTTGTATCCAATTCACCAGAGTTTTATTGAGGATTTTTGCTTCTAGGTTCATTAGAGATATTGGTCTATAGTTTTCTTTCTTTGAGTTGTCTTTGTCTGTTTTCAGAATCAGGGTGATGCTGGCCTCATAGAATGAATTTGGAAGAGCTCCCTCTTTTTCTATTTCTGAAATAACTTGAAAAGTATTGGTATTAATTCTTCTTTAAAGATTTTGTAAAACTCCTCTGTATACCCATCTGGTCCTGGGCTTTGCTTGGTTGGTAGTCTTTTGATGGCTTCTTCAATTTCATCCATTGATATTGGTCTGTTCAAATTGTGTGTATCCTCCTGACTCAGTCTGGGCAAATCATATGACTTAAGGAATTTATCGATGTCTTCACTATCTTCTATTTTATTGGAATATATGTTTTCAAAATAATTTCTAATTGTCTTCTGTATTTCTGTAGCATCTGTTGTGATATTGCCTTTTTCATCCCGTATGTTAGTAATTTGAGTTCTCGCTCTTCTTCTCTTCATTAGCATGGCTAAGGGTCTATTGATCTTATTTATTTTTTCGAAGAACCAACTTTTAGTTTTGTTAATTTTTTCAACCGTTTCTTTTGTTTCAATTTCATTGATTTCTGCTCTGATTTTAATTATTTCTTGCCTTCTGCTACATTTGCTGTTGTTTTGCTCTTACTTTTCTATGGCTTTAAGATGAAGTGTGAGCTCATTTATTTGTTGGTTTTTTCTTTTTTTGAGGAATGACGTCCAGGCAATGAATTTCCCTCTTAAAACTGCTTTCATTGTGTCCCATAGATTCCAATATGTTGTGTCTGTATTTTCATTTATCTCTAAGAATTTTTTGATTTCCTCCTTTATGTCTTCTGTAACCCATTGATCATTCAGTAACATATTGTTCATTTTCCATGTGATGTAGGGTTTTTCCTTCCTTCTTTTATCATTGATTTCCAGTTTCATTCCATTATGATCAGATAAAATGCATGGTATTATCTCCACCACTTTATATTTACTGAGGGTTGCCCTATGGCATAATATATGGTCTATTCTTGAGAAGGATCCATGTGCTGCTGAGAAAAAAGTATATCCACTTGATGATGGTTGATATATTCTATGTATGTCAGTTAAGTCTAGGTTATTGATTGTGATATTGAGTTCTATAGTTTCATTATTCAACTTTTGTTTGGAGGATCTGTCCAATGGTGAGAGAGGTGTGTTGAATTCACCCATAATTATTGTGTTGTGGTCTATTTGATTCTTGAACTTGAGGAGAATTTGTTTTATGAATGTCGCAGCACCATTATTTGGTGCATAAATATTGATAATTGTTATGTCTTCTTGGTGAATAGTTCCTTTTAACAGTATATAATGTCTTTCCTTATCCCTTTTGATTAACTTAGTCTTGAAGTCGATTTTATTCCATATGAGGATGGCCACCCCTGCTTGCTTACGAGGACCATGTGCGAGGTATATTTTTCCCCAACCTTTCACCTTTAGCCTGTGTATGTCTTTTCCAATCAGATGTGTCTCCTGGAGTCAGCATATTGTTGGATTTGTTTTCTCAATCCATGTTACCAGCCTATGTTGCTTTATTGGAGAGTTTAAGCCATTAATGTTTAGAGTTACTATTGATATATAGTTTGTACTTCCAGCCATGTTTGATTATTCATCTTTTTTTTAAATTTATTTTGTTTCTCCATGATTAGCTTTCCCCCCATCCTCTGTCTTTACTGAGGCACTTCCCACTGATGGTTTTGGTTATTGTTTTTCATTTCTTCCTCATGTAGTGTTTTGCTCAAGATGCTTTGCAATGCTGGTTTTCTGGCCGCAAATTCTTTTAACTTTTGTTTATCATGAAGGATTTTATTTTGTTGTCATACCTGAAGCTTAATTTGGCTGGATACAGAATTCTTGGTTGGCATCCATTGTTTTTCAGTGTTTAAATACGTTGTTCCAGGATCTTCTCGCTTTCAGCGTCTGTAATGAAAAATCCATTGTTAACCTTATTGGTTTACCCCTGAATGTAATCTGCCTCCTTTCTCTTGTAGCTTTTAATATTTTCTCTTTGTTCTGTATATTGGATATCTTCATAATAATGTGTCTTGGCGTTGGTCTACTGTGATTTTTTATGCTCGGTGTCCTGTATACATCTGCAATTTGTATATCCATTTCCTTTTTTACTTCTGGAAAGTTTTCTGTAATTAGTTCATTCAGCAGGTTACTCATTCCATTGGTTTGAATCTCTGTACCTTCCTCTATCCCAATGACTCTTAAGTTTGGTTTTTTTATGTTATCCCATATCTCTTGGATGTTTTTCTTGTGATTTTTTTACCAGCCTTTCTGAGTTGGCTAGACTCTTTTCAAGATGATATATTTTGTCTTCATTATCTGACGTTCTGGCTTCTACTTGCTCCACTCTGTTAGTGATAACTCTCATTTGAGTTTTTAATTTGGTTTATCGTTTCCTTCATTTCTAGAATTATTGTTTCATTTTTTTTTATAATCTCTATCTCCTGATAAAGATGCTTAACTTTTTCTTTTATCTGTTTATGTAATTCATTTTCAATGTGTTCTTTGAATTTGCTGTCTCATATCCTCTTCAAGGTTCCATTCCATCTGTCTAAGGTATTCCTTGAGTTCTTTATTTGACCATTTTTCTGATACCTCTAGGTCCTCCAGAATATTTAGGCTGTCCTGCATTGTTTGTAATCCTTTTTTTCCTTGCTTTTTCATGCTGCTCATGTTACTTCTTGTTCTGTTTGACTGCTGAGTTACTGTTTACTCCTATAAATTTATTTGATGCTTGGGAGGAAAGGTATTAGAAGGGAAGGGAAGAAGTCACTAAAGAGAATGAGAGTAAGCAGGTAGAATTTAAGGAAGGGGGAATAAGAAAATTGAAAAGAAATGAAAAGACAAAAGAAAAAAAATAGAAAATAAAAAAAGAAAAAAATTAAAAAAATAATAAAAAAAGTAAAATTAAAATTAAAAAAAATAAAAAAATATTTTAAAAAAATTTAAAAAACAACAACAAAAATGAAAATGAAAAAACCCAAATTAAAAAAAATTAATAAATGCAGTCTTAGAGTTTGATTAACTTCTCTTCCAGTAGTTGGAGCTGTGCCCACCGGACCAAGCTTCTCCTCTCAATATGCGGAACCAATCACTGTGCAGCAGGTCCTCCTCCCAGACTGGGCGGGTCTCCAATCCTGAGTGCCTAGGGCCTTCTCTTGTGTCTAGTCACTTTCCCACTTTTCCTCAAGCCAGGCCCTGCTCACCGGTGACGCTCACCACAATACTGGCTACATGCCAGGTCTGCTGCTCCCGGGAGCCCTGTTTTCATGAATGACTGGGCACACTCTCCCTGTTTGCCATTCCCTCAGACCCTAAGTTTGTAGAGCTTGGGGCTGAGAACCCTCAGTGGATTTTGCTTGCCCTCCGGTAGCCACGCCCCAGGTAGCTGGTTCAAGAGACCTCAGTTGTCAGCACTGATGGGAGCGGTAGCCGGGAGTTCCATGCCATGGGTCCCACGCCACTCCTGATTCCCTCGGTCTGGCTATCGCGCTCACGGGAGAGCTGGGAGGGGCCCTTAAGGTTTCCCCGCTGTGTGGAGAGAGAGGGAAGGCTAGGGGGTTACACACCTGTCACCGCTGGTTTCAATGAAGTTATCTCCTCCGCCGCATTCTGGTGACGTCAGTTCTCTGCCATGGTGGTATCCCATGCAAATGGCGACAGTTCGTTTCCCTTTGCCGGGTGACCAATGCAACGTGTAGGTCCTAACTGGCTCTCCCAAGCCCTGTTTCAATCCTGTAGGTTCAGAAGGGCCGACCAGTTGTTTCAGCGGGATCGTTTAATGCTGAGTCACAGCAGTTTGTCTACAAGAAGCAGGCGAACGGGAGCTTGAATTCAGCTGATCTGGGCTTGGTGTGTGTTCTGAGAGGCCCAGACTGTTTGCCCCAAATCCATGACAGCTCAGCATTGCCTAGTGATCCTGAGCAAACAGCATTTAGACGGTTTAAGACTCCCTATGCCCGCGCAGCTGAAGAGGTCAGAGACTTGATCTCTCCGTGCCCGCCGCCATGTTGGATCTCCTGTAGAGGTCTTCTTTCACCTCTTTCATTAAGTTGATTCCCAAGTATTTAATTTATTTATTTTTGAGACTATTATAAATGGGGTAGTTAGTTGTCCTAGTTTCTCTTTCAGAGGATTCGTTACTGGTGTTCAAAAATGCAGTTGATTTGTGGGTATTGATTTTATATCAGCTTTACTTTGCTGAATTTATTTATTAGTTCTAGAAGTTTCCTGGTTAAATTTTTCAGATCCTATAAGTATAGAATTATGTCACTGTCAAATAGTGATAGTTTGATTTCTTCTTTTCCTATCTGTATCCCTTTAATTTTTTTCTTTGTCTAATTGTTCTGGCTAGAGTTTCAAGGACTATGTTGAATAGGAGTGGCCAAGGAGGACATCCCTGTATTATTCCAGTTTTTATAGGGAATTATTTCAATTTTTCTCCATTTAGAATGATGTTGTCCTTGGGCTTAGATAGCATAGATAGCTTTTACAATGTTGAGATAGATTCCTACTATCCCTAGTTTTTCTAATGTTTTGAACATGAAGGAGTGTTGTATTTTGTTGAGTGCATTTTCTGCATCTATTAAGATGATTATAAGATTCATATCTTTAAATCTGTTGATGTGATGAATTACATTTGTTGGTTTCTTTATGTTGAACTAACCTTGCATCCCTGGGATGAACCCCACTTGGTTGTGGTGCACTATATTTTTGATATGTTTTTGTATTTGATTTGCCAGAATTTTTGTATCCATATTCATTAGAGATACTGTTCTGAAGTTTTCTTTCTTTGATGTGTTTTTGTCTTGTTTTGGAATCAGGGTGATACTGGCTTCATAGAATGAGTTTGGAAATGTTCCCTCTTTTTCTGTTTCATGGAAAAATTTGAGGAGTATTGGTCTTGTAGAACTCAGCTGTAGATCCATCTGGTCCTGGGCTTTTCTTGGTTGGTAGGCTTCTGATAACATCTTTTATTTTATCACTTGAAAATGATCTGTTTAAATTGTGTATATTATCCTGATTCAGTTTGGGTAAATCACATGACTCTAGAAATTTCTCAATGTCTTTGATATTTTCTATTTTATTAGAGTACAAATTTTCAAAATAATTTCTAATTATCTTCTGTATTTTTGTAGTGTTCTCCATGATGTTTCCTTTTTTCATTATAGATTTTAATAATTTGAATTTTCTCTCTCCTTCTCTTTGTTAGCAAGGCTAAGGGTTTATCAATTTTATTTATTTTTTAAAAGAACCAACTTCTGGTTTTATCAATTTTTCCAATTGTTTCTTTTATTTCAATTTCATTGATTTTTAGCTCTGATGCACTGGTAAACTTATGATATGTTGTCAATGTGAGAAGGGAATAAAAAACAGAAGAATATAAAGGAGGAGAGGGAATGGAATTTGGGTGTCAGCAATAGAGAAAAGAGAGAGAGAGAAAGGAGATAGAGTGTTGGCAATGATGATACAAAACAATATCAAACTATGCTAATCATAGTTTTGGATCACAAAACAAGACCCAACAATATGCTGCCTACAGGAGACGCATTTGATAGGAAAAGATATACATAGACTGAAGGTGAAAGGTTGGGAAAAATCATATCACTCATATAGACTGCGGAAACAAGCAGGAGTGTCCATACTCATATCAAATAAAATAGATTTCAAGCCAAAGTTAATCAAAAGGGATAAAGAGGGACACTACATACTGCTCAAAGGAACCATACACCAACAAGACATAACAATCATAAATATATATGCCCCAAACAACGGTGATGCTATGTTCATCAAGCAAACTCTTCTCAAGTTCAAGAGTCTAATAGACCACCATACAATAATCATGGGAGACTTCAACACACCTCTCTCACCACTGGACAGATCTTCCAAACAAAAGTTGAATAAGGAAACTATAGAACTCAATAACACAATTAACAACCTAGACTTAATTGACATATATAGAATATACCACCCAACATCAAGCAGTTACACTTTCTTCTCAGCAGCACATGGATCCTTCTCAAAAATAGATCATATATTTTGTCACAGGTCAACTCTTAGACAATATAAAGGAGTAGAGATAATACCATGCATCTTATCTGATCATAATGGAATGAAACTGAAAATCAACGATAGAAGAAGGAAGGAAAAATCATGCATCAATTGGAGAATGAACAATAGGTTACTGAATGATCAATGGGTTTTAGAAGACATCAAGGAGGAAATTAAAAAATTCTTAGAGATAAATGAAAACATAGACACAACATATCGGAATCTATGGGACACATTGAAAGCAGTTCTAAGAGGAAAATTCATTGCTTGGAGTTCATTCCTTAAAAAAAGAAAAAACCAACAAATAAATGATCTCATACTTCATCTCAAAATCCTAGAAAAAGAAGAGCAAAACAACAGCAAAAGAAGTAGAAGGCAAGAAATAATTAAAATCAGAGCTGAAATTAATGAAATCAAAACAAAAGAAACAATTGAAAAAGTTGACAAAACTAAAAGTTGGTTCTTTGAAAAAATAAATAAAATCGACAGACCCTTAGCCATGCTAACGAAGAGAAGAAGAGAGAGAACTCAAATTACTAGCATACGGGATGAAAAAGGCAATATCACAACAGACACTTCAGAAATAGAGAAGATAATCAGAAATTATTTTGAATCCTTATACTCCAATGAAATAGAAGATAGTGAAGGCACCGATAAATTTCTTAAGTCATATAATCTGCCCAGATTGAGTCAGGAGGATATAGACAACCTAAACAGACCAATATCAATTGAGGAAATAGAAGAAACCATCAAAAGATTACCATCTAAGAAAAGCCCAGGACCGGATGGGTATACAGCAGAGTTTTACAAAACCTTTAAAGAGGAACTAATACCAATACTTTTCAAGCTATTTCAGGAAATAGAAAAAGAGGGAGAACTTCCAAATTCATTCTACGAGGCCAACATCACCCTGATTCCTAAACCAGACAAAGACACTTCAAAGAAAGAAAACTACAGACCAATATCTCTAATGAACCTAGATGCAAAAATCCTTAATAAAATTCTGGCGAATTGGATACAAAAACATATCAAAAAAATTGTGCACCATGATCAAGTAGGATTCATCCCTGGGATGCAAGGGTGGTTCAACATATGGAAATCAATAAATGTTATTCACCACATCAATAGACTTAAAAATAAGAACCATATGATCATCTCGATAGATGCGGAAAAAGCATTCGACAAAGTACAGCATCCCTTTATGTTCAAAACTCTCGAAAAACTAGGGATAACAGGAACATACCTCAACATTGTAAAAGCAATCTATGCTAAGCCTCAGGCTAGCATCATTTTGAATGGAGAAAAACTGAAGGCATTCCCTCTAAAATCTGGAACAAGACAGGGATGCCCTCTCTCACCACTTCTGTTCAACATAGTTCTCGAAACACTGGCCAGAGCAATTAGACAGACGAAAGAAATTAAAGGCATAAAAATAGGAAAAGAAGAACTTAAATTATCATTATTTGCAGATGACATGATTCTATACCTAGCAGACCCAAAAGGGTCAACAAAGAAACTATTAGAGCTAATAAATGAATTCAGCAAAGTGGCAGGATATAAAATCAACACGCATAAATCAAAGGCATTCCTGTATATCAGCGACAAATCCTCTGAAATGGAGATGAGGACAACTACTCCATTCACAATATCCTCAAATACAATAAAATACTTGGGAATCAACCTAACAAAAGAGGTGAAAGACTTATACAATGAAAACTACAGAACCCTAAAGAGAGAAATTGAAGAAGATCTTAGAAGATGGAAAAATATACCCTGTTCATGGATAGGCAGAACTAACATCATCAAAATGGCGATATTATCAAAAGTTCTCTATAGGTTTAATGCAATGCCAATCAAAATCCCAACGGCATTTCTTGTAGAAATAGATAAAGCAATCATGAAATTCATATGGAAAAATAAAAGACCCAGAATAGCAAAAACAATGCTAAGCAGGAAGTGTGAATCAGGTGGTATAGCGATACCAGACTTCAAACTATACTACAGAGCAATAGTAACAAAAACAGCATGGTACTGGTACCAAAACAGGCGGGTGGACCAATGGTACAGAATAGAGGACACAGAAACCAACCCACAAAACGACAACTTTCTTATATTTGATAAAGGGGCTAAAAGCATGCAATGGAGGAAGGATAGCATCTTCAACAAATGGTGCTGGGAAAACTGGAAATCCATATGCAACAAAATGAAACTGAATCCCTTTCTCTCGAACATGCACAAAAGTTAACTCAAAATGGATCAAGGAGCTTGATATCAAATCAGAGACATGGCATCTGATAGAAGAAAAAGTTGGCTATGACCTACATACTGTGGGGTCGGGCTCCAAATTCCTCAATAGGACACCCATAGCACAAGAGTTAACATCTAGAATCAACAAATGGGACTTACTCAAACTAAAAAGTTTTTTCTCAGCAAAAGAAACAATAAGAGAGGTAAATAGGGAGCCTACATCATGGGAACAAATCTTTACTCCTCACACTTCAGATACAGCCCTAATATCTAGAGTATATAAAGAACTCAAAAAATTAGACAATAAGATAACAAATAACCCAATCAACAAATGGGCCAAGGACCTGAACAGACACTTCTCAGAGGAGGACATACAATCAATCAACAAGTACATGGAAAAATGCTCACCATCTCTAGCAGTCAGAGAAATGCAAATCAAAACCACCCTAAGATACCATCTCACTCCAGTAAGATTGGCAGCCATTCTGAAGTCAAACAACAACAAGTGCTGGCAAGGATGTGGGGAAAAGGGTACACTTGTACATTGTTGGTGGGACTGCAAATTGGTGCAGCCAATTTGGAAAGCAGTATGGAGATTTCTTGGAAAGCTGGGAATGGAACCACCATTTGACCCAGCTATTCCCCTTCTCAGTCTATTCCCTAAAGACCTAAAAAGAGCATGCTACAGGGACACTGCTACATCGATGTTCATAGCAGCACAATTCACAATAGCAAGACTGTGGAACCAACCTAGATGCCCTTCAATAGACGAATGGATAAAAAAAAATGTGGCATTTATACACAATGGAGTATTACTCTGCATTAAAAAATGACAAAATCATAGAATTTGGAGGGAAATGGATGGCATTAGAGCAGATTATGCTAAGTGAAGCTAGCCAAGCCCTAAAAAACAATGCAAAATGTCTTCTTTGATATAAGGAGAGTAACTAAGAACAGACTAGGGAAGAAGAGCACGAGAAGAAGACCAACATTAAACAAGGATGAGAGGTGGGAGGGAAAGGGAGAAAGAAGGGAAATTGCATGTAAATACAAGGAGACCCTCAGGGTTATACAAAATTGCATACAAGAGGAAGTGAGGGGAAAGGGAAAAATAATACAAGGGGGAGGAATGAATTACAGTAGAGGGGGTACAGAGAGAAGAGGGGAGGGGAGGGGAGGGGAGGGGGGTTAGTAGAGGATAGGAAAGGCAGCAGAATACAACAGACATGAGTATGTCAATATGTAAATCAATGGATGTGTAACTGATGTGATTCTGCAATCTGTATACGGGGTAAAAATGGGAGTTCATAACCCACTTGAATCAAAGTGTGAAATATGATATATCAAGAACTATGTAATGTTTTGAACAACCAACAATAAAAAAAATAATAAATTAAAAAAAATCTAAAATAGGGTACAATTGGCTGCTGATGGGAGGGGGAGTTGAAGGTCAGGTGTCTCTAGTTTTCCCCTAGTTTTTATGTTGGCTCACTCTGATACTCCCTCCCCCGGAAAGCCTAGGAGAGGTTTTATGCAGATTTCCCGATGTATGGGGGATGGGCTGAGTGACACAGACCTGTTTTATTGTTGCAGTCTGTTGGAGAGTGGCGGTGGATACTTCAGCTCTCCAAGATGGTGGCCGCTGATTGCCTTGGTGGAGTTTCCGTTGTGGGGGACGGGACAATGATACACAAAATTATAAGAGGTTATGAGGGGCAAGGGGGAGGGGGGAATAAAGAGGAGAGAATTGAACAACAGCAGAGGAGATAGAGAGGGAAGATGAGAGGGGAGGGGAGGGGAGGGGGGATAGTAGGGGATAGGAAAGGTAGCAGAATACAACAGTCACTAATATGCCATTATGTAATAATGTGAGTATGTAACAGTTGTGATTCTGCAATCTGTATTTGGGGTAAAAATGGGAGTTCAAAACCCAATTGAGTCTAATGTATGAAAGATGATATATCATGAGCTCTGTAATGTTTTGAACAATCAAAAAAAAAAACCCTAAAATACCCTTAAAAAAAAAAAACCTAACCCTCAAAATACAGGATGTGGGAAAATAATACCTCAAAAAAAAGAAAAAGAAGGAAAAACAAAAATCTAGGAATGAGGAGAGAGAACCATGATGAAGATTTGGGCTTACTTTTTCTTCTGTTAGGCACAGAGTTCTCTTTTAGTGTCTAAGTCTTTGATTCACTTTGAGTTGATTTTTGTGCAGGGTGAGAGATAGATGTTCAATTTTATTCTGCTACATATGGATTTCCAGGTTTCCCAGCACCATTTGTTGAGCAGTCTATCTGTTCTCCAATGTATATTTTTGGCCCCTTTGTCTAGTATGAGATAGCCATATTTATGTGGGTTTGTCTCTGTGTCTTCTATATTGTACCATTGGTTTACATGTCTATTTTGGTACCAATACCAGGCCATTTTTGTTACTATTGCTCTGTAATATAGTTTTTTTTGTGATTTTTAAATTTTATTTCCAAAACTAGATGGCTGAAGCCAGCTAATATGAAAAAGCTCATTGTGATAAAATCGTATTATATGGAGTCAGAACACATGTAACAAATTTATAAAAAATATTTTTAAAATAAATTAACATTTGGTAGATTCAGGTAGCCTTAAAGCTCAGAAGAGAAAATTTAGATTGTTAAGTTCTGGTATTGTGAGTTCTTCTGCTTTACTTTTTTTTTTTTTTTTTTTTTGCTAAGGACTGCCTTGGTTATTCTGGATCTCTTATTTTTTCCAAATAAATTTCATGATTGCTTTTTCTAGTTCTATGAAGAATGTCATTGGGATTTTTATAGAAATTTAATTAAATCTGTATAACAGTTTTGGTAGTATGACCATTTTGACTATATTAACTCTGCCTATCAAAGAGCATGGTAGATCTTTGCATATTCTGAGGTCTTCTTCAATTTCTTTCTTTAGAGTTATGTAATTTTCATTGTAGAGGTCTTTCACTTCTTTGTTTGATTGAATCCCAAGGTTTTTTTTTTTTTTTTTTTTTTTTGTTTTTTGTTTTTTGTTTTGTTTTGTTTTTTGAGGCTATTGTGAACAGGGTGGTTTTTCTAATTTCTTTGCAGTGGATTCATTGTGTATCTATATAAATGCATTTGATTTATGGGTATTGATTTCATATCCTGTTACTTTGCTGAATTCATTTATGAATTCAAGAAGTTTTCTGGTGGAATTTTTTAGATCTTCTAAGTATAGAACCATGTCGTCAGCAAATAGTGATAGTTTGACTTCCTCTTTTCCTATGCACATTTCTTTGATTTCTTTTGTCTGCCTAGTTGCTCTGGCTAGAATTTCAAGGACTATATTGAATATGAGTGGGAAAAGAGGACATCCCTGTCTTATTTCAGTTTTTACAGGGAGTGCTTTAAATTTTTCTCCATTTAGAATGATGTTAGCCTTGGGCTTACCATGGATAGCTTTGACAATGTTGAGGTATGTTCCTATTATGCCTAGTTTTTCTAGGGTTTTGAACATGAAGAGGTACTGTATTTTGCCAAATGCTTTCTCAGAATCTATTGAGATAATCATATAATTCTTGTCTTTAAGTCTATTGATGTGATGAATTATGTTTATTGATTTCTGTATGTTAGACCAAACTTGCATCCCTGGCATTTGGAATTTTATCTCATGTTTACTGAGGATCCATGGATGATATAAGCAAGAAAAATGACAGGATCTGATTTGTTTGTAAAAGTTCCTGTATGCTGCTTCCTAGGAATTAGAATGGAGGGAAGGAGAGGGGAAGAGAGTTCATGTAGGGAATCAGCTTCCTGTATGATAATGCTCAACAGAAGATGGTGGTTCAGGACTGGCAGAATTCACAGATCATGGTGGGGTTGGTATAGAGAAAAAGGGACCAAGGGAGGGTCATCTTGGCTTGTGGTTTAGATCTGTGTGGCTAGTGATGCCAGTTACTGAGATGTAGAACTGGGGGAACTTTGGGGGTGATAGAAAGAGAATGGAGTATTTTTTTTAAAGAAAAATATATACATGTTAAGTTTGAGATGTTTCTAAGGCACAAAAGTGGAGATATCTGGACATTTATAGATACATTGATTTGAAGCTCAGACTTGGAACAGAATTGTATTGTTGAGGAAGGAGATGAGTGATCTGAACTCAAAGGCCCTTAGATACTTTCCTGATGTCTCAGGAGGAAAAATTGATTCCTCCTATTCTATTTGTGCCTTTGTATTAGGTAGAGATTTCTGTCATAGTATCACTAAGATTTTTTTTAACTTATTTTTTTATTTTAAGCAAATCTGTCTTACTCAATTAGTCTGAGATCATTGAGGCCAAGGTATCCGATGAAGTACTTATACATTGCAAGAGTCGTTCATTTTTGTTAATCAGATGAATGGAGTTCCTTTAAAAAGAAAAATATGAAAGTTAAAAAAAAAGGCTTTTTCAATCAAAATCTACCATTCACCAGAATTCACAAAATGTTCTGCAAATTCCATTAGTAAGTCAGTAGGACAAAGAAAAGCTTCAGTACTTGAACAAATAAAACAAAGTTTGTTTCCAGGATATCCAGATTGCCTCCTGACCTTGAGTAATGTGAAGATTCTGAACTTGGTGCCTGGACACAAAAGGCAGGGCACTCAGCACCTCCCTGGGAGGCCCTGTCTCAGTAGACTGCCTGCTCTGCACACAGGAAGAAGGTGCAAATTTCCACTTTGAAAGGACATGAAACAAAGCAAAAAAACTGGGCAAGAGAAGGAAATTGATACCTTTTCCCACCTTTCTATTTCCTGTGCCTTTAACATCCTCCCAAGTTGATTCCTTTTGGAGTCAAAGGAAGAGTTAAACACATTAAATGAAAGTCCTGTTTGTTTTCTAGGCTGTTTCTAAATATCAGGGCCCAAATTCTATCTCACTGCTCAGCTGAGGCTGATTTCAGAGCTTCCCAGGGAAGCGTGAAGCTCAGTGGTTCAGAAGAAGAAGGCAAAATTTCAGTTTTGTTAACTTTTCCAGGAGTTTTGAAATTCTGCATCTCATTGCCTGGACCTGTTGTGTCCATAGATATGTAATGAGATCTGAATTGCAATTGGCAAAATGATACAGGTGAGATTAATTATAAGAGTTTTTATAAAATTGTAGATGGGCATAATACCTTTATTTATTTATTTATTTATTTTCATGTGGTGCTGAGTATCGAACCCAGTGCCTCACACATGCCAGACGAATGCACTACCACTGAGCACAACCCCAGCCCATAGTATGTATTTTTAAGTCAACATATTAGAATTATTATTTAACATGTAATATAAAAATAATTAATGAGCATCTAATATTTTCTGTTTTTGGTTTGAAGTCTTCAAAATTAGACACATTTACAAGTACTCTGTCGCCACATGTGGTGAGAAGGCACATATAGACTGCATGGGTCTGGATTTAAACACCAAAGCAGCTACTATTGAAGTCATGCTACCCAGCAATCTGGCTTTGGTATAACTTCTGTAGGTTTTCTGAGGCCAAAGACTTCCTCCTCCACTAACATTATCTTCTCAGAAACATCCCAGAATCTCCATTTAATTTTCTCTCCATTCATTCTCTTCTTTGGTTTCTGTTTTCCCTGAAACCAATTTTGGGCAAGACTTAGTCCTTCTTCTCTACCTTCCTCCATTTCCTTTTCGGGGCCATGGGTGCCTCGCATATTGAACTTTCCTGCTAATGTAGCATGTGGAAACAGAGGTAAAATAACAAATATGGGGGAAATATGATACTGACGGCTTCAAAATTCTTCAAGCTTCTCCTTCTGCAACACTGGAAGCTTCTGCTGCTTTCCTACCTCTGTGGAGGGCCTTCAGCACTTGTTTTGAAAGATGGGGCTCACCAAGACCCTCCACTTCTGCAGCTTTCACTATGATGGCCAGAAGGAGGCTTCCTATTAAGGGCCTGTCTTCCTGGCTGTCGGCCCTCTGCCACAGCAAGACTGAGACTGACAGGGAGACGATCTCTGAAGGGCCCTGAACTGACTGACATTCTCACTGAATGTCTCCCTCGGATGGGAATGATCAGACACCTAGGGTATTTCCTCTTACAGGACAAATGGAGCATGAATGATTCTTAGGCTTGCAAAGGGGCACAAGGTTATGATGAAATGCAGAGTGGGTGTTAATGGACTTGGACTGGGGTAGTGAGAGGAATTGGCTCCATTAGTTTTGTGAGAATTTAAAGGACTTTCAAAGAAGGAAATAAAAAGCAAAACCAATTAATTTCCATGCCAACAGAGATAAAAGAGCACTGGCTAATGGCAAACTCAGTCACCTCAGGCATCTCCCACCCACTGGCAGCCTTGGCAGCTGGACGCCGGTCCAGGCCAACATGCCTCAGCATGGTTGACAGCACCGTCTCCCACTCTTCTTCCTTCCCTGTTTGCAGTGAAATGTCTGACAGGCACAGCCCAGAGAGGATTCTCTTCGGATCTCGCTGGAGGATTTCACCTCTGGGAGAAAAATCTCAATGGAGTTGCCCGGGACTTAGGAAAGGTTGAGTAAGCAAAATGGCAGCTGAGGTCCCAGGCTAAGTCAAAAAGCCTGCCTGAAGTGGTTCCCGGCTGTCAAGAGAGGGCCGACAAGCAAACTTCTGTCTTTTCATTAGACATTCAAACAAAATAAGAATGTACTCTAGATTCTGTCTCCAAAAAAAACCCTTTGTGACCTGAGTTATCAATCATCACCTGCCTTACCCACACGGACAGTCTGGATATTAATAAAAGACTTCGAGGAAGCTCTCCTAGGCCTGTGTCCAGAGTCTCAGTGTGGATGGGTGAAGGGGTAGTTTGGCAGGGTAATCTGGGGCTGTCATGTGGTGAATCTACTCCTGCCGTAACTCTCTCTGAAATATGTCTGCATACTCAGATAAATGAAGGGAAAGGGCAAAGTGAATACCCAATCATTATGAAAAATGTTATCCTTATTGTGGGCAATTAAGATATATTAAGCTCATTTCATGTGAGAAATATGCAGATCAGATTCATGGTAGGTTAATCACAGAGTTGAATGTTCAAAATTTTTATTTTTTCCAGAGGATGATAAAGATTCAAAATTCAATCATTGATGAATGCAGTCCAGGAGCTGGATGACAGTTTTCACTTCCATATGCCATAGTAGATATTCTCATTTCCTCAAGCCCCAAATATCAGAGAATCCTTTTCTGTAGTAGACTGTTGGGTCCTACCCATTCTTCCTTCTTCTGTGATAACACAGCTCCAATTTTGCTTGAGTACCTACTGCTAATGTTTCCAAGGATCTGAGTCATGATTAGTTCAAGGGCATCGAGTCATCCCATTTCTCTTTGTGATTGGTTTGTGGTTAGGCATGGATTGACCCTGTTGTAGCCAATAAGATGAGAGGAAAAGATTTTTATGGTCCTTCTGGGAAATATTTTCTTCCTGATAAAATTAGAAGAATGTCTGGAGTCTTCTTGTGGGACAAATCCCAGGTTTAAAGTCTGCGTGATTTGTCTTAGGTTGGCCTCTTCAAGAAGCCAATCCTGAGAACAATAATTAAGTTCGAGAAGTTTATTTAGTAAGTGATCTTGGGAAATAGCAGTAGGAAAGTAGGGGAAGTGCTGAGGAAAGGAAAGGAGAAATGGAATGTGTTTAATGAGCAGATTCTTGCTGTGGGAAACTGAGAACCTACACTGCTAGGGACAGAGTTGTCCCCCTCAAGGGTTAAGGAAACGGGAGTAGTGGATAACTACTCAACTCCTAGGAGACATTGTTTGAGCATTGCTCCTAGGATGTTTCTTCCTTAGTACTTCCAGCCTGCCTGGCACTTGGGATGAGAACATTCTTACGTCTAGAGAGAGTCTGAAGGCAGATAGTCGCAGGTGCTGGCCATCAGAAGACTTTGAATCAAGATGCATTCGAGGGGTGAGTTGTGAATAATAGGGGTGGGCCCTGGCGGTTTCTGCCAAGTTGCACAATTAACCAACTCTGGAACTGTCTTCCTCCAGCTTTCTTTTCATATGAGTAAGCAAAGCCCTATTATTTAAGCTATTTTAGGAAGATGCTCTCTTAGGACCAGAGCTGCTATTTGACTTGTGTACACTGGAATAATATTGTGGCTTGTTTACAGCTAACATCCATTCTGATGACTAAGTCACCTGTTTAAACGGATCAGTGCCAATACTGTGCCATTTAAAGAAGTATTTCAGTCATACTTGTTTATAGAAGTATAGAAGCAGCGTATAAGAGATTTTGCTCATGGCCTTTCTTATTTATCCACTGATTAATAACTGACCTAGAATTTTTTCTAAAACACCATTTGCATCCTATCACTCTGTTTCTCAAGAGCCCATAGTTTACCAATGAAATTTCTCAACCTGACATTCAAGGTCTTCCCCATACAGTCCCAACCTGCCTGACTAATCTGCTTGCCCACTATTCTCATGCATAAACCTTTCATAGTAATAATAGCAACCACTATTTGTTGAGAGCTTGTTCTGTTCTAGTTGTTGTGCCGAGTGATTTACCTGCTCATCTAATTTACAGCACAAATCCAAAGGGTAGGTAGAATCAGGCAACTTATTTAATAGCTGAGAAACACTGAAGTTTCATGAAGTCACACATGAACAAGAAATAGATTCCAGGCCTTTCTAAGGAAAGACATCATGTTATAATTTATTCTCATATAGACTCTATGCCTCTGGAGGGGATATTCATATATACTTTAAAATTTTACCAGTGCCTTACATGATTTTTGAACATATATTAGATTTTTGAAAAAGCATTTATGAGGTGACTGCTCTCCGCGGTCCAGGCGGAAGACTGTCTGACACCACGACCTTTCCTTCTGAATCTCTCTGCCCTTGTCTTCTATGGCACCACTCTGAAAAGGGAGGAAATTATCCCAAGATTGATAAGGAAAATAATATAAATCAGAACCAACTGATTTAAATATTTATTGAGGGCATGTGGAGAAAAAAGGATTTTCATATATTGCTGGTAGAAATATGAGGTGTTTCTGCCTTTTTCAGAAAGCAACTTAGCAGTTTCTATTAAGATGAAAAACATATATATTCCTTTGGACCCAGCAACTAAAAATTGTAGGAATTTATCCCATAGAAATAAAAGCACCAATACATAAAACATATGCTAAAATGGGTTTTTTTTTGCAACATTGTGATGAAAAAATACTGGAGAATATATGAATACCCATCAATAGTGAGATGGTTGAATAACTTAGGGTATATAAAAGCATCAAGAAATCTTGTGCAGTTATTAGAAAAGACAAATTAGGGCCATTTAAGGTGATTTTAAGGAATTAGCACTAGGTAATGTGGAGTGAGAAATGCTAGATTCAGAAAAGAATGTTTAATATAATCTTGTTTTTTTTTTTTGTAAAATAAATGATGGCTAAAGCGCTCTCTCTCTCTCTCTCTCTCTCTCTCTCTCTCTCTCTCTTTCTCCCTCTGTGTGTGTGTGTGTGTGTGTGTGTGTGTGTATGAATGATATGAACCAGGAGAAGAAAATAACACACAAAACCTGTTGTTAGGGCTGAGGATGTAGCTCAGTGTTAGAGTGCTTACCCAGTGTACATGAGGCCTGAGGTTCAATCCCTAGCGTCACACCAAACCAAACCAAACAATACAATATGACAACAAAATGTTGTTAGCCTGAATTACCTGGAGAAGAGAGCAGGTCTGGCCTGCAATGCCACTTTGGAGAGAGGGGAAAGCACACTATTTAGGATAAGAAGAAAATTACATTTCATTAAAGAAAAAAAAATCACATTTGTGCATCTAGGAGAATTACGTTTATATACATGGGTACGTGTGGAAATATTTTCAATTATAAGCAATAAAGTAATAAAGCAAATGACAACAAAACACTTCAAAATATTCCGAGATTCATTCTGACATTGTACCACTGATGTTTGAATAAGGGAGATCATATCTACTCTTATGACTGGTGAGGGGAGGTGACTTTTGTCCACAAGAGAGTCCTTTCTCCTCCCGAGTCTTAGTCTTATGATCACACCAATCTCCCCATTTCCCTTTGCAGAACACATGCAGGCTTGACAAGCATGACTGTAGGTTGGGCCACAGCCATCTGTTGGATGCCTCCTATATTCTTGTTTTTCTTCCACAGGAGTTGCCCCCTCTTAGGCAACACTTAGTAACCATTAACCTGAAAATATACTTTTCCCTGCTCTGTTTTTCATGTCCCTGCCTTGGTCAGCCTAGGTCATGTTCAGTTGTTTTACAGTTTCACACATGTTCACATTTCTGAGTTATTGACACTCACTTTGAGATTTCTGTTTCGAACACAGAATCTTTGTTTTTTAGAAACTCTCCAAAAGGAAAAAGGAGGGTGAGAAACACAAACACAAATTCCAAACTACAAACAGGTAGAAGGGCTGCCAAAAGCGGCAGAGTCCAAGCAAAAGGGTGCATAAGAAGCAGAGAGAAATGCCATAGGTAGAGAGCTCAGAACTAGTCAGAAACAAGTTGCCTCAGGAAAGTAAGAGCATACCTCAGGTGGAAAAATCTAAATTCTGGGAGTGGCTGGAACTCTCCAGACCTGTATTCCTTTTTCAGAAACAAAGAGATGAAGTTCCAGGAAGAATCACATAGGTAAAGCCACATTGTCAGGAAGCAGACTACTTCTGTGGCAGATGAGTGGGGGAAAAAAGTCTTCAGGTTGCAAAAATCTCAACAGTTGTCTATCTCCATTAGCTGGGAAGAAGGAAAGGATGAGCAAACTCACACACACATACACAAAGTCAAACAGTGATCAAGTGCACCTGGAACAGGAAACCCACACAATACAAACTCTCTAAATATAGTTGTTATAGAAAATGAAAGAACGAACAAGGCTCATCGTCGGAGAAAATGCCCGTTTATTGAGGAACAGCTCTGTATATTTATAGAGCTGGGGATGGTTTGACAGTTATGACAGTTTAATGGTTGAACGGTTTGACAGTTGGCATGGGGTGCTTTCTGATTTGTGGGTAAGGATCATGTGAGCCAGCAGGGCTAGTCTGATTGGTGGGTAAGGATCATGTGAGCCAGCAGGGCTAGTCTGATTGGTGGGTAAGGATCATGTGAGCCAGCAGGGCTAGTCTGATTGGTGGGTAAGGATCATGTGAGCCAGCAGGGCTAGTCTGATTGGTGGGTAAGGATCATGTGAGCCAGCAGGGCTCACCATTGGATGCTCTTCTCGGGGGATGGGGAAGTTAGTCTTTGGAGCCAGGTCAACTCCCAACAGAAAACACTCACCAATATAGGTGAGTAATGGAATATTTATAGCACAGGATCATCATAAAATGGAAAAAAATGACAGAAAACATAGAAAACAGTTGGCAGAATCACTTCTGTTCAAAAAACAATGTTACTATCAAAAAAGAAATCATAATCAAATTTCCCACCATAGAGTAAATAAACTTAATTTTTCTCTCACCTTCATTGAACTAGAACACAAAGCAGAAATGTAAGAGCTCAGAGAGTAGATAGTGTCTTTGTCAGTTTGGGCTGCTATAATAGAATACCATAGACTAGATGGCTAAATGAGAGAAATTTATTTCTTACAATTCTTGAGGATAACAAGTCTACGATCAGGGCACTGGCAGGTCTAGTGTCTGGTGAGGTCCTACTTCCTTGTTTGTAGAAGGTAATTTTCTCCTTGTATTCTCACATGAAGAAAGAGATCATCTCTCTTCCTTCTCTTATATAGACACTAATTCCATTCATAAAGGCTCCACCGTGATGATCTAATTACCAAAGGGGTCACCTCTGAAACCATCACATTGGTAGTTTAGGCTTCAACATATGAATTATTGGGAGATGCAAATGTTCAGTCCCCAACAGATAATGAGAATACAGGAACAGATCAAATATGACCCTGGCAAAATACATGAAAGAAAATATTAATAGTAAATATTAAATGACCTTATAAATGAACATTACAGAGTTCTTGATAAAATAAATTAACTGACTAAAATTGGATCATGAAAATGAAGAAAGTATGAAGAAAGAAGAGAAAATATTAAATTCATCTTTGTTTATAGTAAGGAATTAAGAGGTACTATGTAAGTTAGAGTCATAAAAGCAACTACTAGAACAGAAATATATATGACACTAAAGATGAGAAGAAACACAAAACAAAGCAAGAGATGACATGTTCAGGAATGTTTTTAAAGCAGAGAAAGAAAGCATAATATAAAACAGCATGACAAACGTACCTGTCATATCAGCACTTATAAATGAGTGAAAATCTGCTGTGAAAAGAAAAAGCCTTTCATTATAGGAATCACCAAGACATACCCAAACAAGTTTTCTGGACTTCAAAGATGAAGAAATAATCCCCTGGGAAGTCACTTTTAAGGAAGGAAAAAAAAAAATCAACTGGCTACAAATTTTCCCTAGCAATAGTCAATGCTAAAAGACCATGGAGCCATAGCTAGGAAACCCTCAAGGAACCAAGTTGGATTCTAAGATTTGATACCCAGACTAAAGTTGTTCAAGGATGAAGACAACAGATCAAAACACAAAGCTATGCAGAAATATTTTCTGTGAGATTTTCTTGAGATGTCTTCTAGAACAAAGCTTTGAAAACTGTGGCATGGGGTCAAATCTAGCACACTACCTCCTCTGCCCCAGCCCCTATGGATTTTTATTGTAATGCAGCCACATCCATTCATTTACGTACTCTCTATGGCCGCTCTTGTGCTGCAATAGAAATGTTGAGTAGTTGGGACAGAGTCCTTATGGCCTATGAAACCTAATATATTTACTTTCTGATAGTTTAAAGAAAAGAAAAAAGCCAACTGGATCCCTGAGCTAGACTATAAGTTCTTTTAGGGTAGGGAGCCAGTTTTAGTTCTTCCTATAGCCTTAGAACTTACTCAAGACATATATGATGTGCTCCATAAATATTTGCTAAATGAATAAATACTTCAGTTCTCATTCTTTCACCTTGGGCACACTCACCCCACCTGCCTCCTGAATATCCTTTCTCTTCGTTCCTCAAAAAAAAAAAAAAAAAAAAAAAAAAAAAAGATCTTTGGTAAGAGAATGTTTTAGTTAGCTTTTACAGTGCCATGCCCAAAATACCCTACAAAAACATCTTAGAAAAGGAAAAGTTTATTTGGGACTCCATTGCTCTGGACGTAAAGTAAGTCAGTATAACATGGTGGAATGGTCCATCAGAGGACAGCAGTTCAACTCATGGAGGGGTCAGGAAGCAAAGAGAGAGAGGGAAGGAGCTACAGGGAAGATGAACCCTTTCAGGGTCACTGGGTCACCCCCAGTGACCCACCACCCCAGCTGCCTACAGTTACCACTCAGTCACTCCATTCAAATGATGGGCTGATTAGGTTAGAGTTCTCCTAATGCCATCATTTTATTTCTTCATGTTCCTACATTAACAGAAACCATAATAGAGAGGCCAAGAGAGGTTCAGAAACCTTGGGATAAAAGACTGTAAGAAACTGCAAAGAGTTAAAACATTGGCCAAGCCTTTTGCAGTGTGTTAGTCTGAGCAAAATTGCATTCACTGAATTTCTTTCAGTTTCAAATATTGGTGAGAATACCTTGCATTTGTGCAATGATCTACAGATAACAATTTACTTTCTATCTTGTCCTTTTTTCCGCCCAACTCCCATTTAAATTTGTTCTCTTATTAAAAAAGAAATAGTTTTCAGGGAAGAAAGATTACCATTAGCAAGTATATAAATTAAAGAAAAGCATTGCTTATTAAATCAATCCTATTTCTCTCTCCTTAGAGCTTTTCTGTCTCTTTTACTACCCTCCTCTTTGATTCAGGCTGGAATAGCTTGGAAACCTAGGATGGTTCTGAGCTCTAGGAAAATAGATTTCAATCTGATTTGCAAGAGAAGGTAGAGTGATGGTTGAGAACGTGGCTCTAAGGCTAGGAAGCTCGGTTTTAAAGCTCTGTCTTGTCTCTTCCTAGCTCTGTGGCCTTGGGTGTGTTATTTACCTCTGCTATGCCTCGGCTACCACATCTGTGAAATGCACGTCCTGACAGTCCCCCCTTCATAGCACTATGGGAAAATGAAATGTTTTAATATAGAATAAAGCACTTACAATAGTCCTCGCCACATAATAGGCATCCACGAATGTCAGCTAACATTATTGTTGCTGTCCCCAGCCTTTACTGTTTGCTGTTAAGGGAACAAATAACCATTGACTGGCTTACACAGTGGTATCTGCAGAAAGTCATAACAAGAGTTTGGATAAGAGGGCCTGGGATGTGTATGGCTCTAGGCTCCTCAGATGAAGTGTTTTCTTTCCCTTGATCTCTGCGGGGTAGAGACTCCTGCTCTATGGTCTACAATATCTCCCCATGGTGCTGATTTCTGTATGCCTTGGTTAGTGCAGGCGGTTCCTTAGGAATTCCACTTTCAGTTGATTATTCAGTGAATATGGCAAAGATGACTCCCTACAGCTCCAGGAAGAAGTGGTTTCTGGTCTTTGTTATTTTTGGAAAAATTGTTAGTATGCCTCATCGCTGGTTAAATAGATAAGACTTCAGCTTGCTATATTTCCGTGCATTTGGGGCCTTGCAGGAAATGATACATAATGCTGCTTTAAATATTAAGTGTCTCAAGGAATTGCTTTCATTTGATTGTCACCAATAGGGTTCCCCTTATTTCGGAGCTGAAGAAAGCAGTTCACGCTATAACAGTGTCTGAATGCAATAACAGTGGTAGTTTGCCTGCTCTGGATTGTCTGTCTACAACCATACTCAAAGGTGTTTTTTTAAATTTTTTTATTTAGGATGTTCTTAAGACATCAAAAAGATTAGCTAAAAATGACCTAACCCACACCCTAAAATTAGAACTGTGTTACAATGACTACAATAAGCTTTTCAACACTGTAACAATGCAAAAACCACAAAGGTTTTCTAGTACATTATCTTATAAACTTGATATAAATCTTTACAAATACAGTTTTAAAATAGTAAGTCTGATGTGCAAATCTAAATGCTGGGCTACAGTCTGATTAGGCAACTTGTAATTGCTTTGGAAGTAGCTACATACTAGAAAGAATTCTAAGGATTAAATTAGTTCATACCCTGAACTCACTCTCCCTCCACACCTGGATCATGAGTTCTTTAAAGATTATATAGAATTATTAAATATTTGTAAGATTTCTGGAATTCATAATCTTCAAATACTTCTTGTTTTCCTTTCTTCTTTTCCATCATGAAAATAGAAAACCTAAAACTGTGGTATATATGTGTATTAAGAATTGTAATGCAAAAAAAAAAGAGTACATGTATAATGGCATAATTTTGGCATGAACATACTTTACATACAGAGTTATGAAAATTGTGCTGTAAATGGGTAATAATGAGCGTAAGGCATTCCACTATTGTCATGAAATAAATAAATAAACATATGAAAATAGAAAACCTATCTGATGTGTGAAGGGTAAAAATTTGCTCCCAAGGGGGCTGGGATTGTGGCTTAGTGGTAGAGTGCTCGCCTAGCGCGAGTGGGACCCGGGTTCGATTCTCAGCACCACATAAAAATAAAGGCATTGTTTTGTGTCCATCTACACCTAAAAATAAATAATTAAATATTTAAAAAAATTGCTCCCAAGTTGTAGGCTCTCTATTCACCTCACAGATTGGGACACCGCCACACCAATGTTTATAGCAGGACAATTCACAATAGCTAAACTGTGAAAACAACCTAGAGGCCCTTCAATAGATGAATGGATTAAAAATGTGGCATATACACACAATGGAATTTTACTCAGCAATAAAAGAGAATAAAATCATGGCATTTGCAGGTAAATGGATGGAGTTAGAGAAGATAATTCTTAGTGAAGTTAGCCAATCCCCAAAAAATCAAATTCCGAAAGTTTTATCTGATATAAGAAGGCTGATTCATAGTGGGGTAGGGAGGGGGAGTGTGGGAGGAATAGACAAACTCTAATTAGGACAGAGAGGTGGGAGGAGAAGGGAGAGAGTATGGGGTTAGAAATGATGGTGGAATGTGATGGACATCATTATCCAGAGTACATGTATGAAGACACAAATTGGTGTGAATACACTTTGTATACAGTTAGAGATGAAAAATTTGTGCTCTGTATGTGTAATATGAATTGTAATGCATTCCTTGTCATATATAAAAAATTAATTAAAAAGTACAAAACTTAAACTTTAATTTTTATTTAACTAAATTAAGGTGTTTTATTTGAGACCATAGTAGTAGACAATAGCAATTAATGACCCAACTATAACATCTACTATTCTTAATCTTGCATTATTAGCAGAGATACTTTCAACTTCTTGCTTGGTTTCTGAGATGCTGGTCATCATTAGGAGCATGAATAGTAAAATAAGAATATTTAAAGTGAGTGTTTCCCAGCTTCTTTGTTGTCAACATTTGGAAACCAACATTAGTATCTTTTGTAGTCTGTTGTTCATTTTATAAACATAGCTGAGGCCTGCCATATGGCAGCTTGATTCACGGGTTAGTCTTCAACACTTGTGTCCTGATGCTTCTGAGCTGGTGTGCAGGGATAAATTATTCCTAATTTGTCTCTATGATAAGACCATAGCTCATCTGGGCCCTGCAAGCAGCTATGTTGTTTAGATTATGGACATCATTTCATGTCTTAAATCTGCAGTTAGAAATATAAAAAAAGGTCTTTATTTTCCTTCAATTTCTGTAAAATAAAGAAATCTTTGGATTCATTCTTTCCTTTACTGATCCTTCTGCAGTGGAGATTCCTCTGGGAAGGTGGTTAGAACAGAAGCTCCTAGCTTTAATAATTAAGTTTTAGAAACAATGAAGAAATTCTCCCTCTGTGTCAGGGGACTGACTTTTTTACTTAGAATCATCTTCTGATTCCAGATTTCTCTTAGCTTTTCTTTATCATCTTGTAATATAGACATTTTATAAGCTGGCTAAAATTTGGTTTTGAAATAAGGTGTGATATACATAAATGTACATTGCTAATAGTTACATTTTAAGTAAAAATGATCTGTGCTTGCTTACTTTTTGGTTTCTATCATCTGGGGACTACTCTGAGATCTACAATGAGATGTTTGTGTTTGGCTGGGATGAAGAATTATGGAGAAGGGTATGTGAAGACCAGGCAAGGTGAGAAACCGGTAACTAGCTTGAGAAGAGTCCAAGGAAAACAAAACGAATGTGGAATGAATGGACAATGAAGAGGTTGGGATGGAGGGAAAATCCTTTTCTTCTTAGGAGCTTGCCTGCCATCTCCCCGGTCCTCATTTATGTCCACAATTTAGTTGGTTTCTTTGCATAGCTCAGGAGGCATGGAATAATGAAAACATATTGACTTAGCTCAGTGAGTAACAAGAAAAGTGACCACTGGTTAAATAATTTAATCTCTTTTGGCTCTGAATCCTCATTTGTAAAATAAGGGAATTGTTCTTTTACTGCATTTGTGAAATTCACCCATGTTGTTCTGTGTGGTAGAGTGCTTTTTTTTTTTTTTCCTGAGCAGTAGACTCTATTTCTACTATACTACTATTTATTGTAGGTGGACATGGAGTTTCTAATTTTTGTCTATTTTGAATAAAGTTGCTATGAGCATTCTGTTCAATTTTGGTGGATATATAATGCTTATTTCTTTAGGCTGTGTGCTCAGGAGTGGAATTACCATGTCATAATTTTATGTTTACTTTCAAGAAGAAATACTAGTTTTCCAAAGTGATTGTGTCAATTGGCAGTCCCACCAAGGATGGCCAGAGTTCCATATCCTTCTCAACGCTGGGTATTCTTTTAGTAGATGAAAAGGTAATTGTTCATTTTATTTATTTGGTCCTTTATTCACTCTTAATAAAATATTAATTGAAAAGTTAGAGCACAGCAGGCATCATGCTATGGAGAGGGCATGAGCCTCATACTTGAGCTAGGGGCCCACAGACTTGTATAGTTCATGTTATATGCGCACAAGCAATATGCAATTTTAAGTGCTGTTAGGTACTATATGTTGGGGAGGAAACTTATTCTTCCATTCAAATTTTGGAATACACTGCAAGGAGGAGCATTGTACTAGACTATTTTTTGTTACTATAACAAAATACCTGAGGCAGGGTAACTTTAGAAAAAAATAGTTTATTTAGTTCGTAGGTCTGAAGATTCAAGAATGATGGTGCCAACTTCAGCTCAGCTTGGATAAGGTCTTCATGGAAGATAGCTGGAGCACGGGTGAGAGGGCAAATCATATTATCAAATAGGAAGCCAATGAGCAATCCAGAAGTTGAGCTTGTTCTTATAAAAACTCTCTCTTTCAATGGCTCAGAAGTCCCATGAGCACAACCTTACTGCCTTCTGAGGGCAGCTAGCTCCCTCAATGATTTAAGGATGTCCCACCTGGCCCCACTTCCTAAGGCTTCCCACTACTTTTCAGAACTTCTACCATAAGGACCAAGCTCCCAGAACATGAATCTTAAGGGATCACTCAAACAAGGTGAGGATCTACCCTTTTACCCATCTCCTTCTTGGATCCTCTGCCAAGGAGAAGTTGTGGATTAGACTGGTCAGAAACTAAAGCATTCACTAGGCAGCATCACTGGTGTCTTTCTGGGCATCAAACGCAGCCCTCCTGCAAGCCGTCCTCCTGTCTTCTGTGTGTAAGGTGGAGCAACAGCTGGGAGGAAATCAGAGAAGGCTCAAGTGAGGAGATGAGAATTTAGCGACATCTCAAATGACAGGTGTGTCTATGGATGGAAAAACTTGGGTATGGGTGATCTGGTTAGAGGGAACAGAAAAGACAAAGACACATTAAAATTGTGAAATCCAGGAAGGGTTAGTGCTCTGGTTAGAATGGAATGGGGGATTGGAGACCGACATGGTAAAGCATGAGGCTGTAAGGTAGAGAATAGACAAATCTTCTGGTGTTTGTTACAGAGGGAGATCTGTGGAGCCAAACAGACTGTGGGTGGCCTGTGACCACTGGTTCTTGCCATCTTGCCCAAAGAGTTCCAAGTGAGTCACACATAGTCACAGGCAGGAGTTTATTACAAGGGAAAGAAAAAGAGGGGAAAGGACACTCTTAAGAGACAAAGGGAGTGGATGCCCTCAGAGAGATCTACTAGATCTAGCCCTCTAGTTTTATTGGGGGGTCTCAGGGAAATTTCCAGAAAGTCCCACCAGGTTGACCTTTTGACCTTTGGCAGGACTGCATCAGACATGTAAGTCCCCGCCTCACATGTTCTCACCCTATGGAGGGGAGATTTTGCTATTATAATGACATTCTAAAGATCCAAAGGCAACTCTGGGTCACCTTGATCTATGCTGACCAATTCTAAGAACTTGTTATTACAGATTTTATGGCGGTGGTAGTGGAAGTCTTTGCTTCTAATTATCCCGTCATTCCTGAGTTCTGGAATCTGGTTTGTGTAAAGGTCACAATCCCAGGCTTCAGGGTAACTTGTGTTCTTCTTATTGGCAGGGATGAGTTTTTGGGTCGGTATTTTTCCTGTAGATAACAGTTTTTTCCTTCTAAGTAATATAGCATATCCTATGGACTTAGGCCAAGCATGACTGCGGGTAAATTTTCTTTTAAAAGAAAAAGTGTGCGTGTGTGCGCGCGCGCGCTCGTGTGCATGAGTGGAGGTGGGGGTTCAGCACAGTAGGCCCAGCCTGTAGAATTATTCCCTTAACTTCATGTTTCCACAGCTCATGTCTGCCTGCTACCTATCAGTCTGGACATACAAAGAATTCTCCTGTTGATGAGGAGACTACTGTGGGGATTAACCAAGAGAGTGATATTGTGGATTTTTCTTCTATCTTAAAAAGATGACTTTATATAAGTAAAGTGTGTCCTGCATTCTGAAAACGTAAAGCTGAAAATTCTGTGTCCTATTTACTAACAAATACAGGGTGAGTTTTGCAGTATTTAGTTATTAGACAGAAAGGTGACATTTGGAAATATTGATTAGTGAGTACTCTTATATGTAGAATCCTGTTCATCTCTGGGGTTATAACTACCTCAAGAATGATGACTATGTTCCTAGTCTTTATGCATTAAAATCTGAAGAAATCTTAGCGTGCTTGCAATACAATAGTCTCACTTTATTTATAAAGGACAGATACTTATAATTTATATTCTGCCCAGCATCTCCAGACCAGACTGCACAATTTCCTGGGTACACCCCAGGTGTGTGCACCTGGGCATTGTGGCAGGTAAAACTAGCTCATGGTAGATGGATCGCAAGCTAAACATGTCTAAAAGCCATCATCTGGGATAAAAGTAAACTGAAAAGTTCCATAGACTATCTCAACAGAGGGTCAGTCCAAAATGATTGAGTAGGGAGGCAATGTCTGGGTCAGAGGCAACAAGACAGAACTAAAGACCTCAACAAGGACCAGTAGATCTGAGAGAAGAGCTGAAGTGGGTCTGGGGACACTTTTCAAAGTATGGAACACTGAAGCTAGCATTTTGTCATAGAGGGATGAGATCGTTAAATTATTAACTATATTGCATTAGTCAGGGGTGTGTGTGGTGTGTGTGTGTTTAGTAAATGTTATTTGATTGACATGAAGATAGTTAAAGGCCCGATTCCAATTTTCTGAATAAAATTCTGGACTCAAGTAAATCAGCTGATATAGCATGTTGCAGCTGAAATCAAGAACTGTAAGAAACTTCACACCAGCTAAGACATCATGTTGCAAGGGACAGAAAATCTAATTCCAATTGACCTTTTCAATGAAAAGGATGAATTGCTTCATGTGCCTGAGCAACCAGAGGCAAGAGCAGCTCCATAATTAGTTTATGTAGCAGCTTGGTGGGAACACCAAGGGCTCAGTTTCTTTCCATCTCCCCACTCTAGTTCAATTTTCTTCTAAGTCTAATTGCCCTCGTGTCTTTAAGATGACTGTGATAGACATTGAGGTTGTGGGGTTCCTGTTCAATGATGGTGAGATACAAGGGTATTTTAGCAGTCTGAGCAAGAGTTCTGAGGTCAACTGAGTTACATCTTCAACCCTTTTTCAGAAAAATTTTATTTTGAGACAGGGTCTTGCTAAACCTGTACCTTGTACAGGTAATAAAATGCCCATCGTTAAACCCATGCCTGATTATAAACACCAGGGACGATTATTGGAGTGAGGACAGGGTTGAGCTATTTTTTTTTAAAATATGGGTCTCAGGGAGAGGAGTGGCTATTCAGATAAAATCTGGGTGCTACTAAGGAGGGAAGGAAGGAAAATGTATTGGGTGCACAATCAACTGTGTCTATGAAAAGCAAAAGTCCTTAGCATAAACTTTAAACTTTTGTATACCATTAGACCAGCTTCTAAGACCTGGCATTAGGGATACTGATTTCTGTAGGTCTGAATTTTAACACGTTTCTCCTATTGATTCTGGTAAGGATCCATGATCTAAAGTACATGACTTCAGACAAAAGTTTTTAATAGTGTTTATGAATTCTTTCCCCTAACAATGGTACATATTCATACTAAAACTTAGAGAATACAGGGGAAATAAGACAATTTGAAAGAATTTTTTTTTTCATTGCATGATGAGTGCCTGTTTTCCAAAAGGGGGTGAGGTTAGTGTGTGCCAAGTGGAAGTACTAAAGCATGAGCTTTGAAAAATCTATTGTTCCTTTTTGATGAATGCTTTATATTTCATTAGAATTCCTCTGCAAATTCAGAGCCATTTTGGGATACTTGCCAACAGTTAATGGTCCCGCTGCACTGGTAACACGTGGGGACAGAGGAGCTTTGTCATGTCATCACCAAGACTGCTTTATGGAGCAAGTCATTAATCAAGGCAAGCAGGGCCCTTTGCACAGATTCAGACCTGGGGAAGACCATCACCTCTATCAGGGAAACATGTATCTGGAAGAATCGGGATGTGACTCAGTCTTCCCTGGAAGCATCTGAGCTTCGGCCTGAGAGTCTTCACTCCCTGGAAGAAACCTGGATGGTTCAGGTATGAATTACCTGGATGTGCCCCCTTTGTTGACAGTGAGCATTTTTGTACACGTGTATGTTCAACTACACACCTGAACCTCGGCTGGCCCTCCCAACATTTGAAGCTCTCTGAACAGGCCACCGCTTGCTCTTTTCATACCATATCCATACCTTATTAGAGGGAAGTTTAATTAATACAGGAAAGACTTTATAGATGTGATAAGTTTTTAGAGCAGGTGATAGTAAAATAAAATGCCCCAAGTCCTATTACCTTCAAATCCTTCCAAGAAAGATTTCTGGAAATTTTATATCCCCTGGAAATGACACTCATATATAAGTGACATTCATATATATATTTCTTCTTTTTATTCACTTTACCTGTGCCATGGATTCTTTTGAGACTCAATCTCTCTCTCTCTCTCTCTCTCTCTCTCTCTCTCTCTCTCTCTCTCTCTCTGCCCCCCACCCCCCTTTTGGTGCTAGGAACCCCGAGGTACTTTATTACTCAGCTATATCTTCAGCCCTTTTATTAAATTATTATTTTTTAAATTTTAAGACAGGGTCTTGTTAAATTGCTTAGGGTCTCACTAAGTTACTGAGGCTGGCCTTGAATTTGCAATCCTCCTACCTCAGCCTCCAGAGTTACTTGGATTACAGGTGTGCACCACCATACCTGGCCTCTCTTGAGAATACTAAGAAACCTATGAATCCTTTCCTTAGAAAAATGCATGTAAATATGCTATGATTTGGATCTTAAATGTCTCCCAAGGTCCGTGGGTTAAAGGCTTGGTCCCCAGGCCATGATACTATTGAGAGGTGGTGGAATCTTTATTAGACAAGGCCCACTGGAAGCAAGTTTGGTCACTGGGGGTTCCATTGAAAGATAATTTGGACCCTGGCCCTTTCCTGACTCTTTTTGCTTCCCAGTCACCATAAGGTAAACAGTCCCTCCTCCATGTACTTCCACTGCATGGTTTACTGTGCTGCCACAGGCCCAAAGCCACCAGGCCAAATGACCAAGGACTGAAACTTCTGACACCATGACCCAAGATAAACCTTTTAAGTTGATTTTTTTCAGGTGTTTATTACCTAGGCAGAGAACTAACAAACACAACATATAATAATTTCAGTTTAATTTTCAATCTATCCATAACCAAGTTAATGGAGCCCAGACTGAGGAAAATAGGCCTTTGGATAGATGGTATAAAAAGTGGATTCTTGAGTTCAGGTACCATAGTTCATTTATATGCCTGCTTTATTACTTATGCAGTCTTCAGCAAACTGATTAACCTCTCTGTCCCTGAGCTCCATTATCTAAAAACTAGGGATAATATGAGAACCTACTGTCTAAAGCAATTGTGGACAATAAGTGAGATAATATTATAACCTGACACCTACATGTCATGCTACAAGTTGACATCCAGTTGAAGGAGGAACTGGATCTTGTCCAAACCCCATATTATTCTTTACCCATCCCCTGATTTAGATGACCATGTCAAAGATACTGTCCACCATATCACATAATGTCAGGCGAAGGTCAATTTACCTACTATACAATGGGAAATATGGGAAGGTTTTAAGTAAGAAAGTGATATGATCAAATTTTTCATATTTTCCTTTTTCTTTACATTGAGTGTGCAGATGATGTATGGAATGGAAGCAGAGTGGTCTCTTTGGGGAGGAGAGTCCAGGATGACACTCAGGATGCACACCAGGGGACATGAACAAGGGTATTAAAGAGTGAACTAGGTGACTAGTTGGTGTGGGATGTGCAGGAGATGGAGGATAAATCTGTTCTGTGTGGCTCTGCGGTTTTAGTGGTGCCATTTATCCAGATGGTAGCTGTGTTTGTTTTGATTTAGAAGTAGATATTATAATTGCAATAGCTTGGTTTCAAATGCTCGAGTGATGTTCACTTAGAGATGGCTGGTAAGAAGTTGAGTGGATGAGGAAGGTCGGGTGGACTATGGGAGGAACTCATCACCATGGACATGATATGAAATCCTTGAGCAGTGGACATAACCTGAAGAGAGATTAGAAGAAGCACATCAGCATTGACTAAGCAACAGGGGAATTAGTAAAGGAAACAAGGGAGCCAGAGAGGAGGAGGAAATGGTGATTTGAGTCACAGGTTCTAAAAGACAGAGAGAAGAAGGGAACATTCAGTAAAATCATATCATTCCAAATGCTCACATGAGATTAGGACTCATTATATATTTTGTCCGCCAAAAATGTTTCACTGAAATACGTGGGGAAATCCTTCCCATAGTGAACTGGTAAAGGAATGGGTTTGAGAAAGGAAAACCAGGAGCATACACAACTTTTTTCAGCTTCCGAGTTCAGAAATCAAGGTGTAGGGGCTCACAGAATACAACATGGGAAAAGCTGGGTGCGGTGGCCCACGCCTGTAATCCCAGTGGCTCGAGAGGCTGAAGCAGGAGGATCGCAAGTTCAAAGCCAGCCTAAGCAAAAACAAGGCACTAGGCAACTCAGTGAGATCCTGTCTCTAAATAAAATACAAAACATGGCTGGGGATGTGGCTCAGTGGTTGAATGCCCCTGAGTTCAATCCCCAGTACTCCCTACCCTCACTCCCCCCAAAAAAAGAATATGGGGAGAGGGTCTGTTTTAGCTTGGGCCGCCATAACAAAACACCATAGACTGGGTGGTTTGTGCAATTAAAACTTACTACTGTCAGTTTTGGAGGCTAGGAAGTTCAAGATCAAGGTGCCAGTGGTCTGGTTTCTATTGAGATCTCTCTGACTGGCTTGCAAATGGATGCTTTCCCATGTGTTCTCACTTTCCCTTTCTGTTGTGCTTTTGAAGAGAGGGAGGCACCTGCCTGGTAACTCCTTTTATAAGGAGACTAATCCTCTTGGATGGGGCCCCAATGCTTATGACTTCATTTATGCTTAATTATTTCTGTATCTCCAAGCATATTCACAGTAGTTAGTGCTTAGGGTTTCCATGTATGAATTTTGGGAAGGGACACAATTCGGTCTATAGCAGGACATCCAGGGAAGACAAAAATTACTAGCAGATTTTTTTTTTCCTCCTGAAGATTTGGCCTACCAGTGGTAAGGCTGGCTGCCTTAGTTCCAGCTGAAAGGGACATTTTCTCTCAAGGACACTCCATAAACTAGTTATATTGGTTGGCTGTCCAGCATCTATTTCTCAGAGATAAGTGGATACTGCCCCCTGGAGTTGTGCACATCAGCCACTTGGCCACTGTTCCATAATAGCTATGTCCATTATAGTGGCCCCTGCTCCTGACCACAGTGATGGTTGGTGGATGGGCATATATCTCATCAGGCTCACTCAAGCCAAAGATACTTTCAGGACTTTGATTTAAACTCTCAGGGTTGCAAAGCTCATTTCCACCAGGTTTATACCAAGGAACATGCAGCCATAGATGCTACTGGAGGTTATTTTATGATCAAAAAGGGAGAACCTGCTGAGGAGCCATAGCTAAAAACAGGGAGAGAAGGAGGACTGTCTGCACCAGGCCTCCCCTTTAGTCACTTGGCCTCCCCTCTGGGCACCCGGCCTCCCCTCTAGGCTTTTTCAAATGTCATGCTCACAACCTCTTACTATTGCTTAGACCAGTTGGAATTGGGTTGCTTCTTTTATGTCACCAAAAGCACGGTAGCAAATACTGCTTTCCATTTCTTTGGACACAAATTTATAAATAAAAATTAAAACATCCATTTAGTTTTTACTCTGCAGTTCATAGGAGTACTTCACATCCATTATCTCATTTGATCCTGACAAATGGCATGCCATTTTACAGATGAAGGTCTTTAGTGGATAATTTGTAACTAGCATTCATAGCTCTGATTCTTACGCACCACTTCCCCATTAAACCCCTTTTAAAATAATCAGCTGAGTGTTTAATGCGTGGTTCCACAGCTAGTGCTGTCTCCATGTTGTTTATATTCTAAAATATTGTTCTGAATCACAGGCGCCCTTTACAGAGGCTATGGTCTGCAGTGAATAATCGACACCTTGGTATTAAACTGCATCAAATATGAATGAGTTCACAAAGACTCAAAAAGCAACTTCACACACATTCCTCCATCCAAACCCAGGTGGATTATAGCCCAGAATCCTAAATGAACTCCCATGCTGTCTCTTGTGTTTATTAGTTTAAGATTATAATTATTATTGTCCTTAGTTTTTAGAATTTTTGGAGAATAGGAGAGGCACAAGAAGGCGAAAGCTTGGAAAAATAGGACCTTTTATTCAAAGTGGAGACAGCAAATATTGCATACTAAATTCTTGATATTAAAAATAAATCTAAAACAATTCTAGAAGATAACTAAGAAGTGCTCTACTTGTGGAAATTTGGAGAAGAATTTGACAATTACTGGTATAAGTCCTGCCTGTCCAGATAATTTGGACACGAATAACAAAGTTCGTCTTATTCATAGCAATGGCTCTTAAAGAATTTGGTTACACTTTAGATAACTCAAAGGTATCCCACACTGTCCTGTGATTTCAGCAACATATTTGATAACCTCCTCTAATAGCTTTACAGTGAAGATGATAAAATGAAGACTGTAAAATCAGAGGTGCAGTAGATTTATAGGTAGTTTAAAATCCTACCCCAGAAGTCACTGTGCATCCCTGTGTATGTGACTCAGTTGCCGAGAAAACGGTTTGATTTTACACTTCAGTTGGTGGCATGTCATCCTTTTATTCTGTGTGTTGGCTCCTTCTCTTTTTTTAAACGTTGTGTTTTCCGTTTCATCCCCCCTTTCCAAGGCCATTTTACCTTTTAAGCACTCATTCTGGTGTACTTAGTAAGGGAACTTCCTAGCCTTCTTGAATATATTTATTTTGACATTGCTGCAGCTTTGAAAATGTATGGTGGGGTGTGTGTGAGTTTAAATTTACACAGCGGAACTGAGATATAAATCAAATTCTCCCTCTTTTTTCCTTCCACTCAGTGTTGTGTTTCTAAGAACTATTTATGTGTAGTTGGTAAATCTGGTTTATTGCTCCTGACTATTATATAGTTTTCATAGCATTTCATGCATCCACTTGTCGGGTTCTACTTATATCTCTCCTAGAGATGAATCTTGCTTTCCCTACGATGTTGTTATGAATATGCCTAAATGCATTTCCTTATGGACACGTAGGAGAGGTTCTCTGGGGGATATTCCCATGAGTGAATAATGCCAAATCGTTCATCACGTTGTCTGAGCTAGTGTGTACTTCAATCCGTGTCTACGGGGATTCCCTTTTCTCATAACTTCTTAGCATTTGATGTTATCCAGTTTCTATTATTGTCAATATTATTTGTATAAAGTTTTATCTTGCTTTTGTCTAGTTCATTATGAAATTATCACTTCATTTTCTCTAAGCCAGATGCACTTTCCAGTTTTTGAAGTTCTCATTTATATCTTTAGCCTACTTTTCTTTTGCTGATTTTCAGAAATTCCTTCTAGTTCTAGGTATTAACCACCCAGGCCTTTGGATCTTCTCTCAGTCCATCACCTGCCTGGCAATTTTGTGTCTTTGGTGAAATTTCCTCTAATTGTGAGGTGGTCAAGTCCATATGTCCACCTTTAAAGTTTATAATTTTGGAATCTTATTTAAGAAATCCTTTCCCATTCCAAGGTCTTGAAGACATTTTCATACGTTTTCTATTCTCACCTGTATGATTTTATCTTTTCCATTTAAGAATTTATAATATATTTGGAATTCTGCACATTATCATATGAGTTTCACCTCTGTTTTTCTCCAAGTAGTGAACCAACTTTTAACTAGATTTATTAAGTAATTTAATTATCTCCTTTCTAATTTATGATAACAAATATATTATACATACATATGCAAACATGTGTACAAAATTCTACATTATATATCCTTGGTTCTGATTTTGGGTTCTTGTATTTCATTTATTTTTTTCTTCTTGAACTAGTAATATGCTTTATATAACTATAATATGGTTTTATAATATACCTTACTTTCTGGTGGGATAAATCATCCATGTTTTTACTTATTTGTAAAAACTGTCTCTACATTTTATGGAATTTTTTTTTCATAAAAATGGAAGATTCAGTTTGTCAAGCTCCGTCAAACAACACTGCTGGGTACAAAAATTAATTTGAAGTGGATCATAAACCTCAACATAAAAGCTAAAAAAAAATTGAAACTTGCTTATCAAAGACATCAATAAAAAAATTAATACACAAGTCACCGACTGGAAGAAATACAAGATAGGTGTCTAAGGAGTAGTATCTAGAATATATAAAGAATGTATACAAATATACATATTATAATATATGTATATAAATATATTAATAATAAAAGACATATAGCCTTAAAAAGGCAAAGGCAAAAATTTGAACAGATGTTACAACAAAGATACTGAATTATCAATAAGCACATAGAAAAGTGCCCAATATAATTATTCATCAGGGAAATGTTAATTGAAGCCACATACATTACAATGGATGAAATTAAAGTAACTGACCATAAACTGTATTGTTTAGGATGTGAAGCAACCACAAACTGGTGGTGGAAATATAAGATCACAACCACTTTGGAAAAGGTTGACAGTGTCTTATAAAACTAAGTGCTCAACTGAAAACTTAACCATATGATACAACAATTTCACTCTTGATTTTTTACTTACCCAGGAGAGGTGAAATGTGACTTCACAGAAAGACATATAAAAATGTTCAATTTTAATCATAATAGCTCCAAACAGGAAACATTCTGGTTATCCCCATCAATATGAAAATGGATAATCAAACAATGTTACATTCACTTGGTTAAATAACATTCAGCAATAAAGAAGAATGAACTACCCACACAGTTAGTAGCTTGGAAGTTTCTAAGAACATGTTTAGTGAAAGAACCTTGAAAAATGGAGTATATATTGCATGGATTTGTTATGTCAGTTCTAAAATAGGTACATTTTTTCTTTCTCCAGTGGAAAATATCAGAAAACTGGTTGGTTGTGGTAGAGAGCTGGAGTTAGCTACAATGGGTACTGTAACTTATCTTGATAAAGGTTTAGTTTACAAATACACCTGCATTTGTCAGGACTGGGTTCATACACTTTTAATATTTATGCATTCGTTACATGCATGAAATATATTTGTGTGTATTTTATCTCAAAAGAAAAAAACCCCTGAAAATCAGTATTGAGCTCTAGTTAATAATATGCACACTAATATATAAATGGGGGATGTGCAGTGACATTTGCAATTTACTTTTAATTGCATCCACAAACTAAGATGGGTTGATTGATGAAGACAGAGAAATGGATAAATTATTTGATAAAGCAAATATAGAAAATGATTAGTGGTAGAATCTAGGTGGAGAGAATACCGATGCTTGCTATAAAATTCTTTAATTTGGCTGCTTTAATAATTTGTTCATTCTCTTGAGTTTTCTTTGTAATTGATCACACAGTTTCTAAATAATGACTACTTATTTTCTTCTCTCTCAGTCTTCCATCACCTGCAATATGATGCTGAACAATAATGATGATAGCAGGTGTGGTGGATGCTTTGAATTAGCTGGCTAAGCATCTTTCCCAACCTCATCTTTTCTCCACCTCTGGAGAGAGTATACAGAATTAATCAAACATTTTGCTGGTGTAGATTGTAGGAGAGACTTTATGGTCCTGGAACTAGCATTGCTGCAAAGGTCTTTCTGGTTTAACAAGCAGCTCTCAGACAATTCTTGCCTCTCATTTTAAATAAAAAAATCATTATCTATCTAATAATTGATACCACAAAATAATAAGTTATAACATATTAAGTAAGTTACAATGCAAAATAGCAAATTTAACATCTGTGCTAAATTACCACAAGCCAAATTAAGAACTGGAAATATTATCTACATTGAGTATTACTATGTACACTTCTATATCACCTCATTCTGAAACATTATCCTCCCAGAGGCAACTACTCTCTTGAATTTTATTTCTAATAATTCTTGCCTATTTATTAGTGTGTGTGCTAGGGATGGAACCCAGGTCTTACACATGTTAGGCAAGGACTCTACCGCTGAGCTACATCCCCAGCTGCACCCCCCCCCCCTTTTAGATGCTTTTATTACGTATGAATATGATCTTTTTTGTAGTCTGATATAAATAGTATTATCTACATTGTGGCTTGCTTTCAGGGACATATAAAGGTATCTTACTATAGTCTTCTAGTTCTTGCCTTTTTCCCTTAATATTATGTTTCTAAGATTCATTCCTATAGTTATTTTTGTTTATAGTTCAGTTTTTAATACTCTGGAATATTATTTGAGCAGATTTTTCATAATTTATTTATTTATTCTGTTACTTGCATTTTTAGCTATCCCCTTATTTTTTTATGATTCTATTATGAACATACTAGTAATAGTTTCTGGTATACATGAGCAAGAGTGTTTCCAGGGTGTGTCTAAGCAAGGAATAGCTGTGTCTTAGGATATGTGAATTCTCAAATTTGGAGGAGAGGGAAAAATTTCTCATTACAGTTGCTTTAACAATTAACCATCTGCCAGCAGTGTATAAGTTTTTATTGAATCATACCCTTTGGGACACAATGTTATAAGATTTCTTAATTTTTGCCAATCTAGTCTATTTAAAATGACATCTTACTATGATCTTAATTCATTTTCCCTTCATTGGTAATGCAGTTGAACATATTTTCCTGTGTTTATTTGCTACTTATAATTCTTTTCTATGTGAAATATTAAACCATGTCTTTTGCCTACTAAAATTTTTTAGTTTATTTTTGTAGTTGATTTGAAAAATTATTTCTATATTCTAGATATTTGTCTTTTGTAATATGTATGTTGAAATACTTTCTCCTGTTTTTGTGTTCATCTTTATCTACTTTTGATGAATAAATATTAATTTAATGTATAATTTTTCAGTCCTTTGTCTTATGCATAGTGATTTTTTTCCTGATTTGCTGAAATTAGATTGCTGCTTGGGAAAGGAAATAGGATATCAGGGACTTGAGAATGTACTTTATGCATTCAATTTAGAATTTTCTCCCCAAAGGGGAGCTTGCATCCCATGGAGCTATGTTTGAACAGGTATGAATGGCTCTGGGGAAAGTTGATGAGTAATTCTTTTGATTAGCCTCTAGGACATTTCAAGTATGGTCCATAAGGCCCAGAGAAGATAGATTCAATAAAATTCAGGGTGGTCACAGCTTATGTAATTTCTACTCCATGTCTAACCAATGACTCCACAGTTCATATGAGTGAGAGATTTTACATTGCACACATCATCCTAATTGAGCACTCCACTGTCTTTTTGGTGTGAAAAATGACTGTGTTCATCCCATCAAGTGGAATAAGATGATTATGTGCACTGTTGTTTCCTAATAGTTATCCCATCAATAAAACATGATTTCATATCTTTCGAGGGGAACTAAAGTGCTAGCATTTATTTCAAAATAAAAAGGGAGGAATTTATAAAGGCTTTCTATGTAAAATCCTCTAAGCCATTTAAATATTAAGAGTAGTATTTCTAAATTTACCTTTTTATATGCTATAGCTAACATAAGGTGGGGACAAATATAGAATAGCTTAGTTAAAAAGGAGCAGGAGAAATATTGAATTGGAAACCTCTCCCCTTTCCTGATCACACTGTAGTAGATTGATTGTGAGGACAAGTGAAGCTCTTTATTCCTCCCAGTATCCATACTGTTCACAAGGTAACATTATCACCCTCCCATAAAGAGTGGAGACTAGGTAGGGATTGTCTGAGGCCATTTTAAAGTATAGCTCCCAAATTCTTTGACACTCTTTCCACTGAGAAATGGGCCTATGTTCTCTCTCCATGTCTGGATGCTGACTGACTGCGTGATAAAAGAAATATAGTAGCCCGCCTACCCATATGTTATTATTAGTCATTGCTGTTAATTTCTTACTGTGTCTAATTTATAACTTAAACTTTATTATAGGTGTGTACGCATAGGACAAACATAGTATGTATAGTGTTTGGTTCTGTCCATGGTTTCAAGCATTCACTGGGGGTCTTGGAACATGTACCCCTGGATAAGGGGAGTTGGCTGGATAGTGGACATGATGTTGTATGGTGTCTGGCTAGGCCTCAAGAAACTAGCTTCCAGCATTTCCTGTCTCTTTTGATGGTTGCTCTTAGGACCCAGCCATTATACTCTAAGAAGCTACTCTGCCCCCTGGAATGTCTGACATGGAGAGGAATTTGCCTACCCAGTGGTGGAGCCATCTTGGAACTGGGTTCTCCAGTCCTGGTGGAATTGCCCAGCTGACATCTAGTGGAGCAAAGATGAATTGGCTGCATCAAGCCCAGACCAAATGGCAGATCTGTGAACAAAAAAAGTGATGATTGTTTTAAACTACTGTCTTGAGCCAGATTGTTCCATAGAGATAAATAGTTTGGAATACTGCCCTTGAAGATGGGCTGGCTATGTATTTTACTCTGATAATAGGACATGGACAAAGTGATGTTGTGCCTGTTCAGAGCTTATATTTAGACTCTAAAGGCCTTGGGAACTTCTTTCTTTGTGCACTGCCTTTGGAACCTGTTGGAGGATGAGAGGAATGTGGCTCAGTTGCTTATGGATCCAGGCAGCAGCAGCCTACCTTTGGAAATATGAGGACCTTCTACCAGTTGTCTTCCCATCAATTGACCGCAGATGCATGAGCAAGCTAGTCAAGAGCCACAAAGCCTGGCCCAGAGTAGAGCATCTTGAATATTTCTATTACTAGAGGAATCAATCCTTTCCTTCATCATTAATTAATTAATTAATTAATAGGAAAGGTGACAGATCATAGTAGCAAGTTCATTAATAACAAGAGTAAATTTTAAAAATGAAATATCCAGACAATGAACGCAATATTCCACTGAAAATGAGTGAACTAAAGTTGTATGAATCAGTGGGAAAAAAATCTCACAAATACAATGTTTGGAGAAACAACTTAAGCGGCAAACTCAAATATTTTCCTGTTACACTTCTGAAGTTTCTCAGTATTTTCCTGTGCAATTGGACAATGACATTTGAATAGGCTGCATGGGAAGAAGTGGGATCATAGCTTATTTGATAATTAAAAGTGGATTTAATCAGTTATGTAAGAGCTATCAAAAGTCAAAATCACAAACAAATTAGGTTTAAAGATGGGGCTTGCTTTTGTTTGTGATTCTATAATTGGGCAATGGTTCATTACATGAAATAGAATCAGTGCTCCCAATGGGCATGACAGAACAGTTGTTTTTCGTAAGTTGGTAATAAAGAAACAATAATAACTTTAAAATAAGATCTTAGGTTACTTTTCTTGTAGGGGCTGAAGCAAGAGGGACTTCCTTATCATAATGACTCAGATTGACTGGCTCTTTCTGATTGGTTTCTGTGACTTTCCTGTTTTTAGGAAAAACTGGGCTGTTTGGGGGCTGTACCTGCATCCTTAAAGTTTTAATTTGATCATATGGTACTTAGCAAGGTTTATTCCATTTTGGTGGGGTCTGGTCTGCTGGGGCCTAGAAGCTCAATCCAAAACAAAGGCCTCTCATAATTTTATTAGAATATTTAAAAGTTTTATAAAAATTTATTTATATAAAAATATGTCTAATGAGTCATCTATCACAATCAATGAGCCCTTGGTATTTTAATGGGCATGATTCTTGACACTTATGGAGTATATACAGGCATAGCAATGAGGTTAGACTTGAGCTTTAGATTACTTTTATGAAAGAGAAAAGGGAACCAAACATTGCTCAGAATTTGCTCATGTAATAAGATTTTCAGAAGTTTTATTTAGTGTATTTAGGACATTCCTGTCCCCTTATCCCAAGGTCTCAGGTTTGACTTGTAGGACATTATTTACTTCCACCTCAATCACCCTAGGAACTAGGGCACAACCACAGGATGAGTTATTCTGACACATCCTAAAGTCCATGTATGGAGGCTTCCACAAAGCTTAAAGATTCTTTCATATTACTGGTGAATTACTTCTGTGCTTGTGATTTTCACACTGCCAAATAGTGTTGCAGATCTTTGAGATCTATGATTCCCTCAATCAGGGGCTCTTGCCCCCTTGTCCCCTCCAAGTCTGCTCTATGGCTGGATGCCATCACTTCTGAAATCTGCTTGGCAGTGCTTTTTCTCCTTCCTAGTTTTGTGTTTGCTGTTGATTTGATTCCTCCTTCTCTGCTAGAGATGAGCACACCCACTCTTAGATGTGTGACCAGTAGTTTCCTGTGGTAGGATGTATATACATCTCTTCTCCTCAGACTTGAAGCTCACAGCACAGTGACTTGCTTGGGCCAGTGGGATGCTGGTACCCATGGCCTGAGCTGAAGCTGCTGGCATGGCTGAGCATGCTCTCTCACTCTTTTGTCATGACCATGAGAAGAATTTGACCCAGATAGCCGAAGGTCCAGTGGTGGAGCAGGCCTGAGCCCTACTCACATCTACAGCAGAGCCCCCCAGCTCCCTTGCACATGAGAAAAAGAAGTATTGAAAGTAGGACTCTGTTATACAGCTAAAAACGGACTAATGTAAGTTTCAAGTTGTAATTCTCAGAGCTATGTAATTCCAAATTGTCCATCATCTGAGGAAGCTGATAATCTGTCAACAAATTAGTATGACATAGCCATTTTACCATATGAAAATATATTGATAATACCCTGTATAGCCAATAATTGTCCTGTTTCCTCTGCTCAAATAACTTTTATTAAAATATGAATTTGGGGTTCTCCTTAGATGTTTACAGGTATTGTTTCTTTTCCCTTGTCAATATGTTATTTTCAAAAAGGCAAAAACAAATCCCATGGAATTACAGAATGAGTACATGTCAACCATTTAGCCAAATCATCAATGAAGAAACAAAATAATAAAACAGGTTATTTCTAGACATTAGCAAAAAAAATTTTTTTAAAAAAGGATTGCTAAGCTATATACAAAACTGGTTCATCTTCTACAAAGCAATAAACATTAGCTTTGAGGTCTTCTTTACTGGACTGTGGAAACAAATACAAACCAACCAAACGAGAAGCGGCAAAGACTGTCAGATATTGCAATGGAATCAGTCACTATCACTTGCATTTTGGAAAAGACTCAAAGACCAGCAGAAGGGTAGGATAATATGAAAGTGCCACAGAGAACTCCTTGGGTGGAGGTGGCCAGCGCAGAGAAGCAGTAGGTGGGCTAAAGAGCAGTGAGGTGCTCCATGTGATTGGAGAGGCTGTATATTTGGCTTTCTGTTTGGTTCTAAGTTAGAAGGAAGGATAAGCATTTAGGAAGCTGTTAGTTATTGATTGAGTTCTAGCCATTTGGGACCAAATGTTACCTGGGCTTTTGTTTGACTTCTTGGATTTTTATTAGAGAGTGGTTTGACTTCCTGGAGGTCAGGCTGGCTAGAAATCAGATAGGCTGGCTTCCAGGGCTGGTTACTACAGACTACAGATTGGTTTCCTGAGCTGATTCATACAGGTTGTGGGTCAGAGTTCTATTTTTACATATGATCTGACAAATATTAATTTGTATATTCAGTCTATTAGAGAACTCTGCAAATTAAACGTGATGTATAGGCTTTATTCAAACATTAAAGACTAAGTCAAATGCAGGTACATGCTTCTCAAAAATGACACAATCCCATGTATAGATATATTAAACAAAATTCTAGTAGGCATTAGGAGATATCCCACTTCCCCTTTACCTTATTTCCAAGTTTGGGATAAATTTTTAATGCTGTGTATTAGGAAAAGATAAAAATTCAGGAAACTGGGAGTTATCTGTTCAGTACTGAAAAAATGTGAGAACTACAAAAGCACAGGATAGAACTACTCTTAAAACTTCAGCATAAATTTATTTCAGGAAGAAAAGGCAGTATTAGAAAGATCTATGTTGCCCACAGGTTCAAAAGCATTCTGAAGTCCATTTACCAATTATAAAACTTGAATTTTTAAATATTTACCTTATTTATTCTTTTAGTCTATTTTTCAATTCATTCTCAATGTGAGTTGAAGACAGATGTTGTCCTGAGTAATTACTTCCTACTAGATAACATTCAATAAATTAGATAAGACCTGTAGCATTGACTCTTGAGCAGGAGCATATGAAAAACTGGACACGCAAAACTTTTTGACTTGAAATGCCTTTATTTCTCCCTATCAGAGCACATGTAGGTTGATTGTTTTCAGCATTTTATTTTTGGATCAAATTTCCCAAAACTCTCAAGTGTTTAAATGATGTGCATTTTATACTTATGTAAACTATCTCTTTTCCAAAAACATATAAAACAGGAAGCATCTCATATCATATTTGGTTGTTACTTGTCCTTATCTACATATAAAGTTTTTAATTTTAGTAGGCATCTAATTGTGGGCCAGCACGGAATAGTATTTTTAACAAGAAAAGTCTTTAAAATATAATATTGACTCATATGTAAATTTAGGTAACTAGTTTTGGCTATGAGAAAAAAATAAAATCTATATTTATGCTTCTAATTTTATTTTAATTGGGCTTTTTCAAGTACAGGTAGACTTCTTATGTTGATAATCAGGTAGCCTACTTATTTTAGTATATATGTGGCCAAATTGTCAACCATCTGGTTGTCCACTAGGTGTCAGTGCATCCCTATACTGAAGTAACTGGTAGAGTATCCATCTGGTGACAAAAAAAGAAAAAAGAAAAAATCAGGAGGTTACATTCCTGCCTTCCTCTCAATGGTACCAGAGAGGCCAGAATCAGGCCAACTCACCATTGTTTTCACTGTAGGATGGACTCAGATTGCTTTTGTCATTGTCTGACTGACATCTGCAAACTCTGGTTTCAATAATCTCTTGCTTCCTTCTTATTAAACATGGCAGGCTCCAATTGAATTTGAAGAGGGTAATCGATGCTTTGTTTTACTGTGTTAAATTAATGACATGGAACGGAACTGAATGCCAAGACCAGATGACACACAAATAAACATGTCTCTCAATCATGTGGTTCATTTATAATGACCACCAGAGTGAGCGATTGCACACTCAGTGACTACAGCCATCCTGCCTAGCATTACTTCAGCTGTGAGCCACCGGAGTTCAACAGCATCCTCTCAGCAGAGAACCAGACTTGTTTTGCATGTACAAAATATGTGTAAAATAATAGAATCATGTGCTCTCGACTTCAATATGAGGAAATATGCTTTTTAAAATGTATTTATTGATTTGTTTACTTTTGTGATGCTGGAGCTCAAACCCAGGGCCTTGTGCATGCTAGACAAGCACCCTAACACTGAGTTACACCCCCGAGCCCATTCTGAACAAGTATTTAAATACTTGACCTTGGAATAGTCTCAGAGGAATTCATGTAGTTGATAACTATGGTTTCAGAAGTGCTTTGCATAGCACCCATTCATAGCAGCAATCCCTGAATTATATCTGGTTGAGTTAAAGCTACACTTCTCAAAGTATTCTTTGAAGAACATTGGTCTCATTGGAAGTGAATAGGCAATACTAAAAGTATTTCATAAAAAACTCTGAGAAAACCAAAGTAAACCATGTTTCTCTCATGCAGGACTTCCTAGCACCTTTAGTTTCCTTGTGTGCAAATATGCAAGAAGAGAATATGGGATGAAGGGATTTTATATATTTTTTATATAAAATTATCATTATCTATATAGTAGATGGACACAATACCCTTATTTTATTTACTTATTTTTTTTGTGGTGCTGAAGATTGAACCCAGTGCCTCATATATGCCAGATAAATACTCTACCACTGATCTACAATCCCAGCTCCAGGGATTTAATTTTTTTTAACCACAGGATAATTATTTCAGAGTATCTTGCCAAATAAGTTGATTTTTGAAAATGTGAAAGAGACTTTATTTCCTTCTATATCATATATTGAGCACCTATTGTGTGTTTAGCACTCTATGGAAGTATATAGTTTCAAAGCCTACAGACCACCTGAAGTAGGTACCAGGCATTGCTGTTGGACTCATGTTGCATAGGAGAATGAGATATTTCCCTCTGTAGTCAAAGAAATCCTTTCAGTTGGGGTGGAAATCTTTTAGCAAGTGGTTGACAAGAAAGATGTTTAGCCAAGGGGAATTTCATGGGAGAATGTGGAACCCCTTGGCAGGTAAGAGGCAGGTGCTTAGAATGGAATTACATAATCCAAAAAGCAGGCCTAAAAATCTAACAAGCAACATTAGAAGCAAGAATCAGGGTAAAAATACACAGAGAGCAAAAGTGAAGGCCTCCAATAGAAATGTTCAGTTTCTAATGGAAACCAAGGCCTTAATGCTGAAAGGAGAATTCTGGGTCTGATGCTTCTGTTGGTGAACAGCAGCAAGAGGCTTTGTGAAGTGCTCACGGAGACCTGAGTGAAGCAGACCTTGGCTGCTAAATACAGATGTGAGCATACCAAAGACTGGGCCTCATCTCCTCTGTGAGAGGTTTGCAGGGTGGGCACCATCTGCTATCAGATCTTTCAATTGGCTCCCAGTCATGTTCCTGGGATCGAGAACACCTTCCCTCCCATAGATACTTGCTCATCTCTGATCACAGATTTCTAGTATTTTCTCATAAACCTCAGCGAAGGCTTGTGACAAGAGTGTGATGAAGGAGTAAAGTCACATGTTTTCCCTGAGAGAACATTGATAAGATGCTTAAAATATGAGAATGAGCTGCATCAGGTAGATAAATGATGTGTCCTGAATTTTCAACCAGAGGCTGTGGGCTGTGGTTGATTGATTTAAGTCTTTAATAATAATTCATGTTTAGATTTTACTTCACCAGCTGGAAATACAAAATAAAATCACTTTTTGAAAAATTTTCTTGAGATATCACATACAGAAAATTAGACAGATCATTAAGTATAAATCTTGATGGATTTTCAAAAACCAAATGGACCCTTTAAATCAGCTCCTAAGGAAGAACCAAGCCATTAACAGTGCCCCAGAAATCCTTCTGGTCCCCATCTACCCCATTACTCCATGACAACAGTAACCACTGTCTGGCTGTAAACTGCCTGGCTCAGTTTTGCCTGTTTTGAATATGTACATGGAATTTTATACTGTGTGTCCCTTTATATATGATTTCTTCTACTTGATTGTGTTTTGAGATTCATCCACATTATTGTGTGTAGGTGTAGATGGCTCATTCCCTTTGGTTTAGAGAACTTCACCATGTGAATATTTTGCCACTGATTTATCCATTCCATGGCTGAAGGACATGGAGTAGTTTGGAGGTGACTGTTATAGTGCTGCTATAATCATTCTTCCATGTGAATTTTGGAAAATTCATGAATGCGTCAAATTAAAAAACAAACAAACAAACAAACATTCAGATCTATTGGTATAGAACTGACAGGATCTGATTACGAAAAGTCTACAGTTCACTCTCATTGCCAAGGTAAGTTCAAGGATGCCAACATTCAGCCCTACTACCTTAGAAAGGAAGTGCAAAAAGTCTAGTACATCTGCCTCTAGCTCTGTTCTTGGCTGCTCTTTAAGATGCTGTCTGCCGCAGTGTGATACTTTTGTATCTAACCATAGGAGACAAGAACCTTTATGTCACAGTCACTACCTTACAGGGGAACCACAGAGATGTGTGCTCACTGGACTAGTTCTTGCCACTCATCTACATAGAGACCTTCCACATGTTGTGCCCATGAGCTAGGCCTGTTAGATTAGATGAAGTATGGGCCTTAGGCCCTCATCTGGAGTGTCCATAACCAGCTATTCTCTAGTTTATAACAAAAAGTAGGATTTGCTTTGGATTCTGAGTCTCAAATTAGCATCTGTTCTTTTTTTGTGTGTGTCTGTGTGTGTGTGTGTGTGTGTGTGTGTGTGTATATGTGTGGTACTGGAGATTGAACCCAGGGATGCTTTACTGAGCTACATCCTTAGCACTTTTCTTTTTTTTTTTTTAATTTTGAGACAGGATTTTCCTAAGTTACTTAGGGCCTCACTAAATTGCTGAGACTGGCCTCGAACATGCCATCTTCCTGCCTCAGCCTCTTGAGTCGCAGGGACTACAGGCATGTATCACCACACCCAGTGGCCATTTCACTCTTAAAGTGAGTCTCCTCAGAATTCTCTGTTGACATTTTTCTTCCAGGGCCAATATGATCCATAACATGTTGGAGCTCTGAACACAATATCCCAAAATATGGAACCTGGGCATACCTAGTACTTTAAAGTGAAGAATACTGGGATTACAGAAGCAGGAAGGTCACTCTGGTATTCTCCTGACTTCTTCCCCTAAAGTAGGTCAAAAAAGAATTCATTGACCTACTTTCATCTGAAAGTGAAGTAGGTCAAAGACCCTCATTCCAGAGGATGCTACTCTAAACCTTGATGCCAAGAATAATCTGAACAGACAGGCCTTGCTGAGCTATTTGAGTTTATTATCACCAGGCCAAACCGTCCTCTAATTAACTTCATTATGACTATCTAATAAGAATGCACAGTTTTCCCTGAAACTTTGGATCTTCATTTCTGAAGGCCCGTGTCAGATAAAACCCACTTTAAGTAAATGTGCTATGCTTGTCTCTTGTTTCTGTCTTTTGTTTTGGGGGATTCCAGCTATGAATCTTGCAAAGGATGTGGAACTGCTCTTACCTTTTCTTCCCTACATACACAACTAGAAATTTAGGAATAGGCTCTTGAGGTTGCTTCCATTTCTCTCAGAAGGCTCCCGAGTCCCCTGTCAGTTGATGAATTCAAATAAACACATGATGGGAGGTACCACCAAAATCCATCTGCCATCAGCCCTAGATGTGGGGCCTTGACAATGCTAACACATCTTCCCACAGAGCAAGGGTGCTTGCTTTCCATTTGTGTTAGTAATTGGAAGAAAGAGTGTCCTTTCCAAGGTGACCTAATATTGAACCATAAAAAGCAACTTGTAAAAGGATATATACATGTTACCATTTATGTAAAACTTAATCCCTCACAAAAAATAATGAATTTTATCGACAAAAGTTAAAAATATTCCTGGGATTGAAACATAGTAGTCTAAGGATCCTGGTGACATCTGAACAGGGGTAGCTGTGGTAGAGTGGAGAAGCCACCGGAGGCAGGGGACAGTGTTACCTGTATTTGTGATTTTTTTTTTCAGGTTCATCCCAAGCAAATATAACACGCTGTTCATGCATCTTAAATCCTGGCAGTAGGGCCATGGATGAGTATTACATTATTTTCTGAACTTCCACTTATGCTTGAAAGAATCTTGTACTTTCAAATTAAATTTTCTAAAGTTTAAACAAATGCTAAGTTGAAAACATTCACTCAAATGCTAACTTGAAAAATGTTGAGAAAGCCAGAAGCAAAACTGCATATGTTGTATGATCTCCATCATGTGCCAAAGGAGCAAAAAGAGAGATGGGGAAACAAATCATACCAAAACCTTGCTTGTTTCTAGTTGGTGGGAATCGGGGTGGGGCGAGTATTAGAGGGGAACATCACATGCCCTTTGTATCCCTCCTTATTTTTCTGATGGTCAGAAAAATTATTTTGAGCTGAAGACATTTGAGAGTCCACATGAGCAGAAGGAGACTTTGCCTGTCACCACACCCTTCACTTGTCCTTATCTGCCTAAGAAGGCAGAACCTTCCAAGTGAATCCAACTGCTACAAATCTTCCTTCCAGGGAGCTTCCCCATAGGAATTGAGGGTGGGAGTTGGGGCACTGATTCCTATTATTAGAGGGACTGGGATGAGCAACTGAATAAACAAATATTGTCGCCAAGTTCTCATCCTGTCATACCTCCTTCTGCTCTCCTCAGAGACAACATACCTTTCCCCAACATCATTCATTCTTTTTTTTATAAGTGCCTTTTCTCTCTTTCCCTTCCTTCTTTTAAAACATTACACAGCCCGCAAACTCTGCTTCTTCCAGCCCCATTTTCTGTGAGTTCCTGATGACCTATGCAAATACATTTTGTCTTTTTTTCCTGTTAATTTGACTTTTGTCAGTTTAATTTGCTGGCCTTCAATTTCAGAACTAAAATAGGCAGAGGAAATCTTCTTCCTTCCTGACATTATCTACTTAATTTTTACCTCATTATTTGAATTACATAAATGAGAGTGGGAGGAAAAGTGAAATATGGTAAAGAGAAGGAAAAAATAAAACCCTGAAAAACTGGCCCATGCATTTGGCACACCGAGGACCTTGCATGTACCCACAGTCACTTTGCCATGTGGGAAGGGATGGCTGGTTTCTATTAAAGGAAGGGGATGAGTTTCTGCCCCCTCTGACTGTGAGTGCTAGCAATTTACTTCACAAAAATTGGTTTTTATCTCTGGGAGTGCCAAACTGCTGCAGTGTTTAGAAGAAGTTGAAAAGAAGCCTGGCAGGCCCTACTTAGGACTTTCTTTGAACATTTCGGAGCTTCAGGCAAGGACTGGCTAATCCTGCTTAAAGGAGGCATGGGCTTGTTATTTGAGCCTCTTGTAACTTGCGTCAAGTGCATGCCTCTCAAATTGCAATAGGCATTTGTCTGAATAAGAAGTCGGGTTAAGAACAGAACCAAGAGGGAGAAAATGGCTACTTAGTGGAAGGAGACATTGCTAAGGATAAAGGACACATGGAGTTAAAGCTTCAGCAAGCATTAACTCCAAATCCATCACCCCCCCCCCCATTACCTGAAAATGTCCCTACCTGAATGCTGCGCTACCATTTTAGGGGGATCTCCACAAATATCTATGTTTTTCTGGAAGCATCCTTCCTTCCTTCCATCAGTGAAATTAGTCCACCCTTTATCCCCTAGCAATGCTTCTCCAACCTCAGTGTGTATGTGGATCACATGATCTTATTACACATGAGGTTCTGGGGCAGCAAGTCTGCAGTGTGACCCCAGATGCTGTGTTCCTAACCTGCTCCAGGGCGATGACCAGCTTTCTGGTCTACAGACCACACCTGCCAATATAGCAACTGGATGCTTGTCAAAAGAATACTTATGACATGAATTGGATATATTGCCAGAGAAAAGGGCAGAAAAAAAAAGAAAATGAACAGCTTTTGAGCATCTATCATATGCTGAACACTGTTAGCTCATTTAATGCTGTTTCTTACCTCAGTGTCTTTAATTAAGCCAGGCTTTCCATGTGGGATTGTGTTTTATCCAGGTCCTCATTTTCTAGCTACTAAGTTGTGCATTAGCTTTCAAGACTCAGTCCAGGTATCCAGTATTCAGTAGATCTTTTCCTGAAAGGAAGAAATCTAAACCTGATTCATTCTGTATCCTGGATGCCTACCAGGATCTGACACTCATTTATGGTTTAAGTATTATAGGAGAAAAGAAAAACAAAGCAAAACAAAACCAGACCTTTTCTTTTATTCTCTTAGGTTCAGGATCTGAGGACTATAAATTAAACTGATATGCAACAGATGAGGAGAAAAAGCATACACATTTTATTTAATTTTACATGCATGGAAGCCCCAAAGAGAAATGAAAACCCAAACAAGCAGACTAATAAGCTTATGTACCATTTTAACAAAGGGATGTAAACTGTGGAGAGGTGATTAAACCGGGCCATGGCGGGAAGGGATGGAGGAGGCTTTTAGGCTTTCAGAACCAGTGAATTGTGGGGAAGCAATACTTTGGGGGACATTGGAAGGCAAGGGTTATTTTGGTAAAGTGTCTTTGTGTGCACTTGTCTTGGTGCTAACTTTTCCATCTTCTGAAGAGGGGATTTGTCAGTCCTCAGTTCTCAGAAGTTTTCTTGCAGTCAGATAAAGGAGGCTCTGAGAAGGCCTGTGTCTGCATCTGTTGAGTTTCAATTGCCTTTAGCTCAAAATGATCCATCTGCCAAAGTGGCATATCTTCAACATTCAATATATATTTCATAAGGAATGGGGAAATCTAAACAACAAACCTGGGAAATTGACATCAATCCAGATTTTATAAATGAGGAAACTGGGGCTTCAGGAAGTTACCTGACTTTACCAAGATTATAATGGAAAGAGACAGTATTCACCCAAGAGTATATTAGTTTAAGATCAGAATATCTCAAGTCTCAAAAAAATATGTTGTTTGTACAAGTAGGAGGTATAGTTGGATATAACCTAGTTGTCCATCCTTTGGGGACAAGATAAGCAAAACATGTTGGAAGTGTAGTATTAGAATATACTAGGCAGCAGAAAGAAACAACGGATCTGTGGAATACTTACACAAGCAATCTGGCTAAAGTTTAAAAATATTGTAGTACTGAGAGTAAAAGGTAAGAAATAGAAAAATCCATAAACTTAATTTATGCACACCAAGTAGTTTCCAAAATAACCTTAAAATTCTAGATTATGCAATCTAGCACATTAAAGTTTTCACATGTAACAGGGAAGGAAGTTGAAACTGGAAATGGGAATGAAAGGCAATCATTGCATAAAATGAGGAAGTGGCTTTACATGGAGTGAAAAAGTCAGCTTGCCAAATTTAGGAGCATGACCACCTCAACTGTCCATACCTTAAGCTCAGATGATACAACAATGTACCACCCAGAACCTCCTGAATCAAAGTGGAAAATAAAAGTGAGGGAGATATAGAAGGATATAGATAACCAGGGCCAGATGGCGAGTGAGGAAGCCAATGGCAGGTACGGACCAAAAGAGCAAGAAGAGGGTCTTCCAATGAGATCAACTTCTTGGTTGATGAAAGTGCTTGTGGACACAAGTGAGGGACCCAATCTTGCGTATACTTGTGCTCCTAAGCAGAGGATCCAATAGAAAAACTAAAATAGACGCATGAACATGGTGGGCACCAATTGTAAGTACAGATGACCAAGATAGGGAACAGACCTCATGGATAAACAAGCTGTCTTTATTAGGTGGTAGTGGAATAGCACATGGCACATTTTCAGGGGAGAAAATGGTGACTGATTACAAATGGTGTTTGTTTTTGATAGGTCTTAATGAGAGTTAATCATAGCAGAATGTTTATGGTGATTTAATCATTAGAGGCTTGGGACATGCTGGCTAGGCCATCAGGAAACTAGTTGTGCTGGTTAAAAAAATCTAACTCAGAAAAACAGCTGTAAAACCTTGGAACTCATTGTTACTGGGATAAAAGACCAGAGCCTACAGCCCATCTGTTTGCCTTCCCCTCCAGGACTCAGTGTTACTGGGAAAGGATGACAGCCCAGAGCCCAGGGCCCATTGGGTGCCTTCCTCTCCTCCCCTCCCGGGTGGATCACACTGTCCTCCTTTTCTCCCTGGGGGCTGTTATTTTCCTGTTCTTGGGGGATGTTATTTTCCATATCCTACACCAATGAACAACAGTGAGGCAAGCATGGAAAGGGAGGAGACAATAAAAGGAGGAAATTACAGAAACCACAAAAAAGAACAAACCCAACTTCCCCAACCTACTCCCAGCTCTGGAGCTCCTTCTCTTCAGAGAAGTCTGTTACTGTCCCTTTTGCAATGAACCTGCTGCTTGCTTGCTATCTTTGTGTCCTGTTCTTTAATTCTTTGCTGAACAGAGGCAGTGAACCCTTTTTTCTTTTGTCTTCTTAAGTGATTCTTAGAGACCCCAAACAGATCTGTCTTAAAGCCACCTGGCTTTGGGTCACCAAACCAGGCCAAGAATAGAAAGACATAAGTTACCAGAAGGCCCCACAGAATTCTCCCCAGTGTCAAATTGTCCTTTGTGTATAAATGTGAGTTAGTTAAAGCTGCATTACCTCTGAGAATGAGGAGCTATATAAATGCTAATTATGCCTGAGCAAACTTAATCTCCTATTTACCACTTAGGGAATTTCCTTTTCAACTCGTCTTTCTTCAAAGGAAGAAAAAATCTGTTGTTATTCTCACCAATGTTAATTATTATAAGAGTTAGGCATAACATGAACCATGAAGGAAGAAAAGATAATATCTGATGTTGGTGAGGGTGGAAGGGTAGGCTGCTTCTGCTGTTGTTGGTGGGAGTATAAATGGACACAGCTCGAATCCTGTCTTCAAATCCCTGGTTACAGGAATTCATCCTGTAAAACACTGTGAAGACATATGCACCAGAATGGCTATTTCAGCAATGATTGTCATTGATAAAGGAGAGGAAGCAAAACTCAAATATCCTTCAGTATGGAAATAATGGAACAAATGGTATATCAGGAACTGTTCTAAAGAATGAGAATCTGTACATACTAATCTAGAAACAGCTTTTTAAAATGGAATGTTTCCAAAGAATATTGCTAATAGGAAAAAAACATATGGGAGAAGAGCATGTATAATATGACACCAATTTGGTGTTTTAAAGAAGAAAAGGAAAATAAAACATTTTAGAATGTGTGAAAAAACAAAGTTGAATACATATGCTCTGATTTGTTAACAGTGATTATTTCTAGGGCATGAGATTGGAGGAACTTCCATTTCAGATATCATGTATATAGTAAAGAGTTGTGTGTCAACCAACTCTGCATTAGATTTTATACTTAGAAAGAGAACAATAAAGATTTGTTGGTTCCCTAGCATATTGAGGAGATGGAAGTTCAAGAAGGTCTCCCTTAGTCTTCCTACACTGTGTACTAAAGACTTCAAGACAATATGCTGTGAGAACTTGTGTTGATCAGTTAGATGTTTTATGGTCAAGGGAGTTTACTAAAAGAAAGTAGTAGCTTATTATGAGAACAAAATGTTTCCCCCATATCCAAGCAAAAACTATCAGCAAGTGACTCATAGTGGGGTAGGGAGGGGGAGCATGGGAGGAATAGATGCATTCTAGATAGGGAAGAGGGGTAGGAGGGAAAGGGAGGGGGCAGGGGATTAGCAAGGATGGTGGAATGTGATAGACATCATTATTCAAAGTACATGTATGAAGACACGAATTGGGTGTCAACCTACTTTATATACAAACAGGGATATGAAAAATTGTGGTATATATGTGTAATAAGAATTGTAATGCATTCTGTTGTCATTTTTAAAAAATCAATTAAAAAACTCTATCAGCAAGAAGTCCAAGCCAGAACAAGTATTTATACACAGAAGGACGCTAAGAAAATGTACGATGCTCTAAAAAGAAGCTACTGGTTTTTATAACAACATCTCTAATATTCTGAACTGATAATTCTTTTCAATATATATTTCACTGAATCATAGGACATGTTCTAGTATGTAGTTTCTCTTAATGTATTTGTTCCATCCTCCTCCCTAAAAAGAACAGTGAGTCAGGCAGTAGGGAAAATCCCAGTACAGTGAAGAAGAAATTATTAGGACTTCAGTTGAAGTTACCTTGGGGCACGATCAGAGCATCATGCCTAGTTAGGACCCTGGCATCTCCCAGGGATTCCTTTCCTTTCCCTCTCCCTTCTAATAAACTTGTGCCTACTACTCTGAGCAACGTATCTGAAGTCTTAAGGGTGCTATGACAAGAACTGGTAAGAAAGGACCACGGTGACTGCCTAAGCTCCATGACAGACCCTTACCTGATAACATTTGGTGTTTGTTGCCCAATTTCGCCTGATCTTGATAGAGGACAGACACATGTGAGTGGTGGGAACACAAGGTTAAGGGAATAATTCTATAAAATAGGCCCACTGTGCTGACCCCCACATTCTTTCTTTTCTAAGAAGCAACTTGCCTTCAGTCCTCCCTGGCATAAGAGGACAGGATATGTCATATTCCTCAACAAACTACTTGTTTTCTGCAGGAGAAGTGCAGGCCCCAAATAATGTTGATAAGAGGAACCCAAGTTACTCTGAAGGGGGAGACTTTCGTGACCCTTTTGACAGATCAGATCCTGGAACTCAGGGAGATAAAAACTGTAAGAATTTAGAACTGGTCAGCATGGACCAAAGGGACTTAGAATTGTGCGGCAGTGAGGACTTGAAAGTCCAGGGTCATCTTGTTGTCTGTCAAAAGTCAAGAGGTGGACCTGGGCAGAACACTCTGGAACCTAAAAAAAAAAAAAGGAGATATGAAAGTAACAGATATGAAAATGTATTCTGATAAGGGAAATTGCCGCAGTCTGGCTGGGCACAAAATCACGAGCCACTCAAGCAGGATTCATGTTCTCTAAATGTACAAATCTTTTAAAATGTGAAACTTAGGAGGGCACTTTACCAAGTTGGTGTTCTCCAAGCTAAAATTGTTTGTAATAATAGTCTCTCAGATTTATATAAAAATTCCAAATTTAGTAGGGAATCTATAACTGTCATTTGATGTTTTATAAGTGAATAACAATAACCTGTCATCAGTAAGTTACACATAAAAATTTTATGTTACTCTTGACAGTGGGATGGAAATTTAAGTGTATTTTTGGAAAGGTAATACAGAGAGCCTGATTTACTTAAAAGTTGGCAATGTGGAACATGGAGACATTTTGCCACTTTTTTTCACAAGAAGTTAAGAGCTCTCTTAGCCTTTGTTTGGTTCATATTTCAAATGTAGTAATATATTAACTGATGTTCACATTGACTCAGGAAAAAAATATATGAGAACTTTGCATAATGGTAGTTAAAATAAAACACCTTACCTAAGATTTGCCAAGAGGCCATCCTCACCCAGCAAGAGGCCCATGACTGTCTCAAATGAGAGTTTGGCCAAGTGAGAATTAACATTCCCTTTGGCCCAAGGACGGTTTTCAGTCTGTGGGAGCCAGACTTTAAGATGGGTTCCATGAATCTCACCCCATGGTCTTGGCTCTGCTGTGTGCTTCCCTCCCACATTAGGTAGGAAGCTGACCTGCATGACCAGTTGAGCACTAGGAAAATGATGACTGTGATGCTGTGGACATTATAGACATTAAAATTGAAACACATTACTTCTACTTCAAGATGAGGGAAACTGACCTGTTGGATGTTTAAACTATAACTGGAAAAAAGTCAAGGATGTAAAAGTACTAAGGATATTTTGGCCCTTGCCCTCTAAGGTCAGCCAGGACTCAGGGAACAACAGGATCCCTCTAAGGGTCCTGAAACTCTGGTGACTCACCTGTCTTCCCAATCAGGGTGATCATGTGAATCCTAAAGGACAGAAAGTGGATATCTGCAAAGAAGAGGTTATTGGAAAGGGAAATGACCCTGATGCTTCCAAGTGAAGCCATGTGTGTTCAGCAAGATCCTGACCCATCCTGGCAGATGACACAACTGGTAGAAGAAAGCTAAAGGAGACGAGAGGCTTTTCACAAGTTCCCAAGAGTGACCCCTGAGGAATCTCAGCTGACCTTAATGGTAGATAGGAACGAGATCGATTTTGACCAGTTTGATCTTAAACACCCAGCAGAAACGTATAACCAAAGAAGACATACCATTATGAGAATGGAACTTGAGATGTACATTTGCATCAGCACGAACTAAACAGGAGTCTGCCAACTGCAGCTATGGGCATCTGGACCAGCCTGATGCTAAATACTCTTATGTCCATGTCCTATCTGATAGAGAACAAAGACTTCAACTTTGCACCCTTTCAGCAGGAAGCAGCTAAACCAAATGCATACTTAAATATTCTAAAAGAATTCAGGGACCCAAGGCTTTGACCTGGAGGAATGGGAGACATGCTAGATAACCAGTCAGCCATGATCAGGTGAGCAGGGAAAGAAATATAGGGCAACTGAAAACCACAGGGAGCTTTCTTGGACAAACACCTTGAAGATGGGAGCCTGGTATGTCAAAACCTCCCCCAACCATAATTAACTACATCCCCTTAAGAAAAAACTTTGTTTCAAAATCATGTCACACTCTATCCTTATTACCAAAAGTCTGTCACAAGCACCCCAACCTTACCTGTGACCAGGACTTCCCATATATTCACAAAAAAGTTTGCTGACGGTTATTCAAAAGATAATAAACAGATTAAAGGGGCATAAAGTTGAGAAAAGAACACTGGGACCCAGAAATCTTTCAAAACCCCTGACTTGGCCATTCCTTCTCCTCTCTCCCTTGAAAAGGTCCCCTTTTTACATTTTTTTTCCTGTCACTTCTAAAGAACTCACACCTGCTACTCTGAGTGACATGTTTAACATCTTCCTGGTCTGATTTCCAAGAATGGGTGAGAAAGGCTGTCTCAGCTCTGGGATGGACCCTTGCCCTGTAACAACATGTCTTCATTCATTTCTTTTTTCAACAACAACAACAACAACAACAACAACAAAGAACTTTATTTTGGCTTGTGGTACTGGTCCAAAGTTGAGAGTTTATATCTGGTGATGATTTTCTTGCTGGTAGACTCATTGTGGTGCCAGGCATTTCATGGAGAGAGACAGGAGGCCTGGGGAGACCTAGCCAAACTGGCTGTTATAGTAGATTCACTCTCCAGGTAACCCATTAACTGTTAATCCATTAATCCACTAATCAGATTAAATGGAGCCCTAATCATCTGGTCCCACTACTTAATATCTCGTAATGGGGATTATATTTCCACATGAGTTTCACAGAGGACCAACCACAGCATCACACATCATTTTCCTAGTGTTCAACTGGTCATGCAGGTCAGCCCTACTTAATATGGAAGCAGGGCACACAGGGGAGCCAAGACCATGGTGTGAGATTCATGGAACCCATCTTAAAGTCTGGCTGCCGCAGACTGAAAACCATCCTTGGGCCAAATGGAATGTTAATTTTCACTTGACCAAAATCTCATTTGAGATAATCATGGGCTTATTTCTAGGGGATCAGAAAAGAATCAGTTGGAAGAAAGCAAAGGCAAATAAATTATGATATCTATACTCAAGATATTTACTGTCTAGGAGAGAAAGCAGCTAATGAGGGCAGGGAAAGAAACTTGTGAGTCAGTATTTTATTTCTTGGGTAAACAGCAAATCATCATCATAATCATACTATTAACCAACACATATTGAGGGTTAGCTGTATACTAGGGAATTTACTGAACTTCTTACAGGTAGTAGCTTCCTCAATCCAAGCAACTCTGCCTAGTGAGTACTATTATCATCCTGCATTTCAGATTATCATCCTGCAATTGATATATAGACGAATTAAGTAGCAACAGTCCCAAGATCAATCCAAGAGTTCAATCATGGTTTGAAATTCTGTTTGGACAGGTCAGCTCCAATTTATATTTTTAACTGCTGCATGTATCAGTCTGGGTTTGATCAGGAAAGCAGAACCACCCAGAGTATTATGGAATGAGGAATTTATCATTTATCGTAACAATGAGAACTTACAGAGCATTGGGAAGAATTAGAGAACTAAAGATCCACAAATAAATGTTGACGGACCAAAGAAAGGTCAGGTATTAATCTGCTGGGGCTGCCATACATAAAAAAGTACCATGGAGTAGGTCGTTTGAGCCACAGAAGTTCATTTCTCACAATTCTGGTGGATACAAGTCCAGGATCAAGGTGGCAGCAGGACTGGTTTCTCCTAAGCCCTCTTCCTGGGGCTTGTAAAGAGCTATTTTCCTCTGATGTTTTCACATTGTTTGCCCTCTGGGCTTGTCCATGTTCTAATCTCTTCTTCATATAAGGACCCCTTGTCACAGGGCCCACACATATAGTCTCATTTTAGCCTTATCACCTCTTTAGGGGTCCTAACTTCAAATACAACTGTTTCTGAGGTCCTGGGGATTAGAGTTTCAACCTGTGAAAGTTGAATGCATTCAGCCTTAAACACGTTGCTCTTCAGCCCCGGGGTGGGCAAATGAGTCCAAGTTTTCAGGGAAACCTAGAAGCTACTAGACACATCTGGCAGCTTCAGGGGGACTGCAGAGGGTGTGAATGTAGCAGTCCATGGATGTTGGTGGCTCTCTGTGACAAGCGCTTTGCCAAGTTCACATTGGTAATGGGCCTGGATTCTGCACCGCTCATCAGGACTGGCCATGGGAAAGGAAAACTGGAAGTGCAGAGGGAAGGGAAAAGACCTTGTCCTCGGTGTCTCCTCCCAATGCCTCCTGCTAACATTGAACTTCAGATTGTAAAGGCTGCTGCTTCAGGTCCATGTCCCAAATCTTACACAATTTCACTTTTGGCAACTCTAATTCAGACTATAAAAGAAAAGGAATTTGGGGAAATACGGTCCCAAGTGTAACCAAGTTTCCAAAAGAAAATGCAACACACTGTGCAGTCCTGCATCTCTGGTATTAAGCTGTCTCTGGAGAAGAAAGAATCTCTAAAATCTCTTATTTTGAAGTACTCTGGGTTTCCATGGTCAGCCCATTAAAAAAATCTTGCAGCCCATTAGAATCACAAATAAGCCCTTTGAAACCAGATCTAAAATGAATTATCAATTCATGATTACATACACCAAGGGGAAATAACTTGCATAAAATGTTTATTGTATGTCAGGCACGATGATGCTAGGATCTTTTTATGTATTGTGTCATTTAATATAATAGCTTCCTAAGTAGTGTTATTGACACACCTGATTTGAAAATGAGAGAACATTGACCCAGAGGGATAAAGCATTTTTCTCACAATCATATAGTTAGTAATAATAAAAGTAATGACTGACTTTTACTGAATGTTTGCTAAGTGCCTGACACTGTGATTTAGCAGCATATTATCAATTCTTATTACCACAATGGTTGAGTCAGAGGCTATTATTATTCTTGCTTTTCCATGGAGGAAATTGAAGTACAGAATATTTCAATGTATGAAATGTCATCCAAGGTCATTCAGCAGCTCACCAGTGATGCCACATGTGGCAGGGACAATTGTGCTTATTAAACATTCTATCTGGTCTCTCATCTTCCAGGGTCCTCAGTTGTGGCCATGTGACTACTTAGGGACAACGGACTTTAAGCAGAAAGTAATGTGTATTACTGAGCTGAAATGTAGAAGAGTGTGTGTGAAGTTTCTACTTTCCCTCTTCTCTTCCTGGAGCCCCTGGAGTAATACCATATGATGGAGTGACTCTCAGCCTGGGTCCCTGAATGACTGTGTGGTGCACAGCCATCACCCTGCTGACTGCGGATGCAGAACATAAGGAGGAAGTAGACTTCTTTTATGTTGAAACAAAGGGTTTTAATTTTTTTCCTGTAGCACATCCCTTGCTAGTGTGTCTCCTGGAACCTATGACTTTTTTTTTTTTAACTACCAAGCTATGCTATCTTCGCCAACTGATAGGGTGGAATGACAACTAATGTGTGAAGCAATATATGTGATTGTTTTCCAAAAATAAGAAAGCACAACAAGATAGCAAGATGTCATGAAAGATTCCCTCTAACCATAAATCCTGGACTCACTGAGGTCAATTATGGCAATCAGTGATGATCCTCCTTGGAATAATCTCAAGGAATAATGGTAAAATTTTGCCTGATTAGTGTGGCCGTGTTTCCTAGAAGTGGAGAAAGGAAAGGAGAACAAATAGAGATCTAGAACAGGGGTCAGTCAGCTATGGACTGCCACCTGTGTTTATAGGCAAAGTTTATTGGGGTATAGTAATCCCTTCACTCCTTCGCTCATCCAATTATATTTTGTTTATGGCTACTTTTTGCTTGCAACAACAGAGTTGAATATTCGTGACAGAGACCACATGACCCACAAGGCCCAAAATATTTGCTCTCTGGCAGTTTACAGAAAAAATTTTGCTGACCTCTGACTTAGAGGTACTGAAATATGAGCAAGAGGCATAAGGCTTTTCAGGAACCCTGAAAGACCTTCCTTCCAGAGCTTCCCAAGGGGCCTGCTTATGTCCTGAAAATTCCCTTCTTAGTCACACTTTCAGGTTAAATTAAGGCCTTAAAGGGGCCCATAAAAATGCAAATGAATTATCTGCTAACTCATTACCCCAATTAACTCCAGGATACTAATTCCTTTCCTGGGTCCTGTCTGTCTTTATTAGTCTCCTGGGAGAGCAATGACTGCAGAGGGGGGTGGAGGGAGCAGAGGAAAGAGTTTGGATAGTCTAAGAGCAAGGTTGGAAGGTTTCTGTTAAACCACTGTTCAGCCTGACAAATGGAGAATCAGCATGATTTGCTTGAGAATTTAGACGGAGGGGAACTCAAGAACCACTCCTCTGTAGGTGGATGCAACCAAATTTCTGTGAATCTGTACCAAGATTAGGGTGAAGGGTGGGTAGCATCTCTTTGATTTGGGAAACACAAAGGCACATACTCTTGTGAATGACATAACACCTACTCTGTGGGTAAGTGTCCTCTTTCTAGAATCTCTGGCCCTGTTTTCTGATTGATTAAATTTTATGCATGTCAGGACTTAGTTTAAGCTCATCTCCTCCAGGAAGCTGTCCATCACTGACCAAGAGTGAGTGAGTTATTCCCTTAGTGTCTAGCATTATTCCTATTATCAGTACTTCCGGAAATTGGGGCTCATAAATAAAAATTCTAGGTCCCATGCTTTTTAGAGAACTTCCTTCCCTTGTGGACAGCATTTTTCCCATGGGGTGAAGAGTCCTGCCCTTCTTCTAGATCATTCTCTGAATAATTAAAATCCTACAATTTCCAGCTCATATGACCTTAGGCTGCTTCCAGGTACCTGCAGAGGCAAGTTCTATAGTCCCCATAAGTGCTAGGGATGGGCCTACCTCTCACAGTGCTTTCCTTATGGTATTACTTTGATTCTTGTACCATTAGACTGTGAATAAATTGGGGGCGGGCATTCCTCCCAATTCCTAGCTGAGTAATTGTCTGGTGCCTTGTTATTTGCTGCATTGCAGAGCAGCACCTTGAAACAGGGCTGCATGACAGCCCTCATGACTTCCCATCTGAAGAAATCCTTTTGTAGAGGCTGAAAATTCACCCAGGTTCTCTCCTCTGTGGATCATCTGCAAAATTCTGTTGCCTGAAGGCTGCCGGGCTAGAAAGGAGCAAGGAGTGCTTCCTGGCAGACTTTAATTCTACTCCATGACCTATTTCTAAATGATGAAGCATCTTTTAAAGAGATGATGAAATGAATGAACTTGCAAAACTGTAATGAGACTGTGCAGCCTAAGAAGCTTTGAACTGGGAATGCTTGGTGGTGGGCTAGACGGAGAGAGAGGGATGAGCTGTGAATGTGTACCAAGATTTGCCCTGGCCAGCACAGAGTTTCCATTCCATCAGAGTAGAATCTGTGACTTGAGGTGTCCTCTAACTTGGATCTAGAATGTCCTTCAAAGGCTCATGTGTTAAGGTTTTGGTTGTCAATGCAGCAATGTTCAGAGATGAGGATTTGGAGAAGTGATAGAATCATGAAAGCTCTGACCTTACTAATGGATAGGTTGATAGATTCAGAATTCAGAGACATTCTTGGAAGGTGATAGAAACTATAGGCAGTTTGACCTAATTGGAGGAAGTGGGTCACTGTGTGTGGGTGACTTGAACAGGTGTATCTTGTCCCTGGCCCCTTCCTCACTTTCTGTTTCTCTCTCTCTCTGTGTCTGCTTTCCTGCTGCCATGAGCCAAGTAACTTTCCTCATGCCCTTCTGCCATAATGCTCTTTCTCACCTCAGGCCCAAAACAATGCAGGAGCCCGAACATGGACTGAAACTCCTGAAACTATGAGCCAAAGTGAATCTTTTCTAAGTTGTTTTTCTGGGGTATTCTGATCCAGAAATAAAAAGATGACTAACACAACCTGTTTATTCAGGGCTTTGACTGTTCAGTTTTCTTCAATACTTATTTTTAAAAATTGATTTATCGAATTCCAGATTGTGAAATATTCAAGACTATTGTAACTGACCTCAAATTAAACATGGTGGAAATATTTTCACCAAGAAAATCAACAGAAACTACCAATCAGGATTTCCATCAACCCCTCCCTGAAATCCACCTGGTTCACCAGCACACCCCACTCAAGCAAGGGGCACTTGCCGCAGTCTGGCTGGGCACAAAATCACGAGCCACTCAAGCAGGAACAAACTTTATTTCTGAAACTCCCGCCAATGCCACAAACGCTCCCGGAAATATGTCGAACCACCCACGTGGTGTTCTCCCGGGCCACACTACACCAACAGGCAAATCCCTCCTACCGCATTTCCCCAACCAATGGGAACTCTCCGGGACTGGGAGTCCTGCTAGAGCTCCAAAGTAGCAGGCAGAGGCGGACAGCAGGGGTCTAATATCCAATTGAATGCAGATCTTAACATAATCATATCATCTCAATGGCTTGCTGGCATCACCTTTCAACCAAAAATGCCATGCATCATTCCTACTTGGCTATGGCTCTCAGCAGGCACTTATTTCTCCCAGTTCTCACCAAGAATATTATCAATACTTTTTAAGTTTTTTAAATATGTTAAAAATTATATTTTATGGTTGTTTTCAGTTGACATTTCTTCATTCACTGGTGTCTTGTTTTCTATTTGTATTTCTTATTTTGTGAATTAATAATTCATCTTCTTTGCTCATCCTGCACAAACATGCAGGAGTTAGAACCAACACAGACCATTTCTGTTCTTTAAATATTTATTTCTAAAGTCATAAAGTGTATATGTTTCTTTAACAAATTCAAAAGAATAGAATATGTGGGAAATTAAAGAACAGTCTCTATCTTCCAACTCAACATCTCCTCTTTGACAGAAGTAACTTTGCAGTTTAGCCTTATAGAAATTTTCTGCAGCTATGCAAACACGTAAAAACCAATATGCATTTTTCAGATAAATGGAATGAAATTACACATATTTTTACATTTTTTTGTCTTATATTTTTTCCCTCTAAAAATATATCATAGACTTTTTTTTCTGAGTTAGATCTACACCATTCATTTGGATGACTGCAGAAATTCTATAATATTGTCTTCTTAATGGCTATTTAGGTCATTTCCAGTTGTTTTTCTTTTCTTTGTTGTTTCTAGAAATAAGGCTGCAATAAGCATTCTGTGTATGTAAGTGTGTGCATGTGCAAGTTTCTGCACAAGTAGGCTTGTTTCCTTAGGATGCATTCCCAGAAACAAAATTACTGAGTCATTAAATACTATATAGATAGGACTAACTTATCCCGGACAAAATTTTAGATATGCCCCCACTTCCCAAAAGGAGGCAATATCTATTTTTCCAAATTCTTTCCAACAATGAATATTGCCAGTAGTTTAAAGTTAGGAAAGTTTGTTAGAAGTTGCATTTTATTGTTATTTTTACTTGGCATTTTTTTCTTCACTAGTGATTCCAAGTGTCTTGTTTTCCACTTGTATTTCTTCTTTTGTGAAGTAGTAATTCATCTTCTTTGCTCATTCACTGTATCAGTTATTTTTATAAAATATAGTTTGGCAATTAGTTTATAATATGTACTGCAAACATTACCTACAAGCCTATTTGTCTTTTTGACTTTGTATTAGGTTTATATGGAAGTTCTATTAACATTAGACTAGCCAGGGGATAATTTTGTTATATGTAAATTCTGTCAATACCTAAAGCATAAAAGCATCATTTAATATTTTTCTAATACTTTTTGCTTTCCCTTTACATTTAGGTTTGTTTTTATCTACCTAGAATCTATTTTTGCATGTGATGTAAGATAAGGAAGGAATTTACATATGTAGAACTATCATTCTTGCCTTGAAATATTGTTCACTGTAATATAATTAAGAAACAACCTAGGGCAGGGGTTGTGGCTCAGTGGTAGAGCACTTGCCTAGCATATGTGAGGCACTGGGTTCAACTCTCAGCACCACATACAAATAAATAAAAAATAAAGTTATTTGAAAGAAAAAAGAAAGAAAGAAACAACTTAAATGTTCATTACTAGGGGATTAATTGAGTATATTGTGGTTAATCTATACCTTAGATAAAATACAGATCATAAAGAGAAATAGGTCGATGTTTACTGACATGGGAGGATATGGCTGTATATGGAATATACAGAATAAGCACCACCAGGGTTTACCTCCAGGCCATGCAAGCTGTCCTGCCATCTCCATGGAGCATGATGGGATTGGTATTGCTAGAGCCGAGCAAGGCAGTAGCTCTATTCACTGAGCTGCCCCCTTCATTGACATGGCTGACACACACCTTACTCATCTGTCAGTTCCCTGCATCTCCTTTCTTCTTTTGGAATATTCTTGGGTTTCTTTTCCTTGGTAGGCCCCCACATGGGTTTTCAAGAAAGCTCCAGGAGAGCTGTCTTCATATCTAGTAGAACCATACAGGAATGCCAACCTCCCAGCTAAACCCGAACAGTGTGGATCCCTCTACCATAGCCTTTCCTCACTATGTCTTTGTGGGATCCCACCTTCATTTCTAGCTTTCTGACCGCTCCTGGCATAATTAGGCATATTCTGTATCTACTGCTCCCACCCCAGACTCTATGTATCCCATGTCAAATTCTCCAACAGCACTCTTATGCTTCTAGTAGGAGCAATTTTGGGTGGACCTATGAGTTTCTGTAGCTTACCAACTATCCATCTGGGAACTAATACCCTGGCATATAGGAGGGAACAACCTAGGGAGGGGCATTGGCAGTCAGTAGGGGATGAAAGACAGCGTTGTAAGAGAAAAATTTTTCATTGCTTTCCTATGGTGGGAATACAGAGCAAGTAAACATCACTCTCTTTGCATGGTTTCCTCGTAGACTAGGTGTAGTTCCCTATCCTTTGACTGAGGGCTTGTCCATGCAGTTGCTTTGATCAATCATATATTAGTGGATACAAATCGACTAGAGACTTGGAATCATCTAGTGTGACTGGATTAGGGTTCTGCCTTTGCCCTGAAAAGAACTTGCCCTGGGTAGCCTTTTAGTCCTACAAGAATGAGTCAGGAGAAGTAGAGTGAATTGGAGCCTTAACTCGAAGTCAAGCCTGACTGAGCTCATCCCCAATCTGTAAACCACAGTTAATCCAAGACATATACACAAATAAGAAAAAAAAATGTGTGTTGTCAATCACTGAGCTTTGAGATGTTCTCGTACACAGAGACAGCATTGTGAAAATAATAATTGCGTGCTCCCCCTTATTCTGTAAAAACACAATCCCAGTTTTACTAGGGCAACAGTGAACTCAAAAGAATATATTTCTAAGCTTCATTTATTTTTTGAAGCTTTTTTTCATTGCTAGATAAGTCTGTGTCACCAAGATCTGGCCAACAAGATAAAACATTGAATCGAAATTCTTGGGTTCTGATGAAAACGAAAAGACTCAGCTGAGCATTGCACACAACCCTTTTGCCCCTTTGCTCCTTTTTCTTCCTGTTTCCAGCTTCAGTGGCCATCTCTGCATCATGAGGTATCTGAGGGATGGAAGTTCTAGGATAGAGCAGGAGAAAGAGGAGAGCCTTGGTCCCTGAGGGCTGTGATGCTCCCCCCAGCATGCTGCATTGCCCTCCTCCAGACTGCTGAGAGTTGAGAGGAAAGGAATGGTCTGTCTTGTTTAAATCACTCATAAACCCAACTGATAATGCAATATAATGTTGACTGAAGATGAAGAATATGATTCTCTACTTATGTTCTTACTGTAAATATAATACAATGCAATATATATATACAAGGACAGGACTAGAAGTTACTAGTTTCCAGTGAGATTGTGATGGGAAACTGTCTGTGGAGTGATGGATGAATATCTTGCTGTGAGGCAGCTAGACTGCAGGGCTAGCTTTGGCCTCTGGTTCTAGCTGTGTGTAAATATTAGTGGTGTAATTTTGGGAATACCATTTACCTTCTCTGAGTCTGAGTTTTCTCATCTGCAAAATGGAAATGCTATAGTAAAACCATCCTGAAAAGCTAATTGTGATTGTAAATCAGCTATGGTTAGAATGACTATAAAATTTATGGTCCTTTCTGGGACATTTTTGAGAGTAGTAAGGATGCTACTGGGACTTTTCTAGCTATACTAGGTATAATGCAACTGGGGTTTGAGACTGATCTCCTTTACTCAGTGGAAAGATTTATGCTAAATGCACATTCTCTGTGCTAATCACTTTATGCACTAGCTAGGCATAATCAGCCTTGTTCTTACACGTCTAATAAATGAAAACTGTTTTTCTTTTGTTTCTATAAGGTAGGTGGAAGAATAACTAAAAGTGTATATATTCATCAATTTTGAAGTAGTGCAATCTGACATTTTACACACTTACATTTTGGGGCCATTTATTCCAGATTATAGGGTTTTACTGTAATAGCACCTACACGAGACTATCTCCGAGGATTGTCACAAGAATCATGAGCACTTGTAATGGGACAATGCTTTGAAAATTGTAAAAAAACTTCTGAAAATACTAGCAGATTTTATTGAAAAGAGAATGTGACTGACAGCTGTTGGAGTAACAGTAATCACTCTGGACTATAAAGTCAGCAACAAAGAGATAATAAAGGGAAATGTGAGTTATATGCAAACACAGTGCTAATAACATATCCTCAGCAGACCTTATCTCCTGAGTATAGTCTCTGGTAAAATTGAGATGAAGACATCTTTATATAATCACAATTAAGGAAATGGAAATGGAAGCAAAAACTAGTGTGTGTACAGTATTACCCAAGTTGGATTCCTTTACCAGCTAAGCACATTATGATATAACCATTGTTGCTAACTCCAATGTGTTATTAAATACAAAGAATTATTGTGATGATTGTTACTGTTGCAATTACATATTAAATTGAATTTTAAAAGTACTTTGAAAACATTACATAACTTTCAGGTAGAAGTGGCCTCCAGGGTGGGGTCAGTTGGGCTGCTATATCCGGCTCTTATATGTATATGTGAAATCCTGACTAAGACATGCTGTTAACTTGCATATTTTCCTGCCTGAAATCAGGCCATGAGTTCCTCATCTCATTCAGTGATTGATTCATGCGCATGTCTTCATTCATTCATGAGCAACTGTTGGGTGCCCACTATCTTTCAGGTGCTTAATACAACAGTGAACAAGCCGCAGAAGATGTTGTCAGTTTCCTGCACTTATCCACTGTTACTTCATCCGGCTCCTTAGGGTTCCCTGCCAATATCTGCATCTTGTCACCTGAAGATATTCTCTGAGTAGTGGAAGATCACTTACCATCAGGGCAAGCAGCCCTTAGGCTGATGTACAAATACCCCTACTTCCTTCCCCTCAGATGAGATAATTCTGAGGTATATGTTTTATTTAACTCCCGAGTTACCCCTTCAGATTAAAATGCAGTTACTCAGAGAGGCAATGGCTTGATAAAACCACCTCAATTCACTTCTTTGCCCTGTTGGGGCTGTATGGACTTGCTTCCTTAAATTCTTACATTTGATTTTGGTTCTAGAGTTCACTTCTGTGGAGATGCTTGAAAGCATACCCTTACATTGTAGCAAAAAGGATTTCAAACTCAATTGTTGATAGGGTCCAGGAAGATATGATAAATGAGAGAAAAAGAATTGCATTTCTACCTGGAGTTTTACCAAAGATCAACAAATAGTATTCATGGAGCTCTGCCTAAAGACTTTTGCTTACTTCCCAGGAGGCCTGAGAAAGAATGACTGACTACATAAATTCTGCTGAGGGCCATTGCCAAGTAGGAATGACGCATTGAAATTTCCTTGCCAGCGTACCCCATGTTAAATGGACTTGCCTTGGAATTTCGCTGTTGACATTGCATGTGTGTTTGAGAAAGGTGACCCTGCTCACGGACGAGGGTGGATCCAGGATTAGGGTGTATCCTGCAGTTTGAGGAAGTATCCCACTCCTTGGGTTTAGGGCGTTCCAAGGCGTTCCCAGTTTAAGACAATCTTGGGTTTAGGGAAGTTCCAGGTTTAAGGTGTACCCTGTGGGGGAATAGGGCATTTCCTGCTGCCTCAGGCACGCCCGATCCTTGAGTTCCCGTTGTGTTCTCGTGAGATTCAAAAAGTATTGGAAAAGAAAGCCTCGTGGAGTAGGTGAATTAGGCGGCGGCAGAACTGGGATTTCCCCAGAACATGTGTGTAGAGGCCGGTGTGAGTTCGGGAATAAAGAATTGCTGTTTGAATCTACAAAGCTGTGAGTGGCTCGTGATTCTGTGCCTAGCCAAGACTGCGGCAAAATTCAATAACCCTCCACTCATTCATTTGCCACATAGCGATCTATCAGTTAACCACCCATGCATTCACCAACCATTGAATTACCAAACATCCTTCCGTCCCCAACCTGCCCACAATCTATTCACTCATCAACCATCCAATCACCACCCATCCACATGTTCCCTCACTGCTCACCTTCTCACCAATTATCATTTTAGAATTTTAGAATTTTTCTGAATACCTCAGGCTATTTCACATCAAGATGCTACTCTAAGTATTTCCTTTTAGTAAATCTTTCACTTTCTTTAATATGAAGATAACTTGTATTTGTCCTTCACACCACTCTTGAAAGTTAACATCAATGGTGGATGCTGTGGTTTGCCACAGATAGCCCGATTCCACTATTGGGAGTGTTGGTTGCTGATGCTCATACACATCTATTCCTTGGGGGCTTGACTGGCTGATGTGGAGGAACAAAGTCCTTTAGGTTCTCTCCTGAGTTCCCTCACAGTTCTAAAGCCTCCTGGGATTGGCTGAGGTCTTAGTTATACTACAATGCAGTCTGTATTTTCCCCTGTCTGACTCTGCTTCCCTCACTCCCTTTCACAGCACTCCCTAATCAACCTCCTGCACTCAAAGCTCAGAGGCTGGAGGTTTGTTTCTAAGGTAACCTGACCCATGACAGTATCTTTGTAACATCTTCTTCATTTTTCCCAAAGACAGAATGAAAGACAGACTCAATCACTTTTAGCTTCTCTTTTATGCCCTGACAACTCTTACTTAGTTCATAGGGTATCTGTAGGTTAGGAAGACAGAGCCACTATTAATGTTAGTGGAATATGAGATTTAATATATCAGACTTTCTTTTTTTTACATGAAAATGGAAGATGTTAGGGAAGGGAAGCAGGGAGTGAGAGCTTCAGAGAAATAGTCACACTTCATGTTTACCAGCAGTATAGGCATTGGCCTGCAGGAAAATCTGATGTTATACGTGTCTGGCTGCTGATGTGGGACTCCAAAGGAGATAATCATGGAAAGAGGTGCAGACATGGCTGCCTCTATAAAAGCTGTCCCCATGGAGTCTGTCACTTTGGCAGGCTGCAATCAAATGCATTTTGGTGAACTTGAGCCCACAGGTGGTCAAAAGGGCTGGGAATCAGGAAGATAACCTAGATGTGGATGAGGGAAGAAGAAGGACTTGCTGGACCCATCTGGACATATTTCCATCTGCTTGTCTTTACTTATGATCAGTATAACCTTCTAAAGTAATGACCTCTGGTTTCCCAACTCTCACATGGAGTTTCTGTCTTTGTCAATTCTAACCTAAAGACATAAAGGAGGGTGGTTCCGGAAAATATGATTTCCAGCCATAAACAGGAGCAGGGGTACGAAACTGCCAACAGGTACTGTAAGCACTTTTGACCCTAGAGCATTTAACAGATTGCCTCAGTGTTAGACTTTTCTGCAGTGTGCCTCTTTCTGGATTAGGAGTAGATCCATTACAGCCTATGGGTCCAATGCTGCCCACTGCTTGTTTTTGTAAATAAAGTTTTATTAGAACCCAGTCATTCCCATTCATTTACATAACATCTATGGCTGCTTTCTTCCTATCATGGTAGAGTTGAGTAGTGGTGACAGAGATAGCATGACCCCCAAGCCTAAAATATTTACAGAATCTTCTACTCTAGACTGTGAGATCTGTGAAGCTTGGAGCTATCTTACTTCTTTTTGGGTCCCCAATGCATTGCTTCACACACTGCATTGTAGAGTCTAATAAATGTTTTTGAAATAACTGAATGAATTTGGGAACTAAAACCCCATGCAATTATTAACACAGAAATCTATAAGCATAGTTATTGGAAAACTAAGAACTTTCTTCTTTTGGAGAAAAATATATGATTATATTATCAAGTGGTGCAGGAGATATCAGGAAATTGTGGGTAGATTTGATGAAGGCACTAAGTTCCCAAAAGAGTAAGGAAAGAAGAATGGAAAATGGAAAATAACCTTAGGTTGTAGACCTGGCTCAGTAATTTTCTAGCAATGTCATCTAAAACAAGATATAGCTATCGGACAAGTATAAGAACATCAGCTTGGCCAAATTCAAAAGATTTTTGTGATGAGCTACTGATTGATGATGTGAAATATTCTGTAAATTGCAAAGCACCATCCAGAAACATGGGACAATTTTGCAGTCAGAAATCTTTTTCAGAATTAGTATGGAGCAACAGTTTGGCCAAACCCAAGTTCTATTTGTGCTTTCCTAAGGGGTCTTTAAGCTCGGGTTGAATCAACTAGGACCTAGGACTGCACCCCTGCTGTGAGTTGTGATGCCTCACATGTCAGAACATAGGGTGGGGGTATTGGTGGAAAACAGTCTTTTCCTTCTAAAAATTGTTCATGTCTTCAATTTCTCCCTGGCAGTGGAGTTCAGCTTTTTATAGAACAGCATCTAATTTGTCAGCAACCTTTAGGTAGCTTATTGATTCAACATTTCTTTAGAGATGCTAAGAAATATGTGGTCTGCTGACAGCAACAGGGAGCTGTGCCTTGAAAGAGGAATCTGATGGCTTGTTCCCAGCTGTCCTGGCTCGGGGCCTTTGCAATCACTGTTTTTCAGAAAATTGTTTTAAATAGAGTTTATGCTCCATTTTCAGCATCCTTTATTTTTTCTTCCTTTTTGCCCAGCAATCAAGATTGCAGTGTCTTTGCCTGGTATCTAACACACTACTGCTGAATGGAGTCACCTCATGGTGACATAACCTAAGTGTGAGAGAAATTTGCTTTGGCAAAATGCTAAGGTTCATTGTGTTAAAGCAGTCGGGTTCCAGAAATTTGCAAAGACCTATTTATCTATTGTTTCAGAGCACTGAGACTAAATAGAATTTGTGGAGCTCATCTATGAAAAGTCTCTTAAAAGGCAGGGGTAGGGATCTTGAAGAATAAAAGGAAAGAACTCACCTTAGAATTAACTCCTTTTAGGTAGGAGGGCTTTCAAGCACTGATTATGCTTTTTTTCCAATCTTCTTCATAATTCCTGACTTCCAAGGGAGAGCAAGCTACTAATCTGATTGAAGTATGTTTTATTTGCAGATGGGCTACTGTGCCTTGGAATTGGACATGAACTGGAAGATTTTCTTTTGTTTCCTGGTATCCATCAAAAAAAGATTTAAAAGAAATTCCATTTTGGCTTATCTTGCATGAACCTGCTCTCTTATTTTGCAAGCCCCTTAAAGAGAAGGGGATGAAGGCAGAATTGCTCCTCTGTCAAAATTTTTCTGACAACGACAACGTATAGACAGTGTTAGGTGAGGTCAAGGTGTTCATTGTCCCTTTTCTCCAATTTCCTCTTTCTTGTGTCATTCCAAATAATGAGATCTGGGGTGAATTAGAATGCTAGGATGTCCATCCTGTCCCAATTTGCCTAGGTCTTCTCATGCTTTCACACTGAAAGACTAGTATCTGCCAAGCCCTCTTAATCCCAGGCAAACAGGCCCAGTCCCTCACCCTAGACCCTATTTCTGCCTCCAGACTAAGCCATAGATTCCAATTTAACTTTTGAAAAGTTAAAATAAAAGCTTTTATTTTTGTTATACTTAATTGACTTAATAGTTTGTTCAAAGTAAAAATAGCAATGATGCTATTAAATCCAACTTAACTTTTAATGGGGAGCCTTAGATTTGAGATTATGGAGGCTGCTTCAGCTACTAATTAGTTGCTACTTGAAAAATTTTTGAATTCCAATGTGACTTCTCTTTCTTGAAACTGCTTCGTCATTCTACAGCTGCTTGGAAGGATGACATGGAACCAGGGTTCATCCCTTGTCAAAATGGCTCTGAAAGTGACTCATACCATCCAAAATGACTGTGTGCTTCAAAGACCCTGGGATAAGGAGTTGGGGAGCAGGGAGAGCAAAGGACATGGTGGGGACAAAGATGAGAAGAAGGGAAACTAAAGACTTTGAAGAAAATGGATCAGTCTTCCAAAAGAAGAAGCCCAAAAGGGTTTCCTTTCTTTTTTTTTCAACATTGTTAATTGGTACATTATAGTTGTACATAATGATGGGATTCGTTATTACATATTTGTATATGTGCAAGATATAACTATATAATTTGGCCAATATCAATTCCAGCATTTCCCCCTTCCTTCCCTACCTCTGCCTCCTGGTGTCTTCCCTCTACTGACATCCTTTTGATTCTCATGAGATCCCCATGTAGTCCCATGTCTCTGGCAGGCTATTAAAGCCCCATCACTCCAAATTCGAGATGATTTGCTCATCTTCTGGCCAGAGGGGTTACTTTTCATATCCTTTAAGGGATATCAATTGTTGTTTCACAGATGAATTCTGGAGAATTGCCCAATTGTGGTCTCTTCCTGGGTATTGAATGGACTACTTTTTTTTTATTATTCTGAATTTGGTTATGAAAATCCAAAAAATTTAGTTCTTTTGAAAATTGGGCAACTCTGTGAAATACTTACTGAACCCTATTCTTTGAGTAATAGTGACCGTCTAGAGTTAAATAAGGACTGTGTCCTTTAAAGTCTGCAGCACTGTAGCAGACAGGCCACTTCTCACTCCAGCAGCCACTCTCTGGTTACATTATCTCCAGGAGCCTAGGGGTATTTGACTTTGCCAAGCTTGAGTGAGGGTCTGTCTTCATTGCATCCTTTGTTCTGGTAGCTATCTCCTTTGACTTTTTCTGCCCTTCTCCACCTTTCCTCCCACATCATCTCACTGTGTGCTATTACAGCTTCATGTAAAATTATGTGTGATCTATAATGTTGATAGGTCAAACATTTATGTACAACGTCCATTTCAGCACCATCCTCAAAACCAGCAGAATCCAAAGGCATTCAGGGTATAAAATTTGGGGTATAAAATCAATACTATTCTCTAAATTAGCAGCTTCCCCTGATCAGCAGTATCAGCATCATTTGAAAACTGATGAAGGAAGCAAGTGCTCAGGCTCCAGCTAGACCTACTGAGTCAGAAGATCTGGGGGTGGAATCCAACATTTTTTTTTAATAACCTTCCAGATGATTCTGAGGCACAAAAGTCCAAGTACCACTGGTCAAATTTTCAGGTGGCACCCATTTACTGAAAATGTGCTTGTGTAAAGGAACGAATGTCCTTTTTTTTTTTTTTTTTTTTTTTTTTTTTTTTTTTTTTGGCTCTTGTTTGAAGATGATGTAAAATACCTTCCTGTTTTTTCTCTGGTTGTATACTGCAGAGGTGAGAGAAGTGTCTGTTTGCGGTCCCGAAATCACTGCTTTGTGAGAGAGGTCTGAGGGCTTTTTAGTTGGAGACTTGTTCACTTTCTGTGTGGTGGGATGTTTATTGTGGTTTAGAGCATTTCTTTTCCTGTCACTGACAAAAAGAGGGGAGGGTGTAAATATCCTCCCCATGGTCTGTTAGTTCTTGATGAGATACTATTTGAACTGCTCCTTTCTTTGTACCATGGACATAGATCTTGTCAGTCCAAGCAGACAATAAGTTCCTTGCAGCCAGGAGCCTAAAGTTCAGCAAAGCCCAGCTGAATGATCTGAATGAAACAGCTTCATTCACCTCCTTAGCCAAAGATTATGGAAAGGACTGAAAAACTCATTTCTCAGTTTCGCCAAGGATGCCCTTGTGAGTAAGAACTGCCAAGGTAGCTCCAAATCATGCTACCTGTGTTGCTGGTATCTTTTATCAAATGTCCCTGAGAATCATCCATATTAAACTGAGCAGCCAGTTCACTGAGGGCCCAACAGGCAGTTCTCTGAGAACAAAACCTGGAAATTGCTTTCTCCCCAGCACATGGACCATGATTCCCACTTACTAAGCTAGGAAAAAGAAGAACCCTGTTTCCAGGGTAGCTGGGAAGAGGCAATGGGTGTTTGGAGACAGGTGACAATTTGATCATGTGGTTACTTGGCTGGTGGCCAGGCTTTGACCTAGCTTGCAGGTTGATGTGATACAATTGGACTGTGCTTTCCACTTAACACCATGGTACAGTTGACTCTCAATTCCTTCAGGCTCCCTGCTTCTTGTACTCAGGAAATTGAAACAAAAAGGAATAAGAGATATGTCAAACAGCTTCAAGGGGGGCATTAATTCAGTCAGTGCTTTGTTCAGTCTATCATTTCATATACTCCTATTAAGCTCCTGCGGTGTGCAGAACAATGAAAGAGGGTATGTGTGCATGTGTATGGGTTGAGTTTCTTTTCTGTTATGCTCCAAATAACTGTTTTGATATTTCTGTAATTGATTTCATTAGTTAATTTTTATTCATAATGTTGGGGGCATAAGAAAGATATGCAAATAAATGCTAATTTGTGAATTAATATTTCAAGCTAAGGCCCTTGCCATTTTTAAAGGGAAGAATATTGCAGTTGCCTCAGTCTGGCTGGGCACAGAATCACGAGCCACTCAAGCAGGAACAAAACTTTATTTTTGAAAAAGCCGCCAATACTCCGAACGCGCCAGCAAGCCAAAAACCGGTCCACCCACGCGCCAGTCTACCGGAAGGGGGGGAGCAGACCTCCCCCGGAATTCCCTCCTACTATCCTTCCCCAACCAATGGGAACTCTCCAGGAGTCCCGTAACATGAGTCCCTTGGCAGGCCAAGGTGAACAGCAGGAGTCCAATTTCCATATGAATGTAAATCTTAATATAATCATATCATCTCAATGGCTAGCTGGCGTCACCTTACAACCGAAAGTGCCATGCATCATATTATTTGCTCGTGGCTCCTAGCAGCAGTGATAGTGGAATTCAAAATTGAAGCATCTTTATTGTCTCTCATTTGATCTGGGTAGACACCCACCCAGACAATGAAAGTCTGAATTCTTGTAGACTTTTGCCCTACTTGTATGTTAGCTCTTGGGAAGTATTCATGAGATACTGAAAGTACTACCTTTTGCTTCCTTCCCTGCATCAGAGAGCTGATGAAAACTTATCTTCTCTTTCTCTTCCAGTATGGCTTTCCCTTCTTTGCCCCTTGGTAACAGCATGTGCTGAGAGAAAGGAAAAGGTACTTGGTGGGATGTGTGCACTTCAAACCTCTCTTGCAGAATTCATCTGTCACACAGGTTTTGTGTTAGCTTCAGGCCCTGGGGGAATTCTTTCAGAGAATGGTGAAGTGGAAAACTTTATTTGCAGAAAGACAGCAATGACCTCAGCCCAGTGTGCTCTTGCAGGATTGGGCACCGAGTATTCAGTTCAATGGAGGGGTTTCACTGCAGATGAAGCCCCTGCCTCTGCTTCCCCCAGAAACCTCCAGGCTGCAATAATCCTTTCCTTCTTTTGAGTGTGGTGTGGGGTATGAGGTCATGATCTTATTTCTGCTGAGGGAGCTGCAGCTTCTGATTTCATTTCTTTGGTTACTTGGGACCTCCAATGGGAGGCAGGAGGGAATATATATTCTGGACCAGACCCTTCAGCCCAACCCACAAGACCTTTAACGATCCAACCCTTACAGCCTTACCAGTCTTGTCTCTTACAATGCCTTAACTCCCCGTGCATACTGCCTCATGGTCCACTATATAGAAAATGGTTACCATTCCATACTGCTTAGCACCTTTTGGTCTTTGTATACCTGCTCTATGAATCAGTTCAGCTTGGAGAACATCTGCTTATCTTTTAAGGATTAACTCAAGCATCATCCTTTATAACAAGTGCAACAGAGCTGAGGATGCAGCTCAGTTGGTAGAGTGCTTGCCTCACATGCACAAGGCCCTGGGTTCAATACCCAGCACCACAAACAAACCAAAACAAAACAAAAACAAAAAAATAAGCCCAATGGAAAACCCATCAGAGCTCTATCTCTTCTGTTCTATACCACCCTTATGTAGAATCAACTATTCTTTCCTTATGTTTGGTTTATACTTATGCTGTAGTGTTTATTGCACCTTTTGTAATATTGCTTTATAAATGATGGGATACAATCACAGTGTTTAAAAGTGAAGTCTCAGAAGCAAGACCACATGGATTCAGTACCAGTTATGCCACTTCTAATTGTTTAATCTTTGGAATGCAACTTGTTCTCTGTGCTTTAGTTTCCCCATCTGCCAAATGAGGGTAATACTAATACTATTTATGTTATAAGTGAGAACTAGCCTTATGAATTATTTTGGAGCTTCTTGCTGGTACCAGATCCTAAGAAACTCTAGAGGATCTGAATAAAATAGGGTGAATCTTCCCTACTTCTGAGACCTACAGTGTTTTAGTTTGCAGATGCAGCCAGAGAACCCTAAAACTTCGACCCAATACTTCCATCATGATGGCAATTTGACAGCTGGGTCATTAATGGTTCACAGGACAGACTGTGCACCACAGCTGCCAGCTAAGTTGGCCAGAGGTCAGATCTGGGGAGTGCTCACTTAACTGAGACACAACATGAGTCGTATTTTAATATCCCTTCCTTCCTATGACAATACTGTTTTCAGAAATCATAGTACAGTATTCAGTAATCGTTATTTAATTTATCATTAAACAGACATTCACAAAGAATAAATTTCAATTTTAAAAATGTCATTCACATTTAGTAAAACATTTTATGAATGAACTGAACTTTTTATTCTCCAAACAAAAATATTATGGCTTCCAGTTCATACTCCTTTTCATTTTAAAACATTTTTGGCACCAGCAAAAACTCCAAGTGTTCACATACTAACAAAACTAAAGTGATCCAAGTTCTATTTCTTCATATTTGTAGTTATTGTATTATTAGTGTTCATTTAGAAGTTACAGTTCAAACACAGAGATGTGTACTATTGCAGGGATTTAAGTGTGAACTGCCTTTGAGATGACCTGGAGTAATCCAAATTCTTATGAATTTGTTCTTCAAGGGACTAATAATTGAGCCTGGATGTGTTGGGGGACAACTATATAGTCAATTAAAGAAGTCGTTTCAGAAAAGTTTTGACCATATAGTTGGCTATGCAGTTCTGAACTGGAAGATCAAGCACAAGAACTGTTGTATTACTCAGAGCAAAATTGCAAAGAGAAGAAATCACGGAGAAAGAACTTATGTAAATTGCTATACAGATCCATGAGACCTAAGATGTAAAGGGTAAGCAAAGAAGAGATGGAAGAGAGCTTATTTATAAGTGAATAATAGAAAGAAACTGATCTTAGGTGATAAAGAGTATTGAAAATAAAAAACAAACACACAAAACAAACAAACAAGCAAAACCCCCTCAAAACCCTGAATCTGCAGAGTTCTGAAAAATGTACTAAGCATTAGTAGACAGTATTACTAAGAGAAAAGCTATACAACTCCATATATCCTGGCAAAATTACTGAACTTAAAGGGTAAAGAAAAAATTCTATAAACTTCAAGATTGAAAAAAAGTTATGTAGAATGAAAGAATCAGACTGTCATTTGAACTTTATTTTGGCAACACTACAAATTTATGAGACAGAGCAATAATATCTCCATATAACTCTAAGAAAAAAAATCTATGTCTGGAGGATCTTATATTCAGCCAAGATGTTATTCACCTGTCAGGGTAAAAAAATAAAAATACAGTTTATGGATTGGTAATAAGCCAGATAAAGTCTGTACCTTACTTGCCATATACCTATGGTGTGGGACAACTACTGAGATGGGGCTTGGAACAAGCAGACCCCAAAGTGGTAAACAACCAGCAATGCTGGAATTAACGGAGCTTTACAACATAAGAGGTAAGTGGAGGTTTTGAAGTGGAAGAGGCCCACTACCTGAATAATACTGCGTGAGTAAAAGTTCCAATCTGGCTTCATAACCCTGGATAATGGGAAAGCAAAAACAGTTAAATAGTTCCTCTTATGGAGTCTAAGGAGGTAGAAGAGTGAGACAGGCTGACTTTTTGGCTTGTGACTTATATCAGGCTCTCTTGCTCAGAAAGGTCTGTGCTTAATTTACTGCTCTGATGTTGCTGTCTTGAAATGACTGATCATTTCGAACTAGTGGCTTTGTGCTGTCATTTAGCAATGGGACCTGAAAATTGCATAGCTGGTCCTGAATAAAGAACTCCAAAAGACTGAATTTCAATCCTGAATTCAGCAAACTTCAATCCAGAAGACCCTGAATTGGAAGGAGTAAGAATTTTCTCCTGAATAGAAATGGTGGCTTGAGAATTAGGTTACAGTGAAAAATGAGAGAAGAAAAGCTAGCTGTTAGAATGCCAGCCTCTATGAAGTGCATACCTGATAACACACAAGCTGTTGCAGAGTCTACCTTCTTCATTGGGCATCCCATGGGACTTCTCTCAGAGAAGGTTCTGATGAAGTTAGAGCTAAGGAGCTGTCTGTCACCCCACCCACCCCAACACAGCACACACCTCACACCTCCTACAGAAGTGACTGTTCTTGGGGAATGGCGGTCTTCCTGGGTGGTGGAAAGCATTCTGTATATGAATGTCCAATAATCTTTAATGTTTTGATTTAAATGAAAACATTTCAAAAGCTGCCAGGTTCTATGGTACAAGTTGTCAGGAGACACAGGATAAACAAATGGGGGCTACTGTTCACCATGTAGTAAGAGCTCGTCATCTCTTAAATTCCCCTTTCCTATCTCATGAGCAAAATGGCTCTCTTATATTCTCCCCTTTCCAGCTTTCTAGGTTTTACCTGGCTCTCTATATTTCTTTTCTAACTTAAATAATCTCTTTTATTTCATCACACCTACTAAGGGGGTGGGGAATCTCTGGATTTGGCAGTCCAGCTTCCACATTCTTTTCTGGCTCCATTTTTCTCTACTCAAATCCCAGATCTACAGGTAGAATGCATGTCCTCATGTATTTTAGTAAGCATTGTAATTGCTGTGACCAAAAGACCTGAGAAAAGCAATGTAGAGGAGTAAAAACTTATTTTGGCTCATGGTTTCAGAGATCTTAGTCCACGGATGGCTGACTCCATAGCTCTGGGCCTGAGGTGAGGCAGAACATCATGGCAGCAGGGCATGATGGAGGAAAGTAGCTCAGAACATGGCAACTAAGAAGCATAAAGAGAGTCTGCTCACCAGGGATAAAATATAAACCCCAAAGGTATGGCCCCAGTGACCCACCTTCTCCAGCATTGCCCTACTACCTGTAGTTACTGTGGTTTTACCCAGTTAAACCATATCATTAGATTAGTCCATTGATTAGGTTGTACCTCTCAGAATCTGATCATTTTGCCTCTGAAAATTCTTGCATTGTCTCACACATGAACTTTTAGGGGACACTTCATATCTAAACCATAATAAGGTGAGTCAGTTTCTGCATTCCCTAGCCTCTATCACTATTTGGGAAAGGATGGTCATATGCTCTGCTATCCTAGGATTGTTCAGAGAGTTAAAATAAGGGCAATATTAGTGACTATGATGGGTCAATATTTGTTATGATTTGGGTATTTGAGTTGTCCCTCAAAAACTCCTGTTAATGTAGGAATATTTGGAGGTGATATGATTAGATTATGAAAGCTGAGGAGTCCATTCTACTTTGAATGGACTGAGTATTAACTGTAGGCAGGTGGGGCATGACTGGAGAAGGTGGGTCACAGGAGATGTGTCCTAGAAGGTGCATCCTGTCTGTGACTCCTTCCCCCCCCCCTCCACCCCTTTGTCTCTCTCTCTGCCTCTTGACCCCACCATTAGCTGAGCAGCTTTCCTTTGCAATGCCCTTCCTCCATGTGCTGCCTCAACTTGGGGTCAGAGCAATGCAAGAGGCCATCTAGGGATGAGGATCTCTGAAACTGTGAGGCCCAAATAAACTTTTCTTCCTCTAAGTTGTTCTCGTTGAGTATTTTGGTCACAGAAATGAAAAAAGATGACTAAAACAGAAATCAGCACCAAGAAGTGGGGTCATTGCTATGACTAACCTGACAATGTGGTTTGGAAGTCTTCAGAGCTTGTTTGTGGGAATAATTTTGAAAGGTTTAGAGATGCAAGCTGGAAAAGCTTTAGAATGTTGTCAGTGAAGCTTCTTGGGGAATTCTTATGGTAGTTCAGAAAACCAAAATGGTGATAAGAATGCGGACTGTGCATGAGGTTTCAGAGGGAAATGAGAACTCTTTTGGGAATTGAACTAGAGGCCACTCATATTACATCTGGGCAAAGAACTTGGCTGAATTTTGCCCATGTTCTGATATTTTATGGGAGGCTGAATTTAAAAGTGATGGACTAATTAATTTGGTGGAGAAAATTTCAAGGCAGCACAGAATTCAGTTGGGGGCATTGATATTGCTGGTAAATTTGAGCCAAGTTTACTGTGATAATCAAAAGCAAAAAAGAGAGCTAAATGAGGCTAAAAAATTCAAAAAACTTGAAGCTTGGCCAGAAAAGTATATGTAAAGCTAGGGCCAAGAAAGTTGTACTTGTTAAAGATATTACAGCCCCTAAAGAGATGTTAAGTACTTTGTACAGGAGCAAATTAAAAAGATGGCATCTCAGGAATTGATTAAACCATACATACTCATTACAGGTTTAAGGAGGTAGAAGGGGAAGTTCCACTGACAAGAGATAATGGGGCACCCTCTGTTTCCTAGGCACTTGTTTCACCATACTGAGCTCTATAGGCACTCTGAGGTCACTGTAACCATGATTCCAGGGAACTCCGATACTCTGTAAGCTGGCAGTAGACTTCAAATTCATCAATCTGTTGCTGGTTCTGCAAGAATGTGGGGTGCTTAAGTTAAGAGATCATGGAAACTTCCATCAGCATTTCAAAGGAAGGCTTGAGAAGCTAGATGGATCGCAGCAAGGTTGGTGTCCCTGCAGGTTACACCTGAGAGGATGATGCAAGCATCTGTGAAGGTGAAGTTGAAACTGGAATGGGGATCCCAGGAATTAAGAAATTCCAGTAACATGAATTCTCTGCCGAGAGAGAATCTGCTGGCTGTAGAGAGGGTCAGGCTAAATGGTCATGTGGGCTGCAACAATCAAGGCCAAAGGGGCAGGGCTGCACAAACCCTTAGTGGAAACAGCCATGTGTCCTAGATGCTATATGCAGCGTTCTGGGACCTGTTGGCATGACTGGGATTAGGTCTTGCTTTGGCTCCATTCCTTTTTTCTCCCTTTTCTTTTGAGATGGGAATGTTTACTCTCTGTCACTGTATGTTGGATATATGTACCTTGTTTTGATTTTTACAAGAGCTCATAGCCAAGTTTGCTTTGAATTTCAGAGGAGACTTTGGACTTACACTTTGGGGTAATGCTGAAATGGTTAAAACTATGTGATTCCTAGAGATGGACTAAATGCCTTTTGCATTGTGAGATGGACATGAGCTTTTGGGGCCAGGGTGGAATGTAATTGTTTGTATATGAGGAATCCCCCAAAAGTTCCTGTTAATGCAGGAGTATTTAGAGGTAAAATGATTAGATAATGAGAGTTATAACCTAACAAGTTCATCCTACTTTCAGTGGATTGGGTGGTAACTGTAGGTAGGTGGGGCATGACAACCTGACTTAGCAGATTTGAACTTAATGAGCATCTAGGAATTTGGGGGAAAAGGAGAAGCTTTTCTCTTCTTCTGGCTAGTGTATTATGAGGGTGACATGTTGGAAATTGCTGTATAGCCATACTGTTCTATGAAGATGACTCAGGGAAACAAAACACAGAGGAAGACAGAGGTGGGAGCTCCAGCATCAATGCCGCAGGTCCTTGGTCCCTTCTACCCACTCTGCCCACGAGAATCCATTTGTGTCCATACTCTTACCTCTGTGTGGAAGCCTTCTTATGGAATATCTCCTTTGGGAAGTTCTACCATTGTTTGAAAGGAGATCACAAAGCTGACCCTAAACTACCTGTGTTCTAAATGTTCTGTTTTATTCATTTCATCATTTGTTTCATACTCATCTTGTCCCTTTCATTCAGGTTTTAAACTTGGAGCCATTGCTCTTAGATCTTCTTTTATCGCCAGAATTGCACAGGTGTACTCTCTTCTGTAGATCCAGCTGAGATTTTTCAAAGCCTCTTGGAGATATGTCTTTCTTTCCATGCTTCCTCCTGACTTGAAGCCTGCCAGGCTTCATTGTTGAATTGTGTCAACAGTCTCTGCACAGCCTGTTGGCTTCCAGACCTTCCACTTCTTCTAATGCAAGAGTTGTATCATTGGGGTTTTTTTTTTGTGTGTGTGTGTATGTGGGTATGTGTGTGTGTGTGTGTGTGTGTGTGTGTGTGTACGCACACATGCTGTGAACTCTCTTGGCATGACTCAAAGCCACTCCAAATGATGGTTTTAAGTGTACAAAGTAAAATACGTAGGATTACAAAGCAAACCAATTATACTAAAATACAGTTATTGAAATAGAAATCCTCCTCCTGTAAGTTTATGAATGTGTGTTTCTATAATAATGCTTATACAACAAGAACCAATGGTGGGTTCTGTAACCACCATAATTTTAAAGCAGTAACAGTAAAACTGTAATGGGATATGAAAATATCTATAACTTATATGTTGACAAAGGTGCAAGTACTATTGATACTACTGTAGTCTGGTACTATATTCAAAATATAGGAAAATGCCACATTCCAATTGAGATTAGTGCAAATAAAACTTAAACTTTCCCCACCCAGGTATTTGGTTCCTAGGATAAGAGCCTCTGCCTTAATCCACCCTGATGTAGCTCCAATTTTCCCCAAATTATTTTCATTATCTCGCCTCTTTCCTCAACCTACTCTGGCTGTCTCCTGCTTACTGGAACAAAATCAAAATCCCTGAACTTGGACTTCATGAGCCTTCATGGTGTCTGCTGCCCTGCCCTTCAGCCTGCCCTGCCACTGTCCTTCGCCTTAGATTCTGCTATCCAGCTAGGCTGAGTTCCTTACTATCTTGAGGACACAGCAAGTGCATCCCTGTATGTTTTATTGGGAGTTCTGTATTTGCTAGTGATAGAAATACTATTTACCTAAGCAAAAAAGATTCAAATATAAATGGATCCAGGTGTGCAAATAAGACTTCTTGGTGTCTTTCTATATCTCTTAACTCTTCCTTATTCTGCACTGATTTTAATTTCAGGCAGGATTTCCATCATCCTTGCAAAACAGCACAAGAAGCCGAGGTTTTCTTATATTTTTCAGCTTATCAAAGCCAAAAAAAAAGAGAACTTTATTCTAAATGGTGCCAAGAAAAGCCCTTGGAATTCCTAGCTGTCATAAGATTTGGTGTCTATATTTTTCCCTTGAATTAATTACAGTGAACATAGGGCTAAGTATTCAGACTGACCAGGCCTCAGTAATATGCCCAACCCCAGAGCTGGGGATGAGATCAGCCTAATCAAATTTCATGGGAAGAACAGGGAAGAGACAGATCCCAAGGAAAAATCAGTTTGCTGTTACCAGTGAAAAGATCCTTAAACTGGATAGGCACAATCAGTTCTAGTTCCTTCCCTAAAATATGCTCTTCTTCATTTTTCCCTAGATGAATCCTTTCTTTCATTCATAGCAGAAGAGATAATTGATATTGAGCACCTATTGTGTGACAGATGCTTTATACCCATGAACCAGTCTTAAAAAATATAGTCATGGCTTGCAAATACAGTAGTATAATTCAATTTACTTCTCTATAATCAAATTAAATTTGCTGTTTATTTCTGGAGGGAGTTTTTGAAAATCAAAATAACTCAGATTCTTCTACTTAAAACTTCATTATGGGAGGCGGTGTCAGTAATTACTTCAGGCTTTAAATATAGTTAATTCAAAGTTGAAACTCCTGGTCAAGGTTCCTTAGGGAACCTTGCTTCTTTTTATCTCTAGGATGGTACCTGAATATAAAAGGGGAATGTGCATGGAACCATAGCTACAAGGGAAGGGTGTATTCCATTGGCCATCCTCGCCAACCTCAGCTGAGCTCATGTGTTCAGTTCATGGACTGAGCATGAACTGTAATCATTATTCCTGTATACCTGACACCCAGACCCCTCCCAATGCACAGACCCTCCCTGCCTTCTTCTGGGTCCACAAGGAGATATGGATCTCTGGTACTCTTGCTGACTATATGCCACAAGCCTCTATTTTTGCTTTATTTTCCTACTTTCCAGTGAGGGGCATATTCTGAGGGAGTATTTTCCCAGAACTACTGAAGTGAGATGGGAAACCCCTTGGCCTTCAGCATGTCCTGAGTTCAGTGCACCTAATTGTCTATCCACTCACACATGTCTATGTCCACTTTCCCAATGGGGAAGGAGGACTAAATATTTAATCTCATCTTCTCACATTTCTTCTAGGTCATCTCCTCCCTGTGTGGTGCCTGAACTGTTAGGACACATCCTCTTCCTCTTTCCTCAGATCTTCTGAGCTTAGAAGCTGTAGATTTTTGAAACCAGCAATCACTGATTTTTCCTTTTCTCTTTAAAACTCCCAGCTCTTGAAAAACGAGTTATGACTTTCACAGCTATTGCCTCTAAGCCTGCTTTTGGAGCCGACTTTGAATATACAAAGCTGAATACCTAATGTCTGTCCTAGTCTAAGTTTTGCTGTCCTCCTGAAGCAATAAAGTCTTAGCCTTAATGGCTGGTGAGCAGCAGTCAACAAAAACAATCTTCTTTAGTCCCTTGTTGCTGCTATTATAAATTGCCTCAAATACAGGGACTTAAATATAAAAAATGCATTGTTTTAGAGTATGCTGGAGCTAAGAAGTCCAAAATGGCTTTTAATAGGCTGAAATTGAGATGTTGGTAGGCCTGCATGTCTGGAGGCTCTAGAGAGACTGTTTCTTTGCCTTGCTCTACTTCTAGAAGTTCTCAGCATTCCTTGGCTCATGGCCCTGAATCAATTTGACCTGTTTCATGTTTCTGTTTTTGCATCTCCTTCTCTGTCTCTGACCCTCCTGATTTATTTTATAAGCACTTCTTTAATTACACTGTCTCCAGATGATCCAGAATAATATCTTACTCTCAAAATCCTTTACATAATAAAATCTCCAAAGTTCTTTTCCCATGTGTGGTGACGTACTCCTGGGCTCTAGGGATTAAGATGTAGACATCATTGGGGGCCATTGTTCAGTTGCTCATATTACCCCAAAGGAAAATATTTATTAAAAACAAAAAGATATTACCTAGCTCTGAATTCTAACTCCTTAAAATTTCTCAAGAACCCTGTAAATTAGTTGTCATTATTCTTTTTGACAAAAGACGAATGTAAAAGTAAACCCAGGAACCTCAAATTCAGGTCTGTGACTGCCTGACTCCACAGCCAATGTTCCTTCTGCTACTTCATGAAGAGTATCTCTTTCCTGTGTGTCCCCAGACCACACCATATTCTTCTTTAACCCAAGTCACCATATCACATCTTCATGTCACAGCTCTTCAGTAGCTTTCTTTGTTGTTTTGAATGTTGAGTGCAGAATGTGCATGTTAGTGGGTGTGTAGAAATAAATCTTCCTTGCCAGACAAGATTGTAATTGCCTAGAACTGTGATGTTATCTATTACCTCTTTGGAACCACTACTCCATCAGAGAGGACACTGCAGTGTGGCCACAGAATATATATCATCATAACAATTTGCTGTTTTGATAGTTGGTACTAGAATCAGCATCATCCTATTCAGTTAGTCAGCTAAAATTTATGGAGTTCTTACCATAAGAGCTCCAGACCCTGGGCCAAGCTGGGAGACAGAGGTAAAGGGCATCTTCTCTGTGAAGAAAGTGTTCACAGTTTGATAGCCAAACATGGTATCTACTTTTCCTCTTTCCATTAAACTTCAAACTATGAACCCTGTTGGACACTATGTGTCAATTATTAAATAAATCCTTACAGGAACCCTAAAATCTAGGGCTGAACTTATTTTCTTTGGGTCCCTTTGCTTCCTTTTCCGTGAGTTTTTTCCTTATTTCCTAGACAATTCTCATGGATGATTATATCCCAATTTTGGATTAGCAAAATGGAAAGCAGTTTGGTGGTTTGATTCAAACAAGGCATGTGAAATTTGAAGATTATGTGGACACCAGGAGATGGAATAATTCAACCTGATTACTCTTTGAGACAGAAAGAAGGACCTCTGAATTATGGATGATTCAGTATTTAGATTTCCCAGATCCCTGAACATTTTTGTCAAGGGATTATTGACTGTGATGCTAGGCTTTGTAATTGGTGCAGTCAGAGGCATCTGCAGAGCTGGAAGTGACTTTGGGACCAAAGGGATAGCTACTCACTAAGTTCAGGTGCACAGCTGGCGGAGGGGGCCTGCCAGTGTCTCAAAAGCCACAGCTTCACTTACCCCAGCCACACTGATCTCTTATCCATCTCCTGGCCACCACCCTGGCCACGTTTTTCAGGAGAAATGGGAAGTAGACAGAGGTTGCCCCTAGAACTTCTCTTCTCCATCACCAGGACTTTGACCTTTCTCTGTCTTCTCTCTCTCTCTCTCTCTCTCTCTCTCTCTCTCTCTCTCTCTCTCTCTCTCCAGTGTTTGCTCTCATGGAAATGTCTGATAGTCTTTAAACATAGACCTACATAAAGATAAATATATAGATGTATATTTTAAACATTATCATTACCAAAATTTTGGATACATCATAACTCCTTGGAGATTAAGCTAGAAAACCTCACCCTTACTGTCCTGCATTAGGACCTTCAGGCATGAGCATTAAAAAAAATGTTTTTAAAAAAAGAAAAACATTTTTGTCAAATAATCCTGCTGTCCTGAATGTTTGAGAATGGGGACTTCAGTGCAATTCCCTCTTCCTGGTTTATCCCTACATCACCATATCCATTTCACTTATTGTGAAAGGACATTTCATGTATCTGTGAACAATCAGGCAACACTGAGTCCTTGATGAAGGGAGGCGGATGTGAGAAGGAATAGAGAATTTTAAAAGAAATGGAAAAGACTATTAAGCTATTTTTGGAGTCCACTTAGGGCAACATTCAGTGGGGGGTGGGGTTTTATAAATAATATTTCATATAATCTTTGTCAATCTCGCTAAAACAAGTAAATGTTATTGTCTCCATTTTTTAGAGGGGGAAATGGATCTTATAGCAGTTCAGTAATTTGACTAAGGCATGACAGCCAGGATATGGCAGAAAATATGGTCGCTTGGGTTTTTCAAGTCTGTGTTATTATGGCTTTGAAATACACCATGGGGACTGGAGGCCGGGAAGGCTAGCTCCACCTGCATTTATGGAGTATCCCAAACTACATTCCTTAGACCAACGGTCTGTGAAACATAAGAAAATATCTGTTTCCTTCCCCCAAGTAAAAGGGTTCTGTGATCAGGTAAGTTTTGGAAATGCCCAATTTCAGTAGCCCAGTCTTAGAGAGCTAGACTACAGGAACATGTGAAAACCCTACAAAGCCAGGAGCAGGAAGAGAACTTGGGTTGAGCCTGTCTTTTTCACATGTTCCACAATCATGGTGCAGTGTTTTGAAGACACGTTGCTTCAACTTCTGGGGGAATATATATATCTGGGAAAATACCAGCCTAGAATATAGGCCACTTCCTGCTTTGTAGGGTATGGGAGAGAAACAGAAGAAGGCGATGAAGCCATAGGGCAGAACCAGTGCTGCTTTGTCCTTCACACAACAGGGATATCACACCAAATCTTCCAAAAGGACACACATACTTGCCCAGCTCCTATGTAATCCTTAGGGTCGGAACATGTACACCAGTCATGCTTATGGACCACAGAACTCTTGTTACACTTATAAGCCACCAAGGACTGACTTCTCAGTTGATTCTGATGTTGCTCAGAACACATTGCAATAATATCATGCGCTGATTTTCTGGGTCAATGAAAGCCAAGTAGCAGAAAAGAGCCTCTCCTTGTGCTCCCTCAAGTCTTGTGTGTTTGCCTGCTGCACAGCCTTCGGCTAATACACCTCAAGGTACAATTTTAAATTAAAAATCAAGAAAGTGTATTGGATTAATTCATCATGACTGGTTTTCTACCTGGAGCAAAACAGACTTTTGAAGCTACCCATTCAAGCTTGCCCGAGAAATGGCACAAAACCTTGATTTTCCCCAAAGCCGTAGCTTGCTGGCAATGTGAGACAAAGGGCTGCTGAGCACCTGGGAAGGGAAGGGCAGGGCTCCTGGCATCTCTGAGGCACACCTGCTAGTTTGTTACCTTGGCTAACAGGACTGCCCTGTTCTCGCTGGGCTGTTTTATCTACTGATTCCATTGTACATTGCTGGAGGATTTTGAGTTGAAAATGCTATGCAGTTAATTATAGAGCTAATGAGTGCTGGGGAGCTGGCTTTCAGATTCTATCACTCTAGGCAATGAGAGGAAAAAGTGCCACATAACATTGCTTTGCCCTTGGGGAGTGAGTTAACAGAGTCAAAGTCAGATTTTTGAAAGGCAGCACATTCCGGAGAGAAACGTCCAGATTTCCTGGATCTCTGGCCTCCATCACCTCACTGAAGCCTTTTCCCTCTTTCTGGAAAGGCCCATTATGTAGAGTGCTTCCCTGCCATGGTTATTTTCCTCCACAGCATCACAGTTGTACCTAAAGTGGAGAAAAGACGTGATATTCTATTAACATCACTTCATCCAGGTCTCCCACTGATTCCACACCCATGTAAATTCCGGGCCATCCGTGTGTTATAATTCACCAAAGAGACATTCCATGTAATGTAGACATGCTTTCTTAGGAGGCTACTGGAAGCAGGTCTCTGAAATAAATGAGACACTTGATATTAAGAGAATGATGGATTCTATGCAGAAATGAAGTAAAGCTCAGCCCCTCAGTAAGGGTGGAGGGAGGCCATGCTGCAGACCCAGGGGCAGGACAACCAAAGGCTCCAGCAAGGAGATTCTAGAGAATAAATGTGATTTGAGAGGCTACGGGACAGGGCAGAGGGAATTATCAATCATTATGGAGAACAGGACGTGAGAAAAAAAGCCCTTTATTAATTCTAGGTGCAGTGAAATTTATAAAAAGAAAAAAGTATTCATAGTATATGACTTGACATGGTAGTGAATCTGAACCGCATCCGTAATATGTAATAGAGGTATATTGAGATGAAGGGTGTGTATGTGGGTGGGTGGAGGGTCATAAAACAAAAAAAACATATTATTGACTACTATAGATCATTAATAAATAATTTCTAAAACTGAATAAATCCACCAAAAGAAGATGATACATACTTCAGTTAGCTATTAAAAGTAGAAACATAAAATAGCAAGGAGTTAACTCTTTACTAACTCAAGCCTTAAATTCATGGTTTAGCATGGCTGCTCAATTTCCAACTCTTATACCTGCATTCTATCCATCAAGAAGAAAGAAAGTACAAAGAGAAAGCAAAGGATATATTTTTTTTTCAGGTTATCTTTTAAGGTTGTTTCCTGAACATTATGTATAATGTTCTTTTAGTTACTGTTTTGATCAGCCTTTTCATTCCTGTGATTAAAAGACCCAACCAGAACAATTTTGGAGGAGAAAAAAAGTTTATTTGGGGGTTCACAGTTTCAGAGGTCTCAATCCCTAGACAGCCGGCACCAATCCTCAGGGCTCCAGGTGAGGCCGAACATCATGGCAGAAGATAGTAATGGTTTTATTGTGTTTCCATGAATATAAAGGAAGTGGACATCAAAAGCAATAGTTTGGGCCATAAATCAGTAACCCATCTCAGGAGCATAAGTAAGACCTGTTTATTTCCAAGGTATTAGAAATCTTCTTTAGAGAATTCAGGCACCTTTCTACTATGGCTTTTCTCTTCATTCATAGTTTTAAGCAGTAAGAAATAGTGGCACTTACTCCAGAGATGCTGATTTAAGCTCATGCCAGATCTTATCCTCTAAACTTCTTTGCTGGAAAATACTTCCACCTTTCCAAATCCATATCTGCCCCCGACGTAGAGAAGTTCTAGTCAAATTCTACCTTTCTTATTTCCATGAATACAGTGTATTTTAGGAGAGGTCAATCCATGTGCCATGTTAAAATGTCCACAGCCACAGGGAAGAAGAGCAAATGCTGAGCTGAGACAAATAGGGTGCATACTTGTGATGGAAGGGTAATGATCTAAAATGATACCAATCATATCATTATATTTAAAAGATAACTTTTGTAATAATATGATTGCTGTAGCTCGATTTACTAAACACTAGGTGCTTTTTTCATAGACGTCTCTGATCTTCAGCAACTCTACAGGAAGATATTTCATCATCTCCACTTGAGAAAGGAGAAATCAGGGTTCAGAGACGTGCAGTTTCTGCACTAAGGTTTAATAGCTAGGCAGTGGGGTTTGGGCTATCTGACTTCAGAGTCTGTGCTTTTGGGGTAGTTTCTTACTCTGAATTTTTGGTGGCTATTCCATCCTAGGAACAGCTATCCAATATTTTCTGACCATCTCCTGTCCTAAGCACTGAGCTGCCTATACTGGAGAGCACATAACTGAACTGCATAGAATGTATCCTAAAGGAGGATCGTCTCTTCCGTGTAGAGAGAGGCCACAGCATGGATGCAGAGCTCACAGTTAAAATGCAAGGCCATACGTGCTAATTTGCTCAGGACAGTCCTGAATATTGCCTATCTCAGAATAATTGTTAATAGTACTCTCTTCACTCGCAAGAGAGAGGGTGATAGTAAATGATGCTATTATTGCCTCAGATCCTGGTGCTGCCCATTCAGGTCAGCCTACTTTCTAGCACTGTGTTTCTTGCCTCTGAGGCTCTTTCTTGCCACTGGAGTCTGCTTTGCTAATGGTGAGAAGTGCTGGGGAGTGAATGCTTTGTGGGAGCATCTCTCCAGCCACCATGGATGACTGCTGGAGTGCCAGTACCACCCTCTGGGTGGGATAATATAATGTCCTGAGCTGACTCCTTCTTTCTCCACAGGATTAAGTCCCAGTTGTCTGCAGTGCTAACTGGCTTGATGATGTATTGGCTGCCTTGTTTCCCTGTTTCTCTCTCCCTATCATATTTTTCTATAACTTCCAAATAATGTGTTTGCATTTGGACTCGTGTCTGTCTTTCCTTTTGTCAGTGATCTAAACTCAAACAGCTCTCTTACCTCTCGAAAATTCATGGACTGTGGTTTGATACCCATCTTGGAAATCAGGATCAGGTCCTCATTCCCCTGGTGTTGAAGATGAAACACCGGAAAAATGCCCAAGGAAGTGTAGAAAGCAAGTTTTATTTAAGAAAGAGACAGAACAGAGATAGCAGACTTCCCTGGAGAGAAGTGGGGGCTCAGAGCTGAATGCCCACAGGAGGGGTGGGTCTTGCCCCTTTATAGATCTTAGATTTCCTCTTCCCCTCCCCACCTCTTCTTTCTATCCTGTGTGCTTTCCGCAAAGGCTAGAAAGAGCAGCCCCAGGGGGTAATCACTTGTGTTAGAAAGTGCAGATCTTCAGAAGTGTTAGCAGCCCTTGAGCAGGGGAAGTTAGAGATGAAGGTGTTAGCAACCCATTTCCTTCCCTTTGATAATCAGCTACCTGTCCTTTGCCCCTGTCTCACCTTCATGGGTGTAGTGAGATTTGAATGTGACCTTGACATTTGGATATGATTTAAGTAACAGCATGAGGGGACAAGGATGGTGATGATATTGGCCAGGCACACAAGGGGACAGATGATAGAAAGGACAGGCTGGGGATGAATAGTGGCTCTCTGAGATGAGGAAAAACAAAAAAAGCAGGAAATGGATCTTAGGCTGGGGAAGAATCTATAGCTATCCCAGGAATTTAAGCAGAGGAGTGAAAGGTTGAGCACCCTATTTTAGGAAGCCATGTCCAGTAGTGGGCAGGCAGACAGGAAGAGGGAAAAGAGAGCTGAGTCACAGAAGCCATTTGGGGGAAGGTTGATGTGATTTTAATAGGAAGAGATGAAGGCTGAGCCCAAAGTGGAGGAAAAAATATAGTGAGGGAGGATGGTCATGAGTCATTTCAAAGGAAAGTCCATTTCAGTTTGGTGGGTGACTGGCCACAAAGGATGAAGGACAGAGATGAGTCAGTGGTGACTGAGCTGTCAATCCACACACCACCCTCAAGTCAAGCTGTGAATAGCAGGATGACAGGCTAGTGCACTGAAGAGAAACTGGCTCTCTGGAATACTGGAGTGCATTCTGCATCTTGCTCTCTACTCTCCCTTCCAAAGGTCACACGAAACGCCTGCTGATGGTGGCTGCTCTCTAGAGTGTGCCTTTCTTCCATCAAATGAAACATTGCTGAAGAATGCAGGCCCTGGGTCAGACTGAGCAGGCTTCAAATAAATTTTAGCACTGTTTGTTGGGTGTGTGGCCTTGAGCAAGCTCAATGATGTCCTAAGCCTCAATTGCTTCATCTTTTTAATGTGGATATAGTTCATTGTTTTTCCTTTATTGTTTTAATGTGGAAATCGTTCATTGCTTTTCCTTAAGGATTTTGTGAGATAATACATGGAAGTATGTGGGACCCCTGCTTAGAAAAGGATGCCAGTTTTTAAAAGCAAAGAGGTGTGAACTGTCTAACTAGGTCTCATAGAGGATATAAAAAGGAGTCTGTTCAAGTATATATCTATATCTATGTCTATATTGATATCTATATCTATCTATATCTAGATAGATATTTTATATATCTATAGATATACTTATATCTATCTAGATATAAATAGATAGATAGAGATAGAGAGATGGAGGTAGCTAGATATCTCTATCCCCATCCTTATCCTTGTCCCCATCCCTAACTCTGTCTTTGTCTGAGGCCCAGAAACAGCTATTGCTGTTCAGGATTCTGTAGGAAATGCAGCATTAGGACTGTAGATGAAGGGAAAAGAGTCTTCTCAGCTTCATTAACAAAAAAAAAAAAAAAAAAACAAAAAAACTCTAGGTAACTACAATATTGAAAAATTTTTATTTTATTCTTTGCACTCGAGATCATATCCCATTTCATGGATGGCTTTAGGTCAATAAATAGGTCTATTTTTTGCTCTTCAAAAGGCTCCCAAACACAATGCATTTCAAACAAAATTCACCACCCACTATCCTCCCTTTCACGCTGCTTACCATAAAAATGGTCTCCAGAACACAGAGCTCTGAGCCCCCAGTTCAGCTGCTCAGTGGGGAGGATGCGCTGCGAATCCGGATAGACAGACCTGAGCTCAGTAGGCACACTGGTCTGGTGGGGATGCTGACAAAAGGCTGCTCACCGCCCCGCCCCCTTTCATTCTCTTCTAAACTCAGTGCTGGTTTTGAGTCTTTAAATGGCCCATTCAAAACGCAGCTTTTTCAGAAACTGGCTATTTAGTTTAAAAAGGACTCTGAATTGACTAAGATGTCTCATGTGGCACTTTTCTTGAACTTCCTGGGCGTGTCTGACTGAGGCTTTGTTGTCACCCAGAGCATGGTTGGTCCTGCTCCTGCCTGTGGCCCCCTCTCCAGGAGTCTGGTTAGATGCTGACAAATCTGTGGCTTCCCAGGACTCTCAGAGATGTTCACTGGGACGGTTCAGTTTGACCAGCTTTGCCTGAAGCCTCCCACAGGACCATGTCCTGTGATTTCAGATACTTAACAGAAATCTGCAGCTAATGGAAATGACTCTCCTAACTCTTTATCAAAAAGGTGAGACTGTGAACCTGTTCATCTTCTGGCTTAGACCCTGGCTGAGCTGGAAACAACAGATTTCCGTAATCCACACATCCTGTTTCCTTAGAGAAAGATCTCATGTGCTGAGAACAAAACCCTAAAGAATAGGCAATGAACTGGGTGAGAGACCCCGGGAGAAGGTGGGGAGCTAGAGAGGATGAGGTATGCGTCTTTTAGTATAAAGGCCAAAAGGCTAAGTTGCAAGAGAAAAAAGAAGTCATTCTGTTTCATTGTGACGCCAGCCTTGGGTAATTATAGACTGGAATAATTTGAAGATTAGTTTCCTTCTTTAGAGAATTATTGGAAAACTACTGAATGACAAGGCACACTACATAGTGAGTCTCCTGAAGTGGCATCTCCTCTGGGACATGGAGTTTTTGAGATGACATGATGCTTCTGGTGCCCTCATCTCTTTACTAGGCTGGGGTGTCAGCCCTCAGTGTCTGTGGGTACTGGTTGCTAACAACTTCTTCCTTCTCCAGAAGAGTTCTCTCCTTAGCTGATGGCACCATACCCAGAGATGCCGGGTGGTTATAACTCCCTGCCCTCCCCATCTCCTCCAGACAGCCCATGGCCAGTGAATGACTTGCCAAGGGTCCAAGATACCAGTGCCCTTGCTTCTGGGAAGGACACATCTAGAATTCAGTGTGGAGTCACATGAGGTTAAACTCAGCAAAAACAAGAACTTCACCTGCCTTTTTAAAATCTGCCTTCCCCCCTTCCCTCATTTCCCTACAAGTTTCCTCCAAGGGCACCTCTCACTAAGTTGCCTATCCAAGAACCCTCCCTCAGCTCTAGGTCTGCACAGCACACCTAAAACATTAGGCTTATCAAAGAGGCAACCAGAACATGCACTGGCTCCTCAGGGGCAGTGAAAGGGGGCTGACTGTTTCTCTCCTTTTTACCACGCCCTCAAGCATATATAGGCTTACTTGTGAGCACAGAGAGGCTCCTTATAGAAAAATAACTCTCTCAGTTGGTTGAGTATAATCTTCTTAAGTTTAAAAAAAAAGAGAGAGAGACTGCCAAGGCTCTTGATTTCCATTGGAGTTTTCATAAAAATGCTTACTGTGGCATGGGATTCTTAGAAGTTTTCTTCTAATTAGAAAGTGACTCTCTTCCCCACCAACACACTTACACAATTATCTGACTACTCTAGAAAATTACAATTTTGATTTTCATTCTGTGGGTTTCAATTCTTTTTGCCAAAACCATGACTTTGAAATGCTTGAGTTTCCTTAGAGCTAATTAGCTGTAAGTATATTAAAATGCCCATTCCTTTCCAGAAAAATCTATCTGTATAAACATTCCACAAAGTGCAAGATTTTTATTTAATGTTTTCAGGGCTTTCATCCTGAGTGGATTAATTTAATACCAGTGGGACGCACTTGAGCACATGAGTGGACAGTTGTGGAAGAAATATGTATAAATTCAAGGGGGAGGGCTTTCTCCAGTATTTTTTGCTCCTTCTGTTTATGCTGCCTCCTAGTCAAAGGGGAATGTCTTCTATGGAGCTCTGCAGAAGCACCCATGAGATGCTTACTAAAGTATGTAAGAGGAGGAACTGGTGAAGGTGGGGGATAGAAGGCTGTAAAATAAGGCTGTAATAACAGGGAAAGTGCCAGAAAGGGTTTCTCTATGGGCACAAAGGATACCTTGAGAGTGTAAATAATACCTGGGAGTTGTCTCTGTTGGAGGAAAGAGGCTGGGCTTCTGGTATCCCTCTTTTACAAGTCATAGGTCAGAGGCCCTGTTTAGTCAGTTTCTGAGTGACTTGATGAAAAGATCTGACAGGAATAATGTTGAGAAGGTAAAGTTTCTTTTGGGTTTACAGTTTCAGAGGTTTTGCAGTCCAAGGTTGGCTGACTCCATAGCTCTGGGCCCAAGGTGAAGTAGAACATCATGGCAGAAGGGTATGGTGGAGGAAAGCAACTCAGGATATGGCCACCAAGAAGTGCAGAGAGAGAGAGAAAGAGATAAGGAGGGAGGGAGAGAGAGAGGGAGAGCGCTCTGCTCACCAGGGACAAAATATAAACCCCAAAGGCAAGTCCCCACTGATCTACTTCCTCCAGCCACATCCTACCTGCCTACATTTGCCACCCAGTTAACTCATATCAGTGGATTAGTCTACTGAATAGGTGATAACTCGTAATCTAATCATGTCACTGTCGCATGTTCTCATATTTTTCACCCATAAGCTTTTGGAGGAACACCTCATATCTAAACCGTAACAGGCCTACAAGGGAGGAGTAGGAACTGGCATTTCTTTTCTTTTTCGACGTGGGCAAAACTGCTCCAATAGTTCAAGAGCAGTTGTTCACAAAAAAACACAAGTAGAGACTGTTCAAAGTCAGATCAAATTAACGGGAGAGTGACCACAGGAACAATAAATGAGACCCAGTGGGGTCTGGGAGAAACTCTGATAGAGTCCACCATGAGGGATCAATGGAAGGAGAATGTGTAGGGGGTGTGGGGTACTTGCTCCAAGCCAATCCAAGTTTGAGGCATTCAGACTAAAGAATGTGCTCCAGGCTGCATATCAGCCCTCCATGGCTGCTGTCAGGTAACCCGGTCTACTCTGGCCCCTGTGTGGTACAGTTGGCTGAATTGCTGCTTTGGACTTTCTTTGGGGCCTATCTTCAGGCAGCTCTAGGATAATTATGTTTTTGTGCTGTCAGTTGGAGTTGGACAAATTAAACCCGTTGTAGGGATGAGTGCTCATAATTAAAGATGTGAATTCTGAGATGTGAAGAATTCTGAAGCTGTGGATGGATGCAAGCAGCAAAATCAGCAGATCAACCTTTCTTCAAAGTGCTTGTGGGCCTAACAGTTCAGGTGTAAGAAGCAAGCAGAGCAGGTGCCCAACTCCTGAAGAACACCGTGGGCCTGTGGCCTTACCCGGATCTCAGTGGGAAGAAGTGCATAGAATCTGTTGGGAAGCCAAACAAATGGGCACGGATAAGAGCACAGAGAGGCCTTGGCAACATGAAGAGGAAAAACTAGAAATAAAACCACCTATAAGAGGTTGCCGATGGGCCCTCTTTTTAATTCCAGAATGTTGCCTATACACCAAAGCTGAAAATAAGAGTCACTTACAATCTGAGACAAATGACCAAGGCATACCAACAGGGCCTGTTTTGTTCATTTGTATTGCTATAACAAAATACCCAAGACTGGGTAATTTGTGAAGAATAGAAATCAATTTCTTCATGAATCTGGAGGCTTGGAAATACAAGATGGAGGGGCTGGTAGATTCAGTTTATACTAAGGGCTTGCTCTCTGTATGATTAAAAAGTGCCTAATTTTTGCATTCTTCAGAGGGAAAATGCTGTGCTCACACATAGCAGAAGGGACAGAAGGGTAAAATGGACTAGGGTGCTTCCTTCAACCTCTTTTATTTTTTATTTTTTGGTGCTGGGGATCAACCCCAGAGCCCTGTACATGCAAGGCAAGCACTCTACCAACTGAGCTATACTCCAGTCCTTCAACCTCTTTTATAATAGCACTAATCCCATTCAAGAGGGCAGAATGCTCATGACTTAATCACTTCCCCAAAGTCCTTACCTCTGAATACTATCACATTGAGTGTTAGGTTCTACAACATACAAATTTTAGAGGGACACATACATTCAGATCATAGCAGGACTCATGAGTTTGCTAAAATCAGCAAAGGTAAAAACAGGATATCCAATATTTAAATTTTAGGTATATGATAAGTTATTTTTGGCATAAGTATATACTAAAAAGTTCATGGACATCCTTATACTGAAAAGTTCATCATTACATAAATATGTGCCATGCAACATTTTGGACATTTTTATGCTGAAAGCAATTTATTCTTTATCATAAATTTAAATTTAATTGAGAGTCTTTTATTTGAACTGAAAACTTCAGGCCCAAATTGTGGTATATGCAAGTCTTCCTCTACCCACTCTGCACCCAGTCTCACTGTCCTTTCTGTCTCTACAGTGGGAAGGTTGGACTGGTAGATAGTCGTTGTTGACAATCTTGCAGGAAGAACACTGTGGGGCAGAGAGAGGCTTTCCCTCCCTTCCACATAGAGGAAAAAGGAGACCTATCTTCTTCTGTCTGAAGCAAGGAAGGTGCATAGTCCTCAAGAACACTTATGAGACTGGAGGCATCTGCTCTGCAACAAGAGATTTCTATTCTTAGGTTGGATACCTGCTTGGGTAGTGACCTTGCTGATTGGCCCCTGTTCACACTAAGCAGGCCCAAGAGAGGAAGGACTTGGAAAGAGGGGAAGCAGCGAAGCTGACTATATCCCACCCTCCCCATTTGACTTGGCAAAGATGACCTCATCAAATTCATGTTATGCACAGCTGGGCTTCTGCTAGAGGATACCTGCTAGATGAGGAGATCCTAGCAGCAGAGGTTGTGGGAAGCAACTGGTCAGAGTCCATGGGGCTGGGCGTATGGGAAGGATGGAGTTGGATCTGGATCTGGCCTTTGCTTTAGGGAGCCCAAGTGCTTGTAAGCACTTGGAGGAGACCTGACACAGGGTCTTAGGGTCTTGAGAGCCAGAGATGAGGGCCAGAAAAGCAGCCACAGAGGACCGGAAGAACTGGTCTTATTATGTGCCTATGTAAGTAATGGCTTCTTCTCCTTCCGTTCCTCAACCCAAGAACTTGGAAGAAATAGAGCCTCCTCGGTGGGAGGGCAGGTGTGTGTGCCACGTCCCCTCCTGTCCACACTCTGTGAATTCAGCTACAAGTCTATGGTTGGCTGATGTGGAAAGTTTTGGAGTGAATGTAAGACTGAAATTTAAAAGTAGTCCAGACCAGCCTTAATAGTTGAAACTTGAGGAAACAGTTTGGAATTACCCCAAGATGTAGTTAAGAGACAGAAAATATGGATTTGATAAAGTAAGGATAAATGCACAGACGAAAAAAAAATAGAACTCATGTATGTTTACACTCTGATGAGAAAAGACACTCGATACACCCATTCTACCCAGTAAATAGAATCCAACAAGGGTTGCACTTGTGTGCTGATGACCTCTGGTGCTACCACATTGGCTGCCCAAGGAGAGGATGTGACTGGCCACCCTTGTCTGCCAGCACGGAGAAGGCAAATGGGAAGGTACCCTGCTGTGCTGGAGGCCCCCCAAGAGAACTCTTTCTGAAGACTCCTAGCTCAACCTGGACCCAGACTGGCAGGGAAGAGCCCCTCAAAGGGAGAAGAGTTCTAGGTACATGGATTTACAAGCTGAATGAATATAGGTGCCTTTTAAATGAAGTGCAAATGATTTGGTTTGTTGTAACTAATAAGTGTTTAAATTGGAGCACTGCACAAAGTTATTACTTAAATAATGTGTCATTGATACTGGAATAATTTGTGCCTATATTTAATCTTGAGATGAGTGTCTATATGTAAATACATTCAAGTAAAAATGCTACTGGTGTGATGGATGCCACAATTCTCTTCCAGTTCTGATTGCATTATTAAGAATAAAAGTTTCTGGGTGAAAACTCAGCCGACAGTTGTGCTGATGATATATGAGGCAGGGTTGGACCCAGTTCACATCTCCACGTTTGCATTAGCCCTGTGGCGGTAAGATCTTGCATATGTCAGTGAAAGTGAAGCCTTGACTCACAGGTTGCTGCTTTGGAAGTAAATCTGGTAAAGAAAGCAGGCTCCATTTTTCCATAGTCAATTTCAGCTGACAGTCCTTGCTCTGAGCACTACCTCTACATCCCTTTCACCATATCAGACACAATGCATTTCTTCTCTTGCTGCAGAAGCTGTCAGAAGAGTTTTTCCAGCTTCCTAATCTATGATTTTCTAAGATGATGGGTAATAATATTCACATTGATCTTGCAAATCAGAGTTTGCCATAACCAGTTCTTTCCCATGTACCACAATCACTGCAGTCAAAATGGACTATCATAAGTTTGCAAAGTCTGAAGGCAAGAGGTGGTATTTTAAAAATCACAATTGTATTTAGTTGTATTGAGTATTGAGGTTGAAAGCAAGGTTAGCAAAATTCTCTTATCTTTTCCTTGGCTGGCATTGTTAAAAAGGGTGTTTTTAGAAAAGGATTGCCAATAAATAATTTCCATCTTCTGTAGCTTTGTGACCTTGAGAAAATTATTTAACCTCTCTGCACCTTCTTTATACCATATTTAATGAGGATATAATAATGTCTTCCTCTTAGAGTTGGCTTGAAGATTCAGAGGCCTTTTTTTGTGTATCTCTGTGTAGGTATAGGTACAGGTCTAGATAAAGATACAGATATGGATGCAATCTCAGATGTGTTCCCAGCACAAAGAAGATTCTTACCAGATATTATTGTTATAATTCCTGCTATTGTTATCAGTTTTCAAGATAGTAATAGGAGGCAGTGTTGCATAGTAGAAAGAGCATACTCAGGTTTTAGGGAAAGTGAGTTCTCACATCCTGGCCCTGCCACTTACTTGAGGGGTTGGGTGACATAAATGATTTTGAGCCTCAGTTGCCATATCACTAACTGGGTTAATCTTGGTACAAAATATTCTACAGGAAAATTAAAGAATGGAATAAGAGAATGTTTATAAAGAGCCCGGCACCTGTAGATAAGCTCCTTCCTCCATCTACAGAGGGCGACATTGAATGACACTGAATTTTACGTCTGTACATCTAGCTTTGTCCTCCCTCATTTTGAGGAGAAAAAACACATGGTTTCCCAGACCCAACCCCATTTAGTTCTTCAGCAGAAGGACTGATAGATCAACAGAAATCAAATAATGGATTTGTAGCTCAGTGGTAGAGTGCTTGCCTAGCATATTGTGAGGCCCTGGGTTCCATCTTCAGTACTGTAAAATAACGCAAAACAGAAATTCCCTCAAATAATAAAGCTGCTAGTACCAGCTGAGTCTAGATAATTAATTATGTGCCATTATGTGCCAAAGTAAATCAGAATGTCTGATTCTGTTTTCCTCTCAAACCTCCTGCTGGAATGGCCAATGCCTGTTAATCTGTACTGACTGAATCTTAGCATTTCCCTGGCCTTAGAAGTCATCCAGGACACAACATGACCTTGGTGTCATATCCCCTGGCAGAGGAGCCCTGGGCAGGTGAAGGGGATTCACCATCTCAGTGGTCCTCCATCCTAGCTAGATGCTGGAATCACTCAGGGAACTTTTAAAAAATTCCTAGGATCAGGATGCACTACAGCATAATAAAGTTAAATTTTAAAAAGCTCTCCATGTGGTTTTGCTATCCAGTTAAGATTGAGAAGAACAATTGTAGGCAATTCCACCCAGATCTTCACTCAGCGGGGAAAATCAATACCTTTTAATGGAACTTCATAATTACAATTATTTAGCTATTCTTGCTTTGTGTGCTACCAACCTGTTTTTAGAATTCTAATAAACTCTATTGAGGGATTAATTTATATAGAATAAACTGCACCTATTTTAAGCATTTAGTTTAATAAATTTTGACAAATACACACCTTCATATAATCATCACTGCAACTGTGATGTAGACTATTTACATCATGCCAGAAAGTTCCCTTATACCCTTTTGAGTGATTCCCACCCCCAGTCTCTGTCTCAGTAAACCAATAATCTATTTCCTATCATCACAGGTTAGTTCTCCTTTCATGAAAGCCATGATATTGGCATTACAATGTAAGCATTCTTTGGTCTGGTTCCTTTTGCTCACTGTAGTGTTTTTGAGGTTCATCCATATTATTATAGGAGATATCAAACAGTTTATTCTTTCATTGCTAAGTAGTAATACATTCTATGATATTTCACCATTTCTTTGTACATTCACCTTTGGGTAGACATCTACCAATCTAATTTTAGTACCCCCCCCCTTTTTACTGTAATTCTCTGCTTGCTTTTTCATTTATAACTATTTTATAGCAAAACAGAGAAAATGATATTTCACCAGGGCCCAAATTTATCTATGAATACCTGGGTTGGGTTCAAACAACATAATTACTGATAATTGGGCAAATGGTCCAATCACTCTCCCTGATATAAAGTGGAACTGCCCGACCACACCATCTGTTTCCCTGCACCCTCAAACATGTGGCTTATGTGAAGACATAGACACTACTTGCCTAGGTCATCTCATTCATTCTGGGTCGATATTTATTCCATTATAGTCAAGCTTAGTTATTCACCAAGTGCTAAAGTGACTTATGCTATAATCTCTCTTTGGTTTCCTACACTTAACTTTTGTATGTAATGATACTACAAGGAAAGAATGGAAAGTTTAGCTTTATTGCTGATTTGTAAAGCCATTAAAATATTTACAAGGTGCTAATTATTCCCCAGAGGTAGTTTTGTAAAGCTGGCATATTATATACATACATGTATATTACATATCTACATATGGGAAATATACTAGATAGATAGATAGATAGATAGATAGATAGAGTTGTTACAGTAAACCTTCTTCATCCATGGGTTCCACATTTGCACATTCAACCAACTGCAAATACAAAATATTCAAAAAATTAATCTGTACTGAACATATATATTATTCTTGAAAAAATATGGGATAATTATTTATGTATCATTTACATGGTATTAGGTGTTGTAAGTAATCTAGAGACAATTTAAAATCACAGGAGAATGTATATAGGTTATATAAAACTATTATATAATTTTTATAAGTGACTTGAACATCCAAGGTTCTGTGTATGAATTGACATAAATTCTGGTTCATCCCCAAGAATCATAAATATATTGTAAATATATTGTAAATATATTTCAATATTCTACCCAGGAGTGGACTTGCTGGATCATATGGTAGTACTGTTTCTAATTTTTTCTTTAAAGTAATCTCTATGGTATTTTCCATAGTAGTTGTACTAATATGCATTTCAACCAACAGTGTATGAGAGTTCCCCTTTCTCTACTTGATCACCACCAGTCACTATTTTTTCTTTTAAATCAAAGTGTGAGTTTAATGGAAAGAATGGTGAAACACCCTGAATCGCATGAAGAACACCCAACCAATTAATGACATTACACCAGATACCTAAGTAAATGGCAAAACGTGCCCTGAAACTGGTTAATTCAGAAACTACCTTTTCTTAAATATTATTTTTATTTGTTCTTTTTAGATATTCATGATAGTAGAGTACATTTTGACATATTATACATACATGGACTATATAACCTATTCTAATTAGGATCCCATTCTGTGGTTGATCATGATATGGAGTTACACTGATCGTGCATTCATATATGAACATAGGAAAGCTATTTCTTTTTTAGAATTTATTTGTTAGTTCTAATCAGTTATATATGACAGTAGAAAGCTCTTTGATTCGTTGTCCACAAATGGAACAGATTTTTTTCACTTCTCTAGTTGTGCATAAAGTAGAGTCCCACCATTCATGCAATCGTACATGTATCTAGGGTAATGATGTCCATCTCATTCCACTGTCTTTCCTACACCTTGGCCCCCTCCCCCCACCCCTTTGCCACATCCAAAGTTCCTCCACTCATCTCATGTCCCCTCCATATGGATTAGCACCACATATCAGAGAAAACATTCGGCCCCTGTTTTTCTTTTTTTTTTTTAATTTTTGTTTTATTAAAAAACTTCTGACAAATAAAAATTCTTATGCAAATATTTTTGCTGGAAAATTCTCCAAGATATTTGAGGAAGAAGTAATATAATTTCTACAAAATTTCTTCCAGAAACTAGAATAGAACATTTTCTGAGAGAAGTATTACCTGATGCCAAAACTAAATAAATGCATTACAGATCAATACCCCCACATGAATATAGATGTGATAATCTTCAATAAAATTTTAGCAAAGAAAATCCAATATTATATAACAAAACAAGTCTTGATTAAGTAGGATTTATTCCAAGCATGTAACCATAATTTAACATTAGAAAAAATAATCAATAGAATACACTCTATTAATAGACTATTGAAGAAAAATCATTTAAACATATCAATACATTCAGAAAAAGCACTTGTAAAAATTCAACATCCATTCATGATAACATTTCAGCAGGCTAAGAACAGAAGTGGATTTCTTTAATCTGATAAAGGGCATAAGGAAAAGCTTAATAGGAAACATATACCTAATGGTAAAATTCTGAATGCCATTCTCTTATGATCAGGTGCAAAGCAAGGATCTCTGCTCTTGGAATTCCTATTCACCATCATACTGGAAGCCCTAGGCAGTACTACAGAGCAGGTAAAAGCGATACTAGACATAATTGAAATGGCTGAAATAAAACTCTTTTCATAGTTGACATGATAATCTACACAGGCTATCCAAGGAATCTTTAAAAAAAGTGTCTAAAGCTAGTATATGCATTTTAATAAGTTCATAGAATATGGGGTCAACACACAATTTGTAAATATATTTCAATATTCTAGTGAATAACAATTAGAAATGAAAATTAAATGTATTAGGTAAGTTAATTTTTGCAGAATCTAAATGATGAAAGCTACAATACACCATTGGAAGAAATCAAAAAAGAACCAGCTGAATGGAAAGATGTTGGCCATCTTTTCATGTGTTTCTTATTTATGTGAATATCTCTTTGAAAAATAGTTCTTCATGTTTTCTGCCTATTTTCAGGCTGGATGGTTTATTTATTGTTAAGTTTTGAGGCTTTTGTATGAAGTCTAGATATTGATCAGTAACTTTTAAGTTTATATGACAAAAAAAGGAACTAGAATAGCTAAAAGAATTTTGGAAAAGAATAAACTTGGAAGAATTGCAGTACCTAGTTTTAATATATATTATAATGTGACAGAAATCAAGACAATGTGGTTATTTGTGAAAAGACACACATAGATCAGTAGAATTGAAAGAGGGTCCAGAAATCGACTCACACAAATTTTGCCAACTGACTTCTACAAAGGTGGAGGTAATTAAATGAAGAAAAGCTAATCTTTCCAACAAATGGTGGTCTACCAACTGAACATCTATATGTTGGCGTGGGGTGGGGGCGTGAGCCCAACGTATGTATTTTTGTACAAAATTAACTCAAAATGGATCATAGTTCTAAACATAAGGTATAACGCTATGAAGTTCTCAGGAAAAAAATAACAAAATATTTGTGATTTTGAATTCAGCCAAGAGGTTTTAGATGCAACACTAAAGCAGAATCCATAAAATAAGCCGGACTTCATTAAAAATTGAAATATTTTGTTTTATTAAAATACTTGAAAGGAAGAATAATTAAAGTTATAGCTAGAAGACAGTATTTGTAAATCACATATCTCTGCAAGGAACTTGTATTTGGAATATATAAAAAAATTCTCAAAACTCAACAATAATTAAAGAACAACTCAGTATTAAAGTAGTCAGCAGTCCCATTATTTTGCCAAAAAAATATAGATAGATAGATTATGGCTAAGGAACATATAATAAAATCTTTAGCATCATTAGTTAGTAAAAAATGAAAATTAAAATCACATTGAAATATTACTATAGTCATCAATTACTTTCAAAAAAACGATGAACTCAATATTGAGTATCAAATTCTATCCAATAAGCTAAACAGCTTAAATTCTTATACATTATTTGTGAAAATAAAGTGGAATGGTTGCTTTAGGAAGCAGGAAGTTTCTTGTGAGGTAAAATGTTTTCCCTCCCTTTTAAATAATATACTTTATACATTTACAAAACATTCAGATTTACACAAAATCCGCAAGTTTTTAGTAATAGATTATCCAGATTTACGGTTACATGTGTTTTAGGAAATAGAAAATAAAGCGTCATAGGAAAATTCTAAATAAAATTTTAGAATAAGTACAATTAAAAAAAATTCAAATGGACTATTTTGGTATTATGTGTTTTATTCCTAATGGATGTGATACACACACACACACACACACACACACACACATATATATACACACACATAGATTCATACTACAACTGTTTTTGTAAAAACAGCTTACACGTGAATTTTTATGATAAATGAAAAAGACTTAAAATATTTATCTGGAATTATCTTACTTCTAAAATGTGTAGAATATTATCCAGTTTTCTTGCTTTTTGCCTATCAAATACCATCATCAGTCACATGGAAATATTTTCTGCCTAGATAAATTTCTTCCTCTTGCATTTTTTATTTTATTTTATTTTTAAATTTGTTTTAATTAGTTATACATGACAGTAGAATGCATTTATGCACTTTGATAAATCACACATATATGGGCTATAATTTCTCATTTTTTCTGAGTGTACATGTTGCAGAATCATATTGGTCATGTAGTCACATATATGCATACAGTAATAACGTCTGTTTCATTCTACTATCTTTCCTATCCCCACATCGCCTCCCCTTCCCTCCCATCACTTCCTTCTACCTAATCTAAGGTAATGCTATTCTTCCCTAGTTTCCCCCACCTTATTGTGAATTAGCTTCCACATATTAGAGAAAACATTTGGTCTTTGGTTTTTTGAGCTTGGCTTATTTTGCTTAGCATGATATTCTCCAACTCAAATCATTTATTAGCAAATGCCATAATTTCACTCTTCTTTAAAACTGAGTAATATTTCATTTAGTGTATATACTATATTTTCTTAATCCATTCATCTATTGAGGGACACCTAGGTTGGTTCCATAGTCTAGCTATTGTGAATTGAGCTGCTATAAACATTGATGTGGCTGCATCCTATAGTATGCGGATTTTAAGTCCTTTGGGTATAAAACAAGGCATACACTGGTCTGCATCTGGGTACCGTACCCCATCCACCTGTATTCTTAAATTGCTTCTCAGTCTCCAATTTAACAACCCATATTCTACACAGCAGAAAAAGTAAACTTTTGTAAAAAGTTGTGTTGCAGTTGTGTACAATGAATTGAAATTCATTCTGCTGTCATATATACCTAATTAAAATAAATAAATTTTTAAAAAGCAACCTTTTAAAAGCATAAATCATAGTTGGGCAGAATGGCTCCTGACTGTAGTTGCAGCTGCTTGGGATGTTGAGGCAGAAACATTGCTTGAGTTCAGGTGTTGTCTGGAGTTTGGGGCCAGCATGGGGAAAAAAGTGAGACCCCACCACTTAAAAAAAAAAAATATATATATATATATATAATATATTTATATATATGGGCTGGGGTGGTGGCAGAGTGGTAGAACACTTTCCTAACATGTGTGAGGTACTGGGTTTGATCCTCAGCACCACATATAAATTAAATAGAGGTCCACTGAAAACCAAAAAAGATATTAAAAAATATATATGAATATATATATATATATATATATACATATATATATATATATATATATATATATATATATATATATATATATATTTGATAATGTCACTCCTCCACATAACATAAATGTGATCTATTACATTTCCTTTGGCACTTGAAACCATAATTTCTTACCATGGCCATATAAGAGCCTCAATGGCATGTAAATATCCTCTCTGATTTCCAACTATATTTCTGATACCTCTTAGCAACTGGCTGACCTGGTTTCTCAGTCTTTGTCTCACATCAAGTAGTAGTCCCTCATGGAGGACTTCTTTGACCTTTTTAATGTTCCTCAACTCGGTTACCCTACTAGGCATTACCCATTCTTTTTCAGGGAACTTGATAAAATTTCAAATATAACATTCATAGGTTATTATATTCTGTTTTTCCCTCTGTGATGGTTAATTTTATGCATCAATTGCACCAAGGCTTTAATCAAACAGTAGTTTAGATATGCTGTGCAGAAATTTTTCAGATCTGATTAACATTTAAAAAATTTTTTTATTGATTCTTCTTAATTATACATGACAGTAGACTCCATTTTGATAAAATGATACAAGCATAGGATATATCTTATTCTAATTAGGACCTCATTCTTGTGGGTGAGAAGAAGTTCAGTAGATTAGACAATCTACTGAATCTCCCCTTTCGGGAGGGAGGGGAGATGGGAATAAGAAAGACAGTAGAATGAATCTCACATAATTTTTCTATGTGCACATATGAAAATACCTAAGCAAACCCCTCCATTTGTGAAGTTATATTTCTACTTGCCATATAACTTAGTTATCTCCCAAGGCTTATGATCATGATCATATCAGTTTAACTCCTAGTTGCCCAATATTAGAAACCCAAATGTCTTTCAGCTAGTGAATGGACAAGCAAACTGTCTCAGAAACATAAAATAGAGTACCACCCAGCAATAGAAAAGAACAAACTATTGATGGAAGCAATAATTGAGATGAACCTTAAACATATTCTGTTAGTTGCAGGAAACCTGTCTCAAAAGGCAGCATACAATCCTATTTCTATGTCATTCTGAAGTAGACAAAACTATAGGATCCGAGAACAAATTAGTAGTTGCTAGCAATTCAGGGGAGGCAGGTTTGAATATGAAAGGGAAACACAGAGGAGTTTTGGAGGCGATGGAATTTTCTGTACAGTGTGGTAATGGTGATATTGGTCAAAGCTAATCAGACCATACACTACCTGAAAAACTGAATTGTATTGTGTGTGAATTTAAAGAATAATATTTGCAACGACGAACTAAAGAGGTCTATTGCCCTCAACCATTCTCTCTACCTTCTGTTTTCTCACCAATTCCATATAAGTGGAAATCTGGAGCAGGGTCTGAAGAGAGACACCACAAGTCACTGGCCTAGCAGGAGAGTGGTTGTTATCTTTGCTCCTCTGCAGGGTGCTCTATGAGGGAGATGCGCAGTTGGATTTCTGTCTGTAGTGTATTTGCTGACTCTGCTGCCCTGTCTTTTTGAGCAGGTGGAGAGGAGACTGACAGAGACGTTTCAGTGTGGAGAGAGAAGACGTTTTAAAATTTTACAGAATGCCCTGCATCTCCACTGCAGCTAAGAATGACAGAGAAGAATGAGTTCTCCACAGTGGGTATGGCTGAGTTGTTTTCTGCTATCTATCCAAAAGGAATGTCAGCCATGTATGAAGACCTTATTAGCAGGTGGCATGGGAACTGACATTATGAAAAGGGACATATTATGAGAAATAAGTTAATGATCCAATGGTTTATAGCTGTTGTAATGCAGTTCCAGGGCTGGTGACAAAAATGGATTAATCAAGATGAGAAGCATGGCTAATGGGAAGTCAAGGGATTTAGTTTTCTATTTGCCTTAGTTCCTATAAAGCATTTAAATTGATGTTATGCAGGCAATTAAAATCTAGGCTGTGAGTGGGGCACAGTAATGCATGCCTGTAATCCCAGTTGCTCAGGAGGCTGAGGCAGGAGGATCATGAGTTGAAAGCCAGCCTCAGCAGCAGCCAGGCGCTAAGCAACTCAGGGAGACCCTGTCTCTTAATAAAATACAAAATAGGGCTGAGGATGTGGCTCAGTGGTCAAGTGCCCCAAGTTCAATCCCTGGTACAAAAAAAAAATTAGGGCATGAGAAAAGATTTAGCGTGGCTTATTTTTCAGTGCCATACCATCTTTACAGGCTTCAGATGGAAACTGTGTTCCTTTGACTCGGCCACACTGATCCAGCCCTTTGTCATTCTTTCCCTTGTCCACCATGGTTCCTCTTGATGCTGTGAGAAGCAAACACACAAGTAAACCTATCGACCAACACAACCAAACCAAATAAACAACTCGCCTCTGAAAATATCCAAACTAAAAACCCTCAGCAACAACCACCCAGAAGACGGGACAGGGGGCTGGGTCTCAGAGAGCTGTGCTGCAGTTGCCCTTCTCTCACCATATTCTATCTACTTCCACATCTTTACTGCTAAATAAAATATATGATTGAAGTTTTCAAACAACTTGGACTCTTAAAGTTGCTGAACAGTTGAGAAGTGTAAAAGCTGTCCAAGCTAAGCAACAGGAAGGGAGATTCCACAGAGACTGGTCAAAGAGAATGAGGAAAATCGAGTAGTTTTCCCAAGTGTCTAGCCACTGTTCAGACTGTTCCACAGACCTGCTTGTATGGATGGTTTTGCATCAAGCTCCTTAAGAAGGTTCTAGTCATAGCAGATGAAAAGCAACCCTCCTTTCAATTAATTGCTCCCTGGATTAAGAAAGCCTCACAGTCCAGGATCCAGTGCTGGGTGGAGGGAATGTTGCACGGGGCAAGGGAAATGTCAAGATTGATTGATTCCACATGGGAGCACTTGAAGGCCATAGGCCAGGTACAGAAACCAGGTCTGCCTTAGACTTTTAGGGCACTCAAAAACATATTGATAATATTAGTTTACCTAACATTAAATCCCACTTTTGAAGGCAAGAATTGAAGTTCATTGAGGGTCCACAGTATACCAGGACTACTAACTCTGATTGTGCTCTGGTTTGTATAATTCTCACCACCTTGTAAGATAAGAATCCAAGAAGATGAAAACTTATGTAAAAAGACAAAGTCACCATGGGTGTTATATAGCTATTAATATTAGTGCTGAGATTCTGTCTTACTTTAAAACTATGCCTTTTCTATTGTTCTACAGAGTAACACAATTCAAACAATATCTTTAGGAGTCCATTTCAAACAACGACGAAAATTTCCTTTCACCCACTACCACCTCTGATCTAGCTCTACTCTTCCTTTGACCAAATTTATTGCCACAGGGCTACTGAAGCAGCCAAGAGCTTTTTTAAATATTGGGGGATGAAAGGTTTCACTCTGTGCTAAGTGTTGGGACAGTTTGCTGTTTGTTCAGCTGAGCAGCAGATAAAGTATGTGTTTTGTATTTATGGAAATTACTCTCTAAACAGGAGGAGGATGCAGCAGGTCCTTATGTTCATGTGATGAGCCCCATGGGAAGGGAGCATGACAAAGTAGGTGATTCACTCCCTCCGTCTCTCAATTTTGGCACAGCCACTGTCTGTGTATTGCCTGTATCCCCCCCAGCGCTCACATTTCCTACATGCAAGGATCATTTTTTTTCTACAAACACCTGTGACTCACAGCCTGAGGGCTTCCTCTGATGGCAGGAGCAAGCTCAGCTTGTGCTGGGGTAGGCTAGAAGTGCCAGGGAGTTCATGCCCTCAGGGGCAGGCCTCTACCAATTATGCACAGTTCTTGGAAAACAGATACTCCAACTTCCTCCACTCCTTTGAATGGGACACTTTGAAATTTTTTTTTTTTTTTTATGTACAGTCTCCCGGAGAATTCCAACTGGATTGAGCCCCCCTGCCCTCACAGCAATCTTCTGCAGCTTAATACATTCTAATATAAGAGTTTCCTTTTCTTCCATCTCCCTTTCCCATCACCATACCAAAGCTTCTTGGGATCACTTTCCTCTAATCCTTGTCTCAGGGTCTGCTTAGTGGGAACCCACCCTAAGTCACAGAGTGGCAGAAATTCCCACACCTTTAAATATGTTTTTCTCTCTTACATTTGCTTTAAATTTGTAATCATGTATGTTGAATATGCATACAAGGAGACTCTGTTGTTTACACAGAGTCTTGTTTTCCTGGAGGCAAGTTGTGCTTTCCTTCTGTCATTTCTGTTTCTTTCCAGGTACACTCGGGGAGGCATTTACACAGCTTGCATATATTGGGCAATTTCCCCTCTCCTTTTGCTCTTCAGTGCCTCTTTGTGTCAATAACCTCTTAGGGTTCAACTGATCCCAGGGAGCTATTTCAAATCATTTGAAAAGTTTCCAGCGGGAGGTTGTGTGCTTTCTCCTTCCTCTTATTATGCTATGGCTAAATGGATATAACAGAGCAACAGATTTGGACCGATTGTCCCTGAGCATTCATAATCAAAGCAGTTGGGCAGTGGTGGGCAGCAGAGAGAATCGATGTGGCATCTGTCTAAAGGAAAAGTAATGACTTGACATGGTTGAGTTCCACCTTTTTGGAGAGGTGGCAGGAGTGAGGAGGTGGGAGCTGTGCTTCTTAGAATATAAAGGGGAGTGGAGTAACTGCCAGGAAGCACTGGGGATGTGTGCCAGTGTTTCATACAGTAAGTGATCCCGTGAGGCGGACGTGGTGACAGTGACTCCTCTGCAGAGAGAACTAGAGTGTTTATAATTCCTTTTGGACAAAAATAACTAAACACCAGCCATGATTGCTAATAGTTCAGGGCTGTGTGTGTGTGTGTGTGTGTGTGTGTGTGTGTCTGTGTGCATGCGCGCGCACATGTGTTTGAGAGAGGAGAGAGAGGGAAAGAGGGAGAGAGATGAGAGGGAGAGAGAGTTTTTCGATTATCTTGGGGCTGCTGCGTGTCTTTCCTCCTTGGTAAATGAACAGCATGTTCACATCTTAACCCCCAGAACTTATGGATATTCCTTTATGTGGTAAAAGGACCTTTTTACAGATAGGCAAAGGATTTTGAGATGGGACATTATTTTGGAGAAGCCTGGTAAACATTCAGTAGAACAAAAATGTCTGTATAAGAGGGAGGCAGACAGAGTTCTCACCATAGAAGAGGAGGAGGCAATGTGGTCATAGAGACTAGAGCAATATGATCATAAGGCAAGTAGTGCCAGCAGCCACCAGAAGCTGGAAGAGACAGGGGACACGTTCTCCCTAAAGCCTCTGGAGGATCCCATTCTGCTGATCCCTTGATTTTAGCCTCCCAAGTCTCATTTGAAACTTTTAAGTGAAGAATTGTAACTGAATAAATATATGTTGTTCAAAACCATTAAATTTGTTAGTAGAAATAGGAAACCAAAAAAGAATCCCCAAATGGCTGCACCTGCTTGAATTCCACCAGATCACTGATAAACTATCATATGAACTGTGCAGGGATTATTTTTTTTCCCTTGCTTCTCAGTTTTGACTTGTTTCTCCTTATCATTGCTGAAGGTTTATGGCAGATATTTACAGCTACTGCTTAGCACAATGAAAGTTGCATTGATTGGCCAGTTAATGAAGACTAGAAGCTGTTGATTTGGAAAGTGCTCTGGGAAAGAGGGCCCATTTCTGTTTCATGTAAAGTGGTGATGGGCAGCTTACTGGGTCCTGGCACTTGGACTAAGGGTGCCCAAAGTGACCATGTAGAAAAGCAAATCCAACTCAGAGACTCTCCAGTCTTAGGAATCTTGCTAAAGATATGATTAAAAGGACCTCTGCTGTCAGTCTTGCTTGGCAATTATTAGAGTTCTATCCATTAAGATCAAGGCCCATTTGGTGAATTCTGTATGAAGCCATATTTCACTGCATGGGCAAGGAGGTTAGGAGGGTGGATGAAAATTTTGAATCTATTCTGCTTTGTTTGCAGTCCTCAATTTCCCTGAACTTTTCTTTTAAGCATAACAATAGCCTGAGTATGCTAAAGGATTTACTATATGCCCAGAACCATATATATTTTCCAAATTAATACCACAGACCAACAAGAGGATTATAATTGGGCCCTGTTTCATAGATGAGACTTGATCAGGTTAGGCACACTGTCTAGATTATAGGGCCAGAAAGCTGTAGATCTGGGATTCAAACCTAAATCTGTTGTACACAGCAGTCTGATCCTAACCGATGGGCCACACTACCTCTCCTGGTTCAAGCATCCTGAATTGACTGAGGGCTCTTGCTTTCAGTCTTCTTCTCATTTCCTAGATACCACTCTTCTCTGAGGGGAACACCTCAGGTGGAAGGATTACAGGACACAAGTTTGTGCTTATCCAAACCACCTCAATTTTTTCCTCCATCCACTTCATGCATGAAGTATTTATTTGATATAAAGAGTCTTATGCAAGCAGAACAAGGAAATATTTTATTTCAGTTTGTCCTTAGTCACAGCTGTGAATGACAACTAACACTGCTGAAACCACCACCACCAAAATAACCAAGGATGTGTGTGACATGTGGTATCTAATTTTTTTTTTTTGTGAAACTCATTCACATATTTCTTCTTTTCATTTTCAAAGAAATAACTAAGGCAGACAATGTTATTCCATTTCGTAGAGGACATGGGCTCAAAGAGGTCAAAGATATAAGAAGTCTCCAATTTTATATCACTTGAAATTCTACTTCCCATTTAATTAATGAGAATCTACTCACAAGTTGATATGATATAAGACATTTCAGGCATCTTCAAAGCCTTGGTTACCACTCTCTGGGGCAGACTTTGATGATGTAAAGGCTATTTTGGACACAATCAGTTGGGCCACTTTCAGTAAGAAATTTCCATTTTCATGTAGTGACGCTTCACAGTCACCTCTGCCTTTGGAGGAAATGTCCTTCAAACTTCTTCCATCAGAAGAACAGACCAGCTTTCTGATAGTCCCATTGTCCTGGTCTGCTTTAGGGCCTTGAGCTGCATCTGCTGCATTTTCCTTGTTATATCCATTCATTATTAAATATTTACTGATCATTTACAATGTATTAGGCAGTTTGCTAGGTGATGGGAATGTAAAGATGAGCAAAACAAACACAAAAATAGCAACATAGAAGAAGAGATAGTTAAATCTTCAAAACTGCCCACGTGATCAGGTCGCTTCCTTTCTGCCAGGTGAGTACAGGCTGGATCAGCACTGCCTCCCCACAGCCCTGCCACGCCCCTCAAAGGCACTGGAGAAATGGATGCTGATTGTTCTATGCTCTGGAGACTTTGTGGTTGTTACTTGGCAATGGTTGACCAATATAGCATACTAGACAGTTGTGAAGCATTGATCTTCATGAAGAGGGATCCAGGAAAAGAAATGCCCCGACTCACTTCTCTTCTCTCCTTTCAATATCTTTCCAGAACTGGAGAGCAAAGGAGACCATTAATGTGGTTCATATTGATTCGTCATGTGGAGCAGAGAGTAGGGAGATGGAGGTTAAGAGCAGATCTGAAGGGGAAATAGAAACTATCCAGTTCCACAACCTAAAGGATAAGCAAGAGTTAACCAGTAAGAGGAACAGGCTCTAGGCTAATGATGAAGCATGTACAAAGGCTCTTGGAAGCACAGTATACAGTGTCCTGAAGACAGAGGCCAGGGTGGCCATGTGATAGAGAACAAAGTGGAGACCAGTCGATAATGAGAGTGAAAAAGCACATGCACACAAAGAACCTGTGCTTGATGCCTCCTTGTAGGCCATGCAAATTACTTTTCTCTGTAACTCAACAGGTTTTCTGCAAGGATAATAGGCAATATATATATATATATATATTTTTTTTTTATAAAGAGAGAGTGAAAGAGGAGAGAGAGAGAGAGAGAGAGAGAGAGAGAGAGAGAATTTTTTAATATTTATTTTTTAGTTCTCGGCGGACACAACATCTTTGTTGGTATGTGGTGCTGAGGATCAAACCCGGGCCGCACGCATGCCAGGCGAGCACGCCACCGCTTGAGCCACATCCCCAGCCCCAAGGCAATATATTTTTATTCATGTTTTTAGAAAGACCAGTCTGGCTGCTGAGCCTGTAAGAGATGGGAAATGAGGTGGAGGAATATGTAGAGGTTCATTGGGAAGCCGTCGTATTTTACATCCGTAAACACTGAGATGTCACTGCTGAGCCACCTGGCTGCCTCAACTACCTGTAGCATGAAGGTATTAGGAGTGCCAGGGGAGGGGCAGTTAGGCAAAAGTCGGAACGGAATTAAGAATTGTTTCAAGTGATAGGGCAGAAATGAGGCTGGCCCCTGCGGCCTCAATAAGTGAAATAGTCTTTTTCAGCTAGAGAGACCTGTGTCAGCACATAGTTTCAGGGAAAGTCACCAAGTGATTAAGGAGGGATGCTGTGCTTTGGAGGCCACGCACCTGTCCACAGGGACCTGAGAATGATGACGCAGGGCTTTTCAACTCCTGCCACCCGGCTTCCTTTCTGGGCTTGTTTGAAGGATGCTTTTCATCTTCTCTTTCTATTGGGCTCCCCAGGAATAAGCAGAGTGGAGGAAGTTTCCGGGAGCCTCCCGTTAAACAATTCAAGACACATTCCTTCATGTGGCCTCCGTCCCCAGCTGCTGCCATTCTGCTGCTGCTCTCTTCTCTCACTGCTTTTTCATAGGGTGGTCATGGGAAAACCCCGCAGGGCCCCCGTGGGACCTCCACATCCTCTGCTTAGCAATCGCTTCGGAGCCTTCTGGTAATTGCCTGCCAACAGGGAGGGAAACCTGCATGAACCACGACTCTTCAGGCCCTGGCTTCCTTCTTCCGCTCTTAATGCGCTCGTCTCTCTCTCAGCCTTTCCTGTGTTCCTCCCCTGTCCCCATGCTCCATGTACCTCCAAAGTAATAACCCATTTTCTCTCCAATTTCCTGAATGCGATAATCATTTCTGTCAGGCCCAAGAGGCGATCAAGTTAATGAAATTCCTGTCAATAAAAAAGGACATTTATTAAACAGAAATGATGCTTAAAGATGACAGCATCATTCAACGCTAAGGGTTCAGAAGAATAAAGAAATTATTTTGAGGAATGCTTTGGGAGGATCTGTATTGAGCACAAACATGTGCAATATACAGACTTCTTGCTTACTGAATCAGATGGAAGAAGTGATAGAGTTTGGAGTTGAAGAGCCCAGAATCTAGGGTCAAATTGAATCCTGCCCATGCTGTAGACTAAGTGTGTGACTTTGGAAAGGTGACTTAATCTCTCTGCTTCCATTTCCTCATCCACAAAATGGGAATATTTATAAAATCCTACCTCATGGAGTTATCATATTCACTGAATGAATTTGTATCATATGCTCAAGACAATAGTTAGCATAGAACAAGTGTATTATAAATGTTTGCTGTTATTATTAGTCTCAAACGAGGTCAGTACAAAAAATAATTAATCTCATTTTACAAATTACAAAATTAATGCAGTAGCTTTCAGAAAGAAAAATAAAATGAGCATTCAGTTGTTTTTATAGATAATACATTCAAGAGAAAAATGAGGGTAAAACAGAAGATACAAATTAGAATGTAAATACTATAATTATTCCACTTAATAGTTGAAAGGGTTGAAATAAAATAGAGATGATGATGATGACAGCAGTTTAACTGCACAGAACATACAGCCTCCTGAAATTACCGCACATTTTCAGGTCACCTCATGAAATGCTTCTCGTTGGCTACTCTAGTCTTATTTCCATCTCTGGATAGAAATATTGCCTTTCAGAAATGATTTAGTTAACCAGGAAATGGCTGAAATATAGTAAAGATGATGGAATCTTTCAGAGCACAGTCTGAGTCTGGCTCATCTCATGTCCCCTGGGGTCATTACAGATGCTTGCCGCACAACCCTGCTACATGGAGATTCTGCACCCAAGAGGTGGTGACCAGAATATTACATGAACTCTTGAAGGCAGAAGATTCAGCACATGTGCAAGCACCAACACGCACACAAGCATGCTCGCACACACACACACACACACACACACAGATAACTAAAGACTGAGCATACACTATGTATATAGTTACTATGTTAAACCTAACCTCATCTTATCCTCATTCCAATCAGTTGGGTAACACCTTATCCCAATTGTAAACATGAGGAAACTGAGATTTATAGAGATTAAATAGGTTCTCACACAAGTCATAAGTATTTGAGCTAAAATTAACCCCCAAACTTCAATGTTTGTGCGCTTATTAAAAAAATAAAATGGAAGGAGGGTGATTTTTAAATGAAGAATAGTTTGAAGTTATCCAAAACCACAAACATTATGTCTTTGGCAAAAGAGAGATGTTTAGCTTCTGTTTTCCAACCTAAAAGTATTGTCATAGTATATCAGTTAGCTATTGCCACATAACAAAGCACCCTGAAAGTCAGTGGCTTTCATAAAATGAGTATTTTTTGCTTATGCATAGGTAAGCTGGTGTTCAGCAGATCTAGGCTGGGCAGGAATGGCAGTTTGACTTTGCCCTGTTGAGTCCTAGGTTGGCTGGAAAGTTTTTCCTCTGACCATGGTGGCCATGATGATTATGCTCCACACATCCCACCTTCTTCCTGGGAGTATGAGTTAGCTAGGGTATGCTCTTATCATGGTGATGGCAGAGATGGAAGAGGGAAACACCCCACTGGGCTTGTGTCATGTCACAGCAAGTTACCTGGTCATGCCAAAGTCAAGAGGGGAAGAAACTTGCTCAGCCAGTGGAGCTTGGAGTAACTGCAACGTCAGCAGTGTATCACCTGGAGTGATTAGACAAGCAGAACTAATGTGAGAGACATAGAGTAAGATATCCGTTATGCAATTATGAAGTTGTTAAGGAGCCTCTATATCAAAAAAAGTGGGGGCTATGATACTCAGTGAAAGGATTTGCAAAGCGAAGTTAGACACAATGTGGGTAAGAGTAAGGACTAACTTGAACCCACATCAATCTCTAATTGTCTCCAAATATAAAGAATTGAGTGATTTGCAGGAGTACCTGGTACCCTGGCTGGTGTGTGGGGGCAGCTGCTCAAGAGCAGGTGTAGGTGAAGGAGGATTTGCAGCAGGAGCTGGAGGGCGCCCAGCAGGTGAGTAGGAAGGTGAATGAGCTGCTATATCATATACCCACTGTCAGAGCATAAGGTGGATGTCTTCCTTCCCTCTGCCTAAGCTTGCAAGTTTTTCTTGTGGCAAACTTAATTCAGATCCAAATAGAGAGGACTATTTGGAGAGAAGTAGTTCCAGTTGAGCTAATCTTAGGAAACAAAGCTGCCCACGTGACAAGCGTATGGATTCCAGAAGGAATGTATTGTGCGGGCCAACGATGCAGACGACCACATAGAGTAACTGCAGAGGAACCGAGTCGACGAATGGGAGGAAGACACACGCCACTACCAATTCTTGCTTATTGAGACTGAAGATTTTCAATGCCCTTCTTCAACTTTATAAATCTTGCTTTCCCCACCTCTCTGGAGAAGGACTGTTAGAGAGAAGAGGGCAAGTTCAATGGTAAAAAATATAATAGAGCCACAGATAGAAGATCATAGTGATCTTTGACAACTCATATTATGCTTGCCATCCATTTCTGAGGAAATAAGGGCCACTTTGGAAAGAGTTGGACAGAAGCTACTGGAGAAAGTACCTGGATACTATTTCTGATAGGCCATGGCTAGTCAATATAGCCCAAAGGAAATTATTGCCCCTCAGTGTCCTCATCTGTAAATGAAAGTGTTGGACCAAATAAACCTCAGGTGCCTTCTATGTTGTCTGAGTCAAATCAGATATTCTGCCACCTGATACACCACCATATTTCTCTGTCTTGTGTTTGCAGTATGATTTCAGACTTTAGGGGAAGGGAAGATTTTGGGTTTACAGTCATGTAGTCTGAATTAAATACCCAAGTATCATACTACCCTGCTAGAAAGGCTGCTACAACTTTGGTTAGTCTAATTTACCTTATTTATGTCTTGATTTCTTCACCTACTTATACCTAAGTCAAATGTGTGTGAATATGGAAACTCCACTCTGCTCCTTGGGAATAAATCAAAACCAAGGAATTGGGCTAATATATATTCACATAAAATAACTGGACAAGAGGAAGGTGAGTATGTGGTGTTAGGGGTAGGAAGGGGTTGGAATGGTGTTTAAAGGGGAAATCTTTGCAAAACCTAATAGTTTTGTGATTTGCTAGCAAAATTTGGTTGTGAATTGGAGTTTCAAGAGTGGTATGCAAATAGTATGCAGTTGGAAGTATTTTTTAATTGGAATTTTCAAAGAGCAATGAATGCATATATAACTCTGCTCTGAATTATTAAGAGTTATAGGATCCATGACTACTTAATTAACTCCTACCCTGAAGAGCTACCATAGTGTACAAATAAAATAAGCAATGCTGTTTGTGTGCTGTATAATGAGAAGAAGTATCTCCAAATAGCCCTGGGAGTCACCCTGGGTTACCTGGGCAATGAGCCACCAGGATCAGGACCCCCTTTCTCTCAGTGGAAGGAGCTACCCCTGAGATCTGTTTCATATAGAACTAAGGCTTTTCATCATCTCAAGAGTCATTTCCCCACAGAATCAAAACAGTTGCTCTTGCAGACAACTCTTAAAAACAGTTGGCATCACAAATCCAGACTACTTGGCAATAAGCATTGCTCATTCCCTTTGCCCTCACCATAGCAATAGTCTAACACATCATGTCAAGGCAAGTTACCTGGTCATGCCAAAGTCAAGAGGGGAAGAAACTTGCTCAGCCAGTGGAGCTTGGGGTAACTGCAACGTCAGCAGTGTATCACTGACCAAAGGTGGAAGTGATACTTCCTCTGGAACAAAGGCCACACTATGTCTAACAGATATGTCTAGGTTCTCTGGAAAGCAAAACCAAGGCCCAGCTAGTTGTAGGTGCAAGAAATTCACTGGAGAGAATGCCTGTGAAAGATAAGGGGAGAGGAGTCAGGAGAAACAGTGAATGCATTTCAAACCTCATCACGGATCTGACATCTGTGTCAAGAGAGGAGGAAGGAAGATAGGTTTGGAAAGAAGAATCCCAGACTCTGGTTATAGTTCTGAAATGGTTTTGGCAAATCCACTCAGGAGGGCCAGCACAAGAGTGGTCATAGAGGAGTTCTGCACTGGGCAAAAATGATCAGGCTCTTGTACCTAGGTGATGCGCAATAATTGCATGGGAACTGCTGGAGGAGAGTGTGGCCTACCTATGGTGGATTCCCAGAAGCCCTCAAAGAGGAGGCTGTCAGCTAGCTAGCTCTACTCTTCACTGCAGGTGAGATTCAGGAGACACACAGCCTGCCTGCTTCATTGACCCCACATACCTTTCAACAGAATATTGGAAGACCAACATATGATATGCATTTCTGTTTCACTAATCCTGCCCTTGTGAGTTTTCCCTCTCCTTAATAAAAATCTATTCCTTAACTTTCATAATGTGACTTTGTAGAATAATGTGACCTTGACATGTTTTTTTGCACAAATTGGGTAGGACAATTACCTACTTATTATCATATGATTAACCCAAGTATGAAAGCCTCTGCTCCTCATTTGCCTTCTATCCAGAGGCTATGGTGGTAATTCTGTGGCTGAGCAGGAGAAATATTGCAGTACAAGGTTGTGCCTATAACAATAGAGGTCAGCTGAGCCTCTTGGGTTTGAAAATACTCGGTGCTCTTCCAGACATGCAGATTGAATTGGATAATATGCTTGTGTTCTTGCAGTCACAAAGATGATCAGCTTCAGTGAAATGACTTCTATTTAAGTTCAATTTGCACAGAATCTATAAAAGCATTAGAGTGGGTGGGTTGCCATTGTGTTTAGAAAGGGAGTGTTGTTCATGTTCTCCAAGAATAAAGTAGAGAAGACTCAAGGGTGGCATGATGGTTGTTATTGCAAAACAACCTTTTAAAAACAATTTCAGAAGAAAAGGTTGAGGAGAATACTAGGAGTCCCACTTCTGTAAATTGTAAATAGGCCATGTAACATCAAGTACCGTTCTCCATCTGTCCCCCACACAAATGTTTGATTCAGGTAGGGGACCCTGCACTAGATGCTGTTTACCAACCAGCATTTGCTGTCTTGTCTTTCTGTCTTCTTTACTTTAGAAGCTATATGTCTTTGAATTACAATTCCTGGAATTTCTTGTTTTCAGTACTATGTATACTATTTGTGGTTCCTTGGTTTCAAGCACTTACATGAAGGTAGAGTAGAAGTGGAAAACATTTCTTTCTTTTTCTAGAAGTGGCAGCAGATAAGTATGAGGGACTTTGAATAGATGAAGGGTTTCTTCTTTGCTTGTTTCTTTCTTTCATTGTTTTTTTTTTGTTTTTCTTTTCTTTTTTTCTTCTGAATTTTCCAGATATTCATGTGATTCTGGGCAGAGAAAGTGGGGAATTAATATTGACTTTGGGTGACAGCAGAATTTCTCTGGTTTGGGAGACTATAATTGTACTAGTGAAGTGGAATCTAATACCTTATCCTTGTCTTTAACTTCTTCAGCCCTTGAAACAGTTGTGATTACAAAATTATCTGTATTAATTTTCTCTGCAATATCTTGTCTTAGTCTGTTTCTGTTGCTAGAACAGATACCCCAAACTGGGTAACTTATAAATGAAAGAAGCTTATTTGGGCTCAGGATTTTGGAGGCAGGGAAGTCCAAGAGCATGGTGCTAGTGAGGGCCTTTTGCTGTTAGAAGTTATGAGGAAGCAGAAGGTAAAGTGGGTACATGTGGAAGACAAAGCATGAGGACCAGCCTCACTTTATAACAGCCCTCTCAAAGCCACTAATCCAGTTCCACAAGAGTGCAAATAAGAGAAAGATATTAATCTCTCTTAATGACCTAATCACCTTTTAAAGATCCCACTTCTCAAAGCTGCCAATATGGCAATCAAAATACAACATAGGTTTTGACTGGGGAGGGCAAATCCTATCCTAACTGAACTTCAACTGCACATAGTGTTTCTACTTATAAATACCCATCCATAATATCTTCTCCTGAAAGTTTTCCAGTTTTACATTGGCCATCTCCAGAAACTTCATGGAACACCAAATCATAAGCATTCATGACTCTTAGGTCATTTCTTCTTTTTATATCAAGCCCAGTTCTGTTAATTTTAATGATCCTTTGTTCACTCCTATCACTGGTGACTGTTAGAAATTAGTGTAAACTTCTCCATAAGAGTTACTCCAATATTTAAAATAGCTTCTTATCTTTGTTTACCTTTTAACTACCTATCCAGGATTCTCTTGTTCAGGCAGAATGATATTGGTTTCTTTGTATGCTCCTCAGCATCCGGCAACTTTCTGAGAATGAGTTGTCCAGTCATTAATTTGACACTGATTATTTAAAAATTTTCCTACATTTTGTAGCCAATATTTGAATGAAATGGCCCATAAACTAATTCAATTAAAAATACACCTGGAAGAGGGGCTGGGGATATAGCTCAGTTGGTAGAATGTTTGTCTTGCATGCACAAGGCCCTGGGTTTGATCCTCAGCAACAAAACCAAAATCAAACAAACAAACAAGCAAATAAATAAATATATATACCTGGAAGAAGTAACTGTAATGAAGACCATATTTAAAATGTTATATATATATCACACATATACATTCATATATACATATATATAATAGAAAATGGAAAATTACAAAATAACTATAAATAAAAATTTGAATAAAACCCAAGTATATATATAAATAATAACAAAAATATAATTTAAATGGCTGGCAAATATAATATACTCAAATTCAAATAATAACCAGTGATATAAAGATAACAATAACACAGTCTTTTAGACCCATTAGACTTAAAAAAATTACTAAATGACTGATAATAGCAATTTATAGAGGGAACATGGGGAAATTTTTCCATCCATGCTTTTATGATAAAAATATGAAAGTATTAACACATATTCTGAACATGTAGTCTGGCAATACCAATTTAAATAAAAATTACATGCTCCTTTCACCTTGAAATTTTATTTCTGGGAATGTGTCCCTAGAAATACATCACAAGTATGTAAATGCATATTATAAGAAGATGTGCTATATAGATGTTTGCAAGGATACAAATTGAAACACAAAATGAATGACCAGATATGGAAAAATTTATGAATACATTATAGTGACCCACACCACTACTGGGTATTATGTACAGAGTTTTTTTTAAAAAAGGTTAAAGCTAAACTAAATCCTTTTGTGGGATTTATATGCGATTATTGAGTGAGACAAGCAAGGTGCAGAAAGGTATATGTGACAGAATTTTATTTTCTTAAAGTGAAAATTGTCAAACACATTCCCATATGTGTGTATACATAGAGAAAGAGAGGCAAACAGAGACAAAGAAAGACAAAAAGTCACACACACACACACACACACACACAGATTGATTTATACTCATGTACATATGTATCAATATAGGAGTACTTGGCTACAGAAAAAAAAAATTATTGACATGGTCTGGAAGGAGGTGGACAAGGTAGAAAGGAGGAGAAGAAACAGAGGAGAGAAATGTTCAGTAAAGAAAAAGTACAGCAACCAAACAAAACAAAACAGCTCTTTATGAAGCATGTTCTAATGAAAGAAAATGAATTTTAGAACTATCTAAGTCAATGGAGAGATATTCCATGTTCATGAGAAGGAAGACTCAATATTGTTGAGATGTAAGTCAGTCTTTTACAACTTTATTGACTCAACCCGCTCCCAATAAAAATCCTAGCAACTTGTGTTGTAGATATGGACTGATCCTAATATATGGAAGAGCCAAAGATTACCACTGTAATATTGAAGAAAAACAACACTGAAGAACTGACACTACCTGAATTGAAGACTTACTATAAAGCTACAGTAATCAATGCAAGTTGCTGTTGGGAAAAACAGTAGACCAATAGGTCATTGGGAAAGAATATACAGCCCAGAAATGGACTCGGACAAATATAGTCAACTGATGTTTGACAAACCAGTAAAAGCAATTCAAAGGAGAAACAGTGTCTTTCCCAACAAATGATGGTGAAAAACTGGATCTTTGTATGTAAAAAATAAGACTAGATGTAGTCCTTAAATCAATTACAAAAGTTAAGTCCATTGTAACATAGACCTAAATGTGAAACATAAAACTATATCCCTTTTAGATGATAACAGAAGAAATCTAGGTGACCTTGGATTGGTTATGAGTTTTCAGACATCATTCCAAAAGTATAGTCCAATGACCAAGAAAACTGACAAGTTGGACTTCATTAAAATTAAAATTTTCTGTTGTCCAAAATACACTGAAAAAAGGCAAGCAGCAGACTATGTTTTAGTCAGGTTCTTTGTCTCTGTGACCAAAAGACCTGATAAGAACAATTAGAAGAGGAAAAGTTTATTTGAAGTCCATGGTTTCAGAGGTTCAGCCCATGGTTGGCTACCTATAGCTCTGGGCCACAGATAGGGCAGAACATCATGTCAGGAGGGTGTGAAGCAAGAAAGCAGCTCAGGACATGGTAATCAGAGAACTACCTTTAGCAGGGACAGAATGTAAATTCCAAAGCCATGCCTCCAGTGATCTACCTTCTCTACTCATGCCTTACCTGCCTACAGTTAATATACAGTTGATAGAAGATTAATCCACTGATTAGGTTAAAGCTTGTTATCTAATCATTTCACCTCTGTACCTTTTTGCATTGACTTATATATGACCTTTGGGTAACACTACACATCCAAACCATAGCAGACTAGGAGAAAATATTTGCAAAATCTAACTGATAAAGTTCTTGTATCCAAATATATATATGTAGTCAAACTTAAAACTTAATCATAAGCACATAACACCAAGGAGACAAAATATAAGACACAAAATATAAGACAAACCCCACACATCTACAGTCATCTGATTGTTGACAAAGGTGCCAAAAACATACATTAGAGAAAAAACATCCTTTTTAACAAATGTTGCTGGGAAAACTGGTTATTCATATGAAAGAGAATAAAACTAGACCTTTGTCTGTCTGTACCAAAATCAACTCATAATGGATCAAAGAATTAGGACTTGGACCAGAAACTTTTAACTCCTAGAATACAACTTAGGGCCAACACCCCACCACAAAGGCAGGAGAAACGGACTATCTCAACAGGACTGCTAGAACTCAGGAAATAAAATGCCCAGGGTTAACATATGGGATGGTATCAAATTAAAAAGCTTTTGCACAGTAAAGTAAACAATTAAGAATGTGAAGAGAGAATCTACAGAATGGGAGAAAATCTTTGGCAGCTACTCTTCTCACAGAGGACTAATATCCAGAATATATAAAGAGTTCAAAAAAATTCAACACCCCCAAAAGAAATAATCTAATTAATAAATGGGCAAATGGATTAAACATACACTTCTCAAAATAATAAAAAATGATCAACAAATATATGAAAAACATGCTCATCATTATCAATTAGGAAAATTTAAATCAAAACTATGCTGAGATTTCATCTCACACCATTCAGAATGGCAGTCATTAAGAATACAAAGAATAATAAATCCTGGAGAGGATATGGAGGGAAAGGAATACTTTTACACAGTTATAAATTAGTACAACTGCTATGAAAATGAATATGGAGTTTCCTCAGAAGATAAGGCATGGAAGAACCATATAACCCAGATATACTACTCTTCTGTATTTACCCTGAAGAATTAAAGTCATCATACTATAGTGATACATGCATATCCATGTATATAGCAGCACAATTCACAATAGCGAAACTATGGAACCAACTTCGATGCCCATTAACAGATGATTGGGTAAAGAAAATGTGGTTCATGTACACATGGAGTTTTATTTAGCCATAAAGAAAAATGAAATTATGTCATTTTCAAGAAAATGGATGGAACTTGAGAGCATTATGTTAAGTGAAATAAGTCAAACTCACGTGGTCAAGGGTCATATGTTTTCTTTCATATGTGGAAGTTAGAAAGGAAAAAAGGAAAAGAAAGATTGTGCATGTGTGTGTGTGTGTGTGTGTGTGTGTATGTATGTGTGTGTGTGTGTGTGTCTCATGAAAATCAAAGGGAGGTCATTAGAGTAGAGGAAAGGGACCAGGGGAGAGAGTGGGGTGGAAAAAGGGAAGTCCTGGGGCATGAAATTGGCCAAGTTATATTGTGTGCATGTGTGGATATGTATAACAAATTCACCATTATGTACAACTGTAATGCACCAGTTAAAAATAAGCCAGGCGCAGTGGCACACACCTGTCATCCCAGCAGCTCGAGAGGCTGAGGCAGGAAGATTGTGAGTTCAAAGCCAGCCTCAGCAACAGTGAGGTGCTAAACAACTCAGTGAGATGCTGTCTCTAAATAAAATACAAAATAGGGCTGGGGATGTGTCTTGGTAGTTAAGGGCCCCTGAGTTCAATTGCTGGTACCCCTCCCCTCCAAAAAAGTGAAAAATAACTGAACAATAGGAAAACAAGCTACCTGTGATGGTTTGAATGTGTTCCCCAAAGTTCATGTGTTAGAGATTTGATCTCCAATACAGAAGTTTTGCAAAGTGGGATCTTCAAGTGGTGTAGAGGTCTTGAGGGCTCTGCTCTCAGGAATGGATGACTGCTGTCATGGGAGTGGATTCCTCATACAAAGGACGAGTTGAATCCTTCTTGCTTCCTCGAGTCCATGTTATATAATGCTGCTATAGTCTAGATGTCAAATATCCCCCAAATGTCCATGTTTCAATGTCTTGATCCTCAGCATGTTGCCATTCTGTAATGATGGAAACTTCAGGAGGTAGGACCTACTAGGAGGTCCTTTGGTTTTTGGTTATTGGGGGTATGCTCTCAAAAGGGACTATAGGACCCTAGCCACTTCCTCTTCTTCTTTTGCGTCCATCCATGAGGTGAGAAGTTATTCCACTATGCATTACCATTTGGCATACCCATCAGAAGCCTAAAAATAAGCTACCTAAGCCAAAAATAAACCTTTCTTACTATACATTACTTATCTTAGGTATTTTATCATAGTAACATAAAGCTAATATGGAGCCTTCCACCATGAGATTACACAGCAAAATGAGCCTCACCAGATGCTGCTACCTTGATATTGGACTGCTCAGACTTCAGAAATGTAAGCCAATCAACTTCTGCTCACTATAAATTACCCAGTCTCTTAGAACAGCACAAAGCAGATTAAGAGTCTCTCTAATTTAAAAATAGGCTAAAAGATCTGAACAGACACCTCACCACATAGCACATTTAGATGGCAAAGAAGTAATGTGAAAAGATGTTTGACATTGTGTCATGAGGGAATTGCACATTAAAACAACAAAGAGATGCCACTGCATATCTATTAAATAGCAAAACCCCACAACATTGACAATCTCAAATGTTGGTAAGAAGGGGAGCCACAGGAGTTCACATTCCTTCTTGGTGGGAATACAAAATTGTACAGCCACTATGAAAGAGAGTTTGACAGTCTTTTATTTTTAAAATAAGGGAAAACAAAGTTTTATGGCATGATCCAGCAATCACACTTGGTATTTACCCAAATGAATTGAGAGCTTAAGTCCCCACAAAAATCTGTACATGAATGTTCATAGCAACTTGACTGATAATTGCTAAAACTGTCAATAAGATATCCCTTGATTGGTTCATGGATAAACAAACTGGTTCATCAACCAGCTCATCGCAGTGGAATATCACTCCATGATAAAATGAATGGAATTATCAAACCATGAAAAGACACAGAGTAATCTTAAACACATGTTGCTACATAAAAGAAGTCAGTCTGAAAAGGCTAAACATTTCATGGTTTCATTTCTTTTGTGTTCTAGAAAATCAGATCTGCAGAGACAGTAAAGGATTAGGGTTGTTGGCAGCTTGAGGTGCCGAGAGAAAAGCATAGGTGAAGCACAGGGGATGTTGTGGGCAGTGAAACCATTCTGCATATAATTATGTCTACGTGCCATTAGACTTCAGCCAAAAGACGTTAAGACTGAACTACACAAGATTGGAACCCTATGTAAAATATAGTTAGCAAAAATGTTTTGATGTTGGTGCCTGAATTATAGCACATTTATCACACTATTGTCAGATGCCAACAACAGAGGAATACTGTGAGAAGAGAAGAAGGGACTTAGGAACCTACCTGCTAATTTTTTGGTAAATGTATTTTTTTAAAAAATAAAGAAGCACATAGTGATTAGTGATTGCATTCATCCCCCCCCCCCCCCATGTATGTATGATCATTTTTTACTTAGCTTAATGAGAAATTAAGAAGGAAAAAATACTTAAATAAATCAGCAGGGTTGTACCATTAATATCAGTTTCCAGATGGGTGAATTGATTTGACCTCAAATAGTAAATGGGGAAGCCTGTGCCCATCCCAATCTGTGCCTTAAGCCCATCGTCTCTCCAGTGCCTTGGCAGTACCATAACTTTGGCAGTACTCTGATGCTTGTATTTCTTTTAGCATTTAGAAAAATCTTGTGCTTTACTTTATTCTTTGCTGTTTCATGAATTAAATCTCCTATAGGATAGATTGTTTGATAAGAAAGAATTCCTATTATATGCTTGGCATGCTATTAAGAATGATTTAATGCTCACAACAATCCTATATGGTAGACTTCACCACAGCTCCATTTTACAGAGAAGGCAGGCCCAGGGATGTCTCTCAAGGTCATTTGGTCAGTACACTGCAGAGCAGGCACTAGAACCTGGACACTTGACTCACAGCCTCACGATGCTGTCTCAGGTCAGTGGTTCTTCACCTTTGCAATGACCTGGGCCACTTCTGAGGAGCACTGCTTTCTGTTCCCACCTTAGGTATGATTCTGAAGGTCTCTGGCAGATGTAAAAATCTGCGATTTTGACAGACATCCCAGGTGATGCTAGTGCATGATTTTGGGAGCGCTGTTTGAAAAACTCTGAATTTTAATCAAGGATAAAAAATAGATACAAAAGAAAGAACAAAGGTGAAGAGAATTGTGGTTGAGCCATCAGTGCCAGAAGCAGTAATATCAGAGAACAGAAACTAGATTCACAGAAATCAATGGAACTTGGCGTTTGACATTTACAACAATTAAACCCTCCTCATGACTGAGTGGCATGATACTGGTAAGGAGGAGGCATTAATGCTGAAAACACGTGGATTTATGGCTGAGAGACACACCCTTCCCACCACTAGGAGAGGATATGAAAAGGAGAGCAGCCCAGGAGGCTGCTTTTCCTCCCATAGTGACAGGGTGACAGCTACTGAGCAGCTTGACAGCCATGTAGCAACATTCAGGAATCCACAGCTCTCCAAAGGGCCTCTGCAGGCTGCCTTCAACACACCCAATCAGTAGCAACCATTTGTTTTCTGACAACCCCTTTCAACTTTGGTGTAATTGGGTTTCTGTTTTGTGTCTGGATGTTAAAGAGCAGAGGACTGCATGTTGAATGGAAGATGTTAGGTCTCTGTAAGGAGCAGCTTTTGGCATTAAGCAGGCAGCCATCTGTACCCTGGCATGCAGAGGGTCAGAGGGTGCATAGGGATGCCCTTTGGAGGAAAGAAAGATAGCTGGACATGTCTGTGGGCAAAGTCAGCAGGTCAGAGGCCTGGGAGTTTACCCAATTCCATCTGTTCTTATTTGTTCTTCATGACAATCTCTGGTTGGCCTGAATTCCTTAACCTCTTGGACTTTCTAAAAACTTTAAGTGTAATAGAGCTGATAAAAATCCAGATGCCCAGGCTTTGACTCATACCAACTAAATCACAATCTTGGAGGATCCATGCATCAGTATATTTTAAAACCACCCAGGTGATACCAGTGCATGTCCAGATCCACAAGCAAGTCAGCTGTATGATAACCTTGTCAAAGAAAATTCTGCCTAGCACTCTTTAGGACAAATAGGACATTGTTACATAAGGTTTAATAGAAGAAATAATGCTGGAATTTAAAATTGCATGTGTCTTAAAAGGAGAAAGAACCATGTGAACAATAGATTGAAACCTTGGCTGCTCAATAGACTAGTGTTGGTAACAGAAAAAGAATAGCCAGACCCCACTCAGAACACTTAGAACAGACTCTCAAAGCAGGGTTGGATGTGCATCATTTTTTAAAGCTACCAAAATGATGCTCGTGACCTCCTAAGGCTGAGAACCATGGTGTTGAATGGGAGATGCTTCTCTTAGGCGTTCTACCAAGCTTAGTGTTGCTGAAGGAGTACGTGATCATTTGGTTCACTGAACACCCACGTGGACTTTGGTTAAACAAAACAAAAGCTTCAAAAAAAAAAAAAAACAACAAAAGCTTCTCGGGGATTTTAAATCCTTGAGATTGAGCACGCAATAAAACTAACATCCATTACTGGCTAAGGAAAATCTGGGAGCCAACACTGAACTCAAAATCTTCATTCAGTTTTTGTTTCCTTTTGCCACTTAAAAGTTGCCAACCCACTGTCTTCTGACCTTACGTGTTTTTTGCTTTGTAATTGACCCCAGAGACACTTAATCACTGAGCCACATCCCCAGCCCTCTTTTGTATTTTATTTAGAGACAGGGTCTCACTGAGTTGCTTAGGCCTTGCTAAGTTGCTGAGGCTGGCTTTGAACTCGTGATCCTCCTGCCTCAGCATCCCAAGTCTCTGGGATTACAGGCGTGCACCACCACTCTCTGCTACTTTCAGTGTTTTTGATGAAGAGTCTGCATAGGAGGTCTCCTGCTTCCCCTCTTCCTGTCATTTGTCTTTTGTCTCTGGCTGCTAACAAGATTTTTCTCTCTTTGGTTTTCAGCAGTTTGACTATGAAGTGCTTATGGGGAGCTCTTTGTGTCTTTACTCTCTTAACGGTTCTTTGAGCATTTTGCATGTGGTTTGATAGATCTATCAGTTTTGAAAATTCTCAGCCTTTAGTTCCACTCTCTTTCCTCTCTTTGCCTCCTAAGACTAATTGCCCGTGTGTCAGACCCTACAATATTTTTAATAGATCTTAGGTTCTCTTTCCATTTTAAATAATTTTTCTTCAAGTGCATTAGTCCAGTAATTTCTCTGGAGTTGCTGGGTGGGTAGTGATGTTCTCTTATGATTTTCTACATTCTAACTAGGAAGTGGAATATTTTCCCTGGGTGATATTATTAACCCCATTTTACAAAGACATGGAGTCTCCAATGGGAGGAACTATTTTGATTTAAGCAGTAAGACCTGTAAGTCGTTTACTACAGAATCAGTCAATGATCTCTCTTAAATCACACCCCTGTCCACATCTGCATTCATTTTAAAGATGGTTTTATCTTATATTCCATTTTGTGGCAGCAAAAACTTTCTAAGAATGGAAGGTATTGCTAAAGCAAGAAATAAGTGACTATGTCCCCTTATGCGAATAGAATCAGATACCACTTGTCATGGTCCAAAGCCTGCCAATGTCCAGCAGGTGCCTGCAGACTAATCACCATTGCAGGAGGAGGCTGCCCAGTAGTTCTGTCTCAGCAGGATTGGTGAGTGGCCATTTAAGTAGGAAATTCTAGGCAAAGTTTACCTGAGGACAAAGCCTTGATTCAGGAAAGAATCAGCCCCTGCTTTATCTCATATACTCGAGACCACTCTCAAATTCTATAAGCTGACAGGACTAGAAGTTGACAGTCATTTGGTGAAACCTAATTTTTTTTTCAGATGTATTCTTCCCCAACCTCCTGGTGTCCTTCTTCATTTTGGGTTTGCAGCCATTAGAATTTTATTCCTTCACTTACTAATCAAACTCTATTATCAGGCTGTGCTCCAGATGCTAAGGAGACAACTGTAGCCACATCAACAAGGCTCCTGCCCTCAGAGAACCTTCACTCTGAGGGCAAACTGACAAGAAACCAATGAATGTGGAAGGAGCAAGATTAATATCTATGGTGATAAGGGCTTTGAAGAAAGTAATGTAGGTTGATGTGTTGGGAATAACTCAGGGTGAGGAGTGTTAGTTTAGATTAGGAAAATATCTAAGAAGATGAACTTGAAACTGAAGGTGAGTGATCAAAAGCTAATCCTGGAAGATCTTGGGTGGATTAGCTAAGAACACACACCAAGTGCAAAGACAGGAAGAGCTGGTGTGCTTCAGAAACAGAGATATTGACAGGGTGGCTAGAACATGGTGATCTACGGGGAGAGGGGTGGGAGTGGAACTGGAAACATTGCTGGGTCACCTTAATTCTTGAAGGCCATGGCAAGGTGTTTGGATATCACTTTAGAAAGCTACTAGAAGGTTTAAGAAAGTGATAGAATATTATTTATATTCTAAGAAAGTTGCTCTGGCCATGTATGGAGAACCTATTTCATGGGAAGGGTGGTCTTCTAGGGGCTATTGCATCAGTATAGCCAAGACTGTGGTAGCAGGGATGGGAGGAGAGCAGTGGCAGCTGCCTGAAGGGACATTGAATTTGAGAAGCAGTTTGAAGGTATAACAAGGATCTATCATTGGTTTGGAGGTTTGGAGGTGGAAAGATAAGAAGAGGAAGGAATCAGAAGATTTCTAGATTTGGGACAAGAGACTAGGGCCATTAACTGAAATGGATAAAACTTGAGTTGAAATGGAATTTGTGTGAGTGTAGTGTTGTTGGTTATCTGTGTGTGTAAGAGAGAGGGGGGGGAGAGAGAGAGAGAGGGAGAGATCACACATACCAGTGAGAGAGAATCAAGAGGTATAGGGGAGGAAAAAGGGAAATATTGGGGAGTGATATTGGCGAAATTATATTGATATATTTGTTTATGTGTACAAATTCATAGCAATGAATCCCAGAATTATGTACTAGGATAATGAACCAATAAAAAATATGGGGAAAATGCTCCATTTTAAAGCATTAAAAAAAAAAAGAGGTATGGCTCGCTATCTTGAGTTTCTGACCTCCTTTAGACATCCGAGTTGTCAAAGAAGTGGCTGTCCATGTGATGTTGGCACTCACAGGAGAGGGTGAATTGACAACACTAATTTGGGAGTCTTTGGCAGGGCCACTGGTTTTGGAGAGATCATAGAGTGTTTAGAGAGAAACTTGTAAGTGTCCTGGGCTGATCCCCAGCAGTGTCATCAACTTCTTCTAGAAGTCAAGCAAAGAGGGAGGAGTAAACCAGGAAGACTGGGGAGGAGCTGTGAGATTAGAGGGCAATCAGGAGAGTATAACATCGTCCCAGAAAACCAAGAGAGAGGAGTAGTTCAAGAAGGGTAGAGTTCAACTCTATGGAGCTGAGTGACTAAGATGGGGACAAAAGAGTGACTTGTATTTGGCAACCAGAAGATTATTGATAGCCCTGAGGAGAGTATTGTCATTCCTAAAGTTTATGTGGTTTAGGGAAAAAAATAGTGTGGGTATGAAAAATAGTCACTAGAGTGAACTCTTTGAAAGTATTGTGATGTGAAACAAACAGGACTGTCTCTGGAGGAGGAAATGGGATGAATTAAAAGCATTTGTCTTAAGGATGGGAGATGCAGATGCTGGAGCATGCTGTCTGCAGTGGGAAAAGTTCCACTCAAGGGAGTGAATTGATGATGCAGAAGACAGGGCAAGTGGAGGGACAGAAGAAAACAACAGTTCACTCTTGACTAGAAGGGGAGGTAGAGCACTTGGCTTTTCTTGGTGATCTATAGATAAGGTATGAACAGAGGTTGCTTGTTTTGCCCTGATTCGGTATGAAGACATGTGAACACTATACAGCCATGGACATAGGCATTTTTTTTAATCTGGAGAATTGATACAATCAAAAACTTATAGGAAGGCATAGATGGGATGGGGGTGATTGTGAGTAGGGAGCCTGCATTGGATTGAGGCACTCTTGGAACCTCACCAAATGGTGGTGCACATAAATAACAGCATTGTATAACTTGGCTTCCCCTGGGGAGTAGGGAGCCACTAGGATGACTGTGATTGAGGTTCCTGGCAGTTCAGCAAGATCAGTGGTGAACTGGCAGGAACATCAGTCAGTTCAGGACAGTCTGAACTGACTGATGCATTGGGACAGTCCACTTTGTCAGAAGATAGCAAGAATTATTGCAACCACTAAGAAGAGCTCCAAGCAAGCATTGGGAAGGTCTCCAGTTCCCTGGTAAAGATGTGGCAGTGTTGACAGCTATTTGTCTAGTCCAGGCAAGCTGGCGCCTATGCTCTAACAAGGGTTTGAATGACTGCTCTTGCCCAAGCCAGAGCTGCATTGAGGCTAACCAGAAATGTCAGTCTATGTGAGTGGGAGGAGCTGGCTGTTATTCCAGAGATAGATGTGGTCTAAGAAGGCAGAATAATGGATATAGGTGAAGCTGTAGAAAATTCTCCAAGTCAGTGAAACATATGGAAGGGAGACCTTTAGAAGATGGTCACAGCTAAGGCCATAGGACAAAAGAGGGATGTTAAGAAGGATGTTAAAGGATATGACAGATGCTGAGTTTCAAATAGACAAGAAGCAGGAGTCCTAGGAGGATTCAGGGAGGAAGCAGGTTTTGAGCACAGTAGCCAGAGAATGAAGATGGAGTAAGCTCAGCCAGATGAAGCTCATTAGGAAACAGGGAGGAGTCACAGATGCATTGAGCCAGGATCGCTCCTGGGACCTGGGAAGATGCTGGCCTCACCTACCATGAAAGAGGCTGGCAGGCTTAGGAATCAGTTAGGCCTGACCCACTTGGCCTGAGATCAGAAGCCATGTTTAGCGATTTTTCACCATATGCACTTGAAACCTAAGTCCATGAAGAATCGGTCAAATTCAAACATATTCCTCAGCTTGGCCATAAATCTTGAAGCTGGGGATATATACCCAGAAGCCCCACTGTGATACTAAAGCTAAATTATACATCGAGTCCTTAGCCTGGAATGCTATGATTTTTCTGTCTCAGACAGGTATTCATTAAAGGTCACTGGGCAGCCCCCAAAACACAGACTTCACACCTTAATAGCTGGCAGCTTGCACTCATTCCCTCTGCATTGCTCTTGATTTTGGCTTTAGGCTCAAATTTGAGGAGATTGGGGAAAAAGATAACTCTGTTCTTATGTGCTTGTTCATTTCTGGCTTTTTTAAAGTTTTTTTTTAATTATCAAAGTGACAGTTGGTTATTAAAAATGTGGGAAAATTTTTAAAAAGTGGAAGTGTAAAAGCATCCCTGTCCAGTCCACTTACCAGGCTTAGATATTTTTGATGCTGCAGTACTGTCCTTCTGGTCTTGTTTTCTATATGGAGAGGTTTTTTTCTAACCTTATTAAGATCACACTAGATACATGATTGTGCAGCCTGAATTTTTAATTTAATGTTAATTTCCAGATGGTTATCTTTTTATTAAATTTCTATCATGAGAAAAAATTAAATCATAAAAGTTATAATAACACAATAAACACCCACTTATACTTCACCCAGATTCACTAATTACTATGTTGCCACTTTTGCATTATCCCTGCATTTATAAGATATATGATATTATTAATAATATTTCTTTTCTTATTTTGATCATTTGAGATTGAGTAGAAGATTACGATTCTTTATTCATAAATGTTTTGACATCTATCTCCTCAGAACAAGGATACTCTATATAGACACAAATCTACCAACACATTTAACGTATTTAACATTGATAAAATAGAATTATTGAACAGAAGTTCTTATCTAAATTTTAAGAAGTGTGACAGGAGTTACAGCTGAAAAGCATCTGTTATGGGTTTTCAAGATAGCAGAATAGAGAAGGTCATGTGCCTGTGGCATGAAACCATTAAAGCAGACAGGCAGCTTCTCAGCAAGTAAGGTACTGGAAACATTCAGGGACATGCTAAGTCCACAGAATAGAAACTCTAGTGCTTCAGATTCATACTGTTAGATAGGTAGAAACACAAACAGCATGAAAATGCAAGGAATAAATCACCCCAAACAAACCAAGATACTCCAATAACAGAAGCCATCAACACCACAGCAGAAGAAATGTAGAGGAGTTTAGAATGTACACAGTAAAATTGATCTACAAAATAAAGATTGGTAAAAAGTAAAAGAGTGAAAAAAGTGAAATAGTGAAATCAGAGCAAAAACACAGGAAGTGAAAGATCATTTCAATAAAGAGATTCTGAAAAAACAGACAGACAGACAAATCAGAGATCCTTGAGATGAAGGAATTAATAAACCAAATAGAAAATTCAATTGAGGGGCTTTGGTTGTGGCTCAGTGGTGAGCACTTGCCTATCATGTGCAGGGCACTTGGTTCAATCCTCAGCACCACATAAAAATAGAAATAAAGGTATTGTGTCCGATTACAACTAAATATATAAAATTCAATTGAAAGCATCACCAACAGACTAGATCACTTGGAAGACAAGAGTTTCAGGCAATGAAGACAAAATATATAACCTTAAAAACAAGTTGACTATGGAGAAAAGATGTTAAGAGACCATGAACAGAACATTCAGGAAATATGGGATAACCTGAAAAGACCAAATTTAAGATTTATTGGGAAAGATGAACGCTCTATGATATAAACCAAAGAAATGCACAATCTTTTCAATGAAATAATATCAAAAGATTTCACAAATCCAAAGAATGAAATGGAAAATCAAATATAGGAGGCTTACAGGATCTCAAATATACAAAATCACGACAGACCCACACCAAGGCACATTTTTATGAAAATGCTTAACATACAGAATAAGGCTAGTATTTGAAAGACTGCCAAAGAAAAACGACAGATCACATTTAGAGGGAAACCCATCCAGATCTCAGTTGATCTCTCAACCAAAACTCTCAAAGGTAGGAGGTCTCGGAATAATACATACCAGGCTTTGAAAAAAAAATGGATACGAGACAAGAATATTATACTCAACAAAATTGAGCTTCATAATTGATAGTGAAATAAAAACCTTCCATGATTAACAAAAGTTAAAAAATTCACAACTAGCAAGACTGCACTACAAAACATAAGTAATAAAATATTTCATGGAGAAGAAATGGAAAATAAAAGTGGAAACCAGCAAAAGGAGAAACTACAGTAAAAGAACAGTGAATCAATGGAGAAACCAATTCAAATTAAAAACCATAAATAAATCAAAATGACAGGGAATAAAAATTATATCTCAATAATAACATGGAATGTAAATGGTCTAAATTCATCAATCAAAAGACATAGACTGGCAGATTCAATTAAAAAACAAGACCCAACAATATGCTGTCTCCAAGAGACTCACTTCACAGCCATCCATAGACTGTAGGTAAAAGGATGTAAAAAAACCCATATCATTCACGTGGATCTTGTAAACAAGCAGGGGTTTCTATTCTCATATCAGACAAAGTGGACTTCAAGCCAAAGTTAATTTGAAGGATCAAAGAGTGACATTTCATACTGCTTAAGGGAACTATACATCAACAAGACATAACAATCATAAATATTTATGCCACAAACGATGAAATATCTATGTACGTCAACAATCCCTTCTCAATTTCCAGAAGCAAATGCACCATAACACAATAATGCTGGCTGACTTTAACATACCTCTCTCACCACTGGATAGGTCCTCCAAATAAAAACTAAATTAAAAAGCCATAGAGCTAAAAAAATACAATAAATAATTTAGACTTAACAGATATGCTGAATGCACTTTCTTCTCAGCAGCACATGAATCCTTCTCTAAAATAGACTTATCTTATGCTATAAACCAATACTTAGCAAATACAAAGAAAGAGAGATAATACCCTGCATTCTATCAGATCATAATGGAATGAAATTAAAAATCAACTATAAAAAATAGAAGTTACTCTAATACCTGGAGACTAAATAATAAACTACTGAATAAAGAATGGATAGCAGAAGAAATAAGGGATGAATTAAAAAATACTTAGAGGTAAATGAAAATAGTGATAGAATGTATAAAAATCTCTGGGGCACTATGAAGGCAAGGCTAAGAGGAAAGTTCAAAGAAGAACTAACACCAATCCTCCTCAAATGATTCCATGAAATATAAAAGGAGTGAATCCTTCAAAACTCATTCTATGAATTTAGTATCATCCTGATACCAAAATCAAAAACACATTAAGGAAAGAAAATTTCAGACCAATACCCTTGATGAACATAGATGCAAAAATTCTTAATGGAATACTGGCAAATCACATACAAAAACATTAAAAAAAGATAGTGCACCATGATCATCTGGGGTTCATCTCAGGGTTAGTCTCAAAGAAAATAAAATATTTGTGACTCAATCTAAGAAAAGAGGTGAAAGATGGCTACGGTTAAAGATATATGAAAGAGAGAAATTGAAGAAGACATTAGAAATGGAAAGATCTCCCATGTTCTTGGATAGACAGTATTAATATTGTCAAATGACCATAGTACCAAAAGCACTACACAGATTCACACAATTCCTATTATGGTTTCAATGACATTCTTCATAGAAATTGAAAAAGCAGTCATTAAATTTATTTGGAAAAATAAGAGACCCAGAATAGCCAAAACTATCCTCAGGAGGCATCACAATACCAGACCTTAACTTATACTACAGAGCCATAGTAACAAAAATGGCATAGTTTTGGCACCAAAACAGATGTGAAGACCAATGGTACAGAACAGAAGACACACAGAGAAAAACCCACATAAATATAGTTACCTCATACTAGACAAAGGCACCATAAACATACATTGGAGAAAAGATAACATCTTCAATAAATGGTGCTGGGAAACTGGAAATCCATATATAACAAAATGAATTTAGACCCCTATCTCTCATCCTACACAAAACTCAACTCAATGTGGATCAAAGACCTAGGCACTGGACCAGAGGCCCTTCACCTACTGGAAAAAAAAAATAGGCTCAAATCTTTATCATGTCAACTTAGGAACTGAATTCTTCAACAAGACTCCTAAAGCCAAGAAGTAAAATCAAGAATCAATAAATGAGATTGTATCAAACTAAAAATCTTCTTCACAGCAAAGGAAACAACCAAGAACATGAAGATAGATCCTGTAGAATGGGAGAAAATCTTTACCACCTGTAGCTCAGATAGAACATTAATCTCCAGGATACAAAGAACTAAAAAAAACTTAATACCAAAAAGAAAAAGCAAATACAAAAACCAAAAACAAATAACCTAATCAATAAATGGGCAAAGTAACTGAACAGACATTTTGCAGAAGAAATACGAATAGTCAACAAATATATGAAAAAATGTTCAACATCACTAGCAATTAGAGAAATGCAAATTGAAACTACACTGAGATTTCACCTCACTTAAGTTAGAGTGGCAATTATCAAGAATACAAGTAACAATAAATGTTGGCGAGGATGTAGAGAAAAAGATGCACATCCTGTTGATGCAACCACTCTGGAAAGCAGTATGGAGATTCCTTAGAAAACTTGGAATGCAGCCACCATTTGACCCAGTTATCCCACTTCTCAGCATATACCTGAAGGACTTAAAATTAGAATTCTATAGCAATGTTGCCACATCAGTGTTCATAGCAGCTCAATTTACAATAGTTAAATTATGGAACCAACCTAGGTGCCCTTCAACAGATGAATGGATAAAGAAAATATGGTACATATACACAATGGAATATTACTCAGCCATAAAGAAGAATGGAATCATGGCATCTACTGGTGAATGGATGAAACTGAAGACTATAATGCTAAGTGAAATAAGCCAATCCCCCAAACCCAAAGACTGAATGTTTTCTCTGATATGCAGATACTGACTTACAATAGTCGGGGTGGGGTGGGATGGGGTGGGGAGGAGTGGAGGTTTATTGGATTAAACAAGGGGGAGTGCAGGGAAGAGATGGAGGATGAGAATGGGAAAGATTGTAGAATGAATCAGACGTAACTTTCCTTTGTTCACATATGAATACATGACTAGTGTAACTCCACATCATGTACAGCCACAAGAATGGGAAGTTATACTCCATGTATGATATGTCAAAATATGTCCTACTGTCGTGTATAACTAAAAATTATTTAAAAAATAAATTTTACCAATTGCTTCAAACAATGTTTTTTTATAACAATATTTTTTCAAATGAGATTCTATCAAGGATATCACACTAACTTTAGTTGGTATGCCTCATAGGTCTTCTTTAGTCTTAAAGTGCTCCACTTATCTTTTGACTTGTGTAAATAAACACTTATGCAGAGTCTAGACTTGTCATTTGATAGAATGACTCTCATTTGCTACTTGTCTGATTATTTCCACATGAATATATTAATTTATCTATGCATTACAAGCTAGATATATATAGCCTAATTTGCCTAAGACTGAGACACAAACTTTCTTGTTACTTCTAGTTGTCTTCTGTTGTTAATAAAGTTATGAATAATTTTTTACTTAAAGTATTTTAGGAACCGTTTATTTAAAAGGGGGTCTCAAGTTTGAAATTATAGGTCAAAGCATATAGGCATGTGGTCAGCCCTCCATACCTTGATAAAGTGCTTTCCAAAAGGACAGTGCTGGCCTTCAATGATGCCCAATTGGGACTCCTACTTGAAATCATATCTATGTATTCCACATTGTTTGCAATTTCTCTCCTTCTTGGAATCTCATTGACTTTGTTTTTCAGCCACCAGACTTGACTTCCAAGTTCTTCCTTTAATCTTCTCAAGTCCCTACATGGATGATGGTGGCTTGAGAATCGGCTAAGTATTACAGCACAAAGTATTTGTGGGTTAGTCACAAACCTGACATTGATACAAAGAGGTTTCATTGCCCTCTATAATTCAGGGTCTGTCCTATAGAATAAGCATAGAGAGAACAACATTTCTTAATAACTGAAGAGTAAAATTTTTCCAATGTGCTATTACCTGTTTGGAGGTTCTCTGATGATATTCAAAATAATATCTTGAATTAGCCATCACCCTGATCCAACAGAAAAGGAAACTGAGGCTAATGACTTGTCCGAGGGCCTGACTGCAAAGCTTGTCCTCTTTCCTATTATAGCCTCCTGAGCAGAAACTCCTTGGATGCAGGGCACTGTCAGTAGTGGAAATAATTAGTGAAGAATTAGAGATACTTTCCTTCCTTCTAACAGAATCCCAAGGCAAAATCTACCATTACTTTTTTTTTTAATTTTGGAGGAAAAAGAAAGTACATGAAGAGAAAAGATGAGAGCAATATAAAACTGAAAGAATCATGTTTCTCCTTTGCTTTAGGGATTCTGTTTCTGACTCAGATGATGTTGCTGGCAGTTGAGAAAGTGAAGCCTGGATTCTTTAATATCTTTGTAACCAACTAGAAAATTCGTCATTTTATTTGTGATAACATATTTCCTAACCACAGGCGATTAATATATTCATAGTTTGCAAAATTGTCATTGAGGTTTTTTTTTTTTTATTCTTCTTACAAAGAAAAGATCAGGATCTCTCCCTACCTTTGCAAACATTTGTCAGTAATGTTGTTATTATGTGAACCATACGGGCATGAACGTCCCCCTTTTTCCGTTATGTGGTTCAGTCTCTGGTTGAGAAAAGATAATTGAAGATAAATTTCCTTTCCTTCCTATGGGTGCAGCACACTTCAAATGTTCCTTCTGAAGTGATGAGCTTGCACTGAGCCAACCGCTATGCATGTAAGAGGACTCTCAAAGAGGCTGCTCCTGCCAGCCATGTGGCAGAGCTTACCCCCCCCAACAAGCTCGCAGTGTGCTGTAGGAGCACTTTTTCCATATGGGAGTTTATCATCACTGTTGGTGGAATCCATGCAGGCTGTGAACTTAGGTCCTATTTAAGGACATTGTGTTATGGGAATGCAGTTGTACTAAAGGCCCATCAGACACACACACACACACACACACACACACACACACACACACGTTGGAAGCTGAAGTCAAGAAATATCATACTGCATTTCTCTAAGAGTACACATCCAGTTGGTATGGAAGAGAAGCCAGAGCCTATGTGTTTGTAATGCAAAGATGTTTGCAGGCTTGATTGTGAGGGTGTGGGCTTTGATTCGAAATGATCGTGACAGATTTCATTATTGGCCAGCAAAATTTCCCCCCTTCTCTGTAGGAAAAAATATACTTCCCTGTCTCAGGGGTGCCGAGCTTGGTTACATGACTTGAATTTAGCCAAAGGGGGTAGAAAGAGTTTCAATGTGTGAGTTCCAAGCTTCATCCTTAAGAGGATCGTATGTTCCCTCTGTTCATATTGCACTCCTGCCATCACCATGAAAATGATATATCCTTAGATGGCCTATTGGTCTCAGAATAATGAGAGATAAGTGGAGCCGACTTGGATCTGACCCACATGCCGAGGCTAAGCCCAGGCTGGTACAGCCTGAGTCTGCCAGACTCTAGGCCTCTAACTGAGAAATAAGTTCTTATCGTATGTTGCTGAGATTTTGTGGTTGTGAAAGCATGGAGACAGCGCACTAATGCACTGATTAAAGTGTGTCTATCATTTCCTAGACTCACCAGCCTCTGGATATAGATAGGGTCACAGCATAAGTAATATCTCATATTTTGTTGATTCTTTTGCCTGCATTTCCCTGAAGTCTAGGCTCCCTGCCCCAGACATTTCTGAAAACCCCCAGGGGATGACTGTGTGCAACCACAAACCAGGTCAGGGCAGCTGCACTCTTAAGTCTTCCAGATCCTGGTGGCCTCATGCCCAACAGGAACTGGCATTGCCATCAGTACATGAGCCTGAGGGCAGGGTATGCCCATGGAGAATTGCTGAATACACTCCTTTCTCACGTCCGTGGGAGGTTTTGTCACCAGGGCCCTGAAGCGGTACTACATTTATCTGTGTGTGGAGGCTTCTGGAAGTAGACGCTTCCAGCTTAGCAACATGCAGAGGCATGGCTTGCCTGTGAGACTGCACTGTGCGACTCCTGCCATCACCCCTTACTAAGCCTGCCTGTTAGGCAACTTGCTTCATCTCTGCAAACTTCAATTTCTCATCTGTTAAGTGGGAATGATAATTGTGTCAACCACACAAGACTGCTATTAGGATCAAATGGGAGAACGGAAGCCAAATGCAGAGAATTGTAAATACTCACAAAATGTTTGTCATGATATCTTCTTCCCTGAGGAGATTTGCAAAGGTAATCATTAATTGAATTCTTCTTCTCTGATTGAATTGAGGGGAGCACTGGCTCAGCAATCCAGAGGATAGACTCCAGAAGCAATAGGCCTATGTGTGGCCTTGGACAAGTTACTCAACACTTCCTGCCTGTCCTTCCTCAACAACTAAGTGAGGATAGTAGAAGCACCTAACTTGTATTAGCTTCCTGTTGCTGCTATAACACATTGCCTCAAATATAGTGGCTGAAAACACAAATTGATTCTTATAATTTGGGAAATAAAAAGCCTGAAATGGGTTACACTGGGTTAAGTTAATCAAGATGTTGACAGAGCTGTGGCGCTTTCTGGAAACTCTGAGGGACATATATTCTCTTTTCCAGTTCCTGGAAATTACCTGTATTCCTTGGTTTGTGGTCTCTTCTTCCATCTCCAAATAAAATGGTCTCTTTAAATCTTTCTCACGTTGCACTCCACAGCTTTTGCCTCTCTCTTCCATTTTCTAGAACCCTTGTGAGTACATTAGGGCCACCTGGATATTCTCAGGTAACTTCCTTGTCTTACAGACAACTTCTATTATCTTTTGAATTCTGTACTTCTTTTTGCCATGTAACCTAACATTTTCACTGGTTTTGAGGATTAGAATGTGGACGTAGTTAAGAGGCTATATATTCTGTCAACCATGTATCTCATTGGGTTTTATAATGACTGAATTCTAGGTAACCTATGTGAAATACAGTCTGACACTTACTATGCATCATAAGACTTGGCTATTAGTATTTTTACATAAAATTTTTAAATATCAGTGTAATTCCTATAGATGTAGATTTCAGCATATGAGATACAGACAATGGGCCAAAGCACCACTTCTCCCCTGTGCAAAGAAGCCAAGAAAGAAATGCCACTGGGAAAACATAAGATCTTATGTCATGGGTCAGCAGAAATTCAGAGAGGAAGAGAGTGTTTTGTGCAATATGTCCATGGTGCATAAGGCAAGGCAGGGAAAGAACCATCTCTATCTTTATTGCCCCATTTCTTTTCCCAGTTGCTCAGGACTGAACCTGCTCATGCCCCCTTCAGATCAGATACACTTTCATGTAACCCATTTCACTTATATTGACTTCTCTTGGCTTAGTCCTGCTAGTTTATGAAAGGGGCCCATCATTGCTGAACTGGCTCTTATGGACTGAATGTGTGTGTACTCCAAAAATTCATATATGAAGCCTTAACCAGTGAAAATGTTAGGTTACATGGCAGTCTACATTCAAGTGGAGATGCTCGGGATAAGGGAAGGATCACGTCCAAGTTCAGACTGCCGTGGACATGGACCCTCTCCTCCCTCTTCCTCAGTCTCTTTCTTCCCTAGCACTGCTTTTCTTTTTTTTTTTTTGGTTGGTTGTATTAACAATGTTTGCTATAAACTACATATCATATTTAGATTTAGAAACAGAAGCACTTTTTAAAAAAAATTTAGGTTTGCTGTAAACTTTGTAAAAATGAGTCAACACTGTAATAGTTATCTCAAAAATCATTGTTTCAGAGAAAAATGACCCAAAGATAAGAACAAAAAGCCATGCAAAAATTTCATTTTCAGTTCTATTACATCAGCGTATAAGTTATCGTAATTTCCTACCCTGGCCTGTTTAATGATGCTACGCTGTAATCTGAATTACAATTATTCAAAAGTGAGGATTTGTATTTCAGACAGGAAAACAAGGAATCTTGTCATAAAACAATGCAGCAGCATCAAGGGATTCCGCACACCTTTATGTTGAATGAAAAGAAAAATCTAGCTCATGGAGGAGAAAAGAGAAGAGCAAAATTGCTTTCTCTTAGTTGAGATTAATTTGATTAATCAGCTAGGCAAAAGATTTCTACAAAATAGTTTATCCAATGGAAAATTTTATTTTTCGAAATCCATATAGAGGAGAGAATTACTACATAACATCTGAAAACTATAAATTGCTGTTATGTCCAAGATTATTGTTTGATAGTTTGCTTTTAATTGTAGCTGCGTCTCTTCTTATAAGGATAGTCAAAAGTAAGGGCTTTGTATCTACCCTTATCAACAACGGCTCCTATGGACTGAATGTATGTGTACTCCAAAAATTCATATATTAAGCCTTAAGCTCCAATGTGATTGTGTTTGGAGGAAGGAAGTAATAAAGGTTAAATGAGAACTTTAAGAGTGGGGCTCTGATGTGTAGGATTCATGTCCAAGAAGACATCAGTGGTGTCTGACTCTCTCACTGCTTCACAAACTGAAGAGCTCACATGAACAATCATATAGTAAGAACATGGTTGTCTAAAGCCAGGAACAGATCCCTTACCATAAGCTGAGCATGCAGGAATTTTGATTTGGGGCTTTCCAGTCTTCAGAACTGCTGGAAATAAGTTTCTGCTACTTAAACCACCTGGTCTGTGTTCTTTTGTTTGAAGGTGTTCTCCAAAGCCTGCCATGGATTGAAGGTGTTGTTCAAATGTTCAGGTGTTAGAAACTCAATTCTCTAATTCATATGTTGATGGTGTTTAGAGATGGGGCCTTTGGAAGGTAGTTAGATTTAGATGAAATCTTGAGTGTGGGCCCATCATGGGCGGATTAATGGCTTTATAAGTAAAGAAAGGAGAGACCCAAACTTAGCACACTTGCTCTCCTGTCATGGGAAGTTCTCTGCCAAGTTATGATGTAGCAGAAAGACCCTTGCCAGATGCCAGGGACTTCATATTGGACTGCCTGGCTTCCAGAACTATAAGAAATAAATCTCTATCCTTTGTCAATTACCCATTTCAGCTATGTTGTTATAGTGGCACAAACACACTAACACTTAACTGCTCAAGCATGTTAAGACAGTAGCCAAGGCTCTTTTCCTTGGGATATGTTCCTATAACCTCTACATCAAGCCATTATCATTAGTGTCAGCTATGGACATGTATCTTCTCCAGGCAGAAGCTTAAAACCTAAGTCATAGTTCAACACTTTGTCTTTGCTCTGAGAGTTGACCATGGAAGAACATGTTGAGATGGTTTTCTGTCTACTTTGAGTCCTAAGGACTGGTTGAGCAGAGAAGCCGCCGTGCTGGATGGGTAGCATGAGGGAGAGAAATAGATATTTTCTGTAAGCCACTGAGTGTTAGAATATTTGTTCCTACAGTTTAATGTAGCCTGTCTTGACATATCTGTTGTCTCAAGGATGTTATTGCTGAACATGGATAGTAAGAGTAAATTCAGGACTTTCAATTTCAAAAGTCTAGGGCCCAGATTCACAAGCAACACATTTAACTCAACTGAAATCCAACTTGTCTTCCACTGGACCAAATAAGGCTTCTTTGAACTTAGAGGAAAAATAATATTGAGAAGCCTTGGGATATTAAAGACTGTAGATGCCAACGTGTGCCTGAGTCCTCTTTTCTTGTCAGTATCTCAGGGAGGTGGGAAGTTTGCTTTGAAACTCCTCAGAAACTTGGATATTTGAGAGCTGGAGAGATCTGGGTTCCTCTTCTTGAAACGCATTACATCTAGCTTAACCAGGATTAGATCACCAATTACAAAGTGCGTATAGTTGGGTTTCTTCAGACTTCTCACACTCTTAGGGGCACAAGATCAAGAGAAGAGCCTCACATGCCCCAAACAGGCAAGGATGCAGTAGGACACATGGAGGGGAGGCCAGCCTAGCCTAACAGGATCTTCTCTTTGGGATGGGAAAGAATGCAATAGCCCTCCCTGTTGGCTCCATGACTACATCAGCATTCAAGATTTCTTCTGTTCAGGTCCCATCTGGATGTCCACATATTCTTTTATGTGCCCTATGTTAGCCATATTGAGTGACTACCCTAATTCCACCAAACCATTCTATGATTCTGTATCTTGTATTTTTTTTAATCTATTCTACCTGTCATTTCCTTTCATTCCTAATTTCATTGAAAAAATATTGATTTATCCTTTGAGATGTACCTAATCTGTCACCTCTTGTGAAGTCTTTTCTATTCATTAAGGCCATTAATAATTCTTCTTTTATGCTACTGATGTACCTACCACTTATCTCTGTTCACCAAAACTTAGTAAATATTTATGGAATACACATTCTGTGCCAGACTCTGTTGACCACAAAGTAAAGACCAGTGGGCAAAGCAGAAGGGTTCTGCCTCAAGATCCCTTATTCCAGTTATTATTGCTGTATAACAAATCATTGGAAAACTTAGAGCTGCATAGCAAGAGCAACCTTCTTGTCTCTCAGGGCTTCTGTGGATTCGAAATTCAGGAAATCTCCAAGTGGGTGTCCAGCCTGTAGTCCTCATGGATTGCAGCTAAAGGGTGGTTGCAGCTGGAACAGTGTGAAGGACAGAGAGGTAGAAGTATCTGTCATCTGACTGAGTGTGTCTCTCTTTTCATGTGGTCTCAGAGTCTCTCCACGTGGTCTCTCTGCATGGACTAGTTTGGAATTCCTTAGGACATGACCTCTTCAGGACTGCTTACATGGCAGTTGAGGTAGGGCAGAATCAACTTGCCTTTTAGGACTCAACCGTGGAAGTCACAGTGTCACTTTTGCTGCATTCTTTTACCTAACTGTGGTTCGCCCAGCCGGCACAGATTTAAGGGCAGAGTCATCAGGCTCTTCCTCTGGATTCAGTAGTTGCCAAATTCTAGAAGCCCATGTGGAATGGGAGAAGTCATTTCAGTCATCACTGGAAGACACGACCTGCCAGTTTCATCCAGTACTTTTTATAGTCTAACGAATGTTTAGCTCCATGTCTATCCTTAAGCTTGTTGAGGTATGAACTGAATCTTACTCTTCAACTGCTCTCAAAACTTAGCATAGTATCTGAAATACAGAAGGCACTCAACATGTATATGAAATGCAATATGGAATGAAAAAATAAATTCTCTATTTTCTACCTCTACACCTAGCGAACCCTTAAGTCTATTATTTTAATTAAGATAATGAACACTTTTTCAAGGTTAATTTAGTCACTTAATGTAGCACATTTTCTAATTTTCCTGTAGATTATTCTTTTTTTTTAGCTATCGTATTAGAACTCTCCAGAGAAGCAGAAGCAATGTGAATGTATACCTGTGTGTGTATGTGTGTGTGTAGGTTTGTGTTTAAACAGATTTATCATCTGAATTGGCTCACATGGTAATGGATGCTGAGAAGTCCCACCATCTGCCATCTGCAAGCTGGAGAATCAGGAAATTATGGTGGCATAATTCAGTCTAAGGCTGAAGGCCTGAACACAAGAAGAGCCAATGGTGTAAGTCCTATAGTCTAAAAGACCAAGAACCAGGAGGGCTGAGGTCCAAGGGAAGGAGAAGATGGATGTCCCAGATCAAGAAGAAACAGAATTTTCCCTCAATTTGCTTTTTTTGCTTTTTTTTTTTGCTTTTTTCTATTTAAGCCCTCAATAGATCATCTGATGCCCACTGATTTCAGTGAGGGCAATCTTCTCTACTCTGTCTACCCATTCAAGAGCAAGTCTCACTAGGAAACACCTCACAGACATGCCCAGAAAGAATGTTTTATCAGCTATCTGGGCAGCCTCTAGCCATGTCCAGTGGACACATAAAATTAACTCTCACACCATCAAAGTCAAGTCTCTCTTGTACTTGTGCAGTCATCTTGGTGTGGGCCCACATACAAAAAAGTTTTTCCTCTACACGGTCCTCTGGATTTTCTGGTTCTTCATGCTGAAACAGCTCAAATTGGGCTGCCATACAAAAACTATCAGAGCCCTTTAGAATGTTAAGAGTTCAATGGAAGATAAACTTCCTCAGAGAAAAGCAGGTCTGGATACTCTGTTGATTTGGAACCCTAGAATTATCTCTCCCTAGGACACATCGCTCTTTACCCTTGAAAGGCACAGTAGAAAGACTTGAGTTTCTGTATCTGAATAGTGTCTTAGCAACCATCACGCACTGAGGATTTGCTGAAGTTGCTTCATTAGAGAACAAATAGATTTCCCTAAATACACTTTTACCATCACAGTTAGACAAAGGGGTACTAACCAGTGCTATGTGGTGTACATTTTTGTTGGTTCCTTTACCCATGAAGAACAATGCTGATTAAAGTCCCCTATTTAGGAAAAATTTCAGGAAGAACAAAATAGGACTAATACCAGATACTGACATCATGATACCAAAAGTAGTCACTATTTGGAACACTTCCTTTGGTAGCTTTATTTGTTTCCTTATTCTGCCCATGTCTTGTCTGTAGTATATAATTCTCTTATATTTATTATTATATGTATATTATTATGGTCATACATTGTCATGTAAATCATAAATTTGGATGATAGCTTCCTTATTGGGTTTTATCCTCAGTATTTTGCTTACCAATTTCAACTCATAATCAAAAATATCCTATGATGTTTAAATATACTCTGTTCAAATAAGTTAAAATTTATATTTAATAGTGTCTTAGCAACCATCACGAACTGAGGCTGCAGAAGTGGACTGACATGCTCACAAGTCTGAAGTATTTAAGGAAAAGCATTTTTCTCTAAATTCTTGAGGAATTGTGAATATCTGGGGAAGGTCCTCAGTTCAGGCTGTTCAGGCTTCTTTCTTGTGACTGGCTTTTACTTATTTCTATACCTGTCTCTGTGTCAGTCTTGTTGCCTACGTCAGAGAGGTTGACATGGTTTCTTATAACAAGCCCAACTGTTGCTCACTGCTGTGGGGGTTGGTGTACTGCAGTCTTTTGGTGAGATGCTTCACGAACCAATAGAAGAAAAGATGCAGCATCATTTAGTGTAAAGAGCTTGGGATTTGGAAAAAGAAAACCATGGCCCGAGTGTTTGTTTCTCTGCTAGCTGCATGATACTGAGCAAATCACTTAGTTCCTCTGAGCCTCAGTTTTCTCATTTGAAACAAGAGTTAATGATACCTGGATTCCTTTCTGGGTTATAGTGACAATCAAGTGACTTCACCTTGGGGAAAACTGCTTTGTAAATTGTGAAGTTTTACATAATGTTGGTTATTTTTATCGGGGATCATCAGCAGGGTGGTTTCCCATAGGAGATGGCTGTGATGGAGGAAGTGGGTAATGCAAGGGGAAGTAGAATATGGGTCCCTGAGGATTGTAACTGCTGGAAAGAATCTTTAAAATGTCAAATTTTGTTGTTACTGCTCTTGGGGAAGGGATGAAGGATAGAGGGATGGGATGATACATTGGAGGTCAAGAAGCCAATATATTATGAAACTGTTATCAGTTCTATATTAAAATGGATAAAAATCATGATATTTTGTCAATATATGATAAAGATATCAAAGCATACACATGTAGGGCATTTATTTAATCCTTCAGATGCCTACCGTGTGCATAGCACATTAGCTATTGGAAGAAAATACTTAGATACCTGTTCACATAAATTGATTTAAATAGTTGGATCAAGTGAAATGTTTAGATGACTATTTAGAAAATAAAGATAAATACATGATTTGAAGTTTCCCAGCCTCACACATTTCCAGTACACTCAGTTTCTTACATCTGCCCATTGTATGGCAGAGACATCTGAGGAAGAGGAAGCAGGATGTGCTGCAATATGTGCTGTTTCCCTTGTCTGATGACAGCTCACTTGCTCCTGGCTCTTGACTTTGCACAAAAGGACTTCTCCACAAATCTCAGTTTTCACGGATAAGTGTTGGTGCCTCTTGGGGCTGCCAGGAGATTAAATGGGATTACAGTATCATATTTAGCAAGTGACGTGCAGACTGCACATGGCAATGCCCTCTGTTGTAAAGGCTGGTGGCTTGTGATGGCATGAGCTAAACCCCTAACCATGGCTGGTCCATTTGCTCCCTCCCTCCTTTGAGCTCCTGATACCCTATTGTCACTGGCCCCATTGGGGCAGTAACCATGAAGCTGACTTCCCTTCTGAGCAGGAGATGTGGATGAGAATTCAGGACAGATATCTGCCACTGGGGAGTCTTAGTCTGCAATCTTAGATGGGTCGGTGGCACCTGAAGGACGATGTACCTGCAAAATCTCATCTAGTCTGTTCTCTGCTTGGAGAGTTAGTGCAACAAAAGTGTGAAGAACATGAACCCTTTGCTTTTCTTGCATATAAACTAGAGGCCCTTTTTCATATCTGCCTGCCTTTGTAGATTTAAGGGCTTTTATTGGCATTTCACTGATTTTCATGAACAAAATGATCCCGCGGCATCATCTGTTACCCACTAATCCTGGGATTTAAGCAGTGGATGTAGCTGGCTATACAGATATCCACTTTCCCCCTGTAGTCAGAATAGGCTAACTTCTGTAATCCACCTTTCCATTTTTGTGGCTCAACACAATTGTTTACTTTTTGCTAAAGTCCAATTGAGCGTTTCTGGCCAGTGAGAAGCCTTCCAAAGCTTCCAAGTGATCATTTCAGGATCCAGCTCCTTTAGTCCTATGGTTGTGCCTTCTTTTAAGGCCTTGGAGTTATCTTCACTAGCCTTGGGCCAAGAAGGTGAATGGAACATTGCATATGGAGGCATCTTCAGGACACCCCCCGCCCTCTGCCCCAACACACATACATTCTCTTGGTCCATTCCATTTCAGAGCAATGCCCATCTGGCTTCCAACACCAGGGTCACCACCTGCAGTTTTTTCTTTGATGGTCTCTGGACTACCTGAGCCTGCTCTGTTCACATATATGCTAGACTTAATATACCTAGAAACCAATTTATAGTCCTTAAACAATGACTTACGAGGGTTAGTATACAAATACCCCCAAAATCTTGAACGGTGGGTGGAATAACTCTAGGGGATGAGGATGGGGGAATTCTGTACTGTTTATCAGAGTTTGCCATAGGATTAAGTTTTAGTTGCTTAGAGTGGTAACTTGCCTGATTACACATCATTTATTGAATTCCTTCCTTACCTCCTTTCTTCACTCCTCCACTGGTGTTTTCTGAGATCATCTTCCAAATAATATACTTAGTTTCAGTTACTGCAGAAATATATCATGAGAATAAGAGAATATAAGTATATTTCTGCAGTAACTGAAACTAAGAAAGATTTTGTGGGTCAGGCACAAAATGTGCCTGGAAAATATGTACTGTTCTTTCCTTCACATTTTCATGGTCAGAACACAGGAACATGACCTCATCTCAGTGCAAGAGAAGATGAAAATGGAATCTAGCTGTGTGCCCAGGAAAACAGGATGGGGTTTGGTGAGTAACTAGTTCTCTTTTCTAGATGAGGACTTTGAATCTCAGTTATGCTCCCTGTCCCACAGTGAATAAGCAGTAGACTCAAGATGGAATTCCAGTGACTTCCGAATCTTTACTTTTCCAATTATCACAGAGGTGGGATCTGGCCCAGAGAGGTGAACTTATGACTAAGTAGTGGCTACCCCCTCAACATGGGTCAGGAACTCTCATGTTCAACAGAGTCCTCAATCCTATTTTTTATCACTTCTCCCATTCAGATATTTACATGATTTATGGGGATACTATAAGAATTTACTCAAGTGATTCTAACACCATAAAATATTGTCTCTAATTCCTACTCCTTCCTATCCACAATGATCAAAACCTAGCAGTAATGACATTTTGTACAATAATAGCCAATAATATTATATGGGACTCTGGTGAATTATATCAAGGGATTTTATAAGTTAGCATATAATACAGATGCATAAAATAGTTTTATTATAGGTAAAAAGGGACAAAAGTGTATGTGCAAAGTATTAGAAAAATAAAAAAATGAAAAGAGAAGGCAACTCTGCTTAGGGAGTTTTGGTAAACTTAACAGAGAGTAATATCTAGGGCCCTATGTTGAAAGATGAATTGGAATTTTCCAGGTAGTGGCAGCTGGCAAGGCTAGACATTCAGAATAAAAGCATGATCAAAGCTATGGAAGTATATATGTAGTGGTTTAATATGGTTAGACTATTAGGATTATGGAGAGAAAATGTGACTTGAGTTGGTGTGAGAGGCTGATACCTGATTGAGAGAGATCTAGTGTGACAGACCAGTGAGAATAATGCTTAGCAACAAGGAATTAGGAGAAACATTAAGGGAGTTTATCAATTAAGAGTTTAAGGGAAACATACAATTTACAAGTGTGTATATTTATTCACGTATGTGTCTATCATTGTTGTCATATTCAGAAAAATCACTTGAAACTCCCATTTGAAATTTCATGTGAGTGAATTTCAGTCCAGTTACACAAATTCAAGTGAATTTCTTGAGTCCATTGTTGGCCTTGCCCAAGGCCACACAACTGGTCTGTAACAGAGCTGGGACTGGACTACTGGTCTCTGAATACCCAACTTAATTGAATGTGCTTCATTTCAACCCTAGAGTCAATTCACTGGGGAAAGATATGCAAGTCAAGTGTAAGGAATTAGAAAACCTTATTGCTAATCCTAAAAATGCTAAGTGGTTTCACAAGTACTTGAGTCTTAAAAGTTCCTAAGTGCTCAGATTCCTTTCTATGTTCCTCCAAACTCAGGCCCCATCTCATATGTTTGTTTTGCTTCCTGTCAGTTTGGGGCTTTTCTCTCCTCCTGATTTGTGTCTCTCTCATCTTTGGTTTCAGTTTTCACTTTTGGACTCAGTTTTGTTAGTTTTTGTCCAGAATTGTCCCTTAGCATAGATGAGCATCATCCTCATGTTCCTGAAGGCAATGTGGGGAGAATACCCTACCCTTACTGGTCCCCTGAGGGATCCATTTCCTGACCCAGGCTTCCCTGCTGTGGAATATTTCAGAGCACCAGAGCAGTCAGTCAGGGGTTTAGAGAGTTAAGTTTGGGTCTGGCTTTGCCACTTAAATTCAATGACATTACACAAATTGCTTCAGTTCTCTGTGTTCAGGGTTTTATTTTTGTTGTTGTTGTTTTTTCCCTACTCTGACAGGCAAATAGTTCTAGTAGGTTGTAGGATTTTGTGATATGTAGAACTCTTGTAACTAGAAGTGATAGAAAACCTATCTCAAACTGGCTTGAGTGATTAAGTGGACTTTGCTGGAATATGTAACTAAAAAGAACATGGTTAGAGCTGGTTTTACATATCAGTGGATTCGGCATTCAAACTATGTCTCCTGTAGGTGGTTTCTTTCATTTCTTGGCTCTACCTTATGTACTGGGTTTTTTTCCCTCAGTATCCAAATAAATAGGAAAATAGCTTCAGTGTCTTCAAGCTTAATATTTTCTCCTCTTTAAGCATAAAGAGAAGCTCTCAAGTTAGAAAGAAAAGCAAGAATCTAATTGTTTTTCATTGGTTCTTGTTGGGTACCGTACTCCTCTATGAACCAATCACAGTGAAACTAACTGCCCTGTGGTGATTGACTAACCTGGGTCATGTGCCCTAGTAGTATAACCCCATTTGAACTGTGACTGCCATGGGAACAGGAGATCTTCAAACAAAAGCATGAGGGGCAAGGGGGAGGGAAAAAAAAGGGAGAGAATTGAACAACAGCAGGGGAGATAGAGAGGGAAGATGGGAGGGGAGGGGAGGGGAGGGGGGATAGTAGGGGATAGGAAAGGTAGCAGAATACAACAGTCACTAATATGGCATTATGTAAAAATGTGAATATGTAACAGATGTGATTCTGCAATCTGTATTTGGGGTGAAAATGGGAGTTCAAAACACAATTTGAGTCAAATGTATGAAAGATGATATATCATGAGCTATGTAATGCTTTAAATAATCAATAAAAAAATTAAAAAAAAAAGCAGACTGTTGCTGGAGGGTGGGATAAATGCTGAAAGGTAAAGAGCAGATGTCTCTCAAAGTTCCTTCTTCCTCTGGGAGCCTCTATTTTCTAAATACGGTTTATGCCTTTGCTAAAATATTTCTAAGAGGTTTAAGCTGGTGGCAATATGAATAATGTACTAGCATTGCAGTCTTGAGTTCTAATTCTTGCTCTACCACCTGTGTGACTGAATGAGTTAATTCTCCTCTCAGAGCATTACAATCACCTATAAAACAAAGCATTTGGACAAAAATCTTCTCTAACAGTTTTTCCAGCTCTAATATGCTGGATTTCTGTGAAGTCTATATTGTTCAATTGTTCAATTAAATATGCATACAGAAGGGAGAGGAAGTCAAATAGAATTTTCCCACTGGAACTGAAGCTTTAGAAATGTAAGATGCCAATATAAATTCCTTCCTATATGCTGTTTTCTTTCTTAACTTAATAGAATACCAAGGTGCTATATTTTAACTATGGTTTTCATTGCCCTTTTGGTTAATCTAGCAGTGAAATTATACTATTGCATTTGGGACCACATCCCCTATTTCCATAACAATAGGCTAGATAAGCCATAAGTACTAAAAAATAATGATGGTTAATATAAAATCTAGTGGAAACCAATTCTTTGAAACACTTTGCCCTTTCCTTAGAAAACCATTTTATTGCAAAAGATTTAATCCATCTGATCATGATTTAGTTTCTAATGACTCATCATTTTTCCTCAGCAGAAGTAATTTAACTTCTAAAAAAGTTTTTAAGGAGTACCTTCAACATTCTTTTTGCCAGCACAGAGAAAATCACATTTTATTTTCCTTTAGAACAAATGGATTTACAAAAAGGTTTTTTTTTTTTTTTTTTTTTAGCCCCAAACTATGAATGTATGGGATGCAATCTGGGATTTAAACAAAGGAAAATGACTTCTTATCTTGGCTCAGGGCGGGGACAAAGTGATATTGGAACACACTGGCACTGTCATACCAATTGTTTATGGCTTTTTTGATTGATAGGTCCCCCTGTTTTGTTTAGCATATCATTGCTGACCAAATCCTCCGCCATCTTCAAAGCTGGGAAATGTGGTGGTGTTTCCTTTTGTCTCACATCTGGATGCAATGTGGCCCTTAGTGACAGGCACCTGTACTTGCCTCTTAAGAGCAAGAGCTTCATGTGTCCTTGTTCACACAGCACAAGAAAAGAGTCTATTAAGGTCAGAGGGAAGACTGGAGAGGAAGAAAAGAGGAAGGGAACTAAACATGAGCTCAGAGATCTGGGATCTGGCCATGCTCTGACATTGTATTTCTGGGGGAACCCTGTGCAAATCATGGATCCCCATTTATCAATTTCCTCAGCTGTGAAGTTAAGGTCATGGGTCTTCATCAGTGGTGAATGAGCCTCAAATGAAGTATAGTAGATGTAAATTTCAGTGTATCCACTGGATTTGCTAAAATTATATTTTTCTTCCCAGTGAAATGTTTTGATCAGATTTTCTTTGCCCCAAATGACTACAGTGATGTTTTTGTTTCCATCTGCTGTACAAGGACTTCTCATTCCTTTATCAAGAGGTGGAATCTCTGTCTTCTGTTCCTGTGTCTGGGCAGGCTTTTGTGACTGGCTTGACTATTAGACCACGACATAAATGATGTTCTGAACCAAGTGCTGAAAGAAGAACACTTCCTCCCTGGCTCTTTCCCACTAGTCAGAAGCTGCTGTGCTGTAGAGTCCACAGGAAGACCGATATGTGAGTGTTCCCATCTGTTCCAGCCCCCACTTTTTGAAGTCTTCTGGTCCAATTGCCAGTCATGCAAATGAGCCAACCTTCAGATAACTCTAGCCTCAGCCACTATCTACCTGCAACTAGATGAGGGACTTGAATGAAACCATCTGGCCAAGCTCATTCAACCCTTGGAAATGTGCAAGAGTAAAAATGGTTCCTGTAAGAGTAAAAATCCTTCCCCTAATTTGGGAAGGATTTTATGCCAACATAGATAACTAAATAATTTCTCTGTTAAATTGCCATTTCACTGGGTGGTAGGAATGAATCTGTTATTTCAGCAATGCTACAATTGCTTAAGTTGGGAAGAGTTACAAGGTGTTACACTGTTAGGGGGAACATCTGGTCACAATGGCATTGATGTCATAATTTACATGTTGTGTCCCTTCTATTTCCTTGTTCCTCTCTAGTCCTTCGATTTTTTGTTTGTTTCTTTTGCTTTGTTTTTTGGGGGAACCAGGGATTGAACACAGGGGTGCTTAGCCATTGAGCCACATCCCCAGATTGTTTGATTGATTGATTTATGATTTTAGGGTCTCACTATATTGCTCAGAATATCACAGCCTCTGCCTCTCAAGCTGCTGAGGTTACAAGCGTGTGTCACTGTGCCCAGCCAGTCTTCAGCTATTAATCCATAGTTGACAGTTTTGTCTTTTCCTCTTCCTAAACACAAGAACTTCTCAAGCCTATTAACTTTTGGAATTATATACATGCTACTCTCAGACTCAAAGGTCACATTCCAGCACTCCACTTTGGGCTTCTGGATGCTTCACTCTCCTTAGTGGAAGAGGATATTTCTGCTGTCCTATCATGTGCATAAGAAAGACTGTGAGGTTCTTTCAGACAGATTCTTAATCAACCTAGTAATTTGCTAACATCATTTATGAAAAAATAAAAGAATCCAGGCATCATGGCATATGCCTATAATCCCAGCCACTTGGGAGACTGAGGCTGGAGAATCACCAGTTGAAGGCCAGCACAGGGAAGTTAGTGAAACCTGTCTCAAAATAAAATAAAAAGGGCTGCAAATGTAGCTCAGTGATAGAGCCTCCCCACGTCTTTCAATCTTCATTACTCCAACAAACAAACAGAGAAACAAATAGGAGTACAAACAAATTAAATGAAAAATGTCAGACTCCATTATACGTTGTTAAGGTAATTGTAATAGCTACTTTATGTGTGTCAACTTGGCTAGGCCACCATACCCAAAAACTTGGTCAAACTCTTCTCAATATTGCTGAAAATGCATTTTCTAAAGATGAGATTAATAGTTAAGTAAAATTTAATTGAAGTAGATTGCCTTCTACAATGTGGATGGGCCTCATCCAATCATTTGAAGGCTTCGAGGAAAAGACTGATGTTCCTAAGGAAGAGGGAATTATGCTGATGGATAGTCTTCAGACTCAGCCTGAAATATCAGCTCCTCCCAGGGTGTCTATCCTGTTGACCTACTCTGCAGATTTTAAACTTACCAGCTTCCACAGTCATCTGAGCCAATTCTTTAAACATCTGTCTGTCTAGAAAAAAATATAGTGAGTGGGTTTTATTTAAGTAACAAAACAGAAATAAAATAATACCATCCTGTTTTGTGGTTGGCACTTTCTTTTCTGGGAATGTTCCTGTCTGCCTGTTCAGGTGGTGAGATACAGGATTACACACATGCACACAGAGAGTCATGCATCACTTAACCACAGGGATACATTCTGAGAAATGCATTGCTAGCAATTTCATCGTCCTATGAACAGCAGGGTGTGATTATTCAAACTCAGACAGGTCCATGTTGCTAGGTGATACAATCTTATGGGACCACCATGCAATACAAATACCTTCATATGACATATGACTATGTGTATATTTGAATATACTTGTACGTATTTGTATATTTCCATATTTTGGAGGATACTGATTAATATAGTAATTATTCTTTCATGAATGTTTGATTTCAATTTCAATTACACACACACACAGAGTTGTTATAAAGGTCATGTTTTTGTCACTGTGAGTCACAGTCAAAATGTCTGGAAGACACCATCTCTCTCTTAGACATTTCTATTACTTTCATTGAGGCTGCGATCTTGTCATCTCACTGGGCTCCCCAGAAATCTCTTGGTTTTGTCTTTTGTTCTTTTGTTCAATCATCTTTGTCTCCTTTCCAGAATTCAACAGAGCAGGAGGACAGCAGGTGAATAGACGAAGGTGGCAGGGATGGAGTTACTTGTCCTTGCCCTCCCTTCTCACATTACCTTTATCCTCTCTTTGCTTCTCTCTCTTCAGGCCCTCATTACTTGAAGAATCTTTTCAAATTGAAGAGATACACTCAGGGTTCCACTAGTTAGCACAAGGGTGATCTTGGACAAGGGACTTTCTTCAGGCTTTATCATGTATCATTGGGAAATTAATGTAGTCCTCATGCTATTTTTGTGCAACTGCGCAGAAGTGATCAGGTTCTGATGTATTTTAAATACAAAATCTTAGTTGCCTATCCTTTCTCACCCACCATGTAGTATTTTGTTAAGACAGACATTCTTCAGGATAGAAAATCTCTCTGGTTCTTCTGACAGCATAGCATATAATAGCTACTCAACACTTATTGAATTAAAATTCTCAGTCCAAATTGCCATTACTTCTTTGATCCTTTTTTAAAATTAATTTTTATTTGTTTTAATTTAATTGTATATGACAGTAGAATGCATTGATGCACTTTGATATATCACACATAGATGGGATATAGTTTCTCATTTTTTCTGAGTGTACATGTTGCAGAATCATATTGGTCATGTAGTCACATATATATATATATATATATATATATATATATTGGTCATGTAGTCACATATATATATATATATATATATATATATATATATATATATATATATATAAAGTAATAATACCTGTTTCATTCTACTGTCTTTCCTATCCCCACATTCCTTCCCCTGCCCTCCCATAACTTCCCTCTACCTAATTTAAGGTAAAGCTATTCTTCTCTAGGGCCCCCCACCTTATTGTGAATTAGCATCTGCATATTAGATTTGGACTTTGGTTTTTGGGGATTGGCTTATTTCGCTTAGCATGATATTCTCCAGCTCCATCCATTTACTGGAAAATGCATAACTTCACTCTTCTTTAAAGCTGAATAATATTCCATTAAGTATATATACCACATTTTCTTTATGCATTCATTTGTTGAAGGACATCTAGGTTGGTTCTATAGTTTAGCTATTATGAATTGAGCTGCTATAAACATTGACATGACTGCATTACTGTAGTATGCTGATTTTAAGACCTTTAGGTATAAAGCCAGGACTGGAATAGCTGAGTCAAAGGATGTTTCCATTCCCAATTTTCTCAGGAATCTCCATACTGCTTTCAACAGTGGTTGCACCAATATATGATTGTACCTTTTTCCCACATCCTTGGCAATATTTATTGTTGTCTGTATTCTTGATGATTGCCATTTGGACAAGAGTGAGATAAAATCTTAGAGTAGTTTTGATTTGCATTTCTCTAATTGCTAGAGATGTTGAACACTTTTTCATATATTTGTTGATTGATTATAGTCCTTATTCTGTGAAGTGTATGATCAGTTCCTTAGCCCATTTATTGATTGGGTTATTTGTTTGTTTGTTTGTTTTGGTGTTAAGTTTTTTGAGTTCTTTATATATCCTAGAGAGTAATGCTTTATCAGAAGTGCATAAAGATTTTTCTCCCAATCTGTAGGTTCTCTCCTCATATTGTTGATTGTTTTCTTTGCTGAGAAGAAGCTTGTTAATTTGAATCTATCCCATTTATTGATTCTTGATTTTACTTCTTCTGCTTTAGGAGTCTTGTTAAGGAAGTCAGATCATAAACTGATATGGTGAAGATGTGGGCCAATTTTTTTCTTCTACTAAGTGTTCTTGTGCCTAAGTCTTTGATCCACTTTGAGATGATTTTTGTGTAGGGTGAGAGATAGAGGTTTAATTTCATTTTGCTACATATGGATTTCCAGTTTTGCCAGCACCATTTGTTGAAAAGACTGTATTTTCTCCAGTGAATGTTTTTAGCACCTTTGTCTATTATGAGATAACCGTATTTATGTGAGTTTGTCCCTGTGTTCTCTATTTGTACCAATCGTCAACAAGTCTATTTTGGTGCCAATTCCATGCCATTTTTGTTACTATAGCTCTGTAGTACAGTTTAAGATCTAGTATTGTGATGCCTCCTGCTTCACTTTTCTTGCTATGGATTGCTTTAGCTATTCTGGGTGTCTTAGTTTTTCAAATAAATTTAATGATTGCTTTTTCTGTTTTTATGAAGAATGTCATTGGGATTTTAATGGGAATTATGTTAAATCTGTATAATGCTTTTGGTAGTATGAACATTTTGACAATATTAATTCTGAATATCCAGGAGCATGGGAGATCTTTCCATCTTCTGAGGTCTTCAATTTCTTTCTTTCTTTTCTTTTTCCTTTTTTTAAGAGAGAGAGAGAGAGAGAGAGAGAGAGAGAGAGAGAGAGAGAGAGAATTTTTAAATATTTATTTTTTAGTCTTCAGTGGACACAATATCTTTATTTTATTTTTATGTGGTGCTGAGGATCGAACCCAGCACCCTGCGCATGCCAGGCGAGCACGTTACTGCTTGAGCCACATCCCCAGCCCTTCAATTTCTTTCTTTAGTGTTCTGTAGTTTTCATTGAAGATGTCTTTCACCTCTCTTGTTAGATTGATTCCCAGGTATTTTATTTTTTTGAGGCTATGTGAATGGAATAATTTCCCTAATTTCTCTTTCAGTGAATTTATTGCCAATGTATAGGAATGTATTTGATTTTATATCCCACTATTTTGCTGAATACATTCATTAGTTCTAGAAGTTTTCTGGTGAAATTTTTGAATCTTCTAGATATATAATCATGTCATCAGCAAATAGTGATAATTTGAGTTCTTCTTTATCTCTTTGTATCCCTTTAATTTCTTTCTTTTGTCTAATTGCTCTGGCTAGAGTTTCAAGGATGATGTTGAATAGAAGTGGTGAAATAGAACATCCTTGTCTTGTTCCAGTTTTCAGAGAGAATGCTTTCAGTATTTCTCCATTTAGAATGATTATGGCCTTGGGCTTAGCATATATAGCTTTTACAATGTTGAGGTATGTTCCTACTATCCTTACTTTTTCTAGTGTTTTGAACATGGAGGTGTGCTGTATTTTGTCAAATGCTTTTTCTGCATCTATTGAGATGATCATAGGATTATTGTTTTTAAATCTATTAATATGATGAATTATATTTATTCATTTCCATATGTTAAACCAACCCTGTATCCCTCAGATGAACCCCACTTGATCATCTTTTTGATATGTTTTTAATGCAATTTGCCAGAATTTTATTGATAATTTTTGCATCTATGTTCATCAGAAATACTGGTCCGAAGTTTTCTTTCCTTGATGTGTCTTTGTCTGGTTTTAGTATTAGGGTGATATTAACCTCATAGAATGAGTTTTGAAGTGTTCCCTTCCTTTCTATTTCATGGAATACTTTGAGGAGTATTGGTGTTAATTCTTCTTTGAAAGTCTATAGAACTCAGTTGAGAATCCATCTGGTTCTGGGCTTTTCTTGGTTCGTAGGCTTTTGATGGCATTTTTTATTTCATTACTTGAAACTTATCTGTTTAAATCATGAATGACTTTCTCATTCAGTTTGGATAGGTCATATGTCTCTAGAAATTTGTTGATGTCTTCAATATTTTCTATTTTATTGGAATATAAATTTTCAAAATAGTTTGTAATTATCTTCTGTATTTCAGATGTGTCCGTTGTGATATTTCCTTCTCCATCCTGCATTTTAGTAATTTGAGTTTTCTCTCTTTTTCTCTTCATTAGCATGGCCAGGGGTTTATCTGTTTTATTTATTTTTTTTCAAAGGATAAACTTTTTGTTTTGTCAATTTTTTCAATTGTTTGTTTTGTTTCCATTTCATTGATGTCAGCTCTGATTTTAATTATTTCCTGTCTTCTACTGCTTTGGGTGTTGATTTGTTCTTCTTTTTCTAGGGATTTGAGATATAGTGTTAGGTAATTTATTTGTTGACTTTTTCTTCTTTTCATGAATGCACTCAAAGCAATAAACTTTTCTCTTGGCACTGCCTTCATAGTGTCCCAGAGATTTTGATATGTGTATCAGTGTTCTCATTTACCTCTAAGAATTTTTTTTATTTCCTCCTTGATTTCTTCTACTATCCATTCATCATTCAATAATGTATTATTTAGTCTCTATTTGTTACAGTAGCTGCTATTTTTCATTTTATCATTGATTTCTAATTTCATTCCATTGTGATTTGATAGAATGCAGGGTATTACCTCTGGTTTTATTTGTGTGTGTGTGTGTGTGTGTGTGTGTGTGTGTGTGTATTGTTGTATTTACTAAGAGTTGCTTTGTGGCATAAGATATGGTCTATTTTAGAGAAAGAGCTATGTGCTGCTGAGAAGAAAGTATATTTTCTCATTGATGGATGAAATATTCTATATATGTCTGTTAAGTCTAAATTATTGATTGTATTATTTAGTTCTATAGTTTCCTTATTTAGTTTTTGTTTGGAATATCTGTCAAGTAGTGAGAGAGGTGTGTGAAAGTTAGCCAGTATTATTGTATTGTGGTCTATTTGACTCTTGAAATTGAGGAAGGTTTGTTTGATGTACATAGATGCTCCATTGTTTGGGACATAAATATTTATAATTGTTATGTCCTGCTTATATATATTTCCCTTAAGAACTATGAAATGTCCTTCTTTGACTCTTCTGATTAACTTTGGTTTGAAGTCTACTTTATCTGAGATGAGAATGGAAACCCCTGCTTGTTTACACAATTCATATGAGTGATAAGTTTTTTCCCATCCTTTCACCTTCAGCCTATGGATGTCTTTGCTCATGAGGTGAGTCTCTTGAAAGGACAGCATATTGTTGGGGCTTGCTTTTTAATCCAATCTGTCAGTATATGTCTTTTGATTGATGAGTTTAGGCTGCTAACATTCAAGGTTATTATTGAGATATGATTTGTACTCCCTGTCATTTTGATTTATTTTGGTTTTTGATTTGTCTTAGTTTCTCCTTTGGTTGAATGTCCCTTTAGTGTAGATCCTCCCTTTGCTGGTTTTTCACTTTTTTTTCACTTCATCTCATTGAATATTTTATTGAGAATGCTTTGTAGTGTAGGCTTTTTAGTTGTGAATTCTTTTAATTTTTTAACTTCATATTCAAATCTGAAACTTAATTTTGCTGGATATAAAATTCTTGGTTGGCATCCGTTTTCTTTCCAGGCTTGAAATATATTATTCCAGGACCTCCTAGCTTTGAGGGTCTGGGTTGAAAAATCAGTTGAGACCCGAATTGGTTTCCCCCTATACATAATTTGATTTTTTTCTATCACAGTCTATAAGATTTTATCTTATAGATAAAATCTATAAGTGTGTGAGTCATTCTCATTATAACGTGTCTTGGTGTGGGTCTGCTGTAATTTTGTACATTTGGGGTCTTGTAAGCCTCTTGTATTTGATTTTCCATTCTATTCTTTAGGTGTGGGAAATTTTTCTGCTATTATATCATTGAAAAGATTGTGAATTCCTTTGGTTTGTATCTCTGCTCCTTTATCTATTTTGATAACTCTGAAATTTGGTTTTTTCATGTTATCCCATAATTCTTGGATGTTCTGCTCATGCTTTCTTACCATCTTCTCTGCATGGTCAACTCTACTTTTAATATCACATATTTTGTCTTCATTGTGTGATGTTCTGTCTTCCAAGTGGTCTAGTCTATTGGTAATGCTTTATAAATTATAATTTGTTTGCTGATTCCTTCATTTTGAGGATTTATACTTTTTTTCATAAACTCTCTTTATTGAAGTAGTCTTTTACTTCCTGCATTTTTTCTTTGGTTTCACTCCTTATTCTATTCTTTGCTTCACATATCAATTTAACTATGTACAATTTGAACTCCTTTTTGGGCATTTTTCCTACTGTTTTGTCAGTGGCTTCTGTTGTTGAAGCATCTTGGTTTATTTGGGATGTCTTATTCCCTTGTTTTTTTCATGTTGTTAGTGTGTTTTCCCATCTAAAAGTATGGATCTAAGGCAGCATAAATTCTACCCTGTAGACCTATAATGATCCTGATAGTTTCCTGCACTTGCCTTTGCTGGTGAGGCCAATATCCACAGCACCCAGTGTATACAATATATAGCCTTAAACCTAATAGCTCCCATTAAGGTGTCTACTGCTTTCTCGCATTAAACCAAAATGATGAGTTCAATAACTACAGTACAAACAGAATATTTGTTAAAACAGTTTACAATTTTAAATGGTAGAGGAGTGAACAGAGGTAGTGTAGTATGCGATATTTGCGAGGGAGGAAGAGAGAAGCTAGAAGTAAAAATTCACAGGAAGTATGGAAGAAGAGCCCACAGAGATTGGCTATTGGTTAGAGAAAAGTTGGAAAGAAAATAGACAAGAGAGAGGAAGAATAGGAACAAAGAGGAAAAAAATTAAAGACATAAGAATACAACAAAGATGCAAAACACCATTCATATACCATTGTCCTCCACACACTGATGAATAAAAAACGTCCTGTTCCAAATATGGTAGAGAGATTTGCGAATCAAAAAATAAAATAAAAATAAAATAAAAAACCTTTCTGGAAAGTCAAGCTGCCTCTTTCAGTGTTCAACAGTTTCTTAGCCCTGTCTCCGAAGTCTCCAAACCCAGAGCAGCCTTCGCAAACCCAATCTATCTCACTGATCTGGGCTTCAGATACATCAGGCTCGGCCACGCTGTAGTCCCAAGATCTCAATGCTGCTCCTACTTGTAGAGAGACCACCAGGGATACACTTATGCAAAGGAGCAGCCCTGAGATGCATCAGCAAGACAAGGGCTACCAGCACTCTCAGCAGAAAGACCCCAGTCTCCTCCAAACCCACAGGCACCCCCATAGTGAACCTGCAGGTCCTGGATGGAGTCCCCAGACAGAGGCTCTTGTGATAGTAAACCTGCTGGCACCCAGGCCCCAGGCCTTGTTTGCTGTTCCAAAATGGGTGTAGCCAGGTGCAACCACACCTTGAGGTAGCTTGGGAAGTAGCGTCTGAGGTAACTGAGGCTGTGCCCAGAGATGAGACCTCTGAGTGCAGCGCTGCTACCATGACATCGGCATCCACAGGAGCAGATGCAGCAGCCCTTCTTTGATCTTTGACTCTCATTTGTTGATTTAGGAATTCTGAATCTGTGAAATCAGGAATTGTGCTAATCTCCTGAATAAGGTTATATAGAGACTAACAGACGCACATTAGCCACAGATACTACAAAATAAAAACATTATCCAATTGTAAGTGAGGCCAGGAGTGCTTCTATGTTGAAATGTTTTCTCTTGAGGGTGCTGCACGTGGGAAGAAGTGCTTGGGAATCAAGTGTTATAGGAATGGCCTTGACATTGGGCTTTTGACCTTGAGCAGGGGGCTTGATTGTCTCTAGGTAATACCTACACATTATTAAGCGAATATTACTAGGAACTGCCTACAAATTTACCAAGAGTTTTCTCTAGTTATTAAAATAGAAGTTTCATTCTTTTCCAATTTAGTTAGTTGGACAGCATAATCCAAACTGATAGATGAGGGTTGGTTTCCTTAAGACCCTTGACTTCATGAGTTCTTTTAGCAGCTACACAACAAGCTAAGCCTTATATAAGTAACACCATGGAAATGAAACAATACCTTCCTGTCTTCTGCTAGTTAGCACCTGCTGTTCTCTCCTGGAAAGGGCTGTTTCTGCCTATTTGGATTGCAAGGCAGTTAGTCATGGATGCTAGCTAAATCCGTGTCCAATACTGACCATAATGTTAGTTAAATACATAACATTTAATTCTGTATCATTAGTCTGCACCCTACAAGTCAAGCAGATACCATCTTTTCTGCATTGAGTACCTTATTGCCACTCATAACAAATGTGAAATAATTAATAAAATAATCTCTTTCAAAATTGATTCATTAGTTTCAACAGCTTTGGTTTATATGCAAGTGCTTTGGGTGAATACAGTTATTTAATGGTTTAAATCTAGTTTCATTTTGATAATAGAACATTGTTCAACTATTGAAATGACTAAGCACACTTTTTATGTGCCCTGCAAGAAACACAGTACATCGGATGTTGTTTTGCATGGTATCTGTTTTCTTGAGCAAAAGGTTCGTATTTCATTCATCTTCTCAGAATCCTTGAGTTAAAAAAAAATAGTCCTTTTACTTTCTGGGGTATTCGCTTCCTTTTTTATCCATTGTCCTTTTCTCATTCCTGACTCCCCTCCACCTTTCACTTCCCACAATTAACTTTCAAACTTTTCTTCTACTCATTTTTCTCCTTCCTTCTTTTGTCCTTTTCTTTTTGGAATGGCTGCATTCTTTGACGCAGGTCCAAGGACTAAGCAAGAAATCGTCAGGACTGGTTTATGTTATATATTGTTAATAACTAAGCTATCCATTGGAATGTATAAATAACATATAGGTCAAATAGGGAAGAACTTTTCACCACAACTGCTTACTTTGCTAAAAAAAATGTTTAGCATAAAGTTCTGAACGCATTTGTTTTTTGCATAAAAGATCATTATAATAGACAGCAAGATTTAAAGAAATGCAGTACATGGGTATAGATTGACAAGGTCTTTCTAAAAACCCACTGTGATTTATTCCTTCTTGCTATGGACCAAGTGTCAATACCCACTTTTCTAAATTTATATGTTGAAACCCTAATCCCAAATGATGGTATTTGCCTTTGGGAAGTAAATAGGATTAGGTGATGAGGCAGGGGTTGTCGTGATGCAATTTGTGCTCTTATAAAAAGAGGAAAGGATAACTAACTGCATTTCTCTGCTATGTTGAACACACAGCAAGAAGGTATCAATCTGCAAAAGAGCATGAGAGTCCTCACAAGGAGCCAATTGGCCAATACCTTGATCTTAGACTTCTTCGTCTTCAGAGTCATCAAACATAAATGTCTGTTGTTTAAGCCACTTAATGTATGCTTTTTTGTTATTGTTGTTGCTATCACAGAGTGAACTGACTTAACATTCCCCAACCTGCAGAAATCATTCCCCAGTGCTTTTTACCAGTGGGTCCTCTGGCTCTGTGTCCTCATGGCTTCTGAGAGACTGTCCACAGCTGAATGACTCAGTTAGCAGGAGTGCTCACCATTTGGGCTGCATCCATCATGCTTCTTCTGATCTCCACCAGTGCCTTCTGGGTACCCAAACCCTTCCCTCTGTTCTTTTGTTGTAGCAGAGGGATGGCCTTCACTGACCCTGCAAGCTATGAGGTAACAGCAAGAATGTTTAGCTTCCAGAGGAGCTTTGTACCCAAACTTCATATTTTTGAAGCCAGATTAAAACTGCAGCTGTCCTGCTCTGCTTTGGCCTTTCCCATGTGTCCATATTTCCCTGAGACCTCTTCGTCATGTACACACATTTTGCCTTCACTAATGAGACCTGGATTCTCTCCCTTACAAATATTGGCTTTTATTTAAAATGGGTTAGTATGAAATGGCTGATGTCACAGTTTAGAAGACAGAAAACATGCTTATTTAATCTTTCAAATTTATTTTATCCCCCTTCCTCAACCATTAGCAAAATGAAACAACAGAAAAAAAAAACCAGTTAAATTGTGGTTTCCTGTTATAGGCTTTTAACAAGTACAAAAGAAAAATACACACGAAGGAATAAAAATACACATAATAGGAATAAAACATTAATTTACAAACTTTTAAATCCATTTGCCTATTGTCAAAGGTCATCACAAGTGGGATTTCCTCTGTTGTACAGAAATTTGTAGATTTATTAAAATGTCTTTACTTACAAGTAAAAGAAAGATGATTCAAATGGGCTTGGGAAAAATTTGTTACCTCACATGTCTGGAATTCTGTGGTAAGATGGGCTCCAGGTATAGGACCATTAAGACTCTAGGATTGTTTCTCAGAGACTTTCTTGCTTTATTTCAACCTCTTGCAAAGTGGTTGTCAATAGCCAACTCTGGCAAGTGTTATAGGAATGACCTTGACATGAGGGAAAGCAGCAGGGAGACACACAGATTCCACTGTGCCATGGAGGAAGAGGATACGAGGACTGACATCATAAATACCTGATCCAGAGAGGGAATGGGAGAGGAGGGGAGGGAGGCTGCATGAGCTGCATCAGAAAGAAGACTTTCTTGATCTTAAAAGGGGAGAGGAGAGGCACTTTAGGGCATCAGTCATGCATATGTAGATATTGACAATGAGATACGTGATGGGAAAAAAATAGAAAGGAGTTTAGTTTTGTGTCATCAATATACACTCCTTTGGTGTTTCCATGAAAGACTGTAAATTAAGATTTACATTGATTTTCAGTTATTTTGGTTGCTGGAGTATGACATATACTAAAGTTTGGTTTGCTCAACACTTATTTTGCCATCCTCTATTATGGAAAGGTTAATCATATAATTTATCATCCAAACAGGGGCACTTGAGGCTGAAAGGGAAGCCTGTTAATGATTATGTTGGTCATACCAGTGCAAGCCAGGACCATCCCAGGCAAACTGAGACATGATTTACTATAATAAGTAAAATGTTAGCTAGAAATGCTGCTAAGAGTGGCTGGAAAGTAAGATACTCAAACTCTCCACTTCTCTTACTCTAGGATGGTAAAGTTTTACAGTTCTTCCATGAAATGGAGAAGGAAATCCCTGAATAGATCTTGCCTTTCTAAATAAATCATTACTAGAGAAGAGACATGGCTTCTTTGCCCTTCATCCTTCTTGGGCTATAGGTGTGGTGCCAAGAGATCCATTCATCATTTCATAACCATTAGGATGAGAGCCAGATGGCCAGGCTGGTGAAGGGAAAGATGGAAGGATAGTGGGATATTGATGATTTCATGGAGGGGCTACACTGACATGGCCAGCTTACTTCCAGACTTCTTGTAACATGAGAAAAGTTAACCCAAACTTGGCATGAAGATAGTGTCCACCTCACAAGGGCAGTTGGTTAAGTTAAATAAGATAGGGTTATAAGTCACTTTCTGCATAATTGACACATAGCATGTGCTCAAAACTTGGTCATTATGGCTATTGTCTTATGAACTCAGTTTGACTTTCATGAGTTTCTTCGTTTTTCATCTAGGACAAGAGAGCCATAGAATGACAAGAGGAAATGCAAAAGTGTCTATTTATATAGTGTTTTATGGAATTAAACATTATATAATGAGGACTGGCAATCAGGACCCCATTTTCCATACTTTGAGACTAAGTTGCTTTTATCAAAGCGAGAGGTGGTCACTAGGGGCAATGGTGGACAAATGGTTGCAGACCTATTTGTTCTAGGGACCCCAGGTTGGTCACTTTACTAAGCAGTGAGCATCAGGGAAGATGTTTATGTCTCAGATCCAATGAAAATTTCCCATAATCACATCCAGAAGGGAAGCCATTTGGTTTTGGAGACTTAGAAAAATTTAAAAGGAATCATTTTGGTTGAGATGTTCATAAAAACTACAAGTCAGAAATCCTCATATCCAAACTATTGGAGCTCTTTGGTAATTAAATCTCACTTGTGGATTTCCCAACATGTTCTGTAGAATAAAATATGTATTTCTTATTCACAGTAGTGGAGAGAGAAGAAAGGACCATTCATACCAAGAGTCATTGGTATCACATGGCTCTCCTATCTTGGAGCCAAATGGGTTTTCTGTAGATTAGGTAGGTGTCTCAGGTGTGAATTCTTAGAAACAGAGTCTAAGATAGAAATTTGGTGCATGTTGGTTCATTTTACTTCAAGGAAATGAAGCTAGAATAAATGCTAAGCAAGGATGTAGTTTCATTTGAAGTCTAGCTTTTGCTTGATTCTCTGGGGAACTCTGGATCATAACTTGTGTTCCAGAGTTGAGCCCACCTTGAAGTAAGGGGCTTTTGTACTCTCTGGTCAGTCAATGGCTGTGGAGTGGCTCCAACTGGAAGAAGACGAAATCTCTCAGGTTGGGCTCTTTTGCTTCTGAGGTCATTTCTCCAAAGAAGGAGGCATCTATGAACCATTAGCAATCTTGAAAGCAGCTAGGAGACAGGTGCACTGTCTAATAAGGTGATCTGAGAGAGACACTGAGAAACTACCAACAAAGGAAGCCTTAGCTTGAAGTCAGAAATGTGCCTTCTATTGTTGTTTTGCCAGAGAATATGTTCGGAACCAAGGGGTTAATGTCTTTAAAGAAATTCCCCTTGTTTCTCAAGCTTCACTAATAGGTGGTTGTTCTCTTAAGAGGAGAAAGTTTTCTTAACTCTCAACTTGGCTTAAGTTTTTTTTTTATTATAACTTTACTTAAATATATATAAATCTCAAAGTATTAATAAACTTCCTGTGCTCATGTTTCTTAAAAAGGCATGAAACCCAAACAAATTACAAATTAAAATTTAAAAAGTATGAGACCATAAGAAATCAAATTGACAACATAAATTCAATGTGATGAATGATGCTATTTTGCTGGAACTAAATTGCCAATCCAAAGTAAATATGTGACTGTGAAATTGGGCAGATTGTCTCACTCGGCCTAGGTTATATGACTCCATGGGAAGGACCAAATTTCTACCACTCTACTTTAACAGAGATTCTGTAAATCTCTAATTTGTACAGATCATGAGGTTCTCTGATGTTTTCATGAAAAGAAGGAATTATTTAGCATCATTAGTTTCTTCTCTAGTCATCAACCTACCATAATTTAAGTCGTACCTCTTGGCACCATAGGTATCATGAAAATGCAATACAGGCATTTACATTCTGTGGCCATCTTCAATGAATAAACTATCCAGAACGTACTTGTACAATTTTATCTATTTTAAGATTTATTTAAAGAAGTCTTTTAGAGTGCTTGGGAACTACAGAGTGTGTTTGCAAAATCCTATGGTGTGAGGCAGAAGGTCTTTCCCATGAGACAAGAACTAGTGTAGGGTGAGTTCATCTAAGTGGTGACACTTGAAATAATAAAGTAAGCACCATTCTAACACCTACTTCCTGGGATAAGACGATAGCATGAGAATGGTCAGAAAATTAGAGGGTGAAGCATTGACATTTTGAAAGACACTGGCGTGGGTTCTTTGCCCCGTAACTCATTGCAGTGTTGTTTATGATTTAACGAAAGTGTCCTTATCTGCCTGGTGGTTCTCATACAGAACTTACCCCTTGTGCTGTATGAACCTCCAGCCCTTCCCACAGATTGAACACAGAGAAAGTTGCAGAGAGCCACGGGCTCCTTCTTAGGAGAGTAGGTCAAGTGAGATGGAACACTGGAGTTTGGGTTGCATCCTGAGTAATTCTGAGCATCACCATGTTGTCTGCAAGTTATTCCAACTGCTGGAGCTCAGGGACCCGAGGGCTTGTGCTTTCTCACCTCCCCTGCTTCCTTACAACCACTGGATCCCACAAAGTAATCTGAGCACATCTATTCTTCACCACCTGAAAGATCCTAATGAAGGCAAACAGAATAGTTAGAAGATTGTGTACTGCCATTGCTTGGGTAAAGTCTTATTACCTAATACAGTAATAAGACTTGCATTGAATCAGACAGCCCAGGGTGAGCCACAGTGGGTTAAATTAAATGTGAGGGGAGAGGGAAAGCATTAAAACCCACTGTTTCAACACAGAGGACAAAGGAAAAGGAAACCCAAGTGGTCAGCTACAGGAGCTGTGCTAAGAGATCATCCCTTAATTAACACTGAAAAGAAAGAGTTCTGTAAGTTCAAGTGCCTGCACTCACGGTCTCATTCATTTACTGAACACTGATGTAGTGATTGTTATCTACCAAAAGTGGGATGCTATACTTTTCCAGATTAAAACAGACACAGTCAGAGGCAGTTCCCTGTCCTCAGGGAGCTTCAGCTTTAAAGAGGAGATATAGATGAGCAAAGAGGTGAATATGGATCAGGGAGACCAGTACCATGAAAGAAGAGCCATGGCTGCCCTGTGGGCATATAAAAGGGCCATCTAACCTAGCCTGGCACGGTCAGGGGAGCTTCTGGGCTGATAGGCAAAAGAAGCAGAGAATTTGGGTGTCCTTTTCCATTAACGTGTTAGATCCTTGTGGGTGGATTCCTGAGCCAGGGCTCACTGCTCCCTAAGGGTAGAAGAACAGCTGGCCCAACTTCTATTTTCTTTCAATGGCATTAATTGAGAGAAGGGACCTACTCAAAAAATCCTTGACAATTTCTTCCATTTCATTGCTCACGTGGTGACCAGAATGTTTCCAAGATCTCCCTGCACAAAAGTCTTCAACTCAGTTTTCTTCCTCATAAATTCAAATTCTCTGCCAACTTTTAAGACCAAGATCATGCTTTCTCCACCCATCTTACCTTTCGGATCCCAGAATGCTCCTTCCATTAATTGAAATTGCAGATATATCCTACCTGGTAGCAATCTCTAACCTTCATCTGAGAGTGACTGAATCCATATTGTGAGATGTGAAATACTCTAGAAGAACCTTGCCACTCAAAGAGTGGTCCTAGGACCTATAGTATCAACATCACCTGGAAGTTTGCTAAAATTTTCAAAATCCCAGGCTCCCATTTAAACCCACTAAATCAGAACTTTTACCTCAATTAGATCTTTAAGTGAGTCTTCAGGTGAGTCTGAAGAGATAGTATACTTTAATTCTAAATAATACACAGATAACCTAGAGTAGCTTTATTTGTAAACATAACCTCACTTTTATTAAGAAAAATAACAATAAAATCTTGTATTTATAATGTTTTGCCTGTTGTTGGACAACTCAAGCATTTTGGTAATTAATTTGTGCTGAGGGCCATTGCCAAGTAGGAATGACGCATCGAAATTTCCTTGGCAGCGTACCCCATGTTGCTTAGAGGAAGGACTCGTGGAAATGGACTTGCCTTGGACATTCGCTGTGACATTGCATGTATGTTTGAGAAAGGTGACCCTGCTCAAGGACCAGGGTGGATCCAGGTTTAGGGTGTATCCTTCAGGTTTTAGGAAGTATCCCGCTCCTTGGGTTTAGGGCGTTCCTGGTTTAGGACAATCTGGGTTTAGGGCAGTTCCAGGTTTAAGGTTATTCCTGCTGGGAATAGGGTGTATCCTGCTGCCTGAGTTCCAGTTGAGTTCTCGTGGAATTCAGAAAGTTTTTGGGATTAAAAGCCTGGTGGAGTACGTGAATTTTGGCGGGCAGAACGTGGATTTCCCGAGAACGTGTTTGTGAGGGCCGGTGTGAGTTCGGGAATAAAGAATTGCTGTTTGAATCTACAAGGTGTGTGGTGGCTCGTGATTCTGTGCCCAGACAGACTGCGGCAAATTTGCATAATATGAGGATCATTGCTAACTTTTTAAATATGCTCAGGAAACAAAATAATTTTTGAAATCAACAATTGAATAAATACATTTCAAACACAAAAACATAAAATTTATTAAATGTTTAGAAAATTATAAATGCATTGAAAATATAAATGCTAACTACACAGTAACAAATTATTAATAAAGTATTTTTCAAAAAATGCACAAAATGAAAAAAATAAAAAATAATCATTAATAATTTAAAAATATAATTTGCTCATTAAAAAATAAAAAATGCTAAACCTGAACATAAAATGGATGATGTATGCTTTGATAACATAATTGAGGACATATTTTTGTACAGATTTTTCTAGCTGCTGAAATGACTCTGTATGTCCTCATTTTGGAATATGAGGAAAAAGATTTTTATCTTCAAATAACTGCATAATTGTTTCTTCTGTCTGGGGAACACTTTTTTTTTTTTTAAAGAGAGAGTGAGAGAGGAGAGAGAGAGAGAGAGAGAGAGAATTTTTTAATATTTATTTCTTAGTTCTCGGCGGACACAACATCTTTGTTGGTATGTGGTGCTGAGGATCGAACCCGGGCCGCACGCATGCCAGGCGAGCGCGCTGGGGAACACTTTTTAAACAACTCTTAGAGGCAGAGAGAGAGAGAGAGAACTATATTTTTTATCTGAAAGAAAGTATTTCATGTTGAACTCTGTCTTCTTGAGTTTTATCTTGTACCACTAGAATCTTCAAGCAGGGTTACCTCTTCCAATTTCAAAACTGTCAGATTTATATACCACTTGTGCAGAAAGCCTTTGAACCGGATAAGAATTATTCTTGTGAATGAAACTTTATCAATTCTCATTTTCTTCCTCTTCTTGAGGATTCTGGAGTTTTAGAAAAATACTCTCTAAACAAGGATGCTTTGCTCAGTACAAAATTTGAATGCAGCAGAGAACTTTTTATGTATGCAATCAATATGCAAATAATTTTCAGATTTCAGATTTATTTTGATTCTGAAATAATGGTATCACATCAGCAAAAAATGCCTGAATTTAGAGCCACATATATCAGAACCCCAAATATCCAAACGAAGAGGATAGTCAATAACAACTGTAATGATTAGCAATCCTGACAAATCAGGTGGAGGTTATTGTGAAAGGATTTAATGAAACAGAAGTTCAAGAAATCACTGAGAAAGATGACTCCTTGGAAACTGGTTTTCTCGGCTTTCACTATGCTAAAAATTTAAAAATTTCTATCCATTCACCCTGAATTAGAATACTGAATTTCGAGACAAGTCATTCTCACTTTTAATTCAAGTCTATGATGCCTCGTGTGTTCACAGATGCCTATGCTTTCTGCAGCAGGGAAATACGCCAGGGAAAGGAATTTATCTTCCAGCTAAACTTCACTGATTCCTATTTTAACAAACTTTAATGAGACTTGTACCTATAGAAACCAAACGCAAGTGTTTAACATAAAAAAAAAAAAATTCAGGTTCCTTTCATATATTCCTGTGATTATTTTGTTGTTTTGTTGAATCTAATGGTTTTTCAGAAATAAAACCCAATTCATCACATTTTACCTGCAGGAAATAAGAATTTGATTTATAGTGGTGTGACTCACAGCCTTCTTCCAGGATCTTAGTCTCAGCTTGAAGGTCATCTGAGCAGTGGAGCGCTGGTACATACCTCGACTTTCTCTTCCTAACGTTGTACTGAAAACCCATAGGGTGCCTAGGAAAAGTCTTTGTACATTCTGGATTTCTTTTCTTCTAGGTTCTTCTAGTTATCGTCTGTCTTTGTCCCACATGATGGTTAGAGGCAGAATAGCTAAGGGCATCTACTCAGCCAACACATTGCCTGGTTTTGAATCCAGTATCTGCCACTTACTATATGTGTAAGTGGGATAAAAAATGCCTCCATTTTTTTCATCCATAGAATGAAGAGGATCACAGCAGTATCTGGCACACACGATTGTGACGTGGATTCAATGAGATGTGTAGCCAGAGTACCTACAACAGAACAAAGTTCATGTTAAGAACTACATGTTAGAACTACATCTATCGATGATGATGGTGATGATAATGATGATGATGGTGATGATGCATAGGAGATAGTGAATATGCTCTTCTATTCTCTTCTCTGGGTTCCCAAAAAGAACTGAGAAAAGAGCAGAATTCCTCACGTATCTTTAGAAGCTATATGATATGGCAGGAGGAACATGGACTAACACAGGGCTGCAATCAAAACTCATATTGTATTAGCTGCTTACACAAAGGCATAATTTCTATGCTCTCTCAGCTTCAGATTTCTCATTTTCAGGGACAAGAGTACCTACCTCAGAAGAATGTTATTGCTACTAAAATAAGTCAACATACGCTTAAATAAGTTAAGCATCTAGCCCTTGCATGGCTTGCTGCTCAAAATGGCCAATAAATATCAATTTCTCCTTTTCTGTCATAACCGACACATTTCATGACTTTTGTTTTCTTTCTTTCTTTGCTTCTGTGAATAACCTTATGTTACGCTTCAGTTTCTGTTTGCTCTTCAAACTTACTCATCCTCTATCCCAGCTCTTTAAATCCTTAATCCTTGCTCTTTTCACGGAAGGCATGTGTGTCAATTCAACTGGGGCATTAGCTAGTCTAGGAGTTCTATCTTCCAGTATAATCCCTTAATTCCTCTGAAAGAGGAGAGAGGCTGTGTGTGTGTGTGTGTGTGTGTGTGTGTGTGTGATCTGTTCTGCATTTAACTAATATTCATTCATTCAGGCTGAGACTGTGCAGGTCCTAGGAATGAAGAAATGAGTGTGTGTGCCCATGACCTGGCTGAGCTTATATACTCTGGTGTGGGAGACAGACACCAACTAGTGCTTAGGAAGCAGTGCAGTGAGTTGAAGGGTGTGAGCAGAAGTGATAGGGAGGCACAGCCAATCCATCTGTTGGAGCAGCTGGTCAAATATTTAGAGGAAATGGGGATTTATGAGCCTTACAGGATAGGCAAGAGTTTCCTTTTGGGAAAAGAGAGAAAGAACAGATGGAGGGGGGCATTTTGGGCAGAGTGAGTATGTCACATGAGCAAAGTACTAAGGACAGCAACTGCCCAGTATTAGCAGGATGACCATAACTGGACACAAAGGAAGAAAACCCTGAGGCTGCACAGAGATCGGGAGGGCTTAGAGGGACAGGAGTTTGAACTATCCCTGGGCAGCTACCTGATTGTATTTTAAGCAGAAGGGTCTGGCCAGATCTAAATTTGGGGGTCCAAGGAGAATAAACTTGAGGAGGACGTGAATGAGAAGCAGCGCACAGATCAGAAATCTAAGAAAACAGCTAAGTGGAGAGATGGCGAGGCCACGGATGAGAGCGGTTTGGGCAGGATGGAAATAAGGAGGCTGGGCCAGAGCAGTAGTGTGAGGTGAAACACCAGGCCATCCAACCAGAGATGGATGAAGGAGAGAGGGCAACAGCAAGTGTGTTGAGGGGTGAAAGAAATAGAGGAGGCAAAGCTAAGGTGGTTGCTCCTGGTCAGGATGTCCAGGTGAATAATGAGTGAACAGATTGTGTTAAGAGGATTTTAGACTGAGTTGGGGAGGGGGGGTGGAGTTCATTACTGAATGCCAGTAGGGAGTTCTTTAGCCCATATTCACCTCAAAATAAGCTTGCTACTTGGATTTTGTTTGGATTTTGTACTTAGATCAGTTCAGAGTCTCAATTAACCAACACAGACACGCAGGAAAACCCAATTTAAAAACCTTGCAACTTCATTTTCATTTTGATTCACCCCTGTTTACCCCTTGCAGGGGGTGGGGGCACTGCCTTCCAGAAGTCCTGCTGGTCCCTTGGGGTGTCTATTGAGTGTAAGGCACTGGGCTGGAACAGTATGCCAGCCTCTATCTTCTGTGGACACTGGGACATGCCGGGATGTCCTTTGTCCCAATGTCATACACCTCTCAGGTCTAGGGTTCTCCACAGCATGTGGGCACCAATGAGCATCATGGAATTCAAGGGAAGCCTGACATCTCTTTCTCCCCCTTCACTTTCACAATCTTGGCTTCATCTCTCTTAAGTTCTCTTCCCAGGAAACACTGCAGAATTTGCCTTTATCTTAGGGCTTTAAAGTCTCCGTCTCACATCTTTTCCCCTGTTAACTCTGTTGAGAGAGTTCCTCCCGCTCTGCATTTTTCCCTGAGACTCTTTTCCTTGATGTCTGACCAGCAAAATTCTTGATTAACTAAGAATTTTAGAAACCAAAGTCTGAAATCCATTTTCTAAGTAATTTCCACCCTCGATGCAATAGATCCCTCCTGTGAGGCAATTATCAAAACCCCCATCACCTTGAAAGTGAGCAGGAGAGGAGAGAAGAGGTGAGACAGAGAATAAAGACACAGGCCAGGCAACATAGGGGAAAAAAATTCCGCCTCACCAGAAATATAATAAGCAACAGAGTAAAAGTTTTTACTTCTTTTTAAAAGTAAGCCATTGACTGAAGGCAGAACATGGAAGGCATACAGAACAAAAGTACTTGGGGTGAATAACTATAGATATGAATACTGTTGCCTTTAGCTTTAATAAAGTGCTAAAGTGCGTGTCAGTCTTGGGGGAAGGTGTGGTTTTGTTTTATTTTGTTTTATTTTTCATTTGTCCCAGCCCTTGTTTTTATAAGTTCAGGCATGTAACTTGCAGTCTTTCCAAAACGATCTGACCAGAGGGCTCAGAGAATTGAGAGAAAATAAGATAATAAAATAAGATCAGGGTGAATCAAAGTCTTGGCTAAGGTTAGGTGAGAGATGGTTACGTGGTGTTGCACAACTGTCAGTAGAAAGATTGTTTCTACATTACTGAGATAAGAAAGTGGAGAAATTTCTGGCAAATGATGAAATTTCATGTCATCAGATGTGTATTTGCTGTTTAAGTACTGTTTCATGTTTCCAAATTTTGGTAATCAAGGCCTTGGGCAAGCGTTAACTTTATTCGTATGGTTTGTTCACCCAGGAGACGGTAGATCAAACATTTTATTCCTTTGGGAAAACACTTTGTGCCACTTTAAATCCAGTAGGAGAATGAATGTTTTCTAACTGCAGAATTAGGCTCATAGAATTTAAATACCTCTATGGTCCCATTGAAGGATGACACAGTTCACTTGAGGGTGTTTGTTCTCTTTGAGCATTGTGAAGTCAAGTGCGAGAAGGCATTGGTTTGTGTATTTGAATGACAGAAAGAACATAACTGAGGCTGCAGTCTCTTCTCCTCCTCTAATTGGTATGCTACAATCAGTGGATCCTTAGCTTCTCTGACTTCAGTTTCTTCCTATATACAATGACAAGTCAGTTTAGACCAGGAGACAGAAATACAAATACCTACATGGCCAGGACAGGTGGCATAAATGTACTAAGTGAAGTGTACATTACTGCATATCGCAACAAGCCACTTACTTACTTTACTTTCACAAAAACAACTGTGTTGAAATTTCAGTCTCTTTTACAGATCATTAAGCTTTTCATCAGGCGTCTTTTCCACATACCAGTCTGGGTGTTTCTCATGGTTTGTTTACCTAATGGAGGCTTAAGCTGCGTTCTTTTGCTACAGATGCACTTTGTTGGTACATTATACCCAGAAATCTTTACTATGTTCCACTCATTTTTTTTTCTTGAAATGTAGTTCTCTTAGTCTTTGTTTTTATTCTATTTGTCTTTTGGTTTTTTTTCTATTTTTGAAAAATACAGGGGCTGGGGATGTGGCTCAAGTGGTAGCGCGCTCGCCTGGCATGCGTGCGGCCCAGGTTCGATCCTCAGCACCACATACCAACAAAGATGTTGTGTCCGCAAAGAACTAAAAATAAATAAATAAATAAATATTAAAAAAAAAATTCACTATAAAAAAAAAAGAAAAATACATGGTATGAGGCTAAATGCTTCCTTTTAAAAAATTCTGCTACAAAAGAAGCAACAGTGTTCATGATGTAAACCTGGAAGTTGACACTTAGCTTCACTGTGGGGACTGTGAGAGAGTTGGTGGGACTGTGACAAATGGTGAGCTTGTACCTTGTGAAAAAAGTGGAAGAGCAACTGAGCTTTCTGCATCAGGGAGTTGTCCTTTAGCACCACTTGATTTAGGCTTCTGAGAATATGAGTCCAGTATGCATTTGATTTCTGAAGTTTTTTTTTTTTTAAGGAAAACTTTACATCCCAATTCCTTTACATGGAATTTTCCTGGATTTTAAATGTTGGGGACTAAATTTAAATTTAAATAAACATCAACAAAGTCAACACTTAATAGGTAATAATTCATGCTACCCTGAGAAAACTATGCCTCATATGCTCATAAAAGGCTGAGACTTTTCAGCTACACAATTTTTTTTTTTTAAATGCAATACTAAGGATTGGATCCAGAGGCACACTACCACTAAACTACATCTCCGGCTCTTAAAAACAACAACAACAAAAAAAACCTTTTTAAAATTTGAGACAGGGTCTTATTAAATTTGGTAAGGCTGGCCTTGAACTTGTGACCTCCTGCCTCGGTATACCTCCCCTCCTGGAGTCACAGTGATTAAAGGCATGTGTCACAGTGCCCCGTTAGCCACATGACTTTAAAAATCCCTTTCCCCTAGGGGAAAAAAAATTAAATAAATACTCATGTTCCCCTATTATGTATTCTCTGGACATAGATTAAATATTTTACATGTCCTCACTCATTTAATCTGCACAGCCTTAAGACATAGGTGCTGTTTGTTCTTCATTTTGCAGATAAGGAAATTGAGGCCCAGGGCAGTTAAATGACTTGCCTAATGACACAGAGCAAACAAATAGTAAAGCCATATTCTCTGGTCTCCTGATATCAGAGTCCAGAAATCTCTTGCTTATATTTGTGTAAATTTATATCTTATTTTAAAACCAAGTTTCCTTAACAAAGATGAGTTTATGAAATTGTTGTTGATGACAATAAGCATTTTTATTTGGATTTGGGTGAAGTTAGTAGCTTAGGATATTTTTATTTTGCATTATGGGGAAAAAATGACTTATTAGGTGGCTGAATGTTAGTGTTGATCAGATCTATGCACTCCCTGCCTTAGTAAGATTGAGATGCTGGTTAGGGTCAGTCTCTTCCAATCAGATCTCATATGTAAATAGGCAACAACCATTTGATTGGCTGCTGATGATCCTAGAGGAAATGACTAATGTTCTGCTTTTCCAGCTGCCTCAGTACCCAGAGAATGTTAATACAAATGGAAATTCAGCCATATATTTAAAGAATCTGTCACAGCAAAGAAATTTCCAGAGCTTTTTGGTTAAAGAGATTTTTGAATGTATGTATGAGCAATATACGAGTCTACTTTTTATTTCAGCAAATATGAAGATGTATTATCCCTTGAGGTTTGTTATTAACCTCAGTTTCACCTCCGTTAATATTTACTGCACAGGTCAATAAATCTTGATATTCACTTCAACAGAAGCCAATATCTTCAGATTATGAGTTATTAATCTTGGCCAAGCTGAAAAATTGTGAGAATATTTTTCTTTTACTATAAAAAAATGATGACTTTTTTCATCCTCGGGCTCTCTAAAAAGGGAAAGTTAATTTTTATCCTCAATCACCAAACTTCCTTTTCAGATTTGGTGCTTGTAACTGAGATCTAAGTCTTATGAGTTCTGGAGACTATCTCGTTGAAAGAGCTACAGGAAGCAGGGGTTAAACAAACCCTATTTTAAATCATGTGAAATATCCTGATTTTTTTTTATTGGTTGTTCACAACATTACAAAGCTCTTGACATATCATATTTCATACATTAGAATCAAGTGGGTTATGAACTCCCATTTTTACCCCAAATACAGATTGCAGAATCACATCGGTTACACATCACATTTTTACGTACTGCCATATTAGTGACTGTTGTATTCTGCTACCTTTCCTATCCTCTACTATCCCCCCTCCCCTCCCCTCCCATCTTCTCTCTCTACCCCATCTACTGTAATTCATTTCCCTCCATGTTTATTATCCCATTCCCCTCATAACCGTTTATATGTAATTTTGTATAACAATGAGGGTCTCCCTCCATTTCCATGCGATTTCCCTTTTTTTCTCCCTTTCCCTCCCACCTCATGTCTCTGTTTAATGTTAATCTTTTCTTCCTGCTCTTCCTCCCTTTTCTGTTCTTAGTTGCTCTCATTATATCAAAGAAGACATTTGGTATTTGTTTTTTAGGGATTGGCTAGCTTCACTAAGCATAATCTGCTCTAGTGCCATCCATTTCCCTGCAAATTCCGTGATTTTGTCATTTTTTAGTGCTGCATAATACTCCATGGTGTATAAATGCCACATTTTTTTTATCCATTCATCTATTGAAGGGCATCTGGGTTAATTCCACAGTCTAGCAATTGTGAATTGTGCTGCTATGAACATCTATGTGGCAGTATCCCTGTAGTGTGCACTTTTAAGGTTTTAGGGAAATAGTCCGAGAAGGGAAATAGCTGCGTCAAATGGTGGTTCCATTCCCAGCTTTCCCAGGAATCTCCATACTGCTTTCCAAATTGGCCGCACCCGTTTGCAGTCCCACCAGCAGTGTACAAGAGTACCCTTTTCCCCACATCCTCGCCAGCACTCATTGTTGTTTGACTTCATCATGGCTGCCAATCTTACTGGGGTGAGGTGGTATCTTAGGGTGGTTTTGATTTGCATTTCCTTGACTGCTAGAGATGGTGAGCATTTTTTCATGTACTTGTTGATTGATTGTATGTCCTCCTCTGTGAAGTGTTTGTTCATGTCCTTGGCCCATTTGTTGATTGGGTTATTTGTTTTCTTATTGTCTAATTTTTTGAGTTCTTTGTATACTCTGGATATTAGGGCTCTATCTGAAGTGTGAGGAGTAAAAATTTGTTCCCAGGATGTAGGCTCCCTATTTACCTCTCTTATTGTTTCTCTTGCTGAGAAAAAACTTTTCAGTTTAAGAAAGTCCCATTTGTTGATTCTTGTTATTAACTCTTGTGCTATGGGTATCCTATTAAGGAATTTTGAGCCTGACCCCACAATATGTAGATCAGAGCCAACTTTTTCTTCTATTAGACGGAGAGTCTCTGATTTGATATTTAGCTCCTTGATCCACTTTGAGTTGACTTTTGTGCCTGGCGAGAGGAGGGGATTCAGTTTCATTTTGTTGCATATGGATTTCCAGTTTTCCCAACACCATTTGTTGAAGATGCTATCTTTCTCCATTGCATGTTTTTAGCTCCTTTATCAAATATAAGATAGTTGTAGCTTTGTGGATTAGTCTCTGTGTCCTCTATTCTGTACCGTTGGTCCACCCGCCTGTTTTGGTACCAGTACCATGCTGTTTTTATTACTATTGCTCTGTAATATAGTTTGAAATCTGGTATCACTATACCGCCTGATTCACACTTCCTGCTTAGAATTGTTTTTGCTATTCTGGGTCTTTTATTTTTCCATATGAATTTCACGATTGCTTTATCTATTTCTACAAGAAATGCCATTGGGATTTTGATTGGCATTGCATTAAACCTATAGAGAACTTTTGGTAATATCGCCATTTTGATGATGTTAGTTCTGCCTATCCATGAACAAGGTATATTTTTCCATCTTCTAAGATCCTCTTCTATTTCTCTCTTTAGGGTTCTGTAGTTTTCATTGTATAAGTCATTCACCTCTTTTGTTAGGTTGATTCCCAAGTATTTTATTTTTTTTGAGGATATTGTGAATGGAGTGTTTTTCCTCATTTCCATTTCAGAAGTTTTGTCGCTGATATACAGAAATGCCTTTGATTTATGCGTGTTGATTTTATATCCTGCCACTTTGCTGAATTCATTTATTAGCTCTAATAGTTTCTTTGTAGACCCTTTTGGGTCTGCTAGGTATAGAATCATGTCATCCGCAAATAATGATAATTTAAGTTCTTCTTTTCCTATTTTTATGCCTTTAATTTCTTTCGTCTGTCTAATTGCTCTGGCCAGTGTTTCGAGAACTATATTGAATAGAAGTGGTGATAGGGGGCATCCCTGTCTTGTTCCAGATTTTAGAGGGAATGCCTTCAATTTTTCTCCATTCAGAATGATGCTAGCCTGAGGCTTAGCATAGATAGCTTTTACAATGTCCAGGTAAGTTCCTGTTATCCCTAGTTTTTCTAATGTTTTGAACATAAAGGGATGCTGTACTTTGTCAAATGCTTTTTCTGCATCTATCAAGATGATGATATGGTTCTTATCTTTAAGTCTATTGATGTGGTGAATAACATTTATTGATTTCCGTATATTGAACCATCCTTGCATCCCAGGAATGAATCCTACTTGATCATGGTGCACAATTTTTTTGGTGTGTTTTTGTATTCGATTCGCCAGAATTTTATTGAGGATTTTTGCATCTAGGTTCATTAGAGATATTGGTCTGTAGTTTTCTTTCTTTGAGGTGTCTTTGTCTGGTTTCAGAATCAGGGTGATGTTGGCCTCATAGAATGAATTTGGAAGAGCTCCCTCTTTTTCTATTTCCTGAAATAACTTGAAAAGTATTGGTATTAATTCTTCTTTAAAGGTTTTGTAAAACTCCGCTGTATACCCATCCGGTCCTGGGCTTTTCTTGGTTGGAAGTCTTTTGATTGCTTCTTCTATTTCATCTATTGATATTGGTCTGTTTAAGTTGTGAGTATCCTCCTGACTCAGTCTGGGCAAATCATATGACTTAAGGAATTTATCGATGTCTTCACTATCTTCTATTTTATTGGAATATAGGTTTTCAAAATAATTTCTAATTGTCTTCTGTATTTCTGAAGCGTCTGTTGTAATATTGCCTTTTTCATCCCATATGTTAGTAATTTTAGTTCTCTCTCTTCTTCTCTTCATTAGTATGTCTAGGGGTCTGTCGATCTTATTTATTTTTTCATAGAACCAACTTTTTGTTTTGTTAATTTTTTCAATAGTTTCTTTTGTTTCAATTTCATTGATTTCTGCTCTGATTTTAATTAATTCTTGCCTTCTGCTACATTTGCTGTTGTTTTGCTCTTCCTTTTCTAGGGCTTTGAGATGAAGTGTGAGCTCATTTATTTGTTGGTTTTTCCTTTTTTTGAGGTATGACCTCCAGGCGATGAATTTCCCTCTTAAAACTGCTTTCATTGTGTCCCATAGATTCCGATATGTTGTGTCTGTATTTTCATTTATCTCTAAGAAGTTTTTTATTTCCTCCTTTATGTCTTCTGTAACCCATTGATCATTCAGTAACGTATTGTTCCTTGTCCATGTGATGTAGGATTTTTCCTTCCTTCTTTTATCATTGATTTCCAGTTTCATTCCATTATGATCTGATAAAGTGCATGGTATTATCTCCACCCCTTTATATTTACTGAGGGTTGCCCTATGGCATAATATATGGTCTATTTTTGAGAAGGATCCATGTGCTGCTGAGAAAAAAGTATATCCACTTGATGATGGTTGATATATTCTATATATGTCAGTTAAGTCTAGGTTATTGATTGTGATATTGAGGTCAATAGTTTCATTATTCAACTTTTGTTTGGAGGATCTGTCCAATGGTGAGAGAGGTGTGTTGAAGTCACCCATGATTATTGTGTTGTGGTCTATTTGATTCTTGAACTTGAGGAGAGTTTGTTTTATGAACGTTGAAGCGCCATTATTTGGTGCATAAATATTGATAATTGTTATGTCTTGTTGGTGAATGGTTCCTTTTAACAGTATATAATGTCCTTCCTTATCCCTTTTGATTAACTTAGTCTTGAAGTCGATTTTATTCGATATGAGAATGGCCACCCCTGCTTGCTTACGAGGACCGTGTGCGTGGTATATTTTTTCCCAACCTTTTACCTTGAGCCTGTGTATGTCTTTTCCAATCAGATGTGTCTCCTGGAAGCAGCATATTGTTGGATTTGTTTTTTTAATCCATGTTACCAGCCTATGTCGCTTTATTAGTGAGTTTAAGCCATTTTTCTAATTTAGTTTGTTTCTCCATGATTAGCTTTCCCCCCGTCCTCTGTCTTTACCGAGGCACTTCCCGCTGATGGTTTTGGTTATGTTTTTCATTTCTTCCTCGTGTAGAGTTTTGCTCAAGACGCTTTGCAATGCTGGTTTTCTGGCTACAAATTCTTTTAGCTTTTGTTTATCATGAAAGATCTTTATTTCGTTGTTGTATCTGAAGCTTAATTTTGCTGGATACAGAATTCTTGGTTGGTATCCATTGTCTTTCAGTGTTTGAAATACGTTGTTCCAGGATCTTCTCGCTTTCAGCGTCTCTGATAAAAAATCCGTTGTTAACCTTATTGGTTTACCCCTATATGTAATCTGCCTCTTTTCTCTTGTAGCTTTTAATATTTTCTCTTTGTTCTGTATATTGGGTATCTTCATAACAATGTGTCTTGGCGTTGGTCTACTGTGATTTTTGTGTGCTCGGTGTCCTGTATGCATCTACAATTTGTATATCTGTTTCCTTTTTTATTTCTGGAAAGTTTTCTGTAATTATTTCATTCAGCAAGATACTCATTCCCTTGGCATGAATCTCTGTGCCTTCCTCTATCCCTATGACTCCTAAGTTTGGTTTTTTTAAGTTATCCCAAATCTCTTGGATGTTTTTCTCGTGATTTTTTACCAGCCTATCTGAATTGGCTAGACTCTTTTCAAGATGATATATTTTGTCTTCATTATCTGACGTTCTGGCTTCTGCTTGCTCCACTCTGTTAGTGATACTCTCGATTGAGTTTTTAATTTGGTTTATCGTTTCCTTCATTTCTAGAATTATTGCTTGATTTTTTTTATAATCTCTATCTCCTGATAAAGATGCTTAACTTCTTCTTTTATCTGTTTATGTAATTCATTTTCAATGTGATCTTTAAGGTTCCTTTCCATCTGTCTAAGGTGTTCCTTGAGTTCTTTATATGGCCATTTTTCTGATGACTCCAGGTCCTCCTGAATATTTAGGCTGTCCTTCATTGTTTGTACTCCTTTTCTTCCTTGCTTTTTTATGCTCATGATACTTCTTGTTCTGTTTGACTGCTGAGTTACTGTTTACTCTTATAAATTTATTTGATGCTTGGGAGGAGAGGTATTAGAAGGGAAGGGAAGAAGTCACTAAAGAGAGTGAGTGTAGGCAGGTAGAATTCAAGAAAGGGGGAATAAGAAAATTGAAAAGAAATGAAAAGACAAAAGAAAAAAGTGAAAAGAAAGAAAGAAAAAACGAAAAAATAAAAATTTAACACCAAAAAAAATTATAATGATAATAAACAAATGAAAATTAAAGTTTAAAAAATAATAGTAATAATAATAGAATAAAAAGAATTAAAAAAAATGAAACCATTAATAAGAAAGTTGAAGAGCAACAACCACATCAACAACAAAAAGTGAAAATAAAATTTAAAAAAAATAGCAATAATAATCATTAAAAAATAATAATAATAAATGCAGTCATAGAGCTCAATTAACTTCTCTTCCAGTAGGTGGGAACTGGGCCAGGCTTCTCTTCTTGATGGGTGGGAACCAATCACTGTTCCTCAGCTCTTCTTCCCAGTCTGTGTGGGTCTCCAATCTTGAGTGCCTAGGGCCTTCTCTTGTGGTTCCTCAAGCCAGGCCCCGCTCACCTGTGAAGCTCGCCACAATACTGGCTACACGCCGGGTCTGCCGCTCCTGGGAGCCCTGTTTCCATGGATGCCTGGGCACACCCTTTCTGTTTGCCTCCCTCAGACCCTAAGTTTGTAGGGCTTGGGGCTGAGGACCCCCAGCGAATTTGTTTGCCCTCAGGTAGCAACTCCCCTGGTAGCTGGTGCAAGGGACCTCTGTTGTCAGCAGAGGGATACCCTGGGTCTGACTATCGTGCTCAGTTGGCTTTTACCTCTGTGAGTTCAGGTGGGCCGACTAGTTATTTCAGCGGGATCATTAGTGCTGAGTCACTAGAAGCAGGCGAACCAGAACTAGAATGCAGCCCAATCCGGGCTCGGTGTGTTCTGAGAGGGGCAGACTGTTCGCCCGGGATCCCCTTCAGCTCAACAGTGCCTAGTGGTCCTGAGCGAACAGTATTTTTTTTTTAAAGAGAGAGTGAGAGAGGAGAGAGAGAGAGAGAGAGAGAGAGAGAGAGAGAATTTTTTTAAAATATTTATTTATTTTTTTTAGTTCTTGGCGGACACAACATCTTTGTTGGTATGTGGTGCTGAGGATCGAACCCGGGCCGCACGCATGCCAGGCGAGCGCGCTACCGCTTGAGCCACATCCCCAGCCCGCGAACAGTATTTTGACAGTTTACTTCTCCCTATGCTCGTGCAGCTGAAGGGGTTAGAGACTTGATCTCTCCGCATCCGCCGCCATGTTGGATCACTTAGATTTTAAATTGTCACTCATCTTATCAGCTGTTCCATTTAACTCGGCAGCTCACTCGCGCGGTGAAGAGTCTGCTCTATGGTGCTCCACGGGAAGCGGCGGCGGTGGCGGCGTCGGCGTGGTGGCGGCCCAGCTGTGGCCTTCTGGACCCCCGGGGAGGGGGTGCCGTCTGGGGGAGGGGAGGCAGGGCCTCGGGGCCCGCGCGGGCCGGGTACTGGACACTCGGGAGAGCGGGCGGGGTGGGGGAAAGAAATTGAGATCTAGATTTAGGGACTGAGCGTGGGAGGAGAGACGGCGGGGGAGAAGCAAAGCGGAAAGGCAGAGAGGAGAAGGAGAAGGGGCTGAGGGAGCCGGGCAGCTCGGGGGCTGCAGCCTTACTGCTCGCGCTGAAGTCGTGATGGACTCACTCCACCTTGGCTGGAGTCGTGGCGGATTCACTCCACCTAGGCCCCTTTCTTGACACGGTGCTGAGTCTTTGTCAACAGATCTCCTTTAATGATCTTTACTTCATCTTTTAAGACGCAGCAACATATGCTGCGGGCCCAGCGGCGCGGAGCACGGAGCGGCTTACTCACTTCCCGCCGCTATCTTCTCCCTATTATCCAAATATCCTGATTTTTAAGAGGAACTAATAGAGGGCCAAATTATTGCTGCCCATCTTTGTATTGTTTACCGACTTCTTGATTTGAATTAAACCAAATGAAATGTGTTTCTAGGACTTGAGCAGCTGCATCTGGCCCATCTCAGGATGAAAAACAGCAAGTAGGAAAAGACATAAATGAGTGCATTTAGTTCCCAACATCATAAATTTAGGGATTAAAGTATGCAATAAAAGCAATTAGTTTGCTACTTCTAAAGAATGTTTATAGTCCTATAATCTGTAGAACCATGTCTATAACAGTAACAAAATCTAAGACTAGAGGATGTGAACAAAGAAGTCCGAGGTTATCCAGTGACTAGTGATTGTTACTCAGGTTTGGCTGGAAAATGTGGCTTTTAGAAATAGCTGCACAGAGGGCAAAGGGTCTTCCCAGAAGTTGATAAAGGGAAGATTTTCCTAAATATTTGACCAAGGACAGAGAGGAGCTGTGGAATGCAGTGTGGGGTGTGGGATCTGGTTGAGGCAGGCAGAATCTCTAGAACCTTGAATTTTTAAGTAAGGTCCCCAGACCAACAGCATCAGAATCACTCAGGAACTGATTAGACTTGCAAATTTTCAGCCTTATACCAGAGCCATGGAATCAGAAACTCTGGTGTGAGGACCTAGTCTTCTGTGGTGAACAATATCCAGGTGATTGTGATGTACACTGGGGTTTCAGATTGCTGTAGCAGAGTACCGACTTGTAAACTTGCACTATACATTACAATTCCTTGGGAAGAACTATGCAGCCAGCCTAGGTGCCTTTCAACAAATGAATGGACAAAGAAATTGTGAGATATACACACACACACACACACACACACACACAATAGAATATTACTTAGCATAAAAAAGAATGATTTTATGACATTTGCCAATAAATGTAGGCTATCATGTTAAGTGAAATAAGCCAATCTTAAAAAATCAAAGGTTTCAGATGTTTTTGTTGATATCTGGCAGCTAAATGACAATAAAGGGGGTGGGAGGGGAAGAAGAGAATTTCAATAGATTAGACAATCAGGGAATGAAGGGAAGGGAAGGGGGATAGGAATAAAAAGACAGTGGAAAAAATCTGACATAATTTTCTACATACCTATATGAAAATACCTAAGTGAATCCCACCATTGTGTACATCCACAAAAATGAGGTCCTAATAAAAATAAGGTATAACCTATGCATGTATAATTTCATCAAAATCAATTATATTGTCATGTATAACTAAAATGAACATAAAAAATGAAATAAAAATGAAAATATGATGTCTGGGTTTTACCCCTAGAAGTTCTTCTGATTTAATTGGTCTGGGGTCTGGCCTAGACATCAGGATGTTTTATAGGTTTCAAGGTGATGTTAATGAGCAGCCAGGGTTAGGAAGTACTCTAGGGCAAGCCTCCATCTGAATTCCTTTTTCAGATGCAATACTCTCTTTTCATACAAAAATATTTTGCCACGCTTCCTTTACCATACTGAAATGAAATTTATGTGAATATTATTACTTATACACATATTCTTAACTGCTCTATAAAAGAGAAATACCAGAAAACCTAGTGAAGCAGGCAGATGCTTTCATGAATTACAAAATGTGATAGCTGCAAATGCAGATTGATCTAGATGTGTGGAATTGACAGAAACAATGAGCATCATTTCTGTGGGTGATATGGTTTTCTGAAAAGAGGAACAGACCTTGGTAAAACTTCTAACAAATTAATGAATAATTTTCACTTTTTAAAGTTCTGGTTTATAGCTTGCACTTAAAAGGAGCATTGACTTATTGTAGCAGATACCAGGACACCCCACTAAGCCTCCCCTCCGGGACTAAAGCTCTTATTTACTCAGTCAGAGGGAGCGCCGATGGCAGATGGCCCTCAGGGGATCATCTTCTTTGGGACTTCTCTTGGCCAAAGAGACTGCCTCAGCCTATGTTCAGTGACTGTTCAATGCTGGGTTACAAAGTCCAGCTTTCTCTCTCAATTCAGGACAACTCTGAAGGGCCATCTCTGCCCTAGATCTCCCTTGTTGAATGAGCTGAGATTTTTACTGCAACTGCATTGCAGTCCAACCTTTCTCCCTGTCCAGTCTGGCTTCCCCCTGCCCTTCTAGTTGTTGATTCTGAGAGTACTGTCCAATAAACCTGCCATCTCAGAGACCACCCCCACAGGAACTGACCAGTAACACTGTCTTTCGAGTTCTTTATTAGTCAGCTGGGTCACAGTGGTCTAAAAAGATTCTCATTCAGCATTTTCATCCCCTACAGAGTATCTTCATGGAGACAGAGACAGCATCTGCAATGCTCTTAGTGGTGTGACTTCTGGGGAAACAGAAGCAACAGGTAGAGGAGGAGACAGGAGGTAGACAGCAGAAGGATAGAAGAGCTGAGGCCCAGGGGGTAGATTAATGGGATGGCTGGCTGGAGTTGTAACTGCTAGGAACAGATCTTTGGGACTTGATCTAATAGAGACTTGGCGCTAAATTCAGAACAGGGTGGCCTCAAGCTATTCACTATAAATTGAGCAACATTTGTCTTGCTTTTCCCCTGTGCCCTTTTCTCTCCATGAGTCTGTAGCCATCAGAGCCCACTCTCTGGAAAGGAGTTGATAAGCTATTTACCCCTTAGTGTGAATCTAAGTCAACAGTTTCATTTTTTCCAATTTCTAGAGATATTTGCATTTTGAGTGTTTTTATGGAATAAAAATGGTGGTCCTTTGTTTCATGCAATTTCAAGAACTTCCCCCCAAGTAAAGGGATTGGGAAGAGAATCTCTCCTCTTCCTAACCACTCAAAATAGATTTTGAGTCACGAAAGGGTGGAAATGGGGGTATTCTAGCAGGAGTACCTATAATCCATTATTTAGGATTATCAGTGTATTCTGTCATCCTATTCCCTTGAAATGTGTGCTATATAAAGTTTCAGAGCTAAGCCTCATACTTTTGGCTTTTAAAGATAAATGTGGAAATCTATTGCTTGAAGAAATTTCTAGAATAATGAGTTTCTGTTTTGCATAGAAACCGTAAAACTTTGAAAAAAATATTTGAAGTTTTAATTTATTAGTAAACTCTTTACCAGAAGATAGAGTGTTGGCCTAATAATTTTGTATCTCTGGCTTTCAATTGCTTTTCTGTGGAAATGTATTATTACTCAAAAGATTTATCTCCTGAGATTGTTTCTCATCTTTATCTTCAGCTGTCTTAATGACATTAAGAGATAGAAGAAGAAATATAAAAGGGACAGCAAAAAGAGAACAACTTTAAGAAGTCTCCATGGGATTCTGTCCTCTTTAGCAGCCATATATCCATTCACTCTATAATGGCTGACCACCCACCCCAGGCGGGGCCTGTCCTATGTGCAGAAGCAGAACAAATAGAGATGCCTGTGTCCTTGAGCACTCCATGGTAGCAGCATCCTTCCTGATCTGCTGACCCACAGGGCAAGACTTTATTTACTGCTCACATTAGTTGTGTCCTTGGCCATGAATTAATCATGGCATTGTTTCTTGAGAGCAGTGTGTGTGTGAAAGCCCTCTGCGTGCTGTTGGCCAGGGTGCTGTTTGCATAATGTATGGACTGTGCATGTTTAAACAACACCTAGGCAGATCATTAATACCAGGTACAGTTACTGGGATGTAACCCCTGAGAATAGCTTCCTCTTGAATCTGAAGACTTGCCAATTTTCAAGGCTTTTCTGAAAGCAAATGGCTGTTTTTTTTTTTTTTTAATGTGTCCTTTTAAAATTCTTTCAGCCACCATCTACTTAGAAGTGACTCTGGTAAGCTTTCTGAACCCTAAATGCAATATTTTTAAATTAAATGATGCAAAAATCGAAGGTGGAAAAAAATCAACTATAGGAAATCCCAATTTGCTGACCCAGAGTGTTCTTATCAATAAAACAATTTAATACAGTTGTTATTAAATGCAATAATTTTATGATAAGTGCAAGGTGATCAAGTTAGTAAGAAAAATTGGAAGTTATATACAGCAAAATTTCTTACTGAAATAATAGGCAAAGTCATCTCTCTGAGCCTTAGTTTTCTCATTCATAAGATGAGGAAATTTTTTCTATTACATTTTTTTTAATTGGAATTTTTATTTTTCTGGCTACTCCTCATAGAACAACCAATACCTCCTAGAATAGTATGTACCAGATTTCACTTTCCCCTCTAGTCTATAGCAGCGATTTTCAAACTATGGCTTTTGGACCAAATCTGGCTACCTATTTTTTTTTTTCAATTAGTGCTCATTAATTGGACAGAATAAGGGTTTTCATTGTGTCATCTTCACATATTCATTTAATGTATTTCATTATTCTCAACACCCCAGTACTCTCCTCTAGGCTTCCTTCCCCCCATCCCCTCCTCTCTACTGGTCTCCCTTTTTCTTTCTACTTACATGTCCTCTTTCTTTCACCACCCCCCCTGTTTTCCACATATGAGAGACAATATTCCATTCATATCTTTCTTCACCTGGCTTATTTTGGTTTAACATGATGATGTCCAGTTCCAGCCATTTTCCTGCAAATACACACCGTATTTTCTATATCTATTTGTCTGTTGATGGGCACCTAGTTTGATTCATACCTTGGCTATTGTGAATTGTTGCTACCTGTTTTTACAGTGTTTTGAAATGAAGTCACACCTGTTTCTAAATGTATTGCTTGTGCCTGTTTTCATACTATAAAGTCAGAGTTGAGTAGTTGCAAAAGAGACTCATGCTGAAATGATTTGCGGTTTAGATCTTTCCAGATGAAGTTTGCTGTTTCAAGTCTAGAGTAGGAATCTTCAAAATGGTAGCATATTCACCCTACAGGGATAGGAGAAAAACTTTATTTTCATAAACATTTATCTTTTTATCTCAACTTTTCTTATTTCCATTTTTGGTGTGTCTTATATTGTTCCTAATATTTAAGTATAATAAATATGTATGTGATTTATGTTAATAAATATGTATGAGGTCATATTCTAAAAATATTTTATTAGTATAGAGGGCATAATCCAAAAAAATTGTAGACTATTAGTCAAGAGACAGGGCTATTGAGGACAGAATTTATGAATGTCATCAATGAAATGACAGCAAATATACGCTGTCAGTACAACAAAGGCCAGGCTACAGGAGATACTTTCTGTTTCAGTAACAACAATCAGGGAACTTCAGGAAGATATCTGCAATTTTGATGATTGAAAAATGCACCTTTCATTTATATTTTCAATCAGTGATTCTCTATCTTTATGAAGTACTAGAGTATTTTTGTTTGTGTTGTTGATTTCCAAACCGTTATAAGTCCATATTTTAAAATACAATAAAAATGAATTACCATAAGATAAAATGAAAACATTTTAATTCTTCTTTTTTATTTTTAGATTTAACATATAGACAACTACTATGTCAAATTGCTATGGAAGTTTCTAAATGCATACTCACAATGACCTCTTACTTTATATGTAGATAAGTAACACAAATGCTTGTAGTATAGGAAAGGTTCACTGCATGCTCAGAGTGGCTCTGATGCAGAGAATTCAAGGGCTTACAGTGAAAGACTGGGATCCAGTATTGCCTCCATGTCATGGTTTTGGGGTAGTAGATTAAGTAAGTGGGTATATTTTAGTGTCTAAGGATTTGTAAACTAAAAAATATAAGTACAAAGTATCTATTCAATTCAAATTTCATATCTTGGCCTATGAACAAGGAAGTATGATAGCCCTATAAAGAATAAAATATGAAGAAGGACTTCCTTTGCCCTCATAGTGCTTAAAGTCAAACAGGACAGGATTTTTCAAACTTTTTGGACAGAAACAATTTTAGAAATATATATATCTTATATCACAATCTACTATATGAATATATATGTGAAAGTATTACTAAATATATAGTTACTACTGGGCATGGTGGCATACATCTTAATCTCAGCAGAGACGAAGGAAGTTGAGGCTGGGCTTAACCCTGTCTCCATATAAAAAATAAAAAGGACTGGGGATGTAGCTCAGTAGTAGAGTGCCTCCAGATTCAAACCCCAGTACAAAAAAGAAATCTGTATATCTATCTATCTATCTATCTATCTATCTATCTATCTATCTATCTATCTATCATCTATCTATCTATCATCTATCTATCTATCTAGATATAGATACAGATATAGATATATGTATACTAGTATATGCAGTTAACTTAATACTTTTATCTGTTATATTTGCATTTACATTTTATTGATATTCTATTTCTAGTCTATTATATTTTATATTCTAAAATGAGGGGTGTGTGAAACAGTCCTTGATTTTGTAACACATTATGGGTTGTAGTTTGAACATTCTGAAATAGGGTGCAAGATACACCTCTACTTCAAGGAAGAATATGCTATCAACAGAAATTTAAAATAAAATTCTCCAAAATACCAGGAATGTAGATGCAGTGTTTTATTGAGGAATTAGGATATGCATGAGAGATTAAGAAAGGTACAGAGGATCTTCCAGGAAAAGTTATTCACTCTATGGAGCAGAAAATGATGGAATGTTGTTCTTCACAGAGGAAAATTTTTTAAAAAAGTATGAAAAAGGCATGGGAAGAGTATGCTTTGGGAACAGTGAAAATTGAGCTAAAACTTAAGATATTTCAGGACAGAGGGTAGCTAAATGGCCAATAATTGTATGAGATATTTAATTTTATAAGCTATCAAGAAAATGCAAACTAAAACTCAGTGTGATTTAGTGATCTGCCAACCAAAATGACTAAAATTTGAAGAAAAAATAACAGTTGAAAATAGGAAGCAACAAGAGCTCTCATTTTGAAGATAAATTGGTACAACCACTTTGGAAACAATTTGAGGTTATCTATCAGAATTGAATATACACATGCCCCATAATTCAACAATTCTACTTTTGGATATATGCCCCAAATAAATGTATGTTTACCTCCAGGGATGTATAAGAATGTTCATGGTGGCACTATTGATAGTAACTGAAAACTAGGAATTAACCATCGGTAGAAGAAACGAGACTTAGGGGTATTCATCCTTTACATTTCCATTTAATTAAAATACTAAAATAATCAAAATGAATTTATGCAGATATTGGATCCATTCTATTTGTTCTCCAGATGATGTGTTAGTGACAGATGGTGGGTTTTGGAGATGCTAGAAAATTTCTTTTTCTTCATCCGAATACTTGTTTTGTGGGTATATCCATAGAAGTTTATTGAGCTATACCTATGTGCACTTATCATTATGTATTTAAGTTAATAAAAGATTTTTTAAAGTAAACACCTAAAATAATTAAGACTATTTTAAAAATTAACAAGATATCCTAACATATCTCAGGATTTATAAAGTTACAGTAAATAAGACAGTATAGTAGTGATGTGCAGAGTCATAATAAGTCAGAATAAATCTTCAAAACAGACAAATACATGATATAGACACTTATTGAAACATTACAAATCAGCCTAGAAGGGATGGGTTATTTGATAAATAGTTTGGAGAGAACTGGTTTTTCCATTAGAAAATAAATATTTTCCTACCTACATTACTTAAAAAAATCAATTTGTGATAAATTAAACTATATATGAAAAGAAAAACTTTAAATATTTTCAGAAAGTATAAGAGAATATATTCACTGCTTTGGAACTGAGGAAGAAAATCTCAAGCAGAGATTTAAAATACAAACAGTAAAGTAAAAATGGTTTAATTATAGCATGTTAAAGTTAAGATATTCTGTTCTTTAAAATCCATGTTGAAAAAGGAAACAGACTGGGAGAAAATATTGGCAAAGGATGTAACAGGTAGAACATCAGTGTATAGAATTTTAAAAGTATTCCTACAAACCAATAAGAAAACCAAAAACAAGTGAACAAGATATATACAGTCGAGCCAGACCATATACCTAATAAACATATGAAAAGATGTTCAATTTTCAGTTATCAGAGAAAAACAAAATTAAAGTACAATTTCATACCCTTGAAATTGCTAACAGAAGTCTGAAAATCCAAACTATTGTCAAGAGTGTGTAGAAATTAAAACTGGCTATACTGCTGGAATGGTAAACAGGTTCAACCACCTTGAAGAGCAATTTGACAACTTCTAAATCATTTCAAGCAATTTCACTTCTCGTTCTATAGTCCGTAGAGTTTCCATGGACAGGCAGCCTCCACAGCACCTGGGAACTTGTTAGACAAACAGAATTTCAGGCCTCCCTTCATTCCCACCGAGTTTTATATTTTAACAAAGATCTCCAGGTGTCTCATAGTCACATTAGGGGTTAAGAAGTGCTGATCTAGAGGGTTTCTCACACAAGACCCTGGGAACATGTGCAAGATTCTTCCCTAAAGTACTAAGTGATTTAGAGAAAAAGGTGACAACCCAAATGTCCATTATCATGTGTATTAGGCCAGATTCTTCAGAGAGACCGAGTCAATAAGATGTAGATGATAGGTAGGTAGATTAAAAATAGATACATGGGAGAGGGTGTGTTACAGAAATTGGCTCTCATGATTATTAGGGTGAAGAGGTCCCACAAGAGATCTTCTGCAAGCTAGAGAACCTGGGAAGCCACTAGTGTGGCTCAGCTCAGGGCTAAAGAACTCAGACCTGGAAAGCTGGTGATACCATTCTTAGAGGCCATAGGCCTAAGAACTGAGGGAGGCTTCTGGTGCAAGTGCCAGAATCCAAAAGCTGGAGAACCTGGGGCTCTGATGTCCAAGAGCAGGAGAGAAAGAGCATTCCAGCTTTAGAAGAGAGAGCAAATTCACCTTCTTTCTGCCTTTTTCGTTCTATCTGGCTCTCAGTTGAATGGATGGTGCCTGCTCCTACTCAAGGCAGATCGTCCCTCAGTCTGCTGATTCAAATGCCACTCTCTTCCAGGAACTGCCTCACAGATACATCCAGAAATAATCCTTTATTAGCTTTCTGAATATCCCTTAATCCAGGAAATAGGGACCCAACATGAACCATCACATCATGCAAATGTAAAAATTAATTGTGGCTTATTCTTTCAATGAAATAATCTATAGCAGGGTCTGGTCACTATATCCGGTGGGCCAAATTAGTCACACCATTATTTTTTGCAAATAGAATTTAATTGGAATACAGCCACATCCACTCATTTATACATTTCCTATGACTGCTTCCACACTAATGCAGCAGAGTTGTGTAGATGTATGAGGTTGTAAGCCTGAAAAACCTATAATATTTGGATTTTCGCTCTCTCTAGACCTTTTCAAAAACAATATGCTGAACTTTGCTATACAGAACTGCATGGGCCAGGATGAATATGTCACCAAAACTTAATGTTAAAAAAAAAAGAATAATATGTACTTGATGATAACTGTCCTGTGGAGTTTGAAAGCATGTAGTTGAAAAAACAAGCAAACATGTAACAACAAAATGCTGTGTTGCTGACAGATATGCATATGTCTATGGTAAGTTTATCACATATGAAGAGTAGAAGAATAAAAATATACAGGCAGGTTGCACACTGAATTCACCAAAGGGAGAAGAATAACAAGGGAGAAGAAAACATAAGGGAATTTTTTTTCTTCTTAAAGTAAAATACCTAGCTGAGATACTGTCATTGTATTTCTTAAAATTTTGCTGTGGGTGCTTGGACCATAATTATACTACTTCCCATACTTTCCTATATGTGAAGTCTCTTATAATCTAAACTTAAAGATAAAAGTTGACTTATTAAAATCCGTTTGATTTTATTGTCCTCATTTTCATCATCTGTTTTTTTTTTCCTCTCTTAAACCAGACATGTAGATTTTATTACGTATTGTAACACCAGTGTAGTTATCCAGGTGGAAAACTTAAGACAGTAATAGCTACTGCTATCTATCACCTGTGCCTGGCGCAGGTTTAAGAAATGTTTGTTTATATTCTCAGTCCTCCTATAGGGATGTTTGCATCCCCCATTTTACAAATAAGGAAACTGAGGCTCAGTGATTTATTAAGGCAGTAGTAAAGTTGGATAACTGGCTGAAGATTGATTCTAACTGCTTTAAAATAATAGAAGCTAAACTATAAAACCAATAGACTGCTTTGGGGTATACCAGACCTGTAAGCAAAGTCCACTGTATCCAATATCCTTCATACTGCCTGGTCTTTATTACTATTGACTTAAAAATTGAAGGAAATGTACCGTCTCTTCTAAAATTCACGAAGTTATGATCTGTACTTCAATAGACGTCTTTCATAAGAGCTTAGATGGTGGGAGAAGTCAGCAGAACAAGGGATATGTAGGTCAGTTTTATGATTTGGGTTTCACAGAAATTCTTGGCCCTGTCATACTGCTGTTCTCAAAACTAAAAGGGCCTGTAGAGTAATCTGTTTGTGATTAATAAACTAAAATCATTTTAAAAATCTTTAGCCATCCGATGTGTTTTGAGAGCTTACTGAATGTCATTCACTGTTGTAGGCTGGGCATGTAGTGGAATAGGCAAATATCTCTGGTGCTGAGATACTAAGCAGGGGGAGAGAGGAAACAAGCATATCAGTAAAGATGACGGGCACAATAGAAAAAAAGAGGAAGAAGTTCTCCCTGAGAGGGTGACACTTGAGCAAAGACTTATAGAAAGTGAGGGAATAAAGGAAGGAGATGATAGGAGGAAAGGGCACTTTGGAAAGGGAGCCATACACTTTGACTGGAGCCAGACCTTAAAGTGGAAACTCTTGCCTATTCCAGGAACTGCTGGATGCCCATGTGGCTTTGGCAAAGGGAGTGAGGGGGAAAATAGCAGGAGAAGAGGTGCCCTGGCCCTGGAGACCACTGTGAAGACTCTCGCCATTCCTGTGGCATATAGGAGCCCACTGGGAGTTTCTGAGCAGCAGAAGAAAGTAATTTGAGTCATATTTTTAAAGTATCCCTGGTTGTTTGTTGAGAGTGGACTGTAGGGAATGCAGATAGGATAGGAGCATATTGCAATAACCCAGGCAAGAGAGGGTGATGGCTGGTGTCAGGATGGCGATGGTGGTTATGATGAGAAATCATCAGATTGTAGTTTAAAGGTGGAACCAAAAGGGTTTTCTAGCAAATTGGATGTGGGTATGAGAAAGTGAAAGAAATCCAAGATGACCCCAAATCGTGTAACTTTGGAAGGCTTGGGTAACTGGACGGATGGAGTCGTCAATGGAGATGGGTAGGCTTGGAGGATTCTAAGGATTCAGTTTTGGAGATTTTGAAATTGTAGTATTAGACTTCCAAGTAGAGACAATTATATGCATATGAATTTAGAGTTCTGTTTGGGCTGGAAGTCTAAGCTAAAAATGTAAATTTTGGATCCACATTTCTAAATTTTCTTTCATTCCTCCTGGTCATTGCTCTCATTGCTATTCTATTTAATAATAGAATAGAGGAGGGGAGCTCATTTTCTTTGACCCTATCTTCCTAAAACTGGCAGTTTGATTTGAGAAGCAGCAGCTATTTTGACAAGAGCTGCTTTTCTATAAAAGAACTGTCTGGATATTGAATCATGGAAAGGGAAATTAGAATTATCGGGTGGCCATAGTTTATGTGATGGATGCATTACTGAAAGCATCTGACAATTCAAAACTCAAGTCATTCAAGACACATTCAGGACAAGAATGACAGGTATTTTTGTTCAACAGCTAAGAATGGTAGCTGCATGCAACAATAGCATAGACACAGTTCACAACTCATTTCATCCACTCCTTTTGAAATATTGTGTTTCCTTACATTTAATATGAAATAACTGGCATCTTTCCAAATTCACACATCAATTGAAATTTTAATCATGTTTTCAAAATCAAATTTACATAAAATAAACTTGCTCTATAAACTTTATCCAAAGACCTTAAGAAGAGATTTAGTACAATTTACAGCACAAAGAGAAAATGCTTGCTGGCCTCTGATTCCTGTTGCTCCCTATTCTTGTACTATTGGAAGCCTTGATTTCTACCTTGACATTTAGATACTCTGAGTGAAACTATTTCCCAGCCTGCCTTGAAGCTAAGGGTGGCATATGATACTTGGGCCAACAGGATGTGAATGGAAATGAAGGGTGCAGTTTTCAAATTGGGCTCATCTTTCTCCCTTCCTTTGTTCTACTCCTTGGGTCACAGCCATTTTTTTGGTCCTTGCAGGGCAGGGAAATATTGCAGAGATGAGGGAGCAAGAGGACAGCAGGAACCTGGGTCTAAAAATGATGCCTTGCACACAGCTGCTACCCAGTTCTGTTCTATGACAGAGAAACGGCTTCAATGGTTTCACTTAAGACACTATTATTTGGGGTTTCTAGAACATGCAAACTATATTCTGATTAATAAGCATAGTTGAATTTTTCATTTCTCCAAAGTGTAAAATGACACACAGGGTAGTTTCCTGGGGAAGCATAATGTGGCAAAAATAGAGTGGACTTTGTTTTTTTGCAGGAAGCGGCCCAGATCTGAATTTCAGCTCCTGCATGCACCAAATGTATGCCCTTGCCTAAGTGATTCAAATTCTTGATGCTTAATATATATCTATGAAATGCGAAAAAAGAGAAAAAAGAGGGTAAAATATCTTCTGTGAAATTAAATGAGAAAACAAATAGAAAGTCATTAAAATCACAGAGCCACACAATAAATATTAGATCTTTTCCCAATAGGTCTTTCCCACCAGTTCTTTCTGTGTATCTTCAACTCTGATTGTTCTCTGCTTAGAAGTATAGTGAATATTTCAAACTCAATAGGTTGAAACAAAATTTTGCTCTTTCCACAAATTTGCTCTATTCACAGTCTCTCCATCTCATCTTTCTTATCTTCCATTTGCTCAAAGTTGAAAATTCTTGGAGCCATTCCATGTGCCTCTGTCTTTCTTGTAACATACATCAACCCATCAGAAGATCCTTTGATTCTATCTTCAAAAGAGACCAAGAATGTAACTTTCTCACAGCATTCCTGCTTCCTTCCTGATCTGAGCACAAGCATCCTAGATGATCCGTACTGCCTAGCTCACTAAGATTTTCATAAATATGAACGTGGTCTATTGCAGATGTCCACCAACTAGATATTAAGGAGTTATTGTATTAGGAATGACTTTAGCTCCATGTCCTTATTAGAGAGATATATTTGAGTTTCTGAGAATTATGCACCGTAGTTTTACCTTGTAAATTATTATTCAGCACCTTGCAAATGCTCTGTTTTAGTGAAACATGGATGGATGCTAAGCAGGATGGATTTTTATTGCACTCTTGGCACACCCTGCACTTTGTAAATTAATTAGTCTGTTTTTCCGTTTTGTTTTCAAGAAGTAATTGTTTGCAGCTGTCTAGTGCAGCACTTATCTCCCTTCTGGAGGCTTCATTTTAGTGCTTTTAAAAATAAAACTGGCTGGGAAGAGGGCAGATTCTGTATTTTGCCATTTATCCATCCTAAAGAAATTACTTCCACAATCAGAGTGAGGCATTCTTTTGTGATCGGAACGCAGCATTGTTTATCTCTCTCCTTTTAGACATTTCATTTTTGTCTAGAAAGAGGAGCAATTCTGAGGAGGACATGGCACTTCTGGAACCTCAGCTACTGATCAAGTAAATTCAAATAACTTCTCAAATAAATCACCACCATTCTACTCATTTCCATTGTCATGAGCCAAACCCTAGTGCAACTCATTAGGGATAGCCTGTCTAATTCATCTGATGCAACCAGCAGTTTGAACCATCACTTTTAAGTTCTGTTAATTTTTGTCCTTTCCTGGTCATCAATTAGTTGTTTTCTTCCCATTTAATTTCACACCAGGAAAGACAAATGTTTCCGTATCATTGATGAAGTTAATTTCTAGAATGGAATGTCTCACAACATCGGGGCATATAATTACCCAGAAGGGTGAAAAATGTGGAGAGAAGGGCCATGCTGAAATAAGTTCTTAGGTGCCCTCTGGGGAGGTTACAAAATTGTGCAACACGAGGTACTGCCACCATCTCCTCTAGAATTGTACGGGATAAGAGTTTAAATGGCCTTTCCTCAACTTGTTCTGCACACAGCTCCAAATAATCTCCAGTTTCCTCTTGCAGGTGCTCTTAAAATAGAAAAAAAAAAGGAACCATGAAGCCAAGTAAATCTAGGTACATGTCTAAATCTTGGGCAAGAAGGTTTCACCACTCTGAGCCTTAATTTTCTAATCATTAATTTAGATCAATGATTCAATGTTACTCGCCATATTATTTATAATAATATATACAAAGTAGATACTGCATAGTAGGTTTTCAACATTATTAATGGCCTTCTCCATTGATACTGGTGTTTTCAGATAGAAATATTAAATTCTGGAAATATTGCAAGAGTGAACCTCCAGCGTTGTTTAAATTGGAGAATATATTATAGGAATAAATGAATTATATATGTAAGGTTTAAGAAACAGTGGCAGAATGAATGGCTATTATAGCTGTGGCCTTTTTTACTCCACATAATGTTTCTTTGATACTGATTCATATTATTACATGATCAGTGGATCACCAAGTATTTTCTTTTAACTCCTGATTTATTTATATATTTTTTATTTTTCTTTTTCTTTTTTTCTTTTTTGGATATTGATACTGACTTAGCTTCATAATTTATAAAGCCTATTAAATGTATCTCTTATTGTCTTATCACATTTCTGTGGGTTATACTTTTTTCTATTTAAGATGATAGAGGAGCTGTCCCCTGTCCCTTCCTCTACTCTTCCTATGCAATACTGATTCATCATGCCCCATTGATTTCCTAAAGTTTTCACGAAGCTAAATCCATTATAATGTTCTTCTCGAGAATAGACATTGTCATTTTCCTGAAGAGCCTTCTTAAAGTAGAAAATTCCCAAATTGTGCTTGCTCATGGCAAAATGGATGCAACCAAGATTATTCCAGAACATGCATCTCAAGCATTCACCTAAGAAACAGCATTCACCTGCCCAGAGAATATCCTTATTTTATAAGTAGCCCAGCTTTAGGGTCACAGGAGAGCAGCTTGGTGGCAGGTATTCACCTGATAGTGAAGTAGCTGTACCTCTGGATTAATGTGAACTTCTTCTTGTGGATCCCCAGCTTTGTGAAAACTCTTCCAAGTACAGTGAGCAGAAATGTACATGGGGTCTGAGAACAAGAATGCAGAGGCTTTGCCTACAGAGGGTTTAAGCTTCCTTACATTTTTTTCTTTTATTTCCCCCCCCAATCATTTCAAGTGCTGCTTGTCATTATAGAACCACTTTGTCTTCTTTACATCTGCGTAGATGAGTAATTTTTAATTTTATCATAACAATAGGTGAGTGGTTCTTAAAGTGAAAAGATTTCATCCACTAGATTAACAGGGTGATAACTCTAGGCAGTAGGTGGGGTATGACAGGAGGAAGTAGGTCACTGGAGGTGTGCCTTTGAGGTGCCTATTTTGTCCTTGGTGAGTCAGTGGAGTTTTCTGTTTCCTGGTGGCCGTGTCCAGAGCTGCTTTCTTCCACCATGTCCTTCCTCCATGATGTTCTGCCTCACATCAATTAAGCCTACGAAATTGTATGAACATGGACTGAACCTCTGAAACCATGGGTCAAAATAAACTTTTTGTCCTCTAATTATTGTTCTCCTTAGATCTTTTGGGTGCAGGACAAAATACGAGCTACCACAACCTCATTCCTTTCAAATTGTTTTATTTATTGTGTGTATGCATCTGAGATTACTCATTGTCTATCAAAAGTCCATTTTCTCCTTCTTCCATAAAATGATTTCATTAGGGATAGTCAGTCACTCTCCTGGAAGACAATATTTCCCAGGCTCCCTAATATATGGTATCCATATGGAAATCTGTAATATCCATATGGTATGCTCTAGTCAGTTAAATGTAAACAGAATTGTTTTATATTCTAGCAAAACTAAGAAAGCTATCTAATGGGAGCTGATTCAAGTATAAGTCTAGTTCTTTTGGTTTTCTACCCATTTTTCTTTCTACTCCTTGAACTGAATGTGAATTGGGGGTCATGAAGCTACTTGAGTTTGGAAGCTTACCTAAGCTCTGGATTTATGAAATATTTTTTTCTTTTGTTATTTTCATAGAAGGGCCTATGTCCTTGCTAACTCTTAAAAATCATAACCATCCTATAATGCCCACTTTGGACTTTTATTAAAAAGTAATATTAACTTTTCTTTCATTTAAGCCATTTTAATTTTTCATCAGTGGTTACATGTAACCAATCCAATCTCAATTCTTGATGTCAAAAGCTTTTTAAAAATATCAGGGATCCTTGGAAAGCTAATCATAATTTATATGCAGTGCTAAAATGCTGATTGGAATCTCTGAATATGTGGGTGGATTTTGTCAAACAACTGTGTTCCATTGAAGCTGAGTCAAGGAACAGTCTGGCCTTTGCCATAGAGAAATGTATGGCTCTTTCTCTTGAACTAATTATTCCTACAGAAAGATATTCCCAATAACCTGCCTTGTTATAATCCTGTAGGCTAGCACACTGGAGCAAGCAGAGGAGGACAGGAATCTCTCTGTTAACACTGCAGATGTTTCATTAATTCTCTGTCTTCAATATAATGCTTACCATACAGAAGCTGGATCCTCCTTCTTCAATATCTTCAGAGAAAAGAATTCCATCTCTTATTTGGGTAGACTGATTCTCATTTAGTGGGTGTGGGTATGGGAGTGGGCAACTACTTTATACCAAAGCTTCTGCTTTCTGCTGCACCTTTCACCTAGCAGCTCTGATTTCTAAGTGTTTCCAAGAATCTCTGTGCATATTGCTGGCATCCTTCTTTGTTGATCTTTAGCATTTTATTATTCTTTATTCTCCTTATTATTATTATTCTTTATTATTATTATTCTTTATTCTTATTATTCTTTCTGCTGAGTGTCTTACCACTCATCTGTCATTTTCTATCCTCACCTAACATTGTCTTTCCCAATTTCTTCATCTTCATGAGTATATCCCACATTTTTTGTCTTAAAACAATCATTATACCTTTTTATAAACTACATTTATTTTAACTGATACATAAAGCATCCAAGTTGTATGTATTAATGGAATAGCATAACATTTTGATGCATGTATACATAGTGCAATGTTTGAACAGGTGTTGTAAACTGGCTATAGAGGTACCATGGATATTGCTTCCTGCAAGAACAACTTTGTCAGCACTGAATCCTCCTCTCGTGTTAGCACTCAGTCTCCTGGAGTCTCCTATGAACTTGTGATTCATTACCTGGAAGACCTTTGTGCCTTTATTAGATGTGAAGATTTCCATATGCTCCTCCTTCCTCAGATATAGGCAAATAAGTTGGGTAACCAGGAATTTCATGGCTAATACTCTTCAATCCAGAAAAGATTCATCTGTGGGTCTCAGCTGTGTTCTCCTTGCTCAGACTCAGCCTCTCTTACTGGTCTCTGACTTCTGTGTATTCTTTTTCCAAACTCCCAGATCTGTTCTGCCCTCCAGCAACCTGAGCGCTTCCTCTCACTCAGGTACAAGGAGTCCCCAGCTGGAGCACACCCCAATTGCCTACTTTCACCACCCATCTCTGAAGTGGATACTTTCAGTGAGGCTTCTCTAAGGCCTTCCACCTTGATAACTCCCTTAGCCACTGTGAATTCACCAAGTAAGAGCCACACCAGAGGCTTCAATTCCCTACAAGAGCTATAGTTTCCTGGGCTTGAACAAATGAAATGGAAAGCACAAATCAATTTTATTTAGGCTTTTTCTTCATCTTTCTGTTATTGAACTCAGCTGGACCTTTCGAAAAGTCTCTTGCATCTAAGTTCAACCTATCTTCCCTCAGATTCTTCCTCTTTGAACGTATTACCTTCCTGCGGGCTCTCCTATTTTGCTAGCATAAGTCCTTGGTCCATGTACCATAATAGATAACTGTGTTCTATGCTTCCAGGCAGTTGCTTCTTGGAAGCTCTAATTTTCTGCCTCCATAAAGTTGACTCTTGCAAATAAAAAGGACTGTTTTGCCACTGAATGTATACATATCCATTCAGCATATCAACTGATCTCTCTTTTCATGACTGTTTTTTTTTTTCATTTCCAAGGACAGTGCTTATAGAATCATGCCCTGAGCAAAGGGAGAAGGCAATGGGCAAAGGAAGCAGTGGCTACCCAAGCAGTGTCTGAGGTCGTGTGGCTTACCTGGCATACACTGCAGCACCACACTCTGCTAACCACTGATGCAGTTTTTGCGCACACAAGTTGGCCATGAGTCAGCTGATCTAGGATAAGGTGGGCCCAGAGTGGTTCTGCTCCTGATTATTTTTGTTCTAATTATTTTGAACTAATTATTCCTACAGAATAATTTTCCTGGGGCCAGGTGGCTAATCCAGGCACGTGCCTCTTGTTGCTGAGGAGGAACACAACCCTCTCCTCCATGCAAGCCGCTTGCCTCGTATCTCCTGATTTCCCGTTGATCAAAGCACATCATATGGCCAGGTGCAGAATCAAAACACAGGGAGCAAAATCTAGACTGAAGTAAGAAGGGAGGGAGGATTTATTTGTTTTTAATCTACTGTGTGGAAAAAACAATTTTCTAAAACCTCCATATACCCCACATAGGAATTTGCCTTAGTTCAAACAGAAGGCAAAACACAGAGTTGAATTAAGTCAGAATGATTTCAGAACCTGCACTTTGTCTGCTGCACCACTGACAGCAACTCCTTTTCAGATTTTTAGAAGCAAAATAATGTGAAAGAAAAGACATTTTTATAGACCTTAGCAAAAATGCAACCGCTTTGTCTGAAACCCCTAAACTCATTACTTGTGGCTTAAGTGCTAAGAAAGTAAAAAAAGGAACAGGAGGGTTTTTTTTTGTTGTTGTTTGTTTGTTTTAAAGTTCCTTTCCCATTTCCATCTCCCACCCTAATACAAAACAATCTACAAAGATAACATTTGCTGAAATTTTGTTTAATTATCCAGGAGTTTGATGGGAGAGAATGCTTCATAATTTATAAGCCAATTCTTGTTTAGCCAAATTAGGTCTTTAATTCTTGCATATTATAGCAACTATAAAGTACAATTACATGTTACATAGGAAACAAAACCCATAAAACAAAATGAACCAATCAATATAGCTCATTCCCCATAGAATTCTGTTTGTTATTTTAATGAGCCCAACTCCCAAACTAAGAATCAATATCCATTATGATCCTTTCGAAAGGAAGAGTGGTCACATCTCGTTACAATGAGTTTTATCAACAGAAAGTTCCCTCTGGCCCGTTTCTCTGAGGCCCAGGCAGCAGCCCATGGCAATGGTGCTTGGTTGATCTCATTACAGTGACATTTGCTACTGCAAATAATTTAGTAGGAGCACATTTATCTATGTCAAGAGCTTTCACTTTCATAGAAGGAAAGGATGAAGTTGGTGGAAAGACAGGCAAGGCTTTTTCACTTACAAAACTGAGGTTTCTCCAAAGGGTGGCATGAGAGTAATAGTGAAGCTTGGGCTGAAATGTCACAGTGACCCTAGAACAGGAAATGTAGAGAACAGGGGTATTTTACTAGGAAAACACAGTAACAATATCAAATTAAACACAATATCAAATTATGATTGGTAACTAGAAACTCTCTGGTAAACTTTCTGTTTGGGAGAATGATGGAGGGAGGACAAGGAAAGGGGGAAGGAAGGAAGGAAAGAAGGAAGGAAGGAAGGAAGGAAGGAAGGAAGGAAGGAAGGAAGGGAGGGAGGGAGGGAGGGAGGGAGGGAGGGAGGGAGGGAGGAAGATGGTCACTCTACCCTGCAGTGAGTTATATTTTTGTGCTATTGATCTTCCATTATCTACTTGGATATAAAACAGAATATGGAAAATGTGGGAATTGATGTGTTCTTAAATAAAACAGGGCCAAATGCTAGGCCCTAGCACCAGAGATTCGGATTCAATCCTTCTGGGATATGACCTAGAAATATGCATTTTCAATTTCCCATGTGGTTCTAATGAACTAGTCTGAGGTTCACATTTGAGAAACACTGGGCCTGAGGGCCAGGGCAGAATGCAGGTCTGAGCTGACTCATAAGTGACTCAGTGATCTTGGGAAATAACCTTCCTGTCCTTAGCTTCTTAACTGTGAAGCAGGCTATTTTAATAATATCCACCTCATGAAGTATTTTGTGAATTAGAATAAACTTGATAAAATACTTGACACCAAGCTTGGTGCCGTATATGCACTCACTAAATAGTGGATATTAAGATAAAATATATAAAATTGCAATTTTGTAGTTGAAAACAAATCAGGAGTGATTTTTATATGGTTCAACCTAAGTAGTTAAGTAAGTTTTCTCAAGGTTTTTTTTTTTCCTTTTTTTTTCTTTTTCAGTACTTTGGTCTGAACTTAAGAGAACTCTGCCACTGATCTACACTCTCAACCCTTTTATTTTCTAATTTTGAGACAGAGTCTCCCTAAGTAGCCAAGCCCAGCCTAGAACTCGGGATACTCCTGAGTTAGCCTCCCATATTGCTGGGATTACAGGTGTGCACCACCATGCTGGACTCTCAAACCTTCTTGAAGTTTATTTCATGAAGTATTTATTTTTTTATTTTTTTAAGTTGGTACATTATAATTTTTCATAATAGTGAGATTCATGGAGATATATTTGCATATGGACATAATGTAATTTGGTCAGTTTCATTCTCTAGTAACTTCCCTTTCCCTCACCTCCTTCCTCCCCTGGATAATCCTTCCTCTATTTTACTAGTCTCCCTTCTACTTTCACAAGGTCCTTCCCCCATCCCACACCCACCCCTTTTTCTCTCTAGCTTTTGCCTAAGGGAGAAAACACAAATCTTGACTTTCTGAGTCTGACTTAGTTCACTTAACATGATGCTCTCCATTTCTATTACTGCTAGTGACAATTTATCTCTTTGTGGCTGAGTAAAACTCCACTGTGTAATATATCACATTTTCTTTATCGATTCATCTGTTGGTGGAAACCGAGGCTGGTTTCATGATTTGGCTGTTGTAAATTATGCTGGAGTGAACTAGGTCATGCATGTATCACTAGACTATGCTGACTTTGATCCTTTAGGATAAATACTGAGGCGTGGTATATTTGGGTCCTGTGGTGGTTCCATGCCTAGTCTTGCTCTCATTATTCAGAATTGCTTTGGTCTGTCTTTTTATTCTTCTATATGAATTTTAGTATTTTTTTTTTCCAGTTCTCTGAGGAATGTCATTGGTTTTTTGATTGGGGATTGCATGGAAACTGTAGATTGTTTTTCATAGTATGGCCATTTTAACAATATTAATTCTGCCTATGAAATATTATTCCTTGAGTATTCAAATAGGCCTTGAACATGACAGGTTCTTTGACGAAGCTAAGGGGAACTATAAACTGAAAAGAGAAATGATGTTTCTCACTGAAGATCTCAGGCTGCTGTGCTGACACAATCAATATTTGTAAATGTTAGCACACACAAATTACCTATGGCCCTTGTGAAAATGCATATTCAAACTCAGTGGTGGACTTGAGACTGAGCTACAATTCTAATAAAGTTCCAGGTGATGCAGATGCTAATGCTGTTGGTCCATGGGTCCCCACTTTGAGAAGCAAGGATATAAGGAGCTTAAAGGGAGATCAATGTATAAAGCTGTACCCAAGGTCTTGACTCTCCAGCGAATAAAAATGAAGTACTCATCTTCCTAAAATGAATGACATGAATGAACATCTCTGGGGCATTATGGTGCCCTTAAGTTAATTGCTTTTTTGAAAGTATTTAAGAAAAATTACTGTGCACTTATCTTAACATAAATCCCAGAATTTGGATATATCCATATTCTGATAGATGAAGCAGCTTCTTATTCAAAAGAGTTCCCTATGTTTTATTATTACTATGCAGAGAAGCATGAAATTTTAGAGCTTAAGTGTATTTATTCATTCATCAAACATTTCTTTAGCATCAATTTGATGCTAAATGCTCTGCTACAATGTGGGATAGAAATAGAAAAGCAGAAAGGGGCTTGAGAGAAGGTTCTTGAGCAAGTTAGAACAAAGCCAGGACCAGATTGCAGAATTCCTGGACCACAGTGTTTCTTCCTTCCCACTAGGTCATGCTGCAAGGGTAGCAAAGTGAAGCAATAATCATTCTAAATGGAAGGGTTTGAGAAATAAAGTTCTGTAAGCCCAAATTTTATTTCTCCCATTCTTTTCTATTATATGTGTATGTGTGTGTGTGTGTGTGTGTGTGTGTGTGTGTGTGTGTATAATGACACTCTATTATAGAAAGACATTACCAGAATTGGTAATTGTTCCTCTATAACATCTCCATTTCTAATTGCAAAATTCTACAATTCCAAGCAGACACAAGTCTTTTGGTGTCAGTCTATATTTTCTTTCTGAACCATCATTTCAGTCTAGGACTGTATTCAGCTTTCCTCACCCTCTGGCACAACAGCATCACCCTCTCTCCGGGAAGGTGAACCAAGAGGGATAAAGAATAACCAATTCCTGTCCGGCTTCTGTGTTGTTCCAGAGATTTTTAAGCAGAAGCCATGAATTGTATTCTCCATCAACTGAGCTGTACCTAAGTATGGATTTAAATTCATGAATCTGCTCCTAGATTGATATGTTCTATAACTGAGAGGTCTGGCGTCATGACTACTCCATATACTATGGGGAAGGATCAGAGCCTAATTGCTTGCGGTAGACCTCCCAGGCCTGAGGATTTAGCATGGCGTGTGTCTCTGAGTACATTATGGGGCTGCTGGCTTATTAGCCAAAGTATGTCATTTGGGGTTGCTGAAAGATCACAATCCACTTTTTCACCCCTATATGAAGCCAAGGGCTCATTTGACTCATTGACGTGCCAGAAAAGCCAGCCAATACTCTTTCCTTTTGGAGATCCAGGATGGCATTTCCTTCATTGATTCTGATCTGCATTTTCCCGTCACCGACTTTATTTTAATTTCTTTTCTCTGTTATTTTGTCTAAAAACATATAACTTTCCAAGAAGCCTATATGTAGATAGATGGATGGATGGTGGATAGATGGATGGATGAAGATAGATGACAGAGAGATAGATAACAAGAAAAATAGACTGTGATTTTTCATCAATGTACGAACCTCAGCTTGAGCACTGACCTTTGAACTTGACTGCAGAAGACACACTCTGGCTCCATGGTGCTGGGTTGCTCCTCATATCTGGAATTTAACTCTGAAAAGATTGTTCTCAGAGCCATGGAGCGAGCTATGTGCGAGGCACTGGGCCTGTGAGTCTCTGCATGGTTATCATGCAGGATGGCTGCTGATTAGATACCAGTGAGCAGAAAATGTCTGCTGTGTCATGGCTCCTGTAATACCCAGGGGAGGAGGGAGAGCCTGGGGACTGGCGGTTATTTCCTACATGACTCCTGGTCCTGTGAGATTGGGATAGTCTCAGCTTCAGAGGGTGCCTCATTGTTGACCCTCATCCCCATTTTTCAGGTGAAGTTCCTCCATTCTGGATGGCACTCTGGGAATCTTATGTCCTTCCCCAGCACCTCCTTCCCCTCTAGCATGCCTACCATGCCAGCCAGTGGACAATACCAAGCCTGTCTAATCCAGGAGCTGGGCTTTCCCTGCTCACAACACCCCTGCTGTCCTTCACCTCCTCCTCCAAACCTTTCTACTTGACTAAGTCATAGTTGGTCCTCTTATTCCACCTTAAGAGAATACAACATGTTTAAAACATCTCTTGTTTTAAACTCTTGTTTGAGTCCCCACATTGAACATCCATTTCCAGCTCCACTCCATTCACTAAACCCAATAACCCTGCTCTTGGAAGTCTAGAACTCATGCTTTAAAAAAATATATTTTTCCAATTTTTCAATTTTAACTTCTAGCTTTGCCCAGTCCTCTGGTCTTTCTGGCTCTCATGAATACTTTCCTTGTCAGTCACTGACCCTTATTGGTCCCTAGTGAACTGGTCCCAGACCCACCTGGTGGAATGGATCAGCCACTACAAACCTTCTACGGTTCATGCCAACACTTCAGTGTAGAGAATTCATTTCACCTTAAGTGAATACAACATGTTTAAAACATCTTCTTTTAATTGAACCCAAATCTGATTTTGTATTAAATTTGTGTAAACTGGACTATCTCCACCTTCTTTGTCCACCTAGGAAAATATTGGTCCCGTCTCCACCCCAACTACTTGTAGGCAGATGGCAAATTATATTTTACGAAAAATAGCTGCAAAACAGCTTCTGATCCTGCAACCCTCTCAGAATCTCAGCCTTCCCCATTAAGAGGTGGAGTCTAAAGTAGGCCAGCCTTAGTGATTAACTTGATCTTAAGCACATGAAAGTGACACTGTGCAGCTTAGAAAAGGCAATACAGCTACTACTGGACTCGCTTTCTTGGTACAGGTGTCTTTGAATTTTGAGCCTTCATAGGTGTCCAGCAACCCTGTCACCCCAACACTGGACAGGCATAGACAAAAACATCCTAGAGACAGAGGGAGATGCCTAAGGAGCCCCAACAATCTTGTTTTCCCAGCTCAGGCTTCAGACAAGTGAATAAGAAACTTCAAGATTATCCCAGTGGTGGGTTCAAAACCCACTATGGCACCCTGGTATTTCAGAAAACAGCAGAAGCAGGAAGGTCACCTTCACATTGGTTCAGTCTTCTCCCCTAAAGCAGCTCATAAGACCCCCATTGGAGGAGAGGAAGAAGATCTTAGCTCTGAAGACAACAGCTACCCAGAGAAGAATCTGAACAAACAGGCCTGAGTTCCGCCTAGTTTACTATCACCAGTGAACACCCTCTATCTATCATACTTCTCCACAGCTACCCAGTCCTTCATCAAACTCAGCATAGAAATACTCTGGATTATTTGTTATCCCTGGATCTTTATTTCTGAAGGCTCCTGTATTAAATAGATTTGTCACTTGTGATAGGGGCCTCAGCCATGGGTCTAAGCTGGGTAAAGAGAAGATATTTCTCTTCCCTCACACCTGTTCCCACCACCATTTAACTGCCAAAACTTGAGACACTGAGTAAGAATCACTTGTCTAAGCCCAGTCAACTCCCCGAACCCTAAGTGATAACAATAACAAATGACTGTTAAAAGCCAGCATTAGAGGGTGCTGCGTGATGCAGCGATAGGTAACAGAAACAGCAGACAGCAGGGGACTTTTTGGAAACTAAAGCCATAACAAATGTTTACTGAACACCTGCCATAACAGACCAACTTGCCTAGTCTGTCATTCCCCTTGTTGGGCCTCGAGTCATGTGCTCGTCCTCTCACCGGTCTGACCATGACACTGTCTTCTGGACACAGGCTAAGCTTTTCTCATGCTCTCTTAATGCAAAGCATCCAAAACCAAACCTTGCTCTTGATTTTTCCTTGGACAAGCCCAGAGGGTGTGAGAGCCAGGGCTGCATTTTGAAGCTGTGGTATCCCCCTGGGGTTCCTTCTGATTCCCAGCTCCAGTGTTTACTAACTCTGCAACCTCGGTCAAGTCATTGAGCCACTCTGGACCCCAGATTCCTCATCTAGGAAATGAGATTACTAACACCCATAAGGACAGGATGATGTGGCTATGAAATGAGGCAATGCATGGGAAACACCTGGCGCCATGCCTCACCAGAGTGAAGGCTGAGTAAATGGTAGAGGTGGCAACTGTTTTCATTCCCTCTTCTCTTCTAGAAAAAAGACTGTCTTAATGCACCCTGAAATCAAATTAGCAGATCCAGTTAGCTTTGGCAGCCACTGATATTCCTGACAAAGTGGAATTTTCAGTGAGAAAAAAATCTTGAGTCTCCACTTCTCCAACAAGTATGGGATGATCGCAAAATTCAGAGGGAAGAGACCCAGCCACACAGCCAGTTCGTGCCCTGATAGTACCTGGGCTGTGTACAAATCTTTTCCTCTCATACTCTTGTCTTTTCCTCATTTTGACTTTCCTGGTTGACTATTTGATAATAAACACTTTGTAAATTTTAGCCTGCTAACACTGGCTGTTAGTCATAGTATGTCGATATATTTTTAGATGATTAATTCTCTCATCAAAGGTATTCTAAGATAGTCCTTCGGACTTCTGTCCTCTGTCAATTTGACCAACACGTCTTGTATATTTTCGCCTGTCATTGATAAAAAGCTTCAACATGTTGAACAAGAGTCCATCAGCCTTCCACCAAAGAACTGCCTCTGGCCTGACGCTGGCTTCTAATCTATTCCTCTAAGGGATGGATGTTCAACCTGTCATAAATCTACCTTGCTGGGCTGTCATCGGAGCCACAACTTCTTCCTTCTTTATAAAGATCATGAGAGACTTTGATAAATGCTGTGCAGAATCCAGAGGCCTTATATCTACAGGATCTCTCCAACACGCCTGTCAGAAAGACATAATAAAAAGAGGAAAGGCTTGAGCAATCTGTCATGAGAAGAGCTTGGTGATCTGAGCCCCTTCCTTCCTTCCTTCTTTCCTTCCTTCCTTCCTTCCTTCCTTCCTTCCTTCCTTCCTTCCTTCCTTCCTTCCTTCCTTCCTCTCTTTCTCATTCTCTTCTTTCTTCCTCTTCCTCCCCTTTGTTCTTTCCTCCCTCCCTTATCTATTTATTTACAACTTTAAATTTAGAGACTTTCAAACACAGTGGAATGGAGAGAAACTCCTATGCTAACCCCACATTTCATCACTCAGCTTCAAAGCTTTTTCCTCTGGCTGACCTGTTTGATCCAAATCCTATTTGCTCCTCCCCCAGCTGCCACTGGATTGCTTTGAATGATATTGAAACAACCAGAGCATTTCCTTGTTAAGTATTCTAGTATGTATCTCTGGAAACACTAAAAAATGAAACAAAATAACCATTTTACAACTTCAGAATGAAAACTCCTTAATATCATCAAATGCCTAGTTAGTACTAAAGTTTTCTGGGTTGTCTCACAAAATTTTCATTTGTTTCTTTTGATCCTGGCAATTAAAATGAGGGACACTTTACCACTGAGCCACATCCCCAGACCTCTTTTTTTTTTTTTTTTTTTTTTTTTGAGACAGGGTCCTGCTAAGTTGCTCAGGGCTTCCCTAAATTTCCCAGTCTGGCTTTGAACTTGCAATCCTCCCACCTCAGTCTCCTGAGTTGCTGGGATTACAAGCATGTGCCACTGTAGCTAGCACTTTTTTTTTCTTCCTATGTAGTTTGTTCCAATAAGGTCCTTATATCACATTTGGTCGGTGCATCTGTTCAGCCTCTGAAGACACTTCTCCATCCCCTCTCTTGTTTTTCCTTTGCAAGAAATCAGGTCAATTTACCTTAGAATTTCTTATATTCTGGATTTTTCACATCCCGTGGGTATTATTTAACAGATTTATCAATTCTCTTATGTTTCCCCTACACGGGTAGTTATGTCTAGAGGTCTGACCTGATTCAGGTGAAAGTTTTGGCAAGAATATCCTACAGGTGGTGCTGTGTCCTTCCTACTGCACCACATCCTAAGGCACGTATTTCCTGGTTGCTTGTCTTTATGTAATCTTTAAGGGCATCTTGTCTTTTTTGAAAACCTGAACCATACATTGTGTATGTGTTACAGTTGGATATGTGATGTCCCCAGACAAGCTCTTATGCAGGAATCTTCAGAGGTGAAATGATTCGATTATGAGAGCTGTGATGTAATCAGTGGATTGATGCATTTGATATATTAACAATTTGAAAGGACTACTCTACTGGGTGGGAAGCAGAGGGATATGACTGGAGGAGGAAGATCCCTGGGAGGCATTCCCTTGGGAATTGTATTTTGTCCCTCTAGTTCCTCCTCCTCCTCCTTCTTCTTCTTCTTCTTCTTCTTCTTCTTCTTCTTCTTCTTCTTCTTCTTCTTCTTCTTCTTCTTCTCTCTCTCTCTCTCTCTCTCTCTCTCTCTCTCTCTCTCCTTCCTCGATGCCATGAGCTCAGCAACTTTTCTGCTCCAGGCCTTCCACCATGATGTTTTGCCTCACCTCAGGCCTAGAGCAATGGAGTTGACAGACCATGGACTGAACCTCTGCAATCATGAGCCCAAATAAACATATTCCCATCTAAGTTGTTTTTTCTTAGGCATTGGTCATAGAGATGAAAACCTGACTAACACGATATATATGGGTTTTTAAAATTTATATTTGTCATTAAATTCCTATATCTTGTGTACCATGATCTCTGAATGACCTCTGCCCACACTGTAAGACTTTTATTCTCCTGTTGTCTTGGTTCCTTGAGTGCAATTTGTCTGTATCAGAGCTTATTTGAAGAAACCAGCTAAGTGTTCCTAGGAGTTTGTTAGGATCATAGAATCTATGGACTCATCCAGAACTTCTTCACCTAATAAGATCCCTTCATGATTCATAGACATTCCAGTATTTGAGAATCTCTGTACTAGAACATCAGACCCCTCCACACACATGATAAAGAAGAAACTTGAGATCTTGAGAGTTCAGAAATGACAGGTAGACTTCAGTCTGTGAATGGAACCCATGTTCTACTGTAGCGTATTGAGATTATCCGTGGACTGAAAAGTCTGTCACGTGTTTCATTCATTTTTCTTTCTGCTCCCTGTACCACCCTTCCTGTTTTGTGTGTACTGTGCCACTCCTGGGGCTTGAAATTCAAGTCCAAGAAGTCTCAGCATTCTGAATTCCTGTGGAAATAAAGATGCACACGAAACAGCTTTGCATACTGTCAGGGTAGTTTGGAGGGAAAAGCTCCAGACTGAGTCAGGAGCTGTGAATTCTGGTCCACACTGTCATTAATTGTATGATGCCGAGAAAGTCATGTAAGTATCTTGGACTCCGATGTCCTTATCTGCAGAAAGAAGAGGTTGATCTCTAAGGCACCTCTGCAGTATCTGCCATGATTTCAAGACAGGCAGCATAGATGTTCTCACCCCGGCCCAAGGGCCAGACTGCAGGTTCTGTAACTCATCAACTACGAGTCTTAGGGTAAAGCAGGTAAGGATTCATGGCTCAGTGCTTTGTGAGGAATACATGGATAAAGTTACTGCCTGTTTCAGGGATGATTAAGAGACTTAAATAAATTTTTTTTTTTGTTAAATGATTAAAGGATTAGCTACACATAAAATGTGCTGTATACAGCAAATCTAAACATATATTATTTATGTCTACTTTTTGTATCACATATACTTTTAAAATACAATAAATATATAAAGTCTATATTAAAATGCAATATGTACTTTAAAATGTAAATTTTAAAACTGTATATATTACTTTAAAGTACATATTATATTTTTAAATATTTTGATGAAGAATAATGGCCTTTAAGATAATATGTACTTTTAAAAATTAAAAAAATTCTCTATATAAAATATAGATCTACTTTATATATTTATTATATAAAGTAGATGTATACTTTATATATTTATTATACTTTATATATTTATACTTTATATATTTATTATATACTTTATATATTTATTAATATACTTATATTTATAAATATACTGAGGGACACTTTACCACTGAGCCACATCCCCAGCCCCTTTTTTTTTGAGACAGGTCCTGCTATACTTTATATATTTTATATATTTATTTATATATACTTTAAAATATACTTTATATATTTATATAAATATACTTTATATATTTATTAATTTTTAAAAATATGTGAAGGTCTTTAAAGTGCATATCATATTAAATATATCTTAGTATATACTTAAATATTTTAGTATATTTTTATATGCCTTGTTTATATACAGTTTTAAATAGTTATGAATATACAAAGTGTATGTGTACTTTAAAGAACTATTATATTTTGGCTTCTATATATTTGTTAAATTTTAAAAGCAATGGTTTTCTGTGACCATTTGAGGGTATTTCCCATAAGAAAATAGCTTTTGCTGGCTGTCTACTCTACAGCTGGTATGCAAAGACAAGCCATAAGTGTTCATGAGTTGTCAGGCTGCCTATTCACTCAACAAACATTTAATTGAGCTTTTTCTGAGTGCCAGGCTCTGGCCAGAAAGTCAAGCATAGTTCTGTTCTCATGCACACCCCACCAGCTCAGAAGGGAGCTGCTGAAATTTGTTTCCACCTTTGTCTGTTTGCCACCATGTTTACATGTCATGTTCTGCATTTGGATATGATCGGGTTTATAGAGTGTTCTGACCTTCATGTTGTAGAGGATCCAAGTTTGCAGAACTTGAGTGCCAGATTATTCAACTGGCACATAACCTGAACTCTCACAGCTGTCTGAGTTGGGGAGGGATGGTTTAGAGAACTCCCTATCACAGAATTGATTCTGAAATGGTATATCAGTTAGCCATTGTGCATGCAAACCCCACTACATTTCGTAGCTTAAATGATCCTTTGCCTAGCTTGTGATTTTAGTGGGTCAACAAGTTAGGTGGAGGTGAGCTGGGAAGTTTTGGTCTCTGATGAGCTTCTGTATACAACTATGATTAGTTACAGGCCAGGTAGATGGGTTTGCTGATATTGACTGGGCTTTTTCACAGCTATAAGGCTTTGACGGAGATAAGGACTAACTTGGTCAGGTACACATCATCTCTCATCCTCCAACAAGTTAATTTGGACTCAGTCACATGGTGGAAGCAGGGCCATGCTCACAACCTGCTCATTGTCACCTCTACCACATTACATTGGTCAGTAAGACTTAAGACTCACTGGGAGGTGAAATCATATTATCTTTTTTTTTTTTTTGATAAGCTGTAAAACCACAGAGCATGCATACAAGGAGGGATTAAAAAAACTGTGGTCATTTTTGAAAATTAGACTTTTTACATGCAACTACACATATGATATGACTATCTGAGGATGAGGAATTAGAAATAGATACTCCTTGTGGCACCTTCTGCCTGCGTCAAAGTAAATGACGTGTCCTCCAACAAATGAACAATCCCTGACAATGAATCACTTGAAAGTGGACCATTTTGAAATTTAAAATGTGCAGAACCAAAGAAAAGTATATCTCCAGCTGAGGACTCAAAGCTTCAAATTCTCAGCCTTGCTTTCTCTACTCCTAGAGATTCCAGACAAGGTTTAGGAAAGAGATGCAAAACACATTTTTTTTGCATTGATCTTTGAATAATCTTAAGCAAGTCACAGGACTCCCATCGGAGCTGTCCCCAGGCATCCCACCTCCCCTTGTGTGTTATTTCCTTCTAACATAGCATGCTTGTCAAAGCAGTGAGGTATTACAGAGAAATGGGCTGTGGAAATGCATGTAAAGTAGTATTTTATACTTTGATGCACTGAGAGTTGAAGTGAACATCATACAAACCATTTAATTTTGAAACCAAATCTTGTGAAGCTTGTTTCATTGCTGTTCAGAATTCAATTGCTCTCCCTTTGCAAGCGCCTTCTCCATGTACTGTTTTTTCCCTCACTTAGCATATGGGGGACTTGTTTAATGGAAAATATGCATTATGACCTGAGACAAAAAACTCTCCAGGTTGTTGAAGAATTGATTCTGCCCAAGAGCTTCACTTTTATAATACTTTATCATAGTCTACTTGGTGCCTCTCAGTTGAGTTCAGTGCTTATTTTATTATTTGTTATTTCAATTTAGTGGGATATTATGCAAATTACTGTTTCTACTTCTCTTGTTCCCCATTCTTCCACCCCCTACCCAATAAGTAGGCAGATTTCCTCTTGGGGGTGACTTTCGTTCTGTTTCTATAAAGACATGTCATCATATTTTGATTCATTTGGGATTTGGGGGACTTTAAAGTACCTTTTATTGATCAAAGTCTTAGGTCTTTCTCTTTAGGAGCCCGTCTGCTGTTGCGCGTGCCCTGGGCATGAATAGCGACATAAATAACTTCCTTAAGAAAGCAGCTTGGCATGGGGGTTATGAGTTTGACTTGGTGTGGAACAGCCTGATTTAGTATCCCAATACTGCAGTTGACCTTGGCAAGTCCCTTTGCATCCTTAAGCTTCAGTTTCCTTAAATAGAAACAGGGCAGTGTTCACTCCTGGGGTAATTGTGGTGATTGATGATATAATGCACAAAAGATGCTTAGCAAGGGGACTGGCACATAACAGGAGCTCACTAAATGTTAGCTGTTGTTTGATGTCATTCTTGTTGTCCTGGGTGGTGATGGTGGTGGAATAATTCGTTTTGCTTCTGAGTGAGGTCACTGGCTGGAATAGGCGCTCAGCCAGGAGACAACTGAAATGGTTTTGGAGATACCCCAAATGTCAAGTTTAATTCAGTTAATAAAATGCCCCAAAATGGTCAAAGAGAGACAAAAAATACATTCCTTCCTTTCCCAAGTCCTTCCTTCTTGCCTTCTTCCTCTCTTCTCTGCTTTTATTCTCTCTCCCTGGACGTTTATTAAGGGGCTTCCATGCAGCTCAGGGCTAGGTGCTAGATGCAAAGGCGAATGTAACACAGTCCTTGTACTACAGATGTTCCCGATTCCCACGGGGAATCAGCCATTAGAGTTGAGTGTTGCAAGGCCATGGTGGGCCATGTCCTTATGCTTTAGAGGGAGGAGTTAATACTAAAGTTGAGCATGGCAGGTGAGCAGCATTCAGCCAGGTACTGGAGTGGGGGGTGGGCCTCATGGGAAGAGAAAAAGACAGGAAGAAGAGGAAGAAGGGGGAGAACAAAGGTTGCTTTGAAGCCACAGCAGCTTGTAGGGTGTTTTTGTTGTTGTTATTGTTTTTCTCTTTATGTCTTTTCCCTTTTTTTTTTTTAAGGGGGATTGAACCCAGAAGCACCTAACCACTGAGGCACATCTCCAGTCCTTTTTATTTTTTATATTGACATAGGGCCTTGCTTAGTTTCTGTCTCTCCCCTTGAACTTGTGATCCTCCTGTCTCAGCTTCCTGAGTTGCTGGGATTACAGGAATGCACTGCTATGCTGGGCAGCAGTTTGGCCTGTCAGAAGCAACAGGAAAGGACCACATGAGCTGCCTCTGTGTGATGCGATCTTGCTGGAACCTGGGTATAGGTTAAAGCTGCTCCCAGAGCTGAGTCCTCATACCTCCTATTCATATTTTCTGTGATTGGGGAGGCAGGATCAGGGATGGCAGCAATGGACTCTGGAACAGGGAACACCAGAAAAATATCTGGAGATTGTCAGAAGGAGATACCATATCCCACTCCTCAGTTTATACCCAAAGGACTTAAAAATCAGCATACTACAGTGACATAGCCACATCACTGTTTATAGCAGCTCAATTCACAATAGCTATGGAATCCAAACTAGGTACCCTTCAATAGATGAATGGATAAATAAAATGAGTACATAATACACAATGGAATATTACTCAGCCTTAAAGAAGAATGAAATTATGGCTTTTGCTGGTAAAGGATGGAGTGGGAGAATATCATACTAAGCAAAATAAGCCAATCCCCCCAAAAAAACAAAGGCCAAATGTTTTCTCTGATAAGTGGTGGTTGATCCATAATGAAGGAGGGTAGGGAAGAATGAAGAAACTTTGGATTGGGCAGAGGGGAGTGAGGGGAGGGGAGAGGCTGTGGGAATGGGAAGAACAGTGGAATGAGACAGACATTATTAACCTATATACATGTGTGACAACTCTGCCTGTGTTATTGCACCATGTATAGCCAGAGGAATGAGAAGTTGTGCTCCATTTGTGTACAGTGTGTCAAAATGCATTTTATTATCATGTATAAACTAATGAGAACAAATTTGAAAACATATATTTTTAAAAAAGAACCTAAGGTGATGAAGGGGATGAGCTGAAATTCAGAGCCTCTGTTTTCTTCTCTCTACTATAGAAACAGGGATTCTGATCTTGAGAGGTCTTTTGAGAATTAAATATGATGTTTGTTTGTAGAGTATGAAACACTAGGCAGATACTCCAAGAGTGACAACTTTTTTTTTTTTTTGGTAATGGGGATTGAACTCAGGGGTACTCAAACACTGAGCCACATTCCCAGGGTCCAGTGCCTGGTTTTTGCTGAGGCTGGCTTTGAACTCCTGATCCTGCTGCCTCAGCCTCCTGAGCTGCTGGTCTAATTGTTTTTATGTTAACCATATATTAAAATCTGAGCTGTCATTCTGAGAGCTGGCAACTTCACTTTGAAATTGAAAATCATGTAAAGCGTGCAAGAACAACTTTAGAAAAAAAAGAGATATAAGATACAACCTATTTAAATATATATATATATATATATGTTATTCAAAACATTACAAAGCTCTTGACATATCATATTTCATACATTAGATTCAAGTGGGTTATGAACTCCCATTTTTACCCCAAATACAGATTGCAGAATCACATCCACAATTTTACATGATGCCATATTAGTAACTGTTGTATTCTGCTACCTTTCCTATCCTCTACTATCCCCCCTCCCCTCCCCTCCCATCTTCTCTCTCTACCCCATCTACTGTAATTCATTTTCCTCCTTATTTATTATCCCATTCCCCTCACAACCTCTTATATGTAATTTTGTATAACAATGAGGGTCTCCCTCCATTCCCATGCAATTTCCCTTTTCTCTCCCTTTCCCTCCAACCTCATGTCTCTGTTTAATGTTAATCTTTTCTTCCTGCTCTTCCTCCCTGCTCTGTTCTTAGTTGCTCTCATTATATCAAAGAAAACATTTGGTATTTGTTTTTTAGGGATTGGCTAGCTTCACTAAGCATAATCTGCTCTAGTGCCATCCATTTCCCTGCAAATTCCATGATTTTGTCATTTTTTAGTGCTGCGTAATACTCCATGGTGTATAAATGCCACATTTTTTTATCCATTCATCTATTGAAGGGCATCTGGGTTGGTTCCACAGTCTAGCAATTGTGAATTGTGCTGCTATGAACATCGATGTGGCAGTATCCCTGTAGTATGCTCTTTTAAGGTCTTCAGGGAATAGTCCAAGAAGGGCAATAGCTGCGTCAAATGGTGGTTCCATTCCCAGCTTTCCCAGGAATCTCCATACTGCTTTCCAAATTGGCCACACCAATTTGCAGTCCCACCAGCAATGTACAAGAGTACTCTTTTCCCCACATCCTCGCCAGCACTTGTTGTTGTTTGACTTCATAATGGCTGCCAATCTTACTGGAGTGAGATGGTTTCTTAGGGTGGTTTTGATCTGCATTTCCCTGACTGCTAGAGATGGTGAGCATTTTTTCATGTACTTGTTGATTGATTGTATGTCCTCCTCTGTGAAGTGTCTGTTCAGGTCCTTGGCCCATTTGTTGATTGGATTATTTGTTATCTTATTGTCTAATTTTTTGAGTTCTTTGTATACTCTGGATATTAGGGCTCTATCTGAAGTGTGAGGAGTAAAAATTTGTTCCCATGATGTAGGCTCCCTATTTACCTCTCTTATTGTTTCTCTTGCTGAGAAAAAACTTTTCAGTTTAAGAAAGTCCCATTTGTTGATTCTTGTTATTAACTCTTGTGCTATGGGTGTCCTATTAAGGAATTTGGAGCCCGACCCCACAATATGTAGATTGGAGCCAACTTTTTCTTCTGTCAGACACAGAGTCTCTGATTTGATATCTAGCTCCTTGATCCACTTTGAGTTAACTTTTGTGCATGGCGAGAGAAAGGGATTCAGTTTCATTTTGTTGCATATGGATTTCCAGTTTTCCCAGCAACATTTGTTGAAGATGCTATCCTTCCTCCATTGCATGCTTTTAGCCCCTTTATCAAATATAAGATAGTTGTAGCTTTGTGGATTAGTCTCTGTGTCCTCTATTCTGTACATAATCTTCAAAGAACTCATACATTTAAAGAATGGCCAACTTTTTGTACTGCTGTTTATACTTAATAGCTTCAGAGAAATAACAAATAAGACATCTTGGGGAACCAAGTATTTTCAATCATTATCGATTATAGTTATTACATTTCTTAGCATCTTTACAAGTAATGTCTTTTGGTTTTATTGGTGCAGCATAGTTGTACATATGGTGGGATTTGTTGTTACATGTTCATACAAGCACAAAACATAACAATAGAATTTGGCCAATATCACTCCCCAGTATTTCCCCTTTCCCCCTCCTCCTCCCCAACCCTGGTCTCTTTCTTCTGCTCTACTGATCTCCTTTTGATTTTCATGAAACAACCTGCCCCTCACCTTTCTTTTCCTTTTTCTTATTTGACTTCCACATGTGAGAGAAGACATGACTCTTAGCCTTCTGAGATTGCCTTATGTCACTTAACCATGGTTAATGGTCTCAAGTTCCATCCATTTTGCTAAAAATGACATGATTTCATTTTTCTTTATGGCTGAATAAAACTCCATTGTGTAAACACACCACATTTTCTTCATCCACCCATCTATTGATGGACATCTAGGCTGGTTCCAGAGTTTGGCTGTTGTGAATAGTGCTGCTATAAACATGGGTATGCATATATCACTATAGTCAGATGATTTTAATTCTTCAGGATAAACACCAAGGAGTGTTATGCCTGGTTCTATGCCTAGTCTTTTGAGGAACATCCATACTTATTTCCGTAGTGGATATACTAATTGACAATCCCACTGACAGTGTAAAGGTGTTCTTTTCCCCCCAAAAAAATTCCCTCCAGAATTTATTATTATTTATATTCTTTCTTTTCCTGTCTTTTATTTTTTTAAAATTTGTTCTAATTAGTTATACAATTACTTATATTCTTGGTGGTTGCCATTCTTACTAGGGTGAGATGAAATATCCCTAATTGCTAAAGATATTGAACATTTTTCATATATTTGTTTGTCATTTGTATTTCTTCTTTTGAGAAATGGTTGATTAATTCATTCACCCATTTATGATTTGGGTTGTTCATGTTTTTAGTGTTAAATGTTTTGAGTTCTTTACATATTCTAGATATTAATTTTCTGCCAGAAGAGAAGCTAGCAAAGATTTTCTCATACAGAATGAGCAAATTTTAAGATTTAAGTATTTTTCATCATTTAATCACTGCCCTGGTCAAGGATCCTACAGAACAAGAAAAGTCTAATGTGAACAATTATTCACAGGGGAAAGAAGTTATAGGCAACTGGCTAAGATCAGGTAAAAAGAACTCTTAAGGATACTCCAGGGCTGAGGGAAGGTACCCAAGGAGGGAACTAACTTGGGACTTGGGACACAGGGAATTTCCTATGGCTGGGATGCAAGTCTTGTTGGCGAGTGCATGGTTAAAGTCTGGGAATCTGCAGAGAAAATCAATGTTATGGCTATATGATTCAAAGTCAGCAGGATGAGCCTGGGTTAGTGAGCAGAGAACCACCTTCTGGAAGGTCAGATAAATTCAGCAGGCACCACGAAGCGGAATAAGAGGAAGAAGCCACAGAATTCCTGGAAAGCTAGTCAGGGACCAGATGGATTTTCTTGAAATGTTCCTGGAAGATGTCTGAGGGACTGGCAGGTACCTTTGACTCAAAAGGGTACTGTCAGGAAATCACCAGAAAAAAAAAATGTTCCAGGTGCCAGGGATACACTCAGCTATCCTCAGGAGGTTAGCAACACTCAGCACAAGCAGATAGATGATTTTTGCTGCTGGCTATGAAGGCTGTCTTAGTCAGTTTTCTGCTGCTGTAACAGCATATCATAGAATGGTTAATTCATAAAGAGAGAACACTTGTTTCCATCTGGAGGCTGAGAAGTCCAAGATCAAGGCATCTTGCAAGAACTTTCCTGCTGTGTCATTACATGGCAAGAGGTAGAGGGGCAGGAGAGCATGCATATGAGAGAGGAAACTCATTCTTTATGTTACTAACCTGCTCCCAATGAAACAGCACTAATGCTTTCTTGAGGGTGGAGAATTCTCACCTAAACACCTCTTAAAGGCCCCACCCCCAGTGCTGTCACAGGGGTATCAACATGAGTTTTAGAGGGAGTAAATATTTAAAACAAGGCAGGGATAATGACCCCCAAATACCACCACTCACAGGGATACAAGTAACTCCACAAGAAGAACATAGCAAAACCAAGAAGACAAATCCCCTTCCATTCCTGGTGTTGTCCAGTGTCCTCCACTGACCAGGTTTAACATGGTATCTGTAGTTAAAGGAGAAATATTGATAAGGCTCCCCGCCCTTGTCACAGAGAAGGCAGAGGGATACATTTGGTAAGAGGCAATGCATTGATAGCTTGCACAGTCACAAGGGAGGAAAAAGATACTGGAAATTTTAGTACCCTTTGTACTTTTCTTCCTTAGAAAAGAAAGGATGGGTTTATAGAAAGACAATGTGTCTATATATTCCCATATTTCCAGTGAGATATCCCAGAAACTGCATGTTAAATTTCTATAACTTCAACGAATAACTCTTGGGAAATGATAAAATTAAGAATGCTAGTATAGAGCACAATTCCAAACTGCTTGGACAATATTGTATTAAAACTATTGATGTGATTTCATCTATGGTTTATGGATAAATGTTAGAAAAACTACACATTTAAGCAAATGATTGCAATTGGATTTCTTAGACTTTATGAGCTGTAGCGAAATATTGCTTTCCAGAACCAACATTCTAATTTCTAGAAAGGTAATATAAAAACTTCAAAAGCTATCTTAATGCAGCAACACATCTTGAAAGACTTGTTTGATTTAGTTCAGTTCCTTCAGTCTAACAAATATTTATTACCTTATAGTCTTAAAATTGATTCCCCAGAAGTGTGCAAGTGATATATTAAGGAATTATTCTCGGTGCAGTTGAATAATGGGTGGGAAGCAGGACAGGGAAGTAGATTGGGGCTCTGAGGTGAAGTCCTGCAGAAGGGAGCTTTATCTCAATCCCCTGGGCAGCTCGGGGTTATAAACACATCAGCACCACAGCTGTCAATATTTGAGCAAGGGAGCTGGGACTTTCATACTTCTGCACCCAAGGAACAGGCCAGTTCTTCTAGCACCTCCAGCTCTCTGTTCAGGAAAAGAGGACTCCATCTGGTGGACAGGACCCTCATAGACAGAACTGTTGGAAGTGAAAGTACACCAATGTCCCAACACTAAAACAATATTGAAATAAATGCTAAAAATGGATTCAAGGGGATCTGGACAGAGTGATGATATTTTCTTTCCACCATTTTATATCCGTTCTCCATTTCTTTTTAACTAGCATTAGCAAAAAAAAAAAAAAACTAGTGTACTTTGGAAAGTTAGAGACCTCAGTAAGGGCTTTTTGTTTTGTTTCTTTTAGTACTGGAGATTTACCATTGAGCTATAATACTCCCAGCTCCATAACGACTTTTTAAAGTTCAATTCAGTACGGGGAAATGTGGACCAAAGGGCTAAATAAAATCAGGGAGCCAATGAAAAATAGAAAGTCAATAAGAAATGAACTGAACATTGTCTTTTGTGTACAGGAGGTAGGCAATAATTGTTAACTTAGAGCATTTTTCACTGAATAGTAGAAATCAGGAGTTATGGTAGAAGACAGGAGTTATGAAGTTCCAACTGGTCACATAGACTGTTGTAGCAGAGATAGGTATTTATCTACTTACTCCACATCTATTTTTGGAGAATCCCAATATGGTTAGGGTAAACAGAAAACTCAGATTTAAAAACAAACAAAAAAAAATATCTTTTTCAATCTCTCTTAAGGTTAGGGGCTAAATTCTGGCCAATAAGATGTAAGAAGGAGAATACTCTTGGGAAAGATCCTTGATGAAAGAGCTGACCTGGGTGGCATGAATCTTTTGCCTCATGTCCACCCATCACCATTTTCCTTCCTTAAACCTAGAGGTGGTACTGAAGAAGGGAACTGGCCATGAGGTTTCTAAGATAAGCAAAGAATTGAGTTTGGAAAGACCTAAGATGCCTGGGTCCCTGACGACATTGTATAACTGCCATATCAACCCAGAGATCCTTAAGTTCAAATTTATCATTTCATGATAACAAGAAAACCCTTAAATTACATAAGTCATTTGGGGTTATATGCACCAGTAGTAACTGTTATATCTTAATGATATGATTATTCTTCAAGAACCTTAACAGTAAGAGGGGAGTGAAAGGTCGTGTGATCAGACTGTCAAACAAGGTTGTCCTGGTTTTGTGTTTTCCCAGAAGCTGAGTTTGGAAACATGGTTTCAAGGGCAAGTAGTTTATTTTGGAAGGAATCCCAGGAAATGCTTCTGGAGAAAAACTGAAATGGGACAGAGAAGGGAAGCATTAAAAATAAAATGTACTATTTGGGGCAACTGGACTTAAGGCTCGTTGAGGAAACTGGTGATAATACAGAACATATACTTTAGAGTTGATCTCACCTGGCCAGAGATTTATGGTGCATTTATGTACTATTTACAATTAATCATTAGTGGAGGACTACTCTGGCAGTAGGGTAGATTCATTAATCCCATGGAACTTGTCAGCTTGCAGAATGAAGGCAGAATTGGCTCTGGTGGCCAGAGACACAAGGATGCAGATATCAGCAGTGTGAAGTCACACTGGTGTACCTCCAAATGGAAAGGATGTGTGGGTAGCATGCTCATGATATCTATTACAAAAAGTGTGTCCTGTTCTTCATTTAAGTTTGAGAAACTTTAATATAAGTTGAGGGGAAAAAAGGAGTCACGAGAAAGTACTTTAAGATTTAAGAAAGAGGAATTGATTCATGTGGTGGAATCTCAGAGGAAAGGAGGTGTCTAGAGCTTGAATAGGAGGATGGAACAGCTGTAGAAGAGGTGGCCAGTGTTTTCAAGGTGGATATAGACAATTGTTTAAGTTGAGGACTGAGAGATTGAAGTCTACCTTATATAATGATTTCAAATTGATAAATTATGGAGTCATATTTTAATGGGTTAAGGGATTGGATATATTCTTTGGGTAATTTGGAGCTAGTTCTGAAGGTTTGGAATAACCAATAAGTGGAATGAAAGGGGCTGCTGACCAATGGTGTAGTTGCATTGTGTAGCTCTAGGAGCATCTTTCACACAGTGATGTGCACCATAAGGCCACTGAACATTGATGAATAAAGATTTGAAAAGCACCTCAGACCAGTTGCAACTGAAAAACAAAAGTTTTTAGTGGCCTGAAGATTTATATTTTGACACCAGCAGGGCTCAAACTTCAAAGTAGACTGGTCAGAAAAAAATAACCCAATTAATGAATGTGCAAATGAGTTAAGCAGACACTTCTCAAAGGAAGAAATACAAATGACCAACAAATATATGAAAAGATGTTCCACATCATTAGCAATTAGGGAAATGGATATAAAAACTACATTGACATCATTTGACACAAGTCAGAATGCCAGTCATCAAGAATACAGACAATAATAAATTATGGAGAGGGTGTGGAAAAAAAGGAACACTTTTGTATTGGTTGTGGGATTGTAAATTAGTATAACTGCCATGGAAATCAGTACAGAGGGTCCACAAAAAGGGTAGGCTTGGAACCATCATAGGACTCAGATATTAGTATCCTTAGTATTTATTGTAAAGAATTAAAGTCATCTGACTATAGTGATACATGCACACCCATGTTTATAGCAGCACAATTTACAATAGCTAAACTCTGGAACCTGCATAGGTGTCCATCAACAGATGAATGGATAAAGAAAATGTGGTATATATACACAATGGAGTGTCATTCAGCCATGAAGAATAAAATTATGTCACTTGCAGAAAAATGATGGAACTTGATACTATTATGCTAAGCAAAATACAGCAAACTGAGATCCAGAGTCGTGTTTTCTCTCATACATGGAAGTTAGAGAGGAAAAACGAAAAGAAAGGTGGGGGGGCAAGGATCTCATGAAAATCATTAGAGGAAAGGGACAAGGAATGGGAGGTGGGAAGAGAGTGGGGAAGTGCTGGGGGTGATTTTGGCCAAATTACATCATTATATTGTGTGCACGTATAAATACGCAACAACAGATCCCATCATTATGCACAGCTATAAGAACCAATAAAAATGTGGGAATAAAGTAGACTGGATTAACTGACTATATGAAATATTCAAATAAAGTGCAATGAAAAGACAAAGGAGAACAAATTTAGCATCTTAATAATTGAAGTAATGAATAATAGAGTCAAGTACACTGAAAGAAAGGGGTCAAGAAGTTGGGAATGCTCTTAGAGTTCAATAATACGGATGTGAGAGGAAGAACTGAGGGAGATGGAAGAACAGGGTATAGAGGTTGGAAAACAGGGGAGTATAGACATGGTTCAACCCTGAGAAATAAGATTCAGGAAATGACCCTGGGTTTGGATTGACACAAAATCGGTACCAATGAAAATAATCATCAAAATGGAAAGTAAGTCTTCTGGGGCTGACAAGGTTGGAAAGTATATATTAGGTGTGTTAACTTGCCCCTCTCCACATACATGGCAGATATTACGAACCCACCCACCACAGCATTGATGATGTCATGATTCTTCCCAAATAGCATTCCATGTAGCCACTGCTAATTGGTACCAAATTATCCCATAGCCTGTGGATTTCATACAGAAGGTGAAAGAGACTGACAGTTAATCTGCCTTGCTATTTGTTAAAGTGGAAGGCAATGGCAACAGCTTGGATCCATAGTTGGAGGCTTAGGAGTATTTCTAGCCAGGAATACTATGTGACCTTGAGCCAGCTGGTGACTTAGGTAATCTGTTCCATGTTTATAAACTGGGACAAATTACACCTACTCTTCAGTCTCCCTGGGAAGTGGTTAAAAAGTCTACTCTTGAAGAGCTGAAGATAACTCTACAAACACTTGTCACTAATATTATTAGCGGTGAAGAAAGCCAGAACAAGTGGCGAAATAGAAAGAAGAAAATACGGGACTAATTGGAGGACGCTACGCAGACTCAATGAGGCTACACAGACATGATTAGATGTGTTTCTCTTTTTTTTTTTTTTAATTGCCACTTCCTGAGGATATTTCAAACTAGAGCATTCATTCAAAGTGACTGTAACAGATATTAAAGGAAAAAAATGAAGAGCCCAGTTATTTAAAGAACTGTTTAAAAGAAGGCTGAAGGTCAGAGGGATTATACAACATGGCCCCATCATGCAAAACTGAATCACTCTGGTGGTTCTTCTTGCTCCTTATTTTCCCTGCAAGTTTCCTCTCTGCCAGAGACCTTGAAAGGCCTGTGCCATTGCACAGAGTAGCGCTCATGGTCAAGTGTGAATTAGACCTGTTGAATTTTACCATTTGCCAATTTCTATGTCGACCTAACGGCTGCCTCTTATATTTTTCCAAGGAGAAAATGAAATGTTATTATTCACATCTCTCCTGCCAAAACTCACAAATAGGCGGAACTTCTCTCCCATAAGCTGTGAAAGGATTCAAACGCCATGCTGATTCTTTTCCCCCTGTGGTCAAAACAGAAACTTGTTTGTTTTCTCTCAAATTTATTTGGAAAGGATGTTGTTACAGCGATGCTGTTTGAATTATTATAGCTAACCTTTTCCAGTGTACATGTCCAGAGGCATAATTGGATTCTCAAAATGAGCTCCATTGACAACAGCTACAGAAAGATGCCTCAGCTTGTTTATTCTTAAAATTAATGCTGCTCTCGTCCTCTTTCTTGCTCTGTCTCTGTCTCCCTCTTTCTCTGTCTCTCTCAAAAATGTACTAAGTAAGCAGGACCTAATTGAATAGCGTTTTTGTTAGTTATTTACGGAAAGAAAAAAAAACTATAGAGCAAAGATGTCATAACAAAACTGACCACAGTACCTGCCTCTCTTTTTCTTACTATGTCTGTAGAGCATTTACCTGGATAATGCGTTTGGTTGGGTAGAAGAGGCCCCATATTTCTCCACTACACTGGTAATCTCATGTGACCCCTCAGATAAAATTTAGTGGCATCAAGCTCTAGTATCCACTTCTGCTCCTGCAGGATCATTATTCTTACAAATTGCACATCATTATATTTTTATGAGAGGACTATTATGTGTTGTAAATAGTACAAGCCCAGCAGCTGTGACCCAGCAGGCCACAATGAGGATACAGACAACTGAGTGGACAAGAGAGTCAAGAGAAAAAACAGCTCTTTGCCCTGAAATTCACACACCTGGATGCCGCAGGGCAAATGTCTGTCACTTTGGGAAGCTGAGTGTTGGGTGGACCAAGTGTGGATTTGTAGGCTGAGCAGGAGGACTGTGGACCTCGGTTTGGCCGCTGATAAGCAGGAGCAAATTCCTTACTTTTTCACACTTCAGCTTCTTGAGCCTTAAGAGGAGGTAATATTACTACCTCTTGTGGGTGTGAAGTGTTGCAGCCATTTTGAAAGCCAATATAGCAGCATCTGTTGAAATCAAATGTATGTTTACCCTTCCAACTGGAAACCCTACTTCTGGAATTTGTCCAGGACATAAGGGCAGGGTTGTTTCTGCAGCATTATTTCTATTGCCCACAAACCATCAGGGCACAGCTGGATGGACTGGTACATCTACACCAGCACCAATAATGTTGTGCCTCCTGCGGGATGAATAAGTTAGAGGGCTTCCAGGAAGTGTTTTCATGTGAATGGTTGAATAGGAACATAAAATGCAGAAAGAGGTGAGTAAGACATGAGACCAGGGAATTCAGAAAAAAAAAAAAAGGATAAAGAAATAAAAGACTACAACAAAACAAGAAAAAGTTTAGCATCTGTAATGGGCTGAATATTTTCCCCTAAAAGCTCAGAAGTTGAAGTGTTTATCCTCAGGACTCAGAATGTGACTCTATTTGGGCCTTTCAAGAGGTGATAAATGAGGTTAATGGTGTGCACCCCCGTTCCAATACAATGGTATCCTTTTAAAAAGAGGAAACGAGGCACTGTAAAATGATATCCACAAGCAAGGAGAGAGGACTTGGCAGAAATCAACCCTGCTGACACTTTGAACTTGGACTTCTAATCTCCAGACCTTTGGGGAAATAAATTTCATTTGTTTAAGGCTCTTAGTCTCTGAATGTTATGAGAGTCCTAGCAAACTCATCCATGATCACACCTATATCCTTATATGTAATTATGTTTTTTTGCATATGGGTGTGTGTATAGCTAAATTAAATACGTAGAAAACTTCTGCATCAGGTATGAAGTTTCAAGTGCTCAGTAAATACTATTATTACCATCATGGTCAGTAGTACTCTCATTTTTATCACATTCACCCAACATTTCTCAGCTATTGTTTTCATTATCATTATTTTATTTAGAAATCCTTAATTTTAATTTACATTGAAAGTGCTGTTTATAGAGATTTTCCAGCTTCAGGTTGAAGTCTCTGCTTTGTTGTTATTTTTTATTGTTATTAATTCTAGTTTCATTACAATGTGACAAGAGAATACTATTCCTACTATTTCTGCTTTATGAAATTTATTGTGGTTTACAGGTAACCTAACATCAGTTTTTCCACACCTGCTTAAGAAAGTATATTTCCATTAGGGGGTAAAGTGGAATAATATTCATATGCTTTACATTAATGTTTTATTTCTTGTTTACCCTTACTTATCTGTCGTTCATACAATGTTGTGTGCGTTTTGTCTTCTATTTTTGCTTTTGTATCCCCAAGGTAGTCTTATTTTGCTTATTTTTTTCTTTTTTATATTTAGAAATGGGTGTATATTTTTATTCTATATTTACTTTTCAAAATGTTCTTCTTTTCTCTTTTCCTTATTTGGACATCTACTATTTGTGTTGTCTTCTTTAAGTGATGTCCTCCTAATAATATCTATTACCTATGTGACAATCAATGAGCTTATTCTTCTTTCTCCTTCCCTTCTACCCTTTTTAAATTATACTATTTTAACTTTATCAAAACATATGCCACTTACAAATAATTCTCCCATCCTTACCACACCTTTGTTTTACACACATATACACACACACACACACACACACACACACGTGCGCGAGTTGACTCTGAGTTTCAGGAAATGTTGCTCCAGTTTTATTTTACTTTGCATGTTGTCATTGAGAAGTCTGCTGCAAATCTGATTTTCTATCCTTTGCAAATGACTTGGCCATTTAATTGAGAGGCTAGTGGTATATCTTCTTTGTCTTTAAAGTGTAACAGTGTTTTTAAATTCCAACAGGTTATAGCTTGCAATTGACAATTCTGGTCATGGTGGCCTTTTCACTATGTAGATTACATATTTTTCCTTTGGACTGTTTTGTTGAATTGTACTATAAAATATTAGTTATATCATATTTTGTTTTTCTTCTTCATGGATTCCAATTATGCCTATTCCAAAAGTAGTTGCTCTCAGTTCCTCTGATTTACTTCCTTTCTCTTAATTGGTTTCATTCATCTCCTCAATGTTATTTTATTTTTAAACAAATTGATTTCCCCTTGGAGACCCTGAAATTTATTTTGACCTCTATTTTTAATTCAGATTATTTCCTAAGTTTGATGATCCATTTTGTGTATTTCTATTTTATGCCCATTTTATTCTACATTTCTTATTTGAGGTGTTCTCTCATACTGCATTTATTTATAAATAACATAATTCATGTTGAAATGTATTGCAGTTTTATTGTTTTTCCTTCTTAAAAACCATTTTCATTGGATAAGAATAGTTGATACCCATTTTCTTTTTTCTTGTAATAATTGCTTTATATGGGTAGCAACCATATTCTGTTTTTAATATCTTGTATTTAACTGGATCATTAAGAAGTGTAGTAAAGAAGGGTTTGGATGAATAATAGGTTTCTAAGATTAAGAGTGCCCTCTTCTGTCAGGGCAGTGAAGTGTACTTTCATTAATGTGTAACATCTTTTTTGGAAAAGAGCTAATGTGCATTCTGATTGTTGTACTCAATTGTTCCCAGCCCCTCTTAATTTCTTCCACTTGTTTACTTCTTTCTTATGAGACACATTCCTGTTGAATTTGTCTACCTTCTCTCCAGAAAAGGTACTTTATCAAGACTGCCATCTCTTGGACCATGGATTGCAACACTTTACCTTTAGATTCTTCCATAGGTAGTGTTCCATTCCACCAGGTCAAAAGTAACATGAAAGTGACCAGCATTGGAACCTGCACACTCTCCATATTAGGTAGAACCAGCAGCTCTGTAATACTGGTTATTTTCAATCCTCAAGTATGATGTGACTATTCATCAATACCTTTTGTTAGCAATTGATCTCAATAAAGTTTTGCAGCTTTTAATGTAGAGAATTTGTACAACCTTTATTCAATTTATCACATTTTGATGATCATATTTTTCTATGTATATAGTAATTTTAAAAATTTATTTATATAGTCCAACAATCCAAGTCATTATTTTAAATATTTAGCCTACTTATATTTAATGTAATTATTGCTATTTAGGGGTATATATCTACCATCTTTTAATTATTGCTTTTTCTCAGCATAATCTCTTCTTTTGCTTTTTAGAGTAATGAAAATTTAAATAATTTCATAACTTTAAGATGATTCATTGAGGATTTCAGTTATTTACTGCAAAATAAAATTATTTTTCAAATAAAGTTACTCTTCAATATTAATGAATCTCAATAAAAATAATCTTTTACAGTTTGTTTTGCCATTGTATTTTGAAAACTTTTTTGTTAGTTTTGAAGGATGCAGGAGAATCAACACAGGTTTTTAAGGAGTCATACAGGACTGAATGTCACAAGACCTTGTTTTATGTGAGGCAAAAAATATGTTCTCATCTCCTTGGAACCTCTTTGAGGGTTTAGTCAGGACATCATCTTTATCATCATCTTCATCATCATCATCATCATCATCATTGTATAATAGTAATAATTTTAGGCTTTGGAATTGGATTTATGTTTCTTCTGTGGGTAATTCTGTTGCAATTGATCATAAGGCCTATTATTTGCATTATATTTTGGTGATTTGCCCAGGGTTTGAGTACCAGTAAGGGTTCAGCCAGAAAACAGAGTCTATTTTGAGTAATTTCATGGAATAAATGTACGAAAAATACTTGATGACCGAACTGTTTGGAGGCCTGAAGAAACAGCAGAAAAAGGTAAGCCAACTCAGAAGAGCAAGAGCAGGAAGCTGTTCCCATCCTTTGGAGTCGTACAAAGGGATGTGGGAAGGGTTATTGAAATTAGCAGAGTCCAAGAGCTGGGATCAAGTGGTGGATATAGTAATCATCCTGGTGTTTGTCTGACAGAGCCTGCAACCACTTAGCTATTGCTGGAGATACAACCCAAAAAAGCAAGAGGGGCTAGAAAATATCTCGGCTTCTTCTTCCAACTGTACTGCATTTCCTACCAAGAGCTCACATTAGCTGTAACTAAGTGGATGGCAAGAATTGAGGGAAGCTTGGAAATGTAGTTTGCAAGACTCAGTCCCTGATGATCCAAAGCAGAACAAGGGACTGAGGGAGGATACATCTGCGAGTCAACAGGCAAATAACTGGTGTGGCACATATGATTTAGTCTCACGTCTTTCTTATATGTGCTGAATGACTGCTAGGCACAAGGGGATCATGGTTTAGTGGCTTTAGTTGTCCTCTTGATAACCAAGTTCATCACACTAGATGCAATGGAGGCATGCAGGATAGACTAGTCATTGCCTGGCTCTAAGTGTCCTGATCTGGGTTAGGAATTGGTTTATTTTCACTGACTAGAATCTTAGAGGTAGGAGATGTTCCTTGAGGAGAGTGGGTCCTTCTTATATGACTTCTGGTTCCAGATCAGAATGCAAGTTCTTTATGGGCTCCTCTTGGAAAGGGAAAAGTTCCTTAGGGAAGTTCTTGTGAGGTAGGAGATCTAAACTAGTTTAATTTCTCTTTACGTTTCCACCTTCAACTCCAGCCTTCAGCAGTTCTTTAACTTCTTGCTGTTGAGTACCCCCCTTCTGGTGTGTCGGGTTCTGTCAAGAGAGCTTAACATTACTCAGAAGTTGAATCCATGGTTGACTTAATAACTTTCTAATATTATTCTTTTTTTAAAAATCTACATTTTTGTCTACTTCCTCACTAGAACATACGTTCTGTAAGATCGGAACTGGGGTGCCGATCACAACTCTATCCTTGGCACCTAGGACAGTGGCTGGCACACATTAAATGACTGATAAATTGCTTTTAAATTAATGAAGCTACAAAGAGCCTGAGAGGAGCTAAAGAAGTAGGAGTGATACGTGAGGATGTCTGTCCTGTAAAGGAAACAAGTTTGGATAAGTAGAGTGATCAACACTATCAAATATTGTTGATAGATGAAATAAAAGTACTTAAAAGGAACCACTGGGCTTGGTGAAAAGGAGACCTTGGGAAATAATTTCCAGTGAAGTCTTAGGAGCCTGAAGAATGAATGGTAGGTTGGACTCAGAAACAGTGTCATCAAGTCTCAATAAGTTTACTAGCAAATGGGCAGATGGAAGAGGAGCAGTAGCTGGAAAAGGGTTTCTTTCCTTGTTTTATACTTTTTCCCCATATTTTTATTGGGACATTATAACTCTACATAATAGTAGCATTTGCTGTTACATATTTGTTTATGCACACAATGTAATAATACAGTTTGGTCAATATCATTCCTCAGTATTTCCCCTTTACCTCCCCTGTAGCCCCTACCCCATCTCTCAGCCAGGGCCGTTAATTCAGAAAAACACCAGCAAGGAGCAACAGGGGATTGAGAAAACAGTAAAAGACATACATTGAGAGAGAAAAAAAGCTGGGGCTAGGTGGGACACTGTTCTCTGATGGAGAAACAATGACTCAGAACTAACACAGAACATTTATTATATAGGTTTTATTATCAAAATGTTGTTTGTGGGAAAGTTTCAGCAAAGCATGTATCTGAAGGACACAGGACTGACAAGGCATTAGGGTCATCTTATTATGCTCAGAATTCCCTGTCTGGAAGTTGGTGACTAAGCTCAAAGTCCAGACTGATACAGCTCTGCACCTTTGCATGGAGACTCCTGGGCTGGGCATCACCATAGCAACTGGGCCACTTGACCTGCACCTTTTCACAAGAAGTTCCCAGGGCAACACAGCCAGAGAGACCATGATCAAGTCACTGCACTCCACACCCTGCTCCATCCTCTGGTCTTTTTCTTCTACTCACTGATCTTACATTGATTTTCATGAGATCTGTCCCCCACCCACATGCATGCACCTTTCTTTGGGAAATGGTTTCTTTCAAATTAATACAGCCTAAGTGTCTTTTTACATTTTAATGATGATGAGCCAATAAAATGGGCAAGTTGAAGACATATAGACAGGAATGGGAGTAATTAAGAGTATGCTGTATGGAAAGGTAGAAAAGGCTGTAACCCAGAGCACAGGTGGAAGGATTAGCCATAGGTAGGACCAGCGTGTCTTCAACTGTAACAGGAGGGAATGGAGAAAGGATGGGAAGACAGGCAAATTTTGAGGCTGACAGCAGGAAAATGAGTGAGCTCTGGTTAGTGATTTCTTTTTTTCCCATGCAGAGGAGAAAGCGTGGGCTATTTCTCATAAGTACTTGTGGAGGGCCTACTTTTGCCTACACTCTGCTGAGTACTGTGAACAATAATAAGGAAAGATCAACATGGGCACAGCCCATGAGAAGCTTAGAAGCTGGTGGGGAGATGGTCCTTCATCCAGTGATCACATCCCAAATGGTAAATGTCCAATAGCATTGTGATTGAGAGGAAATGCAATGTTCTGTATGGATGTTTGATTCTTCTTCAGGTAGAGTTGGCAACCATAGAGAAGTTCAGAGGAAAGCCCAGGAGAAAGAGCAGAGGGAAAACCTTGAGTGGGTGTCAGCAAAATAGCTTCTTAGCTCAGAGAACATGAGATAACTCCTTTTGGAACAGAAGTTTGCCCTGCCAGAGCTGAGCCTGACCTAGTCACTGCCTAGCCAATGTTGTGGGGCAGACTGCTCAGAAAACATACCAAGTCCATTTTGGCAACTGCTCCCCCTAAGACCTGGAACTGTCTCTACGAGGAACAGCCCCAAGCCTGAGCATTTCAGGGTCTTTAAAAGTAAAAACCACATTTGGGTTGACGTAGCTGCAAACAGTCAGGGGTACAGAAGCTGAATTGAGCAGTTAGTGAAACAATGCAATGAGTACATAGGTATTTCCCACGGGACTTTCCAGATTGCCATAGCAGCAAGCAAGCAGAAGGGAAGTGGGTCAAAATGACCCTAGTTGAATACAAGTTAGAGAATGGTTACGTCTAGACAGTAAATCTCTGACAGGGTACATTGTCCAAGAAAAATGGAAACCAAAAAGAGAAAAATTTTACATTGCATAAGAATTGCCATTTTATGTTGCCAAACATGTTATGCCAAACAACTATTGCTATCAGAGGCGCAGTGTTCCCATGGAAGAAGCCTCTCTTATATGACATGGAGTCTCAGGGTAAAATGGAGTCTGTATGGTCATTGCCCATATAGCCTGGCCCATAACAACAAGAGATTGCTAGGTTTGTCTAACCTATCAGGAGATAATCCAGCTTTGCTATTCCTCTCTAGAGTCCTTCCATTGCCACCATTACCTTTCCCATGAAAATTTCTAATTACTTTGAAAAAAAATGTTACTTGGTAGCAGATATGATCTGGGAGTCTAATTTGCATTTATAAAGTAAAGATAACATCAAAATTTAAATGAAATACTAAACTCTATAGCTAAAAGAGAAGCTTCACTCAATTTCTAGAACTTTGAGATTCTGTAGGTGAATGCTTGTCCCTTGTTATTTGTCCATCTTAATCTTTTTTTCTTAAAAAAAATTAATCAACAGTTCAAAGATCTGGAGCCTAATTTGTGTCCTGACTAATGAACTATTTGACTTCGTCATTTTACCATCCTGTTCCTAGATTTCCCTCTCATTGGATTAGATGAGCTTTCTGCAGTATGATCCTGCCTGCTACTTTTTTAGAGGATTTTATTTTTTAATTTTTTTTTCTTTTTATTGTTGGTCGTTCAAAACATTACATAGTTCTTGATATATCATATTTCACAGTTTGATTCAAGTGGGTTATGAACTCCCATTTTTACCCCGTATACAGATTGCTGAATCACATCATTTACACTTCCATTGATTTACACATTGCCATTCTAGTGTCTGTTGTATTCTGCTGCCTTTCCTATCCTTTACTATCCCCCCTCCCCTCCCCTCCCCTCCCCTCTTCTCTCTCTACCCCCTCTACTGTAAATCATTTCTTCCACTTGTATTATTCTTCCCTTACCCCTCACTTCCTCTTGTATGTAATTTTGTATAACCCTGAGGATCACCTTCCATTTCCATGTAATTTCCCTTCTCTCTCCCTTTCCCTCGCACCTCTCATCCCTGTTTAATGTTAATCTTCTTCTCATGCTCTTCGTCCCTACTCTGTGCTTAGTTACTCCCCTTATATCAAAGAAGACATTTGGCATTTATTTTTTAGGGATTGGCTAGCTTCACTTAGCATAATCTGCTCTAATGCCATCCATTTCCCTCCAAATTCTATGATTTTGTCGTTTTTTAATGCAGAGTAATACTCCATTGTGTATAAATGCCACATTTTTTTATCCATTCATCTATTGAAGGGCATCTAGGTTGGTTCCACAATCTTGCTATCGTGAATTGTGCTGCTATGAACATTGATGTAGCAGTGTCCCTGTAGCATGCTCTTATTAAGTCTTTAGGGAATAGACCGAGAAGGGGAATAGCTGGGTCAAATGGTGGTTCCATTCCCAGCTTTCCAAGAAATCTCCATACTGCTTTCCAAATTGGCTGCACCAATTTGCAGTCCCACCAACAATGAACAAGTGTACCCTTTTCCCCACATCCTCGCCAGCACTTGTTGTTTGACTTCATAATGGCTGCCAATCTTACTGGAGTGAGATGATATCTTAGGGTGGTTTTGATTTGCATTTCTCTGACTGCTAGCGATGGTGAGCATTTTTTCATGTACTTGTTGATTGATTGTATGTCCTCCTCTGTGAAGTGTCTGTTCAGGTCCTTGGCCCATTTGTTGATTGGGTTATTTGTTATCTTATTGTCTAATTTTTTGAGTTCTTTGTATACTCTGGATATTAGGGCTCTATCTGAAGTGTGAGGAGTAAAGATTTGTTCCCAGGATGTAGGCTCCCTATTTACCTCTCTTATTGTTTCTTTTGCTGAGAAAAAAACTTTTTAGCTTGAGTAAGTCCCATTTGTTGATTCTAGTTATTAACTCTTGCGCTATGGGTGTCCTATTGAGGAATTTGGAGCCCGACCCCACAGTATGTAGATCATAGCCAACTTTTTCTTCTATCAGACGCTGTGTCTCTGATTTGATATCAAGCTCCTTGATCCATTTTGAGTTAACTTTTGTGCTTGGCGAGAGAAAGGGATTCAGTTTCATTTTGATGCAAATGGATTTCCAGTTTTCCCAGCACCATTTGTTGAAGATGCTATCCTTCCTCCATTGCATGCTTTTAGCCCCTTTATCAAATATAAGATAGTTGTAGTTTTGTGGATTGGTTTCTGTGTCCATTTTTTTAGAGGATTTTAGAAAACATATAACTTGATTTTTTTAAATTGGGCATCAAGCATTTTCTATATGTCACAATAATTTGGTAGGTTGACTAAATGTTGATTTAATTACTAAGCTCGTTTCTCAGCCATCATCTTCAGGAACATCTCTTACCTCCCTATTATGTTCTCTACCCTTGATGTGTTTACTTTCTTACCTTAGCACATTATCTGCACTTGCCTTCCCCACATTTCTCTTCATTTAATACGGTGACTACACTTGTCTTCTTTGAACAGATGATTTTTCAGGGTGCGAGTTACAGTTAACTATCCTTAAGCAGAGCCACTGTTTCAGAAAATTATAGACCTCATTATTTGGAAACATTAAAATGAGCATTTAGTTTCATTTGCTCAAAGACTCTTGAAAAAAGGGCATTGCAGATCACCGGTTGGGAGAGATGTTCAGCCAGATGGATAAGCTTCTTGTCATGTGCTTACTTGGCTTACACTTCAGTGCTTCCAAGGAAGAGTCCCAGAGAATAAAAGCACCCCCTCTACTTTGACTTGTGCAATCAAAATTCATGAAAAATTTATCACAAACACGAGTCACCTGTAATTTAGTAGAGACAAAGGTAAAGTGAGCATTTCCTCACTTGAGATCCCTAAAGCAGGAGGGTCCTGGCCTGTCTTCCTCTTGGCTTGAGTCCATGTGCTAAAATTTGGCAAAATCATCTCTATAGGGAACCTAGTTGTCTACTAGGTTCTGCTTCCAAGTAGAACTATCTCAGGTCTTAAAGAGGTTTTAATGACAGTGAAAGAAACACAGTCATCAGAGCATTAATGGTAGGTTCTAGAATTAGGTAAACCAGGTTTATAATCAGTGTCCCATCATTACCTGCATATGAACCTTGAGAAAGTTCCTAAACTTGCTGAGTCTGAGATGTCACAAATAAAAGAAAAAGAATAGTGTAATCCTATGGAGTTGTTTGATGATTCAATGAATTAGCTCTACCAGAATGTTCAGAACACTGAAGAAGAATATTGAAATGCTGTAAATGATAACACATTGGTTTTCACTGTGTATCATTATCTCTTAGAACGATCTTCTAGGTGCCAGTTTTATAGGGGCTACCAAGGCATTGTCTGGTTCTGTTAAGGATGAGTACACACCAAGTTTAACCAAATCTGTGAGAGTCGTACTTTGAAAATAGAATAGAACTATGATTTTGAAAAATATTATACTGAGTGGTATTATTAAAATATTAAACATTTTGCCTATGTCTCCCTAAAATTGTATTACCTAGAATTATAGGAAAACAAATATATTAGATGCTTGGGCATCAGAAAGAAGTCCTCTGGGATGGTATGAAATTTCCTAATTTGTTTCTTATGGTTCCTCTTTACTAGAGATGTACTACAGCCAGTCATTGCTGAGTACGCTGGTGGATGTGTTTAACAAGCCCAGTGACAGGAGTGTCATTTGTCTTATAATCCCTTTTGTTTATCACTACCCTGACTCCCAAAGGAGTAGATATTGATAAATTAATCTCTTTTCTGGGGTAATGTGTTTTATACTCTTGTTTGGTTCTTCACGATAGATTAAGACAGAAGCTATTGAAAAATAAATAAATAAAATGGACTCCACACACCAAAAATGTCAATTAGACATTGCTATTGATCCTGAGATAATGTCAGCTTTGCATGAGTAGATGAAGTCTATTTCTGAAGGATCTGAGGTTACTCTATGGCTGTTGGCAGCCTCAGAGCTTGAGGGTGGTGTCTGAAAGTGAGACCAAAATTGCTCCCAGGGTGTGTGTGTGTGCCAGATCGGTGCTGAGGATTGTCAGAATGATGGACAGCAGGAAAAGACCAAGAGAGAAGTTGGGAGTAGGGAAAATGCAGGGCAGGGGTGACAGTGTCCAAGGCATGAGAAGGGTGTGCTCAGAATTTATTCTTACTTATGTGTCCTAGAAACAAAGGGACTTAGATTTGAGACAGTCTTGTTTTTTTTTTTTTTCACTTCTAATAAAACCCAGTGGTGCTCTACCACTGAGCTACGTATCCAGCCCTTTTAGATATTTTATTTTGAGATAGGGTCTCACTAAGTTGCCAGGGTGGCTACACATTTGCTCTCCTTCTGCCTCAGCCTCTCAAGTAGCTGGGATTACAAGTGTGTGCCAGGGTAATTGGCCAGGCTTGTGTGATTTTACATTCAAAAATTTTAGTGCCTTTTTTTAATATAATCAGAACTGTTGTAGTTCTTACCCCACAGAATTGTTAAGATTAAAAATATTACATACATAATGCTTGGATGGCTTCACATTTGAGTAAATGTTTAAGAAATATTGGAAGTCAGGCACAGTGGCTCATGCCTGTAATACCAGTGACTTGGGAGACTGAGGTAGAAGGATCATGAGTCTGAGGCCAGCCTGGGCAATTTAGTAAGACCCTGAAATTTAAAAAGAAAAATGAAATTTAAAAAGAAAGCAAGAAAGAAATAATGGTGACCTGGCCCCTAGATAGAGAAGGATTTTTTTTTTTCAGAGGTCACTGGTAACTAGAATCTCCAAATGGACAGCTGAGATGAGTCTAAGGGATTAGCAAAAGCACTTTTAGTGGAAGTTCAGGTCAGATCAGATTCTGGAAGAGCATGAAGGTAGAAATTAAGAACCCAGGTTAAGGGCCTCGCTGACGTAGTTTGGCTGTAGAAGTCAGATTCTGAGCACAGAGGAGCTTCTGAGGCAGTGGATTTGGTATTGCCTTGGGGATGGTACAGGTCCAGGGGACTGTGAAGGGCTCATCCTGCTTTTCTGGAGACAGAGGAGTGAAGGCAGGTCAAGCTATAGCCTCCTTCAGTGTAGACTCACTATTTTCCCATTCTTCTTCCATTTCAACTCACACTACCCTTATTAAACCTCCACCCTCACTCTAACAGGTGGGAATAGATTTTGCTGATTCTCTATTGCATAAGCAATAAGGGCATTTAATCATTTCACCCAAAGAGTAATCCAAGTTAGGTGGTTTCAGGTTTTATGCATTCTCTCTAAAATGCCATTAACAACTCACCTCATGGTGGGTCTCCTAGGATATTTGGACACACACACACACACGCGCGCACACACACACATACTTTTTATTTTACTCTCTCTGGCCGTAATAGGATTTTTTTTTATTACCTCATGCATCTTCAGGTATCATGTACTCTCACCAGTGGCCATGAGAGGAAGGAATCAGCAGGGACAAAAAATTTTTTTCTGCCCTGATACCCCCTGTCTTTATATTTAAGAAGTGGAGTCCTTCAGCACACTTCTCCTTACATTTATAAGAATCCCTAAAATCTAAGGTCCAGGTGAATAATTAGCAACAAAGACTGAGATCATCAAAAATTGTTTAAACTGATCCTGATTCGTACCCTGGGACTAAGGTCCACTGTCCCTGTGCTGAAGATAATCTCACAACCTGTATCAATTGAGAACCCCAAAGCAAACAGATGACACATCCAAATGAGGATACTTTGGGGAGGATGAATTAATTATGAAGATATAAGGGACTAATCATGAAGATATAGCTTAGGGACTTAGGAAAGTCACATAGATAGTATAAAAATACAGGCTGCCAGCAACCCTGGGTCAGTGGAGTGAGATTCTGCAAGATACCAGAGGAGAAAGGTTTCAGGAAGTCAGCCACCTTGACAGGAGCAGCAACTTTCCATCAAGGAACAGAGCAAGGGGAAGAGCAAGAGCAGCCTGGAGAGCTTTGCCCTCCCCTCCCTTTATTCTCCCACCTGGACCCCTCACTGACACCCAACTGAGAGCCAAAGGACTTGGGGGCTACTGTTGCAATCCAACAGGGCAGCCTCTGGTGCAGACAGTAGGGTAGAGAAAGATGGAGAAGACGAGCTTTCATAGGAAAAATGGGAGAAACACAGCATGCCACCTGAACACAAAGACAGATTCTGTTTGCAGGGAAGAAGATGGTGTGTACCCATGGCAGACCAAGTGTTTGCTGCATCAGGCTAAACTCTCCTACTTTCCCAGTTGGAGAAAATGTAAGGGTCCCTGCTATTTGTTCTCAGTGATATGCAACAAAGGGTAAGGAAATATACCCATCAGGCATCATATCACAGCCTCTTTTACTACTGTATTTTGTCAATGTTCAGATGCCATAAATTGTACTGCATGCAATCAATTTAATAACATCCTCTCAGATGAAGGATGGATGGAAGGAATGTAAGGAGAAAGGAAAAGGAGAGGGAAAGAGGACATGACATTAATTATAGCTATCAGTGGTATGTGGAAACCTTCATTTCTAAGACAATGACATATGAAGAGGAAATATGTCAGGTAGTGCACAAGAGATACTATACTGCATGATAGTGTGAGGAGGATGGACTCATAACATCATATATTTGTTAAAACCCATAGAATGTACACCAGAAGAGTAAACCCTGATGTAACTATGGTTTTAGTTAATAAAAATGTATCAGTCTGGATTCATCAACTGTAAGAAATGGGCCACACCAATGCAAGTTAATAGTAATGGGTAAATTGAGTGGAGGGGCTAAGGAGAAAGGGTGTATGGCAACTTTCTACATTCCTGTAAGTCTCAAATTGCTCTAGAAATAAAGTTGATTAATTAAAAATTTATCTAAAGAAAACGTATTTATTATACCAATCTTAAAATGCTCTTCACTCAATGAGGGTGTCAGTGGGTGTGAAAATAAACCAACCCAAGCAAATAGATACAGGAAACGTGTCCTCATATGACTGTTGTGATAAGCACAGATGTCATCTCATTTGCCGAACTTCACTAATGCAATTATGAAAGATCATCTCCTGGTTATGCAAGACAAAACAAAAACAGAGGCAGATTTTTTTTCCTTCTTCTTCAAGACCTTAACTTTGCTTTGTGAACAATAATGTGAGAAGATACAAATAATGGGTGGCCATACCTTTGAATACCTCATTTTCCTGAACATTAATCAGACCCTCAGTGGGATTATAATTAACTACAGTTTAGGCAAACAAATGATGTCTGTGGGGCAGGGCCCGCCAGTCCTTGAGAGTGTCCAGTTGAGTTTGTACTTCAGTCCACTGAGGTGGCAGCTCTCGATGTCTTTCTGTGAGCAGAATTCAATGACGAAAATGGATGAAATAATTTGACTGCAAGATAGAACAATTCAGCAGCCATTTAAGAAGCCACACTTATACATGGGACAGGTAGTCTCCAAGATGGCACCCAATAAGGGTGTTCTCCCACATTCATAGCCTGGTATCATCCCTTCCAGGGAATCTGTGGGGCCCTACAATTCTCTTTTGACTATAAAATACAGCAAATGACAAAACTCTTGCAGCTTCCAACTGAGGCTCTTCCAGTGGGCTCACTCTGAAGGAAGCCAACCACTATCTAAGAGGTGTAACTCTCCTGAGACCTGTCTCAAGTACTCTTTGAAAATGTACCAAATAGTAGGGGGACATCTTTGTAAAACACTGAAAAATGTTTTTGTTATACCTGATTTCTATTCTGTATAATAAGCCACTTATAAATTCAGTGGTTAAAATAAAAATTTATTTTTCTTTCTTTTCTTTTTTTTTGGGGGGGGGGGTCAGCTACTGGCTATTGAACTCAGGGGCACTCAACCTCTGAGCCACATCCTGAGTCCTATTTTGCATTTTATTTAGAGACAGTGTCTCACTGAGTTGCTTAGCATCTCACTTTTGCTGAGGCTGGCTTTGAACTCATGATCCTCCTGTCTCAGTCTCCTAAGCCACTGGGATTACAGGTGTGCGCCACCGCGCCCACCTAATTTATTTTTCTTGAATGGGTTAGTTTGTTGATTAGCCTCCACTGGACCATTCTTGAAAACTCTTAAGAGAGTCACAGGGAATGGAAGCTAAGCCTTGAGCTTCGACACACAGATCCAAGATGGCTTCCTCCATCATATGATTGGCATGTCAGCCAGCAGCGGTGGCTGAACAACTAGGAGCTGGCCCTACATCTCTGCCTCACGCTGCTGTCTATCCCTGCTACCTCTCCAGGTATCTAGCTTGAGCTTCCCTACAGTATAGCCATTTCAAGGGAGTGGAACTCAGATTGAGGGTTTCATGAGTTTTCAAGACTCTGTTGGAGCTTGCTGGAGTGTGATATGACTTCTGACACATTCTATAGTCAGAAGTGGATCACAAGACCCATTCACATTCACTGGAGAGAATGATACCACAACATGAATTGTAGGAAGCTTGGTTCACTGGGGACCATTCCTGGAGACTAACTGCTTCAGAAAAAAATAAAAATAAAAAAGTTAGAGTGCTCCTGTTTTTCTCTATTAGTATTTTCTTTTGTTTTTAGCAATCCTCCCAGATTCTTGTTAAGTAGTTAATTCAGATGCTGATAACAAGGTGACTGTTTCCTTAGGCTTGCAATGTGCCAGGTACTATCCTGAGGATTTTATCTCTCACAAGCATTTTATAGTATACAATAACTCACAAGTTTTTACATGTTCATCCCCATTTGGCTGATGAGTTCAGCCCTGGAGAACAACATGACTGATGTTATTTCATGAGTCACGGATGCTCCCATGTATAGATTCCACCTGATCCAACAGATAGCATCCAGATAAACATGTGAAGTTCTCACCATTTCTAATGCTTTTGTTTAAACAACACGAGAAGCCAAGACAGTCCCGAGGTAAAAACCAAAAAGAAACTGCCATTTAAGCAAAAAGGGAAGATGTTGGAATTCACATCCAGGAAAAAAAAAAATTCTTGATTTTTCCTAAGGGATGCACAACTTCCCATCATAAGCCATGCTTGACATCCTACCCGCTTTCTTCTCCTTTACCATTCTGTTTGCTCTTCACAAGGCTTGCTGCCAGCAGTTCCCAAATCTGGATATGCATTAAAATCACCTGGGGAACTTTTAAAAAATCCCGATGCCTAGGCTATGCCCAGACCAATTAAACCAGAATTTCTGGGGTATAATCAGGGCATCAGTATCTAATAATTCTTCTAGACCCAGGGAATCCAGTGTGCAGTAACTAGGATAACCTCCACTCTCATCCTTAGGAAGAAGCCATAGTTCACCAAAACCGCTAAGCTGTTTAGTGTTGCTGTCTTTTGCTTTGGACAGCCCTTTCTTTTTGTTAAAGGCCTACTCTTCTTAGAAGCAGAGGGTCACTACCTGGCAAAGTCACATTAACTTCACACAACTCTTGTTTAAGCACAGACCACACTTCCATTGCATGTCAAACTTCTATTGTAGCAGCATCTAAAACACATTATCTCTCTGGCCTATTCACCTTACTTGGTTCCTCCCCTGGCCCCACCATACCCAGGAATCATATTCCCATTGAAAGCAGTTAACATTTTTAAAAAATATTTTTTTTTTAGTTGTTGATAGACCTTTATTTTATTTGCTTATTTATATGTGGTGCTGGGAAGCGAACCCAGTGCCTCACATGTACAAGGCAGGTGCTCTACCACTGAGCTACAATTCCAGCCCCCAGTTTTTTTACTCAGTTCACAGCACAGTGCTTGGCACATTGTACAATCTCAATAAATGTTTGTTAACTCATGGACCAATGAATGAATGAATAGATCAGTAGAAGAATAAATGAATGGATGGAATTTAAAATCTGCTGTTTGCATTTGCATGTTTGAGGGCTGGCATTAGGGGCAGACTCTTATTCTTGGAGACTGAATGAAGAATGTTAGAGTTGATCATTTGTCTATTAGGCACTTCTTCCTGCCTTCAAAGGAAAAAGAGGTGGGGAGAGTACTGGTCAAATTCCTTATTCCCACCAAGGTGAATTGTAACAGGTATAGTAGGCTGAATAATGATCCCAAAGATGTTCTTATCCTGATCTTTGGGGACATGTGAATGTTTCCTTCCACGGCAAAAGGACATTACAGATGTGATTATATTAGAAACTTCCAGATGGGGAAATTCTCATGGATCCTCTGGTTCCTAATTGTAATCACAGTTCCCTTATGAGAGGGAGGTGGTGAGAGATTTGACTGTAGAAGAGAAGGAGGAGGCAAGCTGAAGACTAGTTGAAATGCTGACTCGCTGGCTTTGCAGCTGGAGGAAGGGCCTGGCCAGGGAATGCAGGAATGAAACTCTAGCAGCTGGACAAGGCAGCTAAAGAATTCCCCCTCTAGATCCCCCAGAGGGAGCACAGCCCTGCCAGCAATCTGATTTTGGCCTAGTGAAACAGATTTTAGATTTCTGACCTCCAGAATCATGAAAGAACAGATCTGTGCTGCTTTACGTCGCCAAGTGTGAGGTAATTTTTATAGCAGCTTGAGGAAATGAGTACAGGCTGGGGCCATGATAATTTTGTGACTTCTCAAAACCTTGGGTAGGGTGGCAGTTTCTTTAGTCTATAGAGGTATTTGGGGGCAGCTAAGCACCTACCAAAGAGAAGCATTAGCAGAAAGTGAAAGTTGCTCCTATAAGGGGGTACAAGTCCCTGTGATTAGTAGCAAACAGCAGTGTTCCTCTAATAAAAGGGTTCGTTAGTGCTTCACAGAGGCACTGTGTTCTGTGCTCTTCAGTGTATTGTCTCATGTATTATTTACAACAGACCCACTGGGGTTAAAAAAAATAACTTCCAATAAAGATATGCAAACCCAAGTCACACAACAAGTTGTAAGTTCTAGTGGAATATTTGGGGGAAGAAAGGCTTTTGTTCAAAAACAAACCATCACAGTCTCTTCTAGATGTGGAAGATGAGACTTCAAGATATGGCTTGAGGGCTGGGGTTGTGGCTCAGTGGTGGAGTGCTTGCCTAGCATGAGTGAGGCACTGGGTTCAATTCTCAGCACCACATATAAATAAGTTAATTAATTAATTAAAGGTCTGTCCATGTCTAAAACAAATTTTAAAAAAAAGATATGACTTAAAAAATGTAGCAGGACCAAGAGATGGTTGAATTGCTCTGCTGAAGAACCAAAAGGAACTTGGGAATGAAAAGGTGTTGCAGGAATGGGGAAGCAGTAGATTGTCAGAAAAGGTGGCCAGAGAGACATCCCCAGTGCTTTGGAATGAAAGAATTCACTTCCTTCCCCTTTCATTTCATACTTGGGTATGTTGCATGACAAGTTGGGGGACAAATCAAAGGAAACCTATGGGAGGGAAAAGTCACAGAAAGTGAGGAAAAAGAACAGAGACCACTGGAGGAAGAAAGCAGGTGACCTCCTTCTGGATAGGCAACACACTGTTGGAAAGTCTTTTTTCGTACTTTTCCAAGGACAGATGGCCATGGATGAGGTCTAGGCCATGCAGAATCTCTTCTCTACCTGGGCACTCCTTACAAAAGAATTTCATATGTGAGATGTGTCTGAGAAGACCCACTGCAAGCTCTGTGCCAAGCGTAAGCTCTCCCTTGCTCCCTTATTCAGTAAAGCCCACAGGGTTGCAAGTGAGGCCAAGGGGCACAAAAAGTTCTAATTTACCATTGCTTTTCAAAAAATATTAATCATGCTGTCTTTAATCCAATATATTAAAAACTTGGATCTTCAGCATGCAGTTACGATCCAAGACACTAATAATGACATCTTTTACACTGTCTCACAGTAACTTTCTGAAATGAAGTATGCATTCTACATTTTGGGTGCATCTTGGATTAGACTAGTCTCATTACAGCTGCTCAGTAGCCACAGGTGCCTGTGGCTACACAGTGGACAAGCAAGCAGCTCTGCTCTTTCACAATAAGTTCATCCTTCTCTTTTACACAGACCTTCTCTTTGCCAAAATTACATTTAAGAACTCAAATGCCTGAACTCCAAGGTTGGGGTGCAGGGGAAGATATGTCATGCTCTCTTGTCCCAGGGCAGTTTTTGAAGCTCGTGCAACTGGTGATTTTTTTTTCCCCTATTACTTTAAGGTAGTGGTAGACAAAAGTTCATAGAGATGTATAATATTATTTTTAAAAACTTCACCACTCAGCAACATTAAATATTTTGATGAACATACTACTTAATCTACTGGTTACAACTGACTGAGCATATAATGGTTGGATGAAATCTAATAATTTACCAATAAGGACATGGCTCAGAAAACTTTGGAGAGTCTATTTTTAAATACGTAGCAAGCAATGAATATTATGAAGTAGATATGTTTAGCAGTCAAGGTCCTGGCAGGAAACCAATGTCACCGTAAAGTCAGAACAATGGAGAGATTAATAAAGGAGTTGTTCTCAAAGTGCCAGCAGGCCTTAGGGAAACCACTGAGGAAGTTTGCGGCATCCTCGCACACTGGCGATAATGGTGATGATCCCTTGGTCATCTCTACCTGCCTGAAGGGCAAAGGCAGGGGTCTAGTTACTGGAACTCAGAGAAAGTAGCTGCTGGGACAGGGCTTCCTGGCAGGAGCAGGGCTAAGGGGTCACAGCCAGGCTGCAGAGAAGCAAAGTGCCATCCAACTTCCCTTTTTTCTCTGAACTTCCGCCAGTATTCATCCTTTGGCTGAATCAAGCTGGACACCAGAGGGCAGGGAAGCCCAATGGGATGGTCATACAGGCCAGCTTGGGAGCCTCATACAAGTGGAGAAGAAGGGAGGGAGACTCTGAGAGGACCAGTGGAAAATATCCCGCACAGTAAGATGGGGTGACCCTTGGTGACAAATGGAATGGTGCTTCCTATGGATGATGCCACGTGACTACTGTTCTAAGTAGAAATTTTTCAGGAGCATAATCTTGAACTTTTTATTTACTTCCCCTTAAACACATACAAAATTGAGGGTTTCCATGGATGTGTATTACTGGCAACCGAGAGAGAGAGAGAGAGAGAGAGAGAGAGAGAGAGAGAGAGCCAGCAGGGACTTCCCTGGAGGGGGGAGTCCCCTCTCCCCTGGGTGCGGTGGGGAGCTCACCCCCCACACACGAGAGAGAGAGAGAGAGAGAGAGAGAGAGAGAGAGAGAGAGAGAGAGAGAGAGATTTGACACCCAGGTGAGAGGGAGGGAGGGAGGGAAAGAGAGAGATAGAAAGAGAGGGAGAGAGAGAGAGAGAGAGAGAGAGAGAGAGAGAGAGAGAGAGAGAGAGAAAGAGAATAAGCAAAAAGAACATCCCAAAGCTTCAAACTTGCACTACAAAGCTTAATGAAGAAAGTGTTCCGAGATTTCTAATGCATTGCAGAATTGGCCTCCTTACTTCATTTCCTCAGCAGGTTAGCTCTAGTCCTCCTCAGGTGGTAAATTCCCCAGGGCAGGCTCTTTGGGGCAGAAAGATGCTAAGGAACATCCAACCACTCTCTTTTCTTTTCTTTCTTTTTTTTTCCCCCTGGTGCTGGGGATTGAAATGAGCTGTACTTTACTATTGCCAAGACCCGTTTTAAAAATGTTTTATTGTGAGACAGGGTCTCCCCAAGTTGCCCAGGCTTGCCTCAAACTTGTGATTTTTCCACTCATCCTCCCCAATCACTGGAAATTCAGACCTGCACCACTGTGCCTGGCGACATCCACAGTCACTTGCATGGTTTAACAGCAAGGGTCACAAATGCAAACACATGGAATCTACACGCTTCACAGAATCTTAACATTGGAATGGATGAAGACTTATTAAATGCCAGGAGCTGTTTTAAATAAATCAACCCCTCTGCTTATGGCAGCTCCATGAGAGAGGAATAATTATTACCCTCACTTTTCAGGTAAGAATACTGAAGCACAGAGTCATGAATACAGAGAACATGTTTGTCTCCAGCTCATTGTAATCATGTGGTAATAATAGAATGACCCTGTATTTTTTAAGAACTTGAAAAATTTTAACATGAACTTTTCCCATTAAGAGAAAAACCTGGCAACTCTTTAGAAATTTTAAAAACATTATGCAGGCCTAAAAGGATACCTCTTTGGTCCAGTTATAGCTTCAGATATCCCATTCGCAACTGCAGATCAATGGTTCTACAAGCCTTTTAATCAGCTAAGCTCGAATGTTTTTAATAATAAAAAGAAAATATGAAGACCCTGAAAAATTGAGAAGAATCTGCTCTGGAGTGGGGGGTGGACAGAATTTGACCATGTTGTCTCCTGCCCTTTTTCAGCCTGAGACTCCAGGACATGGAGAACCTGTGCCTCAACTTGAGCCAAAAGCCAGAGTTCACAGTAAGTCAATTCAAAGTTGCCCAGTGGGGAAAAGAAAAGCAAGAGGGACTCATCTGCATTGCACACTGCGGGTCGGACACCTGGCTTTTCTTTGCAATTACCCTTCTTCATGTAGAGTTGCCAGGAGGAATCTAATTTCACCTCCAAACATCTTTTCCATTACTTTTATTTATGTAAAGAACCATCCTTTGGTGCCAAGTACTCAAGTTGAAATTGTAGAACCTCGACCCCGTTGGAAGAAAATATTTGGTTTGTCGAGCTCATTTTTAAGTTCTGATGTTCTTGTTTTTTGTAATGTCAGGTTTAAAACCAGCACACATGGTACTGACTCTGCTATAAATACACCAGAAAAAACTGTTGCACATCTCTGAAAGTTAGTTCCTACACACCACACACACACACACACACACACACACACACACACACACAAAGACACATGTCTCTTTTCAACTTGCTCCCTCCCTATCTCAAATAAAACAGTAGTAGCAATTAAGGCAGACAAATGAGGAATTGGGGTGAAAGTACTTTCAGAGTCAAATTTTAAGAGCAAACATTGTTTTAAAATTCTACATTAGTTCCAGCTGGCAGCCCATTCTTTCTTCACTGTGAATTTTCCTCAAGAAGCATCAGAGCTATCTTAATCAGACAGCATGGAAGTGGAGCTGGGAAGAAGGGCACAGCCACCCTGGAGGTTTAAACCTACAGAACATTCGTTCTGAAAGTGTGGTCCAGTGCTCATCCATACTAAAATCACCTTTCCAGAGAATGGGCTTGTGTAAAATGCAGAATTTGGGGCCCTACCTCAGACCAACTCCATCAGAATCTCTGGGTTTTCAGCAGTGGAATTGGAATTTTAGTACATTTCTCCAAGTAATTTTTGAGCATTCTATAAATTGAGAACCATTATGGAAAAGGGTGTGGAATAAAAACAATGTGTCCACACGAATTGTGCATTTACTGTGTACTAGGAACTCTTAAAATTTCCCTCCCTGAGCTGATTTATTCACCACTCACCCTTGGAGGTAGGCAATATCACCTCCATTTTTTTTTTCAGAACAGGGAAATGAGGCATAGAGAAATTTAATGAATTTCCCAAGCTCATAGACCTGGTTAGTGGGCAGAGATGAGAATTGAACTCAGGGAACGTAGATTGAGAAGTCAGTCTCCTCATGCTTTCTCCACAGCCTTCTCACATGGCAGCCTTCTGCTTCAAGCCTGGTTAGAAGTGCAGGTCCTGGAATTGACCTCCTAGATATAATTATTTTATGGGTCCTGGGGAGGCACTGGAGCCTGCTGAGCTTAGTCAGCATCAGAGGGAGGGCTCTTGTGCTCCACATGTCCAACCCTTGAGAAGTGCTAGGTTTCCCTCAGGACAGCTCTTCAGGGCAACCTTCCTTCTATCACCCTTCTCAAAGCCAGGCTATGGTCTTTTTCTCATTCCCAGGCAAAAAAAACAGCTTTACTTAGAACAGCATCTGGAATTTTCGGCCTCTCTCTTTTCCCCGGGCTCTTCCCTCTCCCTACAAATATGTTCATGACTTCTCCAGTCTAAAAACTAACACAAAGCTGAAATGCCACAACTGTGGCCTGACTCTTGCCTTAACTTACACATGCGACTCTTATAATCAACAGTCCACCTTTGCCATTTGTACTCTCACAGACCCTGGGTTCACTTCTCACCAGCCCTTTAATATTCTAACTTCTGGTCACCACCATCTCCATGTGGCTTTAGCCAAGGTCATCACTGGCCTCTTAATTAGAGAATCTCATGTATATTTTCCTTGGAGGAACAGATCAGGGTTTTGGGAACTTCCACTCTCCATTGGCTTCTGTTGCTCTAGTCTTTTCTATTTCTCCAGTTGTCCTCCCCCCACCTTTTCCTGGATCTTCCTCTGTTAGTCCCTTAAATGCACAGGTTCCCTAAGGCTTTATCCTGGGTCTCCCTGTTCTCCTTCTGGCAACTTTAGCCTTTCCCATGGCTTCATCAGTCATTTATGAAATCTCTTGCTCTTTGGAACTTCAATAACTTACGTTGGATAAATCTTTTGGAAGTTCCCACAGTTGTTTCAAACTTGCCTTAAACAACTCATTATCTATGTCTCTCCCCAAACATGCTTTTTGCTGTTTATTTTTCAATCTCTGTTGACAGTTTCATTATGTACCCAGTCTCCCCAAATCAGAGAGCTGCTCAGCTCCTCTGTCTTATCTCCCCCACGTTTACTGTAAATTGAAAATGCCTCCCTAGAGTCACACTATTGTCACAGCCCTTGTTCAGGTTTGCAAACAGCCTCAGATCTGGTTGTCTGGCCAGACGCAGTGGCTCACCCCTGTCATCCCAGCGGTTTGGGAGGCTGCAGCAGGAGGATTACAAGTTCAAAGCCAGCCTTAGCAATTCAGTGAGGCCTTAGGCAACTCAGTGAGGCCTGTCTCAAAGTAAAAAATAAAATGTCCTAGGGATGTGCCTCAGTGGTTAATCACTCCTGGGTTCAATCCTTGGTATAAAAAAAAAAAAAAAAGGAAAAGAAAAGGAAAAAACTGGTCTAACCCCAGTTCTTGCCTATTCTCTTTCATTTGCCACCAGATTGTTTTGCCCCCAAAGAAACAAAGCTGATAATATTGTTGAGTCTGCAGTAAACTTACAAGCTCAAATCTCATTACTTTGACTATAAGATACAACTTGATCCCAAACCCTCTCAAGTCCCAGGCACTCTGTTCACTTGCTCCCTGTTCTTGCCACACTACACTGAGGCTGGTGCCTGTGTACTTCCAGCCATCTCTACTTGCATAAGAGATTTCATCTGTTATAATTCTTTCTTTTAACTTGTCTTCACATAGTCAGCCTCAGCCTCACCTACTCTTCTGAGCAATGCCATCTCCTCCCAAAAGCCCTGATTTCTCCAAGCAGACCACTGTGTTCCCCATCCTTTGTCTGCTCCTGGGTTCAGCTCACCCTCTGAACTGGCACACACCCAACATGTCTTCATTCTCTCTCTCTCTCTCTCTCTCTCTCTCTCTCTCTCTCTCTTAAATATTTTTAGTTGTAGATGGACACAATACCTTTATTTTATTTGTTTATTTATATATGGTGCTGAGCATTCAACCCAGGGCCTCACATGTGCAAGGAAAGTGCTCTACCACTGAGCCTCAACCCCAGTCCCTTAATTCTCTTTTTACACCACTGTCTCCATCCCCAGCTCAGAGCATCACAAGGCCAGAAAGACTCATGTCTGATCCGTCTTTGGGACCTTGCCACCTGCACATGGTGCACTGACAACGAGTGTTTCCTGGATTTCACGGTCACTTACTTTCGTAAGGTCTGTTAAGTTTGGTTTGAGTGTCTCTGAGGTTGGTTAGGTATTGTCTGGCAGTGGAATTTAGGGGCCCCTTGAGAATTGTAAGACCAAATGATTAGTGATGGGAGAGGGTCCTATCCACTAGCTAGTGAGTGAGGAGTTGGATGGGGGTGGTCATTGCTGCCCAGGAAGACCATTTCCCTGGCTCAACTTCTAATGGACAACCAGGATGATCTGGTGTCTGATCATTTTGTAGATAATCTATAGAGCCCACCTCCCTCCAAAGGTCAAGAGACTCAAATGTTAGTTACTATAAGCATTTGAGTCTCTGAGCTGCCCTCCCATGGGCCTGTAGTGTCTGTGGCCCCACCTTGCTCTACCCTTGAAGGTCAAATCCTTGGTCCTCTCTGTTTCTCCAACTCTGTAGGCTTAGCCTAGGGTCTGCCAACTCATGATCCTGAATGGGTCAGGAGGTGGGTGTGTCAGGGTACTGCTGGAGAGAGCTGAGGACAGTGGCTACTTTTTAGTTTTATTCAATTGATGCATTCATAGAAGCTGGGCCTAGTGTCACCAGAAGATTCTGATTCTTAAAGAGTGTCTGGGAATGGGGATTTTTAGGATAAATAGATTAGCAATTGAATATTTGAAGGTAAATGTGGGAGCTCAATAAAACCTGTCTGTAGATAAAATTCAACCTGTGACTAGCCAGTTTGTAACATCTGACATAGGCTTTTCTGTCATTAAAAAAAAAAAAAAAAGTCTTTTAGGGTTTGCCTCCAGGATGGCCTACACTTTACCTAGCAAATTTTCATCTCTTCTAGGAATCAAAGAACTCTCACACCATAATGGAGTATCTAGTTCTGGCTTCATCTATCTTTACAGCAGTGATGACAATGTTTAAGATTTTCTCTCGTGGGCTATACAAGGAGAAACATAAAAAGCAGGTAACTTCTCCAAAATTCACCTTGTAATGTTGGGTCATTATGGCAGAGGAATTATGGATACAGCTCAATGTTGGATCCCTTCTCCTAAGGACAACTTCTCTATTTCAGTAGTGACCTATATCAATTTTTCAAGCTGTATGTGGGGAAGGGACTGCTCATTTCAATCTGAGTAGTAGTAAGCATAATAATAATAAATTACTAAAAAAGTGAAATAAAAAGACACACAAAACGCAAGCCCAATTTAATTTTCGCACTATTGGTGTCAACAGGCTAAAAATTACTCTGTCATAATGCAATAAAGCAGTGGCTCTCAACTGGGATTGTTTTGTCTTGGGGGGCCTTTAGCAATAAATGGAGATTTTGTTGTTGTTGTTGTTGTCAACTGGAAAGAATTTGGGTAGTCAAAACTGGGAGGAGGTGCTACTGGCACCTAGTGGTAGATGGTGGGGATGCAGCTACACATCCCACAATGCACAGGGGGCTCCACAGCCATCGTGGGGTCCCAGATGTCAATAGTACATAGGTTGTTCTACTGTGACACTGTCTAAATGATAACCCTGAATTTTATTCTTATCTTTCACGCATCAGTTATGAGCACTTCCCAGATGAGCACTGGACTACAGACCATACTCTTGAGAAGTCATGTCCCAGAGATTTTGCCACTTCCTTTCTGATTAGGCCCAAGGTGTAACTTTAGTGGTAAGAATTTCCAGAAAGGCTTGTGTTATCATTAACAGAAACATTTATTTTCCTAAAAGGACACTAGTACTACCATACTAAAAGACATCTAGAATACAAGTGTAAATACCGAGGACACTCTCCAAACAGCACTGAAGAATGAATAAGGAATCTCTGATTGCCCTATGGCACCTCACTGACCTGCCCAACACTGTCGTCCTTCTTGAGTAGCAATATTTTAATCAACTTAGCAGGTTTTACCAAATTAATCACTGTTTTTATTTTTCACCACTAGTCAATATTTCTTTTTGAAAATAGAAATTTCAAAGTTCTTCTCAAGATTGAGGAAATGGGTAGGAGACTGCTAGGAAATCTATATGTGTAGTGGTGGCTTGTGTGACCCCAATGATGGGAGAACTCTGAAAAATCACAAAGAGGAGGGATACCCCATTTGGCATCTGGCCATTATTTCTGAATCCAGCTCCAATTCCTGCAGATGCATTCATGTAGCACCTCCTTCTGCAGGGCCTCCTCCTGCTCTGGGTTTGGGGGCTTCAGCAGTGGAAAAGGCAGACAGAGGCCCCTGCTCACAACTAGCTCTTCCATGCTTTCTTCTGTTCTTTCCTTTCTGGTTTTACTCTCCCCGACATTTTTTTAAATTATCAATACAAATGTGAACTCATATTAATTGTACAAATAAATGGGTTTCACTGTGACTTTCCACACATGCATATCCAGTGTTTGAATCCTATCCACCTTCCCTGATACCCGGTGTTACCTCTCTTCCCGCCCTTTGGTTCCCTTCCCTTTCCCTAAAAGTTCCTCTTCTACCTTAGAGTTATCTTTTGTTTTGTTTTGTTTCCACATATGAGAGCAAATAAGCACTACTTGTCTTTCTGAGTCTGGTTTATTTTACTTAACATTATGTCCTCCAGTTCCTACCATTTTCCTGAAATGACATGGTTTCTTTCTTCTTTATAACTAAATGCTACTTCGTAATGTATATAAGCCACATTTTCTTTATCCATCTGTCTGTTGAGGGTACCTAGGTTGATTCCATAACAAGACTATTATGAACAACTCCACAATAAACATGGGTATACAGGTGTCTCTTTTCTAAATGATTTCATTTCCTTTGTGTATACACTCAGGAGTGGTATAGCTGCATCATATTACAGTTCTATTTTAAATTTTTTTTTTTGTTTTTGATTTTTAGGTGGGGTACTGGGGATTGAACTCAGGGGCACCTGACCATTTAGGTTTTTTTTTTTCAGCCCTATTTTGTATTTTATTTAGAGCTAGGGTCTCACTGAGTTGTTTAGCACCTCACTTTGGCTGAGGCTGGCTTTGAATTCTCTATCCTCCTGCCTCAGCCTCCCAAGCTGCTGGGATCACAGGCCTGTGCCACTGCACTCAGCTATATTTTTAGGTTTTGAGGAACCACCATTACTATTTTCCATAGTGCCTGTACTAGTTTACATTCCCACCAACAATGTATAGGGTTCCCTTTTCTCCATAGTCATGTCAGCGTTTGTTATTGATTTTTATAATACTCATTCTGATTGGGGTGAGATGGAATCTCAAGGTAGTTTTGATGTGCATTTCCCTGATACCTTTCCATCTTTAACCTGAATTATTACAATGGCTTGTCTCCTCTTCTGGGTCTTACCCTTCCCACCCCCCTGCCTTCCAGTCATTTTCCATAGTACCACCATCTTTCTCTTGAGTAGGTCTTCAATACCTGTAGGAGAAAGTCTAAGCTCTAAGCATGGTCTTGAAGTCCTTGAGGGCCTAGGCACTGATCCCTGGACCACCCTCATCTCTGGATATCCATCTCCTCACTTAACCCTCTCTAGAAAACAGCACCCTAGATATCATAATTTTGTCCATATCAACACTTTGCCTCTGTCTGGGAAACCAGTATTGTACCTCATTTTCCCAATCTCATAAACAGACCAATTTTTAAAAAATTTTTTCAAACACTGGCCCAATTATTACTTTTTTATGCTAATTCACAATAGTAAATGTTCTATAGGCACTGTGCTAAATATTTGTTTCATCTGTTCTCTACAGTAAACCCACAAGTTAGGTATAATTTTTATTTTCCACTTAGGATTAAGGAAGTCAGATTCAGTGTAATTTTGGTAATTTTCCAATGGGATTCAAATCCAGCCTGAGTCCAAAGCTTTCTTCCCACCTAACCTCTTCACATTCCTCTTCTCGGGGGAAGCTTCTCTATTGCCACATTTCCCAGGTGGAGAATATTTGAACATGGTGTTCATCAGACCTCAAAGACTGGATTCTTAATCACTGCTTTTTGTTGCCTATCTGCTGAGCATGCCAATATAATTTTCAGATTCATACAATCTTCGTGCCTTCTTGATCAGTATGAATAGTAGAAATGTCCTCATGGGAATGCAAGTTCATGATCTTCTTTCATCTCTTTCACTTACTGTCCAGTAAATGCACATTTCTTAATTTCAAGTAAATTACTCCAGTGGTCAGTTCTGCATGGAGAAACACTTTTTCCTTCTCTACTTGAAAAATTCTAATCCCTTAGAGCATTATTAGAGAAATCTGTTACTGGGATGAAATAAGTTTCCAGAAAAAGTGTGTGTAATATAGTAGGTGATCAACCAATGTTGAATTAATTTATGAATTAACGAATGCTGCGCTCCCTGAAGTCTGGCCTGGCTCTTCCTTAAGGGTCATTTATGTGTCTTATCTTTTTACGGAAAGTAGGATCTCCTTGGTGGAGAACTGACTGCCTGGTATAATCTGGTTTACTATAACACCAACTGGTGTTCAAAGAACACATTTTTCTTTGAAAGGTTTGGTGAGAATGTCTTACCAAAAAGATTGGGGAAAGAGTGTTTGCTAATAGGCACAGTGTGGTATAGAGACAGGGCACAGGTTTCATAAATATAGAGTCCATTCAGATCATGGTCCCAAAACTGTTCACCTCTGTGTTCTTCAGCAAGTAACTTTGGAGCTTCTGTTTGCCCATCTGTAAAATGTGGACAGTAGTAATCCCTGTTCTTATAAGGATTACGAGAGGGAATATACGAAAAGCACTTGGCAGAGTTCCTAGATCACTGTATGTGTTGTGAGCTCTTATTCATGAAATTTCCTAAATATTTCACACTGTCCACTTTAAGTTAGAAGCATTTTTTAAAAAATTCCCTGTGTAGAATTAGCCAGTCTCTCTCTAAGGCTCAAGGCCCCCATATCTTTCACAGAACATAAAACATCTGAGGAAGGTAAGCTGGTCCTAAGCCTGTCCCTTTTAACTCTGAGGATGGAATTTTTCTTCAAATCCTTAGTGCCTGGCACAGGGAAAGAATGCAGTCACTGAAGAATCAATGCAAGAAAGAATATAATATGATGCTTTTTAAAAAACAGGAATAAATTTGTTAGTTGAGATAAGTCAGTAAGAGGGGAACTCACAGGGCAGGTTCGGTTGTCTAAGGAAATTTGAATGGCATATTCTCTGCTTGGCAGGGAGTTGGGAGGTGGCGGAGAGGAAAGCCCTTGTCCATGTTTGTAAATGGACTTTTCTATAATCAACTGCAGCCCTGGCAAGCTCTGGTTTGTCTCACATGGTGAAGTATGTAAACTAACAGCAGCTGACATTGGTCACCATTCTGATCTGGAGTGAAGAGTGTTCACGTATTGCAATGCTAAAAGAAAAAATTGAAAACATTCCAGAGTGTACCCCTTCTCAGTATTTTTAATAGAGTGGTGAAAGGTTAACTCCTACAATTTTTAATTATGCTCCTTTTTATTAGATTTCCATACTTTATTCAGTGTAACTTGATACAAAAGAGTAGATGAGAGAATGATCTCAAATTTATAGCGCCTTTCTAAAATTTAACTTCAACATTCTTAAGGAAACTATATATTAGAAATAATCAATAATTATTTGGGAGAAAAACTCTGCACTCTCTTTGGTGTTGTGGACTTTACGCTTGCCAGAGTAAGTGATTAATTCACCATCAAAAAATAATACTAGGCTTTGTCAAAAGTAAAACAGGATTTTTTTTTTTTTTTTTAGTTCAGGGATCTAGATTACAAATGCTGTTCCATAATGTACTTGTCATAAATGTGCTTTGAAATGGCATTAATCGATCCTATCACCTCAAAAGCCCCTAAGGGAATTTAAATATAATATCTGTTGGAGGAATGTAAGTAGGGCTCACCGATCAAACTTAAATTTACAAAAGGAATATGACCGAAACTAAACTTCTGGGGGCTTGCAAGTGCAAATACAGTGTTGGGAAAATTTTAATCCTTAGAGAAGGAAAACATTGAGCCATTCTAATTTCTCACCTCCTTTGGCTCTTTACAGTCCAGTAATAACATGCCCACCCCTTTTCCTTCTCCAAACTTAGAATTTTGCAAAGGCAAAAGGCTGAAATAGGATCAGGAAAGGGATTCAGTTGCAGAACTTTTAAATGTCAGGACAGTACTGAATGGGGGTAGCAGATCCTGTTCACTGCAGCTCCCCTAAAATAGGTCTCCTGAGCTGGTGGCCTGGAGCAGGCATCATCATATTTAGCTTGGGGCTCCTCAGGCCAGATGAGACCCTGCAAGGTGGTTACTCCTAAAAGCTAGATTCTGGGACAGTCGCCAGGCCAAGGCTCAATCTCTTGCCCTTCCCAGTTCCTACCCTAGAAGAGCTGGTAGAGGTGCTCTCGTTCCACTCAAAACTTATCCAACACCCTTCCAGACTGTTGCCCCCTCCTTCCCGGCAAGGACTGAGGGATCCTGGCTCTGCATCAAGCTGGTGGCACAGCCCCGGCGCTCCAAGTATTAATAGAGAATCGCTGGCTCTGGAGGCTCGGATGGCAAAGTGAAAGCAGCGCCAAGCGCTCCTGTCCTGGTCCCTCCCCTGGCCCTGGCCTGCGCCTCGACTGCCCGGTGCACCTGCGCGTCCCGGAGGAGGCGCTGCCTCAGCAACCGCAGCCGCCGCCCAGACTAAGCGAGCAGCAGCGGGGAGTGCCGGACCCGGAGCCGCGATGAGTTGCGACTGGGACAGCCAGGGCCGGGTGGACGGTAACGACGTTTTAGGCGCGGCTGCGTTTTTGTCCTTAACCGCCCCAATTTCTGGGTTTTCATTTCCCCGGTGCTTGTTGACCTGGGGACTCGGAGCCCGGTTCTTTCCTCGTAGAACGGCCGGATGGGTGGGAAGTCCCCTATTTTTTGTGCATGTTTGCACCGTCTTCTGGGCCTTTTAGAATTATATTTAAAGTCAATGGAGTTAACTTTTGCATAGTATAGAGAATCGCACCTGGCGCAGAATGGGGTTTGCTAAACGCATATTGAAGTTTCACTGTTTGGCGCGCTGCTGCGGGTATCCTTAACCAGGGTGGGGAAATACTTTCCCTGAAAGAAAGATAATTTTGCTACTACTATGGGACAAGAACAGCCAGTCTTCCTACCTCCACTCCACTACTTCGTAAAGGTGTTAAAAGAACCAACTTTGAGTTCATTGAGTGTTGCCCTAATAATGTTGTATTGATTGGAAAACTGGGACCTTAGTTACTTAACATAAGACATTTTGCAGCAGAATGTCTGAAAATGACTCTATAACTTGGGCGTCATTTAGTTCTATTTCTTTAAAATAATGATTACCAAACTTTTTTCAGGGGAAGGCTCTCAGATTGCTTTGAAGTTGTGATGAAATATTTTGAACCCTGCACCCATCAAAATTCACCAATTAATACACATTTGAATCTTTGCTGACAATTTCAGAGAGACCCCCTTGACTTGGTTGTATTCCCCAGGTATTTACCCCTTCTTTGAAAGGTCATTGCAGTTGTTATTTAGTTTTTTTCTCTTAACTAGTTAGTTGTTGACCTTTTAGAAGGAGCACTCTGCCAGGAATAACTCCTATTTGTATCAGAACCCTCTGGATTGTACTGAGCATGGCTTAATGAAGCCTCTTTGGAGTTAAAACTCCCCCTCGGGCTTCTGCTCAACAGGTACATCAGGTAACTTCACACAGAGTTCCCTGTGGATCAGTCATTTTCAGAGTTGGGTATTTTGTTCAGTAATTGGCAAGACAAGAATCATAGTACTGAAAGAAATATTCCATTCTTTCTTATTATTGTCCCAAAGTGAGTTCCCAACATAATTGCTCCAATGATACTCTTAAAAAAAAAAAAAACAAAAACACTTTTTGAAAGTTGCTTTGCTCCCTGAGCGGTGATTCATGCCTGTAATCCCAGGCTGAGGTAGGATGATCACAGTTTGAGGCCAGCATGACATCTTAGCAAGACCCAGTCTCAAAATAAAAAATAAAAACGGATGGAGATGTAGCTCAGTGGTAAAACATCCCTTCGTTCAGTACCTAGTACAAAAAAAAAAAAAAAAAAAAGCTAAGGGAATAAAATGACATTCTTATTATTGTCACTAGAGAATATAAACAAATAAAACAGCACTTTAAATAGCTGGAACTTTTTGACACACTATTACTTTTGTTCTTCTGCTGTAGGTCCATACTATGATTTAAGACATTTGACTTTTTGAGAACTGATTAAGATTAAATTGTTGATTTAAAATATAAACTCCCCAAATTATATGGCAGCCTTTTTTATGTGAAGCAAGGATGGGCAGGGCAATTGTGTCTGACCACCTTACCCCAGCTGTGTTTTGCTTGTTTCAACCTTAATTTCTATTTTAATGCCACATGGTCTTTAGAAATGTGATAGAAATATTTTAAAATAAGTACCCACTCTTCCCAAATCAAGCACGTGTTCTGAAAGAAATTCATTGAATTTTGTTATCAACTCAGCACGCAGCTACTGTCCCCAGAAGCCACCAGAGGCCCAGATAGTAGCATCTTCTGCAGGCCCACCTGTGTGGGTGGGTGATAGAATTATAAGGGTAGCTTCAATGACACAATATGCAAGAAGGCCATACACCGAGGTCAGAGAGGCAAGCAGAGAGAGACAGGGAAACTCTGAACCTTTATCGGTTCCAGGGCTTTATCCAAACCAAACCCAAGGGGAGCTTTCATGAGTGGGCTTAAAACAAGCAGGACTAGTTCCAGGAGGTCATACTGTGACTCCCGCAAAGTTCCCACACATAGAAGTCCCTCTAGGGGAACAGTGAAAAGGCAAGGACCCTACCTGGGAGAGATGCCTCTTAAGTTTGTAACAATGACTACTACTTGGAATGATTCAAGTGGGATAGAGCATTGGAAATTGTGTCAAAGGTGACAGATACCTGCTTCTGAGAAAGTTAAACTTATATTTTAAAAATGAATGCTGAGGCAAAAAGTGCTCACTAGACCAGATCTCTCTGTAGTTTAAAGTGACTTCAATAGCTGCAGTAAATGAATAGAGAATTTTGACATTTCACCTTAAATCTAAATTCCTTGGAGCATCAGAAGGCTTTATTCACCTCCTGTCTGTTTATCCTTGAACAAGTGATAAGGTTAAAAAAAAACCCCATGTTTAATAACACCTAATTGTGCTAAAGCTTACTATGACGTCTTTAAAAAGTACTGGATGTATCTGTCAGACTTAGTACATTTTCAAGGATTTATGATGAGATAATGCAAAGAGACAGTTGATGAGTATATTAAATGATATGTTTATCTTAAACTCTCCTGTTGACTGTTACCAACCTCTATATTATGGAAGTATATCATAGTAATCCAGCTACAGATGAAGAATTCTTAATCCATGCTTCATGCTTGATATAGTTTATGATCTTGCTATAATATATCCAAGAAAAATCTATGCAATTAGTTACATCCAGTTTGAGGTTAATTTTATTAAAAATAAAAAATTCTTTGGATCCAATATTTGCCCCTATTTTTTGAAATGATACCACCACCCTCCACATAATTCTGCCTAAATAGATTTGGTTCTTGTTGCAAACTCTTAAAAAGGAAGTAAACTTTCAGTTTTCATGGGAAGGAACAGAAATATTTTCTGTTGAAAGGCTGACTTTCATATGTTGTTATAAAATTGGAGACTGGTATGTTGGAATACAGTTGAAACCATGATATTTAGGAACAAAATTTCTTTATGTAATTCCTCCCACTGCCTCTAGGTCTCTTTCTCTGTGATGTCTTCACTTTTCTGTATTCCTTTTTTCCACCATTTAAATATTTAAGAGAACCCACTGTGGGCAGAACTCATTACCTGGGATGTGAGCCCTGCTTTGCTTTGCTGAGCTAGCTGTTGTCTCTTATCTAACTCTCATTTGCAAGTCAAGGAGAGGGAGAGTAATGTCCCTTATAACTGAGGCTGGAGAGGATAATGTTCAACCAAGGGGTCTAACTTGAGAGTCTACATCTTAGCATCTAACCTCTAGCCCTGATGGGCTGAGGATGTTGAATGTGAGAGGTGACCTGGAATGGCATTCTCTGCCTGCCTCTACAGATAGGACTGTTAGAAAGGCTCTGAGATGTGACTCTGGGCTCACTGACATGACAGCAGCTTTCTACAATCTTCTCTTAGGATGGGAAGGACATGAAAAGGCTATGAGTATTTGAAGGTGTGTGGAAGCAGCTCACTGTCCCTCTTACCAGGGTAGGCATGTCTGCTCTGCCCCTGGGGTAGAACCTTCTGGTTGCTAAGAACAAGAAGTGGCTTATCTCTGAGGGAAATGTGTAACACCCCATGGGACTCACTGTGTACCAGCTCTTCTCCCAGGGCAGGATTCTAATTTGTGTTCTTCTCAGACCATGATGGATGGGTCCATTTTCAAGGTAGTGCCCTGGGAGCAGACAGACCCACCTTGATTCATAGGTCTCTTGAGGGTAACTATAGGAATGGAGGAAGAAGAAAATGCTATGACTCACAGCCTGGTCAGACTGTGTATCCCTGGATATATGTGATTTAATCTCTGTGAGCTTCAGTTTCTTAATCTGTAAAGTAGGAATAAAGATATCCATTGGTTAGGGTTATTGTGAGGATAAGGAAGAATACACGGAACATATGGCAGGTAGTAAGCTCTCCATAAATAGACTTATTATGTTTAGAAAATTGTTTGTGCAGGTAACTGTAAAGTGGTTGCACCATATGCCTTTGTAAAAAGATAGGCCAGGGTAACAGTCACTTAACTCTGATGCTACTGGGTGCAATCTAATTTTGCCTATTACGCAGGGAGCTCCTCAGATATGTAATTATCTAATCATCATGAACTTTATATGTGGAAGCTGTTATTGAGTTTTTTGTATTTGGGCATTCAGTTTTGGAAAAGACTGAAAACTTGATTTATATATTAAATCAAAGAATGAACTAAGAGTCCAGGTGATCCTTGGAGAAGTGATTTTTTTTTTCAAAAAGCAATGTGGTCCACAGTATAGTGGAGTTACCACCATTGATGGCTTCCAGGTTTTTATCCCTGCTCACTGATTTTTCTAGTGTGAGTAATTTGGCAAATTGCCCATATCATAGTTCTTTACAAAATTTTTCTAACTTACTGGGTGCAATGATGTTCACTGTAATCCCAGTGGCTCAGGAAGCTGAGGCAGAAAGATCACAAGTTCAAGACCAGAATCAGCAACTTAGAGAGACCTTAAGCAATTTAGTGAGACCCTGTCTCTAAATAGATAGATAGATAGATAGATAGATAGATAGATAGATAGATAGATAGATGATAGATAGATAAAAAGAAAGAACTGGGCTTGGGATGTGGCTCAGTGGTTAAACACCCATGGGTTAAATCCTTGGTATCCCCCCCAAAAAACTTGCTTTTAAATGTCTGTATCCCTTTTTCTTGCCTGAATTCTGTGAGGACATGGACCACATCTGTTTATTGCATTCTCAGCATCTAGCAAAACACTGAGCACATAATAAGTCCATCTATTCAACATATGTTTTTTCAGTGAACTTGTGCATGAAGTAATGATTCAGAGGGTGATGGGACAATTTGCATAACAATACATGATTCCTGAAATATTTAGTCCTGTTCACTGTTGCATTTAAATTTGAGTACATATTCACTTTTTCCTTCTTGGAACTATTTTTTTTAGTGAAAATTGGTAACTATGTACACCTCAAAAAATAGGATATTGTTTGGAACACCTAAATATTTAATAGTTGGATGGTTTAAATAAATTATAGTAGAGTATAAAATACTATATGAATGCATTCCATATTTTGGAAAATGATTATATGTTGTAAGAGTCTAGGTGGATAAATGGCAAAGGATTAATAGAGGTGGTCTGTCTCTGGGTAGAAGGGATTATGGATATTCCTTAAATTCTTTTGCTTACTTATTATTTCTGATTCGTAGGTAATGAGCTTGCCTTGCTTTTATAAGAAAGAAACAGAATAAATACATGCTTGGCATATTGTAGATTATTTATATGGTACCACCTGACGCTGAGTGCTTATATCATTTTCTGAATTTACTCTCCTCTTTTTGAGCATTAAGATAGTTCCCACTTCTCAGTGTTCCAAAACAGCATGACTGATTTAAAAGAGATGAGCTATTAAAAAAAGAACTCAAAGTATAAAAGTAGAAAATCCACTCAAAGCCAGTGACCAAGGATATTAATTTTGCAACCTGTTGTTATGCCAAATGCATTACTCTGCTGCAAACAGTTAAGCTATCATTTGGTCTCCTGTCTAACTTTTGGCATTTTCTCCTTTGTTACAGAATCACTTTATGACAATTCGTGAGTGCTTAGTTAATTTGTGAGTGTGACCAAATTGTTTGGTGCATGAACTCGAGGTGTTTTCAGGGTGGTCATTGCTGAGTAGCATTTCTTTTTCCGGAGAGTTAGCTCCAGGAGCAAGAACTTTGAGAGTGCCTCCCCTTCTTCCTCCTCCTTTAAACCAGTACTCTGTGGAAACAGATTGTGAATGAGTAACCTTTAATTTTACCTATTTATATATTTTGTAGAGATCCTCCTATTGCTTCAACATCTTCTTTTGGAGAATTATGATCTTGTAGTCTTCCTAACATCCCATGCTTCTTCACTTTTGACAGAGGAGGACGCGGGTCCCTTTTCCCAGGATCAACCAACAACATCACTGGTCCATGTGGGGAACTCTTCTTCAGTCTTAAAAGGAGCCCCACCTCATTTTTGAGATTATCTGCACAGACACTTATAGACTCCTCAAGTGCCCCTAGACGCCCTCCCTTCCTGCTACCTGGCCTAGTATACTCCTTCCCTATAAGTCCACGTCCTTTTCCATCCTTCTGTGGTAGAAAGGACGTGGAAGGGGAAAATGCCTGAAAGAAAATAATATCTCAGAAGTTGGCTCCTGAGAGCTCTCTCTTCCCTGCTCTCTTCTTTCACCCCAAGTTTCTGAGGATCCCTGAGTGACTCTGCTGCTCCATGATGGTGGCTTCCGTTTTCTGTTCATGGAACTTTCTTTTGGGTTTTGAGCAATGAGCAGATAGAACACCTAGCTATCATTTTGTACACTAGTAACCATTACTCTGATGAGGAAATACAGTTTGTCTGTCATTCTAGAAGCCCCTTCTATGGGCCCTACTCCATTCATAGCCCTCTCCACTATAAGAAATTATTACCCTGGTTTTGATAGCAATTGCTTTTAAAGTTTTACTGTCCATGTGTGCATTCTTAGACATAACAATTCACTATCATCCATCTTAATCTATGATATGCCTATTTAATGTGCAGATTTCCTCTCTCCTCTTATTCTGTTCCTATAATTTACTTGGTGAAGAACCTGGGCCATTTGACCTATAGAATTCCCCATAATCTGGATTTTGCTTCTTTGCACCCATGGCTTAAATTATTTTCTAAAAGATTGCCTTCTTTTGAGCTCTGGCTTATGTCACCCCAACCCCTCTTCCTTCTCAGTCCTTGCCTGAATGCAATAGGGCCTCTTATTTAACAAATCCTAGAAGATTGAGGTGACACACCATGTTGGATTCTAGACTGCACCAGTTACTGAACTCTCAGCACCATAGTTACTAAATTATAACCTCTATCTTGCTGCTGAATTCTCTGGTCTAGCTTCCCCGTCCATAACTAGTAAGTTGCTTCCAGAGTTGCAGGGAGCCTTGCACAGTCCTGGTGATGAGATAATCCACATAAATACTTAGCATTGGTTTAGTCATTGTAAATGCTTTCTCTATATTCACTGCTCCTATTATGATTATTCTCATTCAGTGGAGAGAAGAGGCAGGCTGCATTTGTGACTGAGGCTCCAGTGTACCATATCAACTCAATGTCCCTGCTTTTGTCTACTGCTTACTTGATGCTTCTGCTGGAGCACTAAGCCTGGACCTCCTGTGCAGCAATACCCCAGAGCAATCGAGATCCCCTAGTCTTCTCTGCATGAGATAGCAGTGGTTGCGCAACACAGCAAAAGGTTGCAGTACCAGTCATTGGCATGGGGAGAAGTTTGCATTCTACTTAGAACAGCACTGTTTAGGTCACCAGGGCCCTCTCCCACAATGAAGCCTCTGTTTCAGACATCACTAACCATCCCACTCTGCATCCCAGCACTGGCTGACCTTTCCTCACCAGAGCATGTTTGTTCTTGTGCCTATTTTTTTGTTCTTTATAATGTGAAACTGTATAGTTGCTTTCTGGAAAGGCCCTTGTTGGCTTCTGCAGAATCTCTGGATACTGTGATTAGTCTGAGAAAGCAGTGCCGTATTGTTTAATATGTAGAAATTTCTCTGTAGTGCCGCTTCCTTTGGACATAGCTAGTCTTCTTGGTTAAGTTGCATTCTTCCATCTGATTCTTAAATTCTACAAACAAGCATGAAATCATTGTTATCTACTAGACTTATTATTAGACAATTATTATATTTCTCCTATTTAACTCCTCAAATCTTTCATTAACTTCTCTAAACATTATGATGAGTTGGTTAAAACTGATGCTTTCAATTTACTAATTATTTTAAATATTAGTAGTCGGGTGCATGATTGAGCAGTTTTGCAAACTTTTCTTTTGTTAAAAAAAAAGTGTAGTTGTAGATAGACACAGTACCTTTATTTTATTTATTTATTTTTATGTGGTGCTGCGTATAGAACCCAGTGCCTCATACATGCTAGGCAAGTGGTCTACCATTGAGCTACAACCCCAACCCTCAAACTTTTCTATTTTAAGCCTTTTTTTGATCATATTAATTTTTTAAATTTTTCTTCTGTTATGTTTTGGTATCTATTAATTTTAAGCAATTATTTTCATCATCATCATCATCATTATCATAAAGCATTGGAGGGTATGAATTATTTAGAAATAAGGATTTGTTTGAAAAATGGACATGTTGAGAATTATTTAAATTATAGTAAATTGCAAAATAGTGCATAGAGCAAGAGCTCTATGGAAAGTAATAATTGGAAAATAATAATCCATTTATACATAGGGAACTGGAACTGAAAAAATATGTATCTAGGGATTAAAGCTACTTGTGGATGATAGGATAGATCATGGATTTTTCTTAGCTCCTTCTGCTTGTTTGCATTTTTTGTAGTGAATCTGCATTGCTTTTTTACAAAAGGAAAAAAAATGTGGAAGAAGAGGCTTGGGATGGGGTTTTTGTTTGCTTAAATGTTTTTCTCATTCATTTTAGGCCAGACTTTCCCATTTTATTCATTTGGGTTGGTTTTCATCTTTCTTAAACAGGCATGAATGTCACTTCTATTGTCCCAAAATATCCTTACACTGGATTTTGAAATTGTTCTAATTAATCTCCCATTACTGAACACTTATGTTGTTTCAATAATTTGTTTTATAATAAACAAGACAGAGAACAAAGCAATTGGCTGAAAATTAATTAAAAATACAGAAGAAAAAAATTAGGGGAAACCTACCATTCTGGAAAAGGATTGAGAATATTGTAAGGCATATTAGAAAGTTGAAAATTTGCCCAGGAGTGCATCAAAAGTATGAGTTCTTGGAAATGCAGTGTCTGGAAATATTCAACATTTTGACAAATGGCCATCTTAAACAATTGAATGGAATCCAATACCTGCTGTTGGGCAAACAGTGGGCTGCTATTAGGGCCGTGAGCGGGGAAAGCCAGGCTTTGAGTTTTGATTTCAGGTAAACTGAAGCTCAATTTGTGAGTAATAGGAGTGAGGTCCATTCACACACCAAATACAGTGAGGCTGTGAGGGACATTAGTTACCTCATGATTTTTGTGAGGATTCATGGGTAGAGCTTATATAAAAATACCTGGCACATTGAAGGCAAGTATGTCCTCCATTCCTCTTTCAATAAATATTTATTGCCTTGAATTGTATGGATAAATAAACATGGCACTCTGTGGGGAGTATGTTTCTAAATGTGGCTTAGTTAAAGTAAATCCCCCAAACCAAATAACAAACACACTGTATAATTAGGTAGGAAAACCTTTGACTTCTATCATTCTTAAGAGAGTAATTGAAAAGGGGCAATTGTTTTTAAGATTCTTCTGGCTCAGAACTGAAGCAACTCAGGTAGACAATGCAATAGAAAAATATACTATGGGAGATAGAAATTTTTTCTATTGGCTAAGTTACAGTGATTGAGGCAGATGTTTCCCTAAACTTATACAGGGACAGATTTCATCTCTGGTGGATTTAGGGAATTGTAGTTGGTCCTATTTGTGCCACCACTGTTTTAAGGGCTGTGCTGCAGATTGCTCAGGAAATGAATCTCAGAGCCTCTACTATGGGTTTTCACCTGACTCTCATTTTATGAACAATATTGCAAAGTTCTCATGGAACAAGATTGTCACAGGGCAGGCATTCCCCTATTCCAACTGAGGTTCTACCAAATCCCAGCTGTGGGTTTAAGTAGTTTACTTAAAATTATCTGGTCTGTGATTACTGTGGCTAAGGCACTTCAAGCTGGGGATGGTACCCAGCTAGTTTTGGTTCTCAGACAGAAAAGGATAATATGGAATACATCTTTATGGACCAATTATGGTTTCTTATTGACTGTGGAATGGAAGATTGTGTAGACTGAGACATGGGTGCATTTGGAGTTGGGTAAGTAAATAGGATATTTAGAATAAAGTGGACTAATTCCTGTGGGTTATCAGCGGTCTGTTCCACAGCTGGCTGTCTCATTGCTAATCTCCTTAAAAGTCAAGCATTTAAACTTTTATTTTTAAAAGTCATGATTTACAGTAGTGTCAAAAAGAATACTTAGGAATAGATCAGATCAAGAAGGTGGAAGAATTGAACACTGAAAACTATAAAACATTGCTCAAATAAATGAAAGACACAAATAATTGGAAAGACATCCTGTGTTCATGAATTGGAAGAAAATATTGTTAAAATAGTTATACTACCCAAAGCAGCCTACAGATCCAGCACAATTCCTACTAAAATGTCATGATGTTTTGGGGTAGAATTTTAAAAAATGACTCCTAAATTTATATGAAATTTCAGTTTTGAAAACAAAACAAAACAACAACAAAATAAAATCCAAAACAAAGTGGGAGGACTCACACTTCTGTGTTCTGGAATGTTCTTCCAGAAGCGCATGTGTTGAAGGCTTGGTCCCCATTGCAGCCATGTTCAGAGTGGACGTTCTTGGAAAGTTATTGAATCATGAGGGCTCTGACCCCATTAGTGAATTAATCCATTGAGGGATTCATGGCTGAATGATCACTGGGAGATGTTGAATACCGTGGGTTGTGAAAGCTGGTTGGAGAGAGTGGATGCATGGTGGCTGCCTGGTGTCTCTTCCCTGGTCCCTTCCTCTCTCTGTTCTCCTGTGCCATGCCCTTCCACCTCAATGTTCTGCTTTGCCTTAGCCCCAAATTAATGGAACCAGCTGACAATGGACTGAAAGCACCGAAACAGTGAGGTTAACTAAAACTTTCCTGCTTTTACATTATTTTTCTCATGTATTTGTTGTAGTGAAGGAAAGCTAACTAACACTTTCTGAATTGAAAACATAATACAATGACAAAATAATTGAAACAGTGGTATTGTGGCATATAGACAGACATAATGAAAGGAATATATTAGAGAGCCCAGAAATAAACCTTCATATGTTTGGACAGATGCTCTTTGATGAGGTCAACAAGACCAGTCAATGGGGAAAGAACAATCTCTTCAATAAATGGGTTTGTGAAACTGGATATTCACATGACAAAGTTGGACTTTTACTTTACACCATATACAAAAATTAACTCAAAGCAGATTAAAGATCTAGATGAAAAAGCCCAAACTATAAAACTCCTAAAACAGGAAAAGCTCCATGACATAGGACTTGGCAATGACTTCTTGGATAGAGCAACAAAAGCTCACAACAAAAGCAAAAATAGACAAATAGGATCACATCAAACTAAAAATATTCTGTACATCAAAAGACATAACCAATAGAGAAAAGGCAACTCATGGGATAGAAGGAAATTGCCAAACCATATATCTGCCAAGGATTTAATGTTAAGAATATGTAAAAGACCCCCACAACTCAACTGGCAAGGTCCTCAACTGGTGAGGGCCTTCTTGGTGTATAACCCCGAGACAGAAAGCAGAAGGCAAAAGAGAGGAAGAGGGCTGAACTTGCCCTTTTATAACATCAGCAGTCCCACACATAAGGAAGGGGACCTAATGGCCTAATGAGCTCTTTAAAGATCCTACCACTAAATACCATCACATTGACAATTGAGTTTCCACTTGAGTTGTAGAGCAACAAACATTAGCACTCCCTGAGCAAGTTTAACCATTGTGTGTGCATCTTGGCATTGTCAACGTAAGCACTGATCATATTGTAATACTCCGAGAGGTGTCCTGCTGTTTGTCCCTTAGTTTGCTATTCATGGTTCATGTATCTTCTTTTATATCATTGCTGTCTCCTTCAGCACAATCTACTGTGTCAACTATACTTTCTTCTCTTAGTCATAGTAGCATCTTTGAGCATCACTCGCTATGCCTCTTGTAATGTATTGCTTTTAACAAGCTTGGACATCATGTCATCTTCTGGAGTTTAAGCCACAAGAGGATAGGATTGTGCTGCATGTGATGTAGATTGCCTCTATGTGGGACGTGAAGAGCCTCCATAAGAGGAGATAATAGGTGTCTGTTGCATCGACATTGTCATATTGTTTTTGCATTCTCCTGTATTCTTTTGTGTGTCCCAGATATTTGGTTTTGCTATGAGAATGAAAAAAAAATTTTATGTAAATGTTTCTGTAATTGTTGCATAGTTACAATTCACATTCAGGAATTGAAGAAACTGATAACATTTTATGACTGAAGATACATATGTAACCAGAGTTAACAGATTAAGTCCCAGCTTGAAGGAAAATTACAGCTTTCGACTCACTAAACCACACTGGGAGTATGACGAATCTCTGAACCTAGGGAGAGCACAGTGCCTGTCCCTTTCCTTCTCTATTCCCACTGCTCCCATGAATAGCACCACTGAGAGTCAGTAGTACAGCTTACAGGGGGGTAGGCAATTCTGTTTCACTCCTTTCTCCACCTTAAGTGACTTGTAAGGAGCTTTATTGAGAGAGTGTTTACATTCATAAACATTACCTATTTGAGTTTATAGCTCAGTTCTTAGTGTATTTGCAGAGTTGCTGAGCTTGTACCATAACCCATGGACATGATATTTTTGAATATCATGTTTGTGAACATGTTACTGTGTTTTTCTTCTGCTGCCTTTCTGAGTACCTGCTCACCTCTGCAAGCAGCTCTCTGCCTGGGAGAGATTATGAGCCTTGTAAGTAGAATGCAAAGAGGAAGACAGTTGCTGTTTAGATCCCAGAAGTCAAAACAGGAGTTTCATAACAAAGTGATAGTTTTATAAGCCATGCTATTGCCTTGAGGTAGCATTTCTAAACTCTTTCATTTTCCCTTTAACCCACTAAGCCTGATAGAGAAAATTATGGGGTCTGATCCACAGTCCAGAGAATAGACTCTGATGCATCTTTCCTGTTATCCATGGGGATAAGGTCAAGAAAAATGAATATTTGACATAGAAGAAATCCATAAAAATTCTCCATTTCTGGCTTGAGGTGATAATTTAATGGGAAGAGAAAAACTGAGGCAAGAAAGAGGCAAGTGAATATACAACACAGTCTCCATGTCAGATTACTTTGGGCTCAATGGAAGGCGAGAAGCTAGCGGTTAGTGCATGTGGTAGTTTTATGGAAGCATGGAAGGCAACAACAGATTGTTGCCATGCCACTTTGTAGCCTGGTCAATGCCAAGATGGTGGCTCACCGAAGTTGGAGAGAGAGAGAGAGAAAGAGAGCGCGCTTTGCTTGAGCACCTCAGATAGTGATTCAGAAAGATCCCTTTATCTTAGAAGATGGTTAAATCAAGTCCCCTTGATTCTCCCAGGGGTCCTTCTTTGATGAGGATAGAGACAGAAGTCATGGGCATAAGCCCAGAGTGATCTACCCCATCACCAAGAGCCAAGGTGAAGCTACCTCAGCCAGGAAGTCCTGCCATTCTCTGGCCAAGGTGAGAGAAAAAAGACCACAAGTGTGCTCAGCCATGACCACCAGGTGGGGGAAGGAGCAATGATGTAGACAAGAGAGATTGTCCAGAGAGAAAGGTGCCAGTGTGGTGAATCCAAGGGCTCCACCTCTCTTCCTTCCCCCTGCACTTGAGTGAGACAGTCCTTTCTCCTTGTGTACCGAGAAGCTGTTAAGAAGAGTAATAGGAAAGAGAGGGGTGGAAATCTGAGATATCAAACATTTTCAAACAGAAAAAGCAGACCATTGCTTAAAAGGACCTTTTAATTTATTATATCTGATCCAATTTTAACCAGATTGGACTCAATAAAGTAAATTTGTTACCTCTCTCCAGCAATGGGAACTCATGAGGAAGGCAAGATTAAATAGAGATCGAAACAAAGATACAATATCTTCTCTGTGTACCTTAGGGTCATAAAAGTAATGGCACCACAAATATCCTTAAAATAAATGCAGTCATCTCTGCGGCCAGTGCCACTGGCACTATCTTTGGAGAATTCAGGTGTCCAAGAGAAATATGTGCAAAGCTGGTCTTGGATCTGCTGTGGAAGGGTCTGTGGTAAGTGAGTTTAGTAGATCAGTTCTCCATATTTTAAGAGGGAAAAAGATGGGTGACAAATGTCTATCGGTCATCTTATTACTTTAAACCAAGGCGTTCATATATTCATTTCTGCCTACAAACTCTTTATTTAAACATAATAATATAGTGAGACTAGCGATAAAGTAGCATCTCCACAGCTAAAGTAAGATTCATGGGCCTGAAGAGCATATGTTCATCTTCTCCCCTACTTCTTCTACTTCCTGCCCTGAGCCACCTCCATGAAGTTCCTGGTTTTTCAGAAGCTTGTGGTTCTGCAGAACAGTGATGAAGACCATTTTAGAAGTGATAGAATGTGATCTGCATTAATTATGTGAAGAATAATTTAATTGAAAAATGGGCATTAGCTGTGGGATTCTTGTGAGAGGGTCATGGCGTCCTGTGGAGCACCATTTGACTGAGAGCATCAACCAGGGAAGTTCAAGTACTTTCAGTCACAGAGCTACTTAGGGTCAGAGTCAGGGCGAAGACTCTCCCACCCCAGATTTCAGAACCTTCTTTATTTGCATATCGTGAAGGCAGCTAATTAAAAGTAAGAAACCAACCCTGCAAGATACTGATTAAATCAGACTTGGAACTTATGTTTCTTTCCACTAGCATCTGAGACTTCTTGATGCACGGCTAAGAATTTCAGCATTCAGAAGTTGCTTAATCCTAAATATTTCGGAACAACTATCTAAATTACTTGATGTTAGTCAGCCATCATTAATATTAACATCCGTTTTGATGATTTAGCCACAGCATCAACAAACTTTTAATTTCCACACTCTAGTTTTTGCCCATTAAATATATTGTGCACCGCTCCCTTTGTTTGAAGTTGTTAGCTGATAAGACTATTCCCAATTCGGCACTCTGGATGTTGGGTTGTTTGATCTCCTAATACTTTGTATTGACTTATAAAGTCAATAGAGACTTAGCTGGTATTTTATGATATATGTGTTCTTTCAATGCTATGCAGGCCAAAGAAATACACCCAAGCAACATATTTCCTTCATATGCATTTTCATCTGGTATATTCTGTGATGCCATCAGCCCAGTTGTATTTCACTACCTAATTTTTATGAAATAGAGAAAGAGAAGAAGGAAAATCTATGAACAATTGGATTTTGTAAAATTAGTCAGTGTCCTTATTTTTCAGGTTGATGGCACAACAAAAGAGAATTTTAGAAAGTAATTGTGGAATGTAAGTGTGATGACAGTTTTGCCTCGAAGAGTTCAATACAGTATGTCAGCTTAGCAGTTAATTGTTCTTTTATTGTTTCATATGTAAGTCCACTCTCCTGGGTGCAAGAGGCTGCATAGTTTAGTGGAAGAAGAAGAGACAACGAAATCAATCGTAGTCTGAATATTAGCTCTGTTATTTATTCTGCCAGCTCTGTGATCTCCATAGAATTAAGAAATCTCTTTGATCTTCATTTCCATATTTGTAGAGCTGGGTATGATACTTGCCTCATAGGGTGTCATTAAGATTTATGCAAGCAAGAATGGGACTGCACACTCCAGCACCTAGGGAGGCTGAGGCAGGAGGATCATAAGTTCAAGGCCAGGTTTGGCAATTTAGCCTGTCTCAAAATAAGATTGGATTCAATCCCCAATACTGCCAAAAAAAAAAAAAAAATGACAAAACATACATGAGCCTAAAACAGCATCTCTCTGGTTCACTGGCATTCAAAAAGTAGAAACTGTTTGTTAGATTTGGGCTTTCCAGAAGCAGACTCTGAATGGAGGATTTGAGTGTAAATACTTACTTGGTAAAGCGATCCCAAGGAAGTAGCCAACAAAGGGTGCATGATAAAGTAAAGTGTCACTGAAGGTAACTGAGGCCTGATCTCGCTGGATAACCCTAGGTGTTAGGGAAGAGCACACACATCAGAGCTGTCCCATCTGAAGGACAAGTGACTCCTGGTTTATACATTCATTACTATCACTTACTGTTTAAGGGATGATGAGATGTGGTATTAACTTTTCAGAGCTTCAGACTTGACATGTGAGAAGGAAGAGAAGCTTCTGATCAAAATAGAAAGACCGCGGGCAAAGACACAAAGATGGCCGCCCTGGAAAGCTGGCTGGCTCCCATATGGGCACATGTATGAGTCAGCTGACCAGCCACCCCACCATGTCCCTGATAACTATTGCTGCCTTGTCAGTGATGAGCTGATGTTTTCCTAGCTCCTAATTCAGAGGAGTGTTGAAACCGCCTCAGACCAGCTCCAGCTCCTGAGAGTGTTCAAAATTCAGAAATATTGTTGAGCCTTTTTCCCCCCTCTTTTTGGTGCTGGGGACTGAAGCCAGTGTCTTATGCATACTAGGCAAATGCTTTGTCCTTGATCTACACTTCCAGCCCTGTAAGCCAGATGTTAAAGGATTGGTGCCATGAAATTAGCAATAGTAAGAGTCTTTGCAACACAGAAACAAGAAAATGATACTTTTTTTTTTAGCTATGTAGCCTTAAGCAAGTTACCTAACTTCTCTGAGTCTCAGTGTCCTCAAGTGTAAAATGAAGATGTTAGTATGTAATTTGTACAGCTGTTGTGAAGATTAAATACAATAAAATATCCAAGTAAAGAGAATAAAGGAATTATGGAATAAGGAATTTATTATAGGAACTGGACTTTAGACAAAAATGATAAAATCTAACAAGGAAAAAGGTCTGTAAGGGGACTTGGAAATCAGAGAACAGTCACTAATCAACCTGACAGAAGAACTGGCAAGGGCAGCCAAGTTGGATCTTATGGGGGAATTTGGGAATCCAGACATGTCTGATTGACAAACCATGACTGTGAAAGGGGCTGGAGAAAGAAAGCTGTTTCCTCCGGGTAGCTGGCCTGTCTGTGGCTTAATATCCAAGCATTGAGATAAGGGAAGAAGAGAGGGAGGACCAGCCTTAGCCTGCTGGCATGCCTACGGGTACCTATTACCTTATTTGACCTTAGAGGTTGTTGGAGAGGCTGTACCTCTGCTGCACCTCTGCCAGAATGCAGAGCCAAGAGCCACACAGAAAAATGGATTAGGAAACCACCACAGAGGGCAGAACTTGACCCTGTTGACCACGTGCCATGCATGCCCTGCTGGATTTCAGAACTGCGATGGACTGGTGATTGCCCTGTGCCTCCCGGTCTTTCCTGGGAGTTCTGTGGTGTTGCTATGTCCTGAATCACTATTGTATGTCGGGCGTGGTGTTGTGTTTTTAGTTTGTGGGTTGCTGGACCAAGATCAGCTGCAGCTGAGCAGCCTTATTTGCCTGCAGGCAGATTCAGATGTGAATTCTTGAATTTTGAGACTAATTCTATAATGGGATACGAGAGTTTTGGAGATCTCAGGATGGAAAGGGGCATATTTTGTGGATGAGAAGAAAATGGATGATTTATGGTTAGAGGCCGGAGTGACAGATTGCAAACATGGCTTCAAAGGTCCTCCTTCCCCGCAAGCACACTGGGCAATTGGACATTGCCATCAGTCAGCAGGAGGTGAGCTGTTTTCCTGTACCTTTGAATCCAGCTGTCTTTGTGATTTGCTTTAACCAGTAGCATGTGGCAGGAGTCAGGTTGTGTGACATCTTATCTGAAACCTCAAGAGTCTCTGTAACTTCTTCCTTCGCTGCCTTCAAATTTGTGAGCAAGAGCAGTCTAATCTATTTGATAATGAAAGCCCACATGGAGAGAGAGAGGCTCAGCCACCTCAGTCTTCCCCACTGAGCTCTGCTCTGAGACAGTGAGCAATTTGAATACAGTGATGTGAGTGAGCCCAGGAAAGACCAGCAAAATCACCCAGCCAGCACCTAAGAATGAACATATTATTTTGGTTTTAAGCTACTAAATTTGGGAGCCATTTTTAATACAACTAGAGATAACTGATATGACCTCTCAATAATTTATTTTCCTGCTTAATCCAAGCGCTTTTTAGTCGTTTGTGTCTTTATGGGGTTGTTGTATTGGATAAGTGTCCAGCTATTAATAAGAGTCTTGCCAGAAATCTGACACATATCCCAAAATAAGTGGTGACTATGATGACATGAAATAAATAGTTCAAGATGCTCTTGAGGGGTGGAGTGTTGACCATCCTTAGTGGATGCGGTAGACCTGGAGCAGGAGTTCCATGAACATCAACAGCCCTGTACCCTTAAACCCCAGTTCCCACAAACTCAAAGGGAGAACATTGGCTAAATAATCTATACGTGTTTGTAAAGCTCTATATGGTCCCAAGTTCCTATACATAATTGATAAAAAAAAAAAATCCTTGGAGTATATTCTAGATGGATCCAAACTCCTGTTTCGATGGGTCTCAGTTGAGCGGGATAACCCATGCCAGTGCGGTTGCCATCTGCTATGGGCTATTCTGTGAATGCTCTACCTCTCAACACCAGGGCAGCACAGAGGTGCGTGGACCTCCCCCAGAGTTCCTATGTTGGTCACTGGAGGAACACCACCTATTATCACTGTGGTGGCTCTCAGGCAGCATCAGAGTTTTAGAAGATTTGCTCTAATTTTATTCTGCATGATGTAAAAGATGAGAAGGAAGATGTTGGTGACATCCTTGACCTCTGCCTGACTTCATTGAGCCATTTAGCTCTGGCCCCTCTGGGTACTCACAATTCAGTTGTGCATTATCCCTGGGAGTGACAAAGTAGTCTTCTCAGAAGGCAGTTTAAACCACTTTGTATTTAAAGATACCCCTTGGAGAGATCTTATTGCTGTTCTAGGCAGTTTCTCCGTGTTTTTTACAACCATATTTAGTAACTTCACCAAGGAGTTTTGGTGGGTTTTCTGCATCTGAGGGTGGCCACACAGGAATGTCCCAGGTGAGTGCCAAGGTGCAGAAGAACTAAAAGTGACTGCCCCCTTTCTTACCTAGAAAGTGATTTGCCAAAGCCCTAGATATAAGTTACAACCCTAGGCACAGATGAGGCCCACATCAGAGTTAATCAACAAATCATGCAAATTAGGCACCCATTTATAGCATTTATTTAAATTTTCACTTAAATTGCTAGTTAAATGGAATACATTTAAAATTCTGAAGTCAACACTTGAGCAAATTGGTTTTAAAACTAGATATTAAATTGCAGCACGTTGCAATTTAATACATACTTCCCAGATAATTGCTTATTGCTTTAAGAGTACAAAATATGTGTCCAAATAGTTTATTGTGGTTGATGAGACACAGGAAGCAATATCTTCTTGCATGCCTATTTGGGGAAACAAAAGCAGAATGTGATAATTATTAACAAGGTATCTGGACTCTGGCTATCTGGCTTCCAATTCTGGCTCTGTCACTGCTTAGCTGTATGATTTGGACTATTCTCTTCATCTTTCTGGCTCAGCTTTTCTATCTGGAAAGTGGAATTAATGAAGATGCTTTCATCAAAACATTGTGTTGGGAATAAAATGGAATGAACCATATGAAGTGCTAGCTTTGCACGTGGTTCATTGTAAGTAACCATAAAAGATTCACTGTTATTATTTTGTAAGTGAAGTTATAGTTTTGCTTTCTTTATGCTAAACTAAAACTAGAAGATCTGCTAGAAAGATAAAATTATCCAGGTGGCTTGGATCTGTGGCTTGAGTTATATTTCTGTTTGGCAGCATCGGCCTGGACTCTTTTCATGAAGATGGGTCTACATTCCTTGACCTCAAGCATCCAGAATTGTACATAAGTGGAAGGTTAAAACAAAACAGAAAACAAACAAAATAAAACAAAAAACACACCCTGCTTATTTTGTGATAGTAACTGAAAGACCTTTTAGTTTTGGAGAACAATAAAAAATGATGAAAAACTCCCATTGTTCCAAGACTTGCTTAGTTAAGTGCCAAGATGGTTTTAATTTTCCTTAGTTGTAAATGGCTACAGAGTCCAAGTTACTTAGAGTATTAGTCATGGTTCTCTAGTTTCACATAGTACAGAATGACTCCTGCTGTCCAAGAGGGAGGGTATATTGGGAGGATCTGGGGAAGCACATGGAATTGGAGAAAGGTGGTTAATGAGATCTTGGGAAATACAGGAACCAAAGCAACTCTGGAGAGATGGAATACTTGGAGGTTCCAACACAAGTAATCTTTCTTCACTCAATGGAGAGTCTTACAGAGACCAGGTCCTGGGGGAAGGATGGCTTCATTTGGAATGCTAACTAGGCCAAGAGTGTCTCCAAATAAACATGCAAACTGAAAATGAGCATTCATGCCACTCAGCCTTACAGCTTAGAAAACAGAATAAAGCCATGAGTGAAATCTAGTATTTCACGTGAATCTGTAGACAAGAAATAAGATGAAGAATAATTGAGGACATACAGATGAGATTGCAGAGGAGGAAAATGCTGTGACTCACAGGGTAGTGGTGGTGACCAGGAGGAGCAGGAAGCTGAGTGAGTACAGCTCCCAGGAAAAGTCCTGTACTATAGTGCACTAGCTATCCCCATATCATCCACAGCTGGGGCTGAAGGATGGGCATGACATTACCCAGGATGTATGCCAAGTCCAGTTTTCTCACGATGCCCACTGCCTTAAAGGCCTTCCAAGATAAATGCTATTCATCAGAGAAACCCATGAGATTTCAAGGTGGGGTGGCAAGGGGTGGTTTAGAGACCTGTCAATAATATGACAAGCGTCATGTATAGATTGTCAAGTCCTCTTTGCTCAAACAATTGGGACAGATGTCTCAGAAAAACTCCCCTGAAAAGATCAGAAGGGTATCTAATGGCTGGCCTGGTGTCCTTGAAAGAAGACCATTTTTGAAATTAAAAAAAGTAAAATAGGGTTTATGGCTCACCAAGCACTCTGTGTCCACCGCCAGAGAGCTATTTTTGTAGCTGTTCAGAGATGGCCTTCTGAGGAGCCGGTGGTTTTTATGGACCTGGCCCTTTGTTAAGGAGATGACTTGGGGTTTCAGTAGAATCTGAATCATCTGTCGGGTATCTCTCATGCTAACCCAGCAGGATCTCATAAAATAAAACCCTGGGTGATGGGGACATGCCACCTCCCAGAAATGTTATATATTTACCTGGGCTCTGCAAGAGAGAAATTGATACACAAAATGATTTTTCCCCTTGTCTTATTTTGTTCTCTATTTCACCCAAATATTATAGTAGAGCACAGAAAAGTTATCCTCTCCATGAGCAGTGGTTGGGCTCATTCCAGTATGTTCTTGTAGGGGAAAGTGCAAAATAAATACAAACCTCTGTCCTGTTTACTACTTGGTTCATGTTCTCCCTCTCCTTGGCCTGTATTATTGTCATTACATCTCTCTGCCTCCAATTCTTGATTTCCCATCTGAACTCCACACCAATACCCACTTCATCTTTCTAAAGCACTCTTCTCATCCCATCAGAAGTTCTAAGTGGCTTCCTATTGCCTGATCATCAGACTCGCCAGGGCCTCTGCACTCTCTGTAAGATTGGTCTCCATGCCTTCTCTTTCGGCTCCTAAAGCATTCTGGACTCATGTATGTCTACACATACTTTTCTGCCATTGTTGTTGTTGTTGTTGTTGTTGTTCTTCTTCTTCTTCTTCTTCTTCTTCTTCTTCTTCTTATTATTATTATTATTATTATTATTATTATTTGTACAAGGGATTGAACCCAGCGGTGCTTAACCACTGAGCACATTCCCAGCCCTTTTTAAAATTTTTTATTTTGAATTTAAAAAAAAATTTAGTTGTAGACAGACACAATCTCTTTATTCATTTTTATGTGGTGCTGAGGATTGAACCCAGTGCCTCAAGCACTCTTCCACGGATCTATAATCCCAGGCCCAAAATGTTTTATTTTGAGACATAGTCTAGCTAAGTTTCTTAAGGCCTCACTAAGTTGCTCAGGCTGGCTTTGAACTTGTGATATGCTGCTTCAGCCTCCCAAGCCGCTGGGATTACAGGCATGCGCTACCATGCCAGGCTGACATTGCTTTTTATGTCACGAATGTCCCTTTATGTCTTGAATGTCCTTGCTATGATCTTTGTTTCCACCCTGTTATCACCAGTTTCTATGAATCAGTCAAAAATTTTGATCTCCCACCATGCCACCCTTGCCTAACTTGCTCTTTTTCTGGTGTTGCCCTATGTCAATATAGGGTGCACCACCATTTACCATCAACCCATTACTCAGACCTCTATCCTGATAGCTACCTTAGATTCATTTGTTTCATTGACCCCATGTACAATTCCTCAGCAAGTCCTTTTAGTTTTACCACCAAAATGTCTGCCCAGTTGTATCACTTCACTCACTTCTCCATGGCTGATTTCCAGACCAAAGTCACCATTATCTCTTGCCTGAACAATTGCAGTAGCGTTCCAAGCAATTTCTCTGTTTCCAGGTGTATCTTCTGATAGTCCCTTCTCTACACGGCCCCCAGAGTAATGTTCTGTAATGTAAACTTGCCGCAGTCTTGGCTGGGCACAGAATCACGAGCCACCACACAGCTTTGTAGATTCAAACAGCAAATCTTTATTCCCAAACTCACACCGGCCTCCACACACGTACTGGGGCAATCCCAGTTCTGCTGCCACCCAATTCACCTACTACACGAGGCTTTTCTTCCCAAAAATGCTCTCTGAATCTCACGAGAACTCCAAGGGAGCTCAGGTAGCAGGAACGCCCTATTTCCAGCAGCAATAATCCTCAACATCCAACTTCCCTAAAATCCAAGGTCTTAAACTGGGAACGCCCTTAACCCAAGGACCGGGATACTTCCTCAAACCTGATCAGCTCTAAACCCGGATCCGCCTTGGTCTTTGAGCAAGGTCACCTTACATGCAATGTCAACAGCGAAATCATTAACATGGGGTACGCTAGCAAGGAAATTTTGATGCGTCATTTCTACTTGGTAATGGCCCTCAGCATAAACTAGCTCATGTCAGCCCTCTATCTTGAATTCTCAAATGACTGCCTGTTCTTTTATAGTAAAATACAAACTTACCTGGCCTGCTCCTAATCTGTCTTTGCAAATCTCATTTTATTCCTTCCTTCCCCTTGTCCTTGCACTTGGGCCATGCTGATCTTTTTATTTATTTATTTATTTATTTATTTATTAAAAAGATCAATTAACTGAGTATTTATATTGTCTGCTCTTTCTTCGTGGACTAGTTCCTTTCCATTTCTTTTCATATCTGTTCCTCCTCTTTCATGTCTTAATTCAAATATTTCGTCTGTAGAAATACTTCTTCCTAAACATATCTGAAATAGCTCCCTGTCCTTATTTTATCCAGTCAGGTAATTTCCTTCAAAGCATTTATCAGAGTTACAATTATCCTAATGATTCATCTGTTTGCATTTTTATTACCTGCATCTCACATCCACCTCGTCTGAATGTAAATTGGCCTGTCGTCTTGTTCATTCCTCAGCCATAGATGCATCATGGTGTTCTGTGCATACTGGGCAGTAAATAAGTATGTGTGAGTGACTGAACGAAGAGCCATCTCAAATGCCACTTTGCCCAGAACTTTCTGCTTCTCACATTTAGAAGCAATACTCTTCTCTGAAATTTTTGTGCATGTTTTGTCTGACCTCAAGGATCATACTTTATTCTTCTGTGGTGGGATTCCAAGCATTTGCAAACATATCTAATTCTTATTGGATTTTGAGGTCACCATCTGTGTGTCTGATTCATATCTGAGTTTCCCATAGTACTTGCCACAAGGTCTTGCACGTAGTAGGAATTCAACTGATATTCCATGAATATTTTACGAAAGTATAAATTAAAAACCTATCTGTTTTCTGTGCACTTCAGCTAAGAAGAATTCAATCCTAAAATGGGACTCAAGGAATGATTTAGGTTTTCTTTTTCATTTCTTTTCCCCCCTTTTGCAGGTAGGCCCCCCTCTCCAGATAATTAAAGTTGTATTATCATTTGTTCATTTTCTTCTTTGACTTTGTATCTGCTATTGCACTCTGAAAGCTGTTCAGCCCCTAAGCCTGCTGCTCTCTGATCCTCCCCAGCCACAGGGCTAGGTTGAGAGAAGTTAATTTGCCATTGCACAAATCACAAATAACTGCCCTGCATCACTGTTATTTCTTAATTTTTATTTCCTGTAGTCTTCTTCTTTGTAGGTTTACCACAGATTTACCTCTCATTGGTATGTTTATTTTTCAGCAAAATGGCTTAAAAGTGGTGTGCCTTTTCAAAGGCATGCAAACATGCCTTTGAAAAGGCACACCACTGACTGCACTGAGTCTGACTGCACTGGCTATATCCATAAAACGAGGTAGGGAGGGGCTTAGGAGGGACTCCTGACTTAGAAAACTTCTGAACAGAGAGATGTATCTTGATTTTTTTTTTTTAACTTTGATTTTCCTTTGCCTTGGTTCCCTAAACAGTCTTGTCTAGACTTTTGGCTACATGGGAACAGGAACTCTGTATGGTTTACTTCTCTATCCCCAGGCACCAGGCTGAGTGCTTGATACACAATAGGTTTTTACCACCCTAACTCCCCCCCCCTCCCCGCCCCTGACTTTGCTTCTCAGCCTTTCCAGGTCTGATCTACTGGGCTCTCTAGGTCCCAACCCTCAGGACTTCATTGATCTCCAATGTCTTTGCATGAATTTTCTGAAGAGTTCCTTAGCCTCCCAACCAGGTTGCTGGGATTCACTTTGGATCCATTGTTTCTCCTTTTCTGTCCTTGGGAAGCAAACATTATTTTTCTACTGTTAATTTGTTCTTAACAATTAAAAAGCCTTGGATGGGGGTACTTTGCTCTTGTTGGCAGATGTTCTGATAAAAACTGTAGGCTGTTAATTATAACCTCTACCTGAGCCAATAGCGTCTGTGCATGCCAAAATAGAATCCATATGGACTTAGTCGCCTTCGTTGTTACCATTTATTGAGTTCTTTTACACTGTTTCTGGCACTTTCCTAAGTGTCTTGCATGAATTACCACATTTTGACCCCTTCAATGACTCAAGGTAATAGCCTAGCAATTTCCCCCATTTACCAGAATAGAAATATGAGTTTCATGGAAGTTAAATATTATGGGTATGTTCACAGCAGCAGATGTAGAATTTGGGCCGGGATTTGCCTAGTTCAAAGCTTCAGCTAATAGGAGCCCATTAACAGAATCATGGTAACCAGAGGACAGGAACCATGAGTTCACTCTATTTAGGGTTGATGAGGCCCTACCTGGAGTTGTGCTACCCAGCATTTTATAAGATAAAAGCAAATTGGCTCACAGTAAGTATCATGGGCTATCGCAAACTACTGAGAAAAAACCTGGAGTACTTTTAACTGTAAAAATGAGAAATTGAGACGAGAACTAATAGAAGTTTTGCATATTTGAGTTAGAGTCCCGATAAAGAGAAGTTAGACTTGTTATGTCTTCTCATTTACTGTAAAATCTTGTACAAATGACACAAATGCATATTTGAAGTCAGTCTTGGGAGAAGCTTTGTGACCATTCCAGCTGACAGTGGAGTCACTGGTTTTAGAAGGATGAGGTTTCAAAATTATTACTATTTATTAACACAGATATTCTAGAAGACAAGTCTGCTACTCAGAGGTCCTCCCTGACACCTCAGCATCTCCTACAAGTTCAGGCCTTAGCCCCAAATGTCTACATTATTTACATTTAAAATGCTTTCTTGGTGTCTTTCTCATGGAAATTGACACTTCCTACCTTCTACTGCAGTCATTCAATCCTCTGAGCTCTTAGTCACTGAGGCCAGGAACTGAGCGTAATTCTTCTTGCTGTTGCCAGTTACTCCCTAATATTGTCTTGCGAGTTGTAGATGTCCTTAAAACAGAACCTACTGCTCCTTCACAGAACTACAGTACCCTGTTTACCTCAGTGTCACTACTAACTGCTACTATGACCTTGGGCAAATCAATTAAACCCTGCATGCCCTAGTTTCCTTACCTATAAAACTGAGTCACTAACTGAAATTTTTGTTACAACTAAGTTTGTCAAATCCATTAGACTTTTAGAACAGAGCCTGGCACATAAAAAGCACTATATTACATGTCTTATAATTGTTCAGTGCTTCATTCGCCAGTGAGACTTTGGGCTACTCAATTGGAGGCTTCAGTCTATGTCCCTTATCTGTTATTTGGTACATGGTAGGAGATTGATAGATGTTTATTGAAATGAATGCATGATCATTAAGGATGAGAGAGAAACCAGACAATTGAAGAGGGAAGAGTTTGGAAGGACCTCTAAGGTTATAAGTTCCTTCCAGAATTGTCGATTCCCAAAGCCACCTGAACTTTATTTAGTCTATTTTAGTATTATTGGTATAAGTTAAAGTGCTCCACCTAGAAATGAATCATTTTGGGGTAGGAATCCAGGAATCTGAATCTTTATTACTTCCTCCAGGGACTTCTAGAAGCTAATGCAGTACTTTTCTTTCATTGTATAAATTAGGAAACTGAGGCATAGACAAGTTATGTCGGCCCAGGATCAAAGAGCTCAGGAGGGACTGAGCAGAACTTAGGTCTCTTAATGTCTAGACTGCTGGGTTGTGGAAGGGAATTGGGGGTTGTCTGAGAAGGTTAGATGACATGACCTCTAAGACAACTCTACTGTCAGGCAGTCAGTCCCTCAGAGAGCTGGTGAAAGCCAGTTTACTGAACTCTGACAACAGGAGATGTGGATATTTTCCCTGTAGGAGTTTACAATCTGGAACAAGAAAGAAAATCTCTACACTCCATTCACAATATCCTCAAAGAAAATGAAATACTTGGGAATCAACCTAACAAAAGAGGTGAAAGATTTATACAATGAAAACTACAGAACCCTAAAGAGAGAGATAGAAGAAGATCTTAGAAGATGGAAAAATGTACCCTGTTCATGTATAGGCAGAACTAACATCATCAAAATGGCAATATTACCCAAAGTTCTCTACAGGTTTAATGCGATGCCAATCAAAATCCCAACGGCATTTCTTGTGGAAATAGATAAAGCAATCATGAAATTCATATGGAAAAACAAAAGACCCAGAATAGCAAAAGCAATTCTAAGCAGGAAGTGTGAATCTGGAGGTATAGCGATACCAGAGTTCAAACTGTACTACAAAGCAATAGTAACAAAAACAGCGTGGTACTGGTACCAAAACAGGCAGGTGGACCAATGGTACAGAATAGAGGACACAGAAACCAATCCACAAAATTACAACTTTCTTATATTTGATAAAAGGGCTAAAAGCATGCAATGGAGGAAGGATAGCATCTTCAACAAATGGTGCTGGGAAAATTGGAAATCCATATGCAACAAAATGAAACTGAATCCCTTTCTCTCGCCATGCACAAAAGTTGACTCAAAATGGATCAAGGAGCTAGATATCAAATCAGAGACACTGCGTCTGATAGAAGAAAAAGTTGGCTACGATCTACATACTGTGGGGTCAGGCTCCAAATTCCTTAATAGGACGCCCATAGCCCAAGAGTTAATAACAAGAATAAATAAATGGGACTTTCTTAAACTGAAAAGTTTTTTCTCAGCAAGAGAAACAATAAGAGAGGTGAATAGAGAGCCTACATCCTGGGAACAAATTTTTACCCCTCACACTTCAGATAGAGCCCTAATATCCAGAGTATACAAAGAACTCAAAAAATTAGACAATAAGATAACAAATAACCCAATCAACAAATGGGCCAAGGACCTGAACAGACACTTCACAGAGGAGGACATACAATCAATCAACAAGTACATGAAAAAATGCTCACCATCGCTAGCAGTCAGAGAAATGCAAATCAAAACCACCCTAAGATACCATCTCACTCCAGTAAGATTGGCAGCCATTATGAAGTCAAACAACAACAAGGGCTGGCGAGGATGTGGGGAAAAGGGTACACTTGTTCATTGTTGGTGGGACTGCAAATTGGTGCAGCCAATTTGGAAAGCAGTAGGGAGATACCTGGGAAAGCTGGGAATGGATCCACCATTTGACCCAGCTATCGCCCTCCTCGGACTATTCCCTGAGGATCTTAAAAGAGCGTACTATAGGGATACTGCCACATCAATGATCATAGCGGCACAATTCACAATAGCTAGACTGTGGAACCAACCTAGATGCCCTTCAATAGATGAGTGGATAAAAAAAATGTGGCATCTATACAAAATGGAGTACTATGCAGCAATAAAAAATGACAAAATCATAGAATTTGCAGGGAAATGGATGGCATTAGAGCAGATTATGCTAAGCGAAGCTAGCCAATCCTTAAAAAACAAATGCCAAATGTCTTCTTTGATATAAAGAGAGCAACTAAGAACAGAACAGGGGGGAAAAGCATGAGGAAAAGATTAACATTAAACAAAGACGAGTGGGGGGAGAGAAAGGGAGAGAGAAGGGAAAACATATGGAAATGGTAGGAGACCCTCAATGTTACACAAAATTACATAGAAGAGGATGTGAGGGGAAAGGGGCGGGGGGACAAGGGAGAGAATTGAACAACAGCAGATGAGGTAGAGAGGGATGATGGGTGGGGAGGGGAGGGGTGATAGTAGGGGATAGGAAAGGTAGCAGAATACAACAGTCACTAATATGCCATTAGGTAAAAATGTGAGTGTGTAACCGATGTGATTCTGCAATTTGTATTTGGGGTAAAAATGGAAGTTCATAACCCAATTGAGTCAAATGTATGAAAGATGATATATCATGAGCTTTGTAATGTTTTGAACAAACAATAAAAAAAATAAATAAAAAAAAAAACCTCTACACAGATAACCACAGTGGAAAGTGACAAGGTGAGCTGTGTGGACAAGTGCCCACCCAATGGGGGCTGATCTATTTGCCAGCCCTTGTGTGTCCCAAATACTTGGAGGAGTCCTTCTCTCTTCACAGGGCTACTGTGGCCCCTCATCCACCTCTTCCACAGAAGACACCTCAACAGCCTCTTGGTGTAGAGTTTGTTGTACTGGCCATGTGAACATTCTGAGAAGACCTCCCTTTGTCCTGTCATAGCTTGCCACCACATGCAAATTCCTTTATGGATTTCTGTACTTAATAAGTATTATTACTGTCTACTACAGTTACTAACATTTCTTGAGATAGTTCATATTATAGGATAGCTAACTTTAGTGAGTGTCCACTCTGTGTTGTTTTAAGGCTTCATCTCTATTCATTCATCCAATTCTTTGCCAAAGAGAAAGGCCACTTCTAAATGTTTGGAACAATATCAGAGGCTGGATTTAATGTTTGTGAAGTAATAGAGAGTTGTGCATCCTCTGAACAAAGCAAACATTGATTTATGTACAGTTTTAGAAGGGATGGATTTGAGGTATTGGTAGAAATGCAGGAGTGGGAGTTTTTAGGGATTGACTAGTTTCAGAGGGCAGTGTGATTCCTGGGTGGAGACTATCATTGATGGACTGATTTTCAGAAGTCAAATGACCCCCAAAGAAAAAGAGAGAATACAGAAGGAGAGTCAGCAGACAGAGAAGAGGGGAGGGGGTGGAAAGTGAGAGTCATTTCTGCATGGTCTCCTTTACTAATCCAGAGACCATGGACTCAGGTGCACCTCCTGACTGGACCCAAGTTCTTTCAGCCCCCACTCCATCTCTTCTCAAGCCCATCAGTTCTATTCTGTGTCTTTGCATCCCAGCCAAGGGTGTCTCCTGCTTGGTTAGGTCTAGGCTCTTCCCTTTGCAGGCAAATCAGAGAGGCCTTCAGATAACCTGCAGTGGCATCTCAGAACATATTTTCACTGGTTGTTTGAAGGAACCCGGAGCAAGTGTCTTTTGATTAAGAGTTAGCAAATAGTTACCAAACCCCTTCAAACTACCAGGAATGTTCTGGGTGCTGCAGAAACAAATGGTGAAACCAGCAGATCCAAGCTCATGTTGGCATCAAGCTTAACCCTTTCTGGAGAGACCGAGGTTTAAACAGATGCATTAATTCATCCAGGTATCACATGTCACAGGGTGGTCCCTGCTCTGGAGTCAAGGTAGAGTAAGAAGGTAGTAGAGAGAGGGGGTTATGGCATCATATAGTATTGCCAAGGAAGGCCTCCTCAGAAACTGATGGTTAAGAACAGAATTAAGTAATAGTGATGAGACCAAAGGTGAAAGAGCTGGGTGAGCTTAGAAGACTTAGGAAGAGAGGACATCAGAAGCTGAAGAGATAATGGGGAAATGGGCTCCTGTGAGGCATGGAGGTCTTTGTGAGGATTCTGGAATTGAGTTTGAGGAGATGAGCGGTTGTGAATGGTTAAGAGGAGTCATCATGTGATATCACCTCACAGGGACATAGGGGCTGCTATAATAACAGTCCACAAGTCATGAAAAGAGCGGGTGGGGGCTGGAGGTTAGCTGGGAGGCTACTCAGTGATCCCAGCACTGGATGATGGTTTGGACCAAGGTGGTAGGAGAAGCAGGCAGTTCCTGTAAGATTCTTCCAGTTAAAAGACTTCAAAAATACCACCATTAACTCTAGAAGAAATCTCAGGATGTGCACCCTCAGAGGACTCAGTTTGGCCTATTAGAGGGTCTCCAGGGGTATTTCCCAAACCAGACAAATGAAGGGGAAACAGAGGCACATTATCACATCTGGCAATAGAATAAAGCATAACTATGGAGAAAACAGATAATCCAGACCCACCTCTTCATAGACTTGCCATAGTATTTTTCTCCTAATCATATGAGTTATAGGGATTTCTTTAATTGACAGATGTGAAGACATTGATGGTTTAAATCTCATTGCTATTCTGTTTGGAAGTGGGTGTTTGACAGTTTTTATTTTATCTTCCGTGTGTATGTGTGAGAGAGAGAGAAAGAGGGAGAGACAGAGAGAAAGAATAAATGAGACAGGGGGTGGGGTGGGAGGGACAAGGACAGGCTGAGAGGTAAGAGCTGGAGCTGCTGTTATTCCCTGGGCAATAAAGGCCTGAAATCCTACTAATGAGGTTAAAAAAGCCTTTTTCTGTGTGCTTAATAATAGCACTGCCTACTGACATAACCAAGGTTCCCAGAATAATTGCCCTCTTTCCTATTTTATTTTCAAGACCTGAAAAAAATAACAAAACAAAACCAAAAAAAAAAAAAAAACACCATTTTTTTTTTTTTTAGGGGAAAGTACCTTTGGATTCAGAGCATTTCCATCTAAAATTTCAATTCTAGTGCTTCAACATTTGCCCCTAAACCCTGTCAAATGCATCCTTTCAAGTGAAAGATAAGTGAAAGTGAAGGGTGAAACCGAAATTCATCGCTGGAGTTTTCTGGATGGTTTGTCTTTAGTAGGAGGATGCGAAATTGAGCCTTTGCTGCAATTCGGTCTTCCCCAAATTGGAGGCTCTTCCCATGACAGTTTTATCTGGTGCCTTTGTGGGCAACATTTGTAGTTGTCAATAACAAAATGAAAGGGTTTAGAAAGTTGCAGAATTTTTTTTACCAGAACATTCAACTTGGAGGAAAAAAATGATCTGAGGCATAGTATATGCTAATACAGTTGGAGCCCTCCATAAGAATAGAATTATTTGAAACACATATATTTAGAGAGTTTAGTTTTGTTTTGAATAGGCTCTCAGCATGTTTAGGTGGATTTAAGATGGAAGGTATGTTGAGAGGTGCAATTCTGAAAAACACTGTAAAAATTTGTTTCTGTAAATTTCTGCAACCAAAAGTACCTTATAAGAAGGAGACAGATACTGATTTTTTAAAAAAAGAAGAGAATATGATCAAATCAGAGCTTGTGATAAATATTGGTTGACGATCTGGATTAGATTGCCAGAATTATTTTTGTGGTGGGCTATTTTGAGTAGGCAGTAACCTTTCTTTTGAGATACAGATTCTCATGTTGACTTTTTAGCCTTTAGTCACCCCCCTCGCTGTTGTACGATCCTGTGCACATTCGGTCCCATATTTCTGGTATAAAGCTGCACATGTGAAAAGTCTAACGTTATTAAAGACAAGCTCACACACCCTCCTACCACTCGCTTTTTTCTCATTCTTTTTGCAGGAGTTGGCTGTGAGTTTCAGGGAGGGGAAAGACTCTCATTAACAAAGCACTGTCACTACCATAGAGGGTCATACATACAACTAGAGATATGAAAAATTGTGCTGTATATGTGATAAGAATTGTAATGCATTCCACTGTCATTTATTTTCTTAAAAAATCAATAAAAAATTAGTAAAGTGTTTATATTGCTCCTTCTCCCTTAAGAATAACTTATTAAAAGAGGACACATGGTTAAATTGAACAAATTACAACACAGCAATGTGTATCTGAAACAGACCTGAGCCCGTGTTACCAAGATCTTTCCATGCATGTGTTCAAAAGATGTGTGCTGTGTTTGCCTTTCTTGAGCTCCTCCATGCTCCCTGATGCTAAACAGCATGCTTCACGAAAGGAAAATAGAACCACTTTCCTGTGCAGATGTTGACATTTAGATCACGGAGAAACGGACCAAGAACTACATATACCTAAAGGAAACGGGTACTTACGTTTAGAGAAACATGCTTATGCAAACCAGTCTTTTAGGAAGAAAGTAGATAGCTCTCTTTGCCTTTGAAGATTTCACTATTTACTTTTTTGAAGGTGACCAGATGATCCCTCTCGGTTCCTTCTGTAATTCAGATACATCAAATACAGGATGGAACTTTATAATATTCAGTTTGGTATTCCATTGCAGAAGTGCATTATTGCTTCCTTGAGGAAAACAATCTGTGTCTGGCCAGGTGCCATTTCCTGTACTTCTGCACAGGGTTTCCTCTGAGGACTCAGAAATGCTGAGTTAATTTGCTTAGGGAAATGTAGACCTAAGCCTGCTACCTCAGTTGTATGATTTATCTACTCAGTGTACCAGATTCTGAAAGTTAGAACAAATATGCTTTATATTGCAAAGGGCTACTTACAAAATAAAGGTGGTGTTGATTCCAGGTAAAATTTGAAGGCCTCTTCTCCAAATGCCTAGTTCCTCTCCCTTTAGCACACACCCTACTGTGGAGGGAGGAGGAATGTATCTAAGGAAGGGATCTGATGGCAATCATTGGTATATGTTTGGGAATGCCAGAAAACATTCTACTCTCTTTTAGGTGTGATAGTTTTGTAGACCAAATCTCTAATTATGGAAGACATTACTTTTGCAACTTCATCACCATTCAGCATGGGAAATGTTGCATACAATGCACTCTTCCTGATCAGACCTGAAATTATACTGAACAGGGTTCATTCACTCCACGTGCTAACTCAGCCTAGCATAGAGTAGCACAGATAATAAGGTAGATTTACTTACCCACAAATCATAAGCTTTATGAAGTTTCCTTAGCTCTGTCATGCCACTGGGTACCATAAGAAATTGTTGATTTCAATACCTCTAATGGCACCTTCATATAGTAAAAGAAGGTATACCACTTGGAGCTGGGGTAGTGATCCTGTTTCTTTTTTCCTTCTTTTTCTTTTATTATTTTTTTTCATCCTGCCTGTGTTTCACTGTATGAAATAAATAGATTACCTCTCAAACACAATTTGTCTTTGTGCTTCTAGGCGATATTGATCAGCAAGAGATGGTTCCAAATAAGAAGAGTGCTGTTCTTGTGGATGGGGTTGTACTGAATGGCCCTACAACAAATGCAAAAACTGGAGAAAAATTTGTTGAAGAGGCCTGTAAGCTAATAATGGAAGAGGTGGTTTTGAAAGCTACAGATATCAAAGAAAAGGTAAAAATAATTTATCTGTATGAAAAATCTGGGCTCAGTGTTGCATGTCTATAATCTCAGTCATTTGGGAGACTAAGGCAGAAATGGGAAAAATAGATCTTTCCCATATCTATATGATTTTATATAAGGAAAATGAAAAATACAGGCTTTCATTTCCCAGGTACCTTTGTGTCAAGGGATGATGTCCAGATACCAGTGTTTGGGTCATTTCCCTCCTTGATCCCCACCCAGTGTCTACCTTCTCTGAGGATTGACTTTTTTCAGCCATCATTTGTTGGGAGATCAACTGAGGCTCCAGGGCTTAACCAGATTAGGCTCTGAAACACAGTGATGAAGCTTCCTGCCCTTGGTAGTAATATGGATTGTAAATAATCTGCTGCTGCTATGATTTGTACACTCTAAAACATACTGTTTTCTCTATTTTATTTTATTTTTCCTTCCTTCCTTCCCCAACTCTCACAGATCTCTCTCTCTCTCTCTCTCTCTCTCTCTCTCTCTCTCTCTCTCTCTCTCTCTCTCTCTCTCCTTCTTTCTTTTGCTTGGGATGGAATTGAAGGCCTCATCCATACTTCATAAGCACTCCCACTAAGTTTCATCCCCCAACTCCTCTCTATTTTATTGTAAATATCCTTCATTTGCAAGTGAAAAATCAAACAGAAGGTTGAAAAGGCTATGAAATATCTTTTTATTAATCTAACATTCCTTCCCAGAATCTTGTCTGAGCTTAGATTAGAAACCTTGGGTTATTAAATCTGATCCCTGTCTGATACCAATTACTTATTCTAAGTTTGAAATACAAGCTCAAATTCAGTTTCAAATTGTTATTATAACTACTAATAATAACATTGACTCTCAAGAGTATTTACTCCATGCTAGGCTCTGTTCTAAGTACTACCTCATATGTATTTGTGCATTTAATCCTTAATGTTGGTTAACAGAGCCTGGGGTGAATGAGGGAAACAGATATGGGGAATGGCTGGTCAAGGGGTGTTAACTTACAGTTAGAGGAGAAATAAATTCCTTGATATTCTATTGCCCAATAGGGTGACTGTAGATAATGTACCATATATTTCACAAAAGCTAAAAGAAAGGATTTTGAATATTTCCATTACAGAGAAATGATAAATCCTTGGGGAGATAGATATGCTTTTCCTGATTTGAACATTATTTGATGTATTGAAATAACACATGGACCCCATAAATATGTACAATCTTTAAGTGTCAATTAAAAACTAAAAATTAAAATTAAAAAAACTAAAAGACAGGTACTAATTACTGTCCCATTTTAGTGATGAAGGAAAAAGTTAGGCATACAGGGATCAAATATATTGCCCAATATCACCCACTAGTGAGTATCTGAGCTGGAGCTAAATTGCAGGCAATCTAGCATTAGCATCTTCACTCTTTAACTTCTTCATATACGTCTAAAAATCACTAAATTACCTTTTATGACACTGATCAGTTTTCATTTTGGAATTGGATTACTAACAAATGAGCATATGGGAGAGACCCTCCCAATTATATTAGCAGGAAATAGAACTCATATTAAAAGGATTTTGAATGTGGTGGTATTTATTCTGAATTTTTGGTCATATTCATTTGAGAAAACCAACAGAATAGGTTTATATGACCTGTGAACTTGGAATGGTTATGTTCAAGGCAAAAGTGCTGAAGGTATTTCTTATCCATTCAAATTATATATTTATAATTGCATATTTTTGGTCTTCTCTGTATTTGTGAAATACTTTGGACCTGGTTTGCGTTGGAGCCCACAGCTCCTCTGGCAAGTATGTTTTTAAATTGGCCTTTATTCAGTCATTAAATATTAACTGAGTGTTAGCTACTGGTGAGGCATTATATTCAGCCCTGGAGGATACAAAGAAACATAAGATAAAGACCCAGCTTTGAACAGAATTCATAATCTAATTGGAAGGATAAATTTTCATTGGAAAAAGAGAAAAGAGGTCCCAGTGAGAATGTGATAAATGCTGTGAGTTTGGGGCAGACTTTAGGGATTTCACAGAAAAATGGGAACTTTGAACTTTGATGCAGAGTGTAAAGTTTGAGTAAGATTTTGGTGGGTAGAGAGAAATCTCCAGTGGGCATGCTTCTTTCTAGGGATATTAAAGAAAGCAGAAACATAAACAATGGAAAGAATATTGCAGAAGGCCAAGATGCACCCGAGTGCAGGGGTGCATGCCTACAATCCCAGTCACTCAGGAAGCTGAGGCAGGAGGGTCACAAATTTGAGGTCAGCCTAAGCAATTTAGTGAGACTCCATCTCAAAATAAAAAATAAAATAAAATAAAAATGGCTGGGAATGTAACTCAGTGGTAGAGTGCCCTGGGTTCACTGTACAAAATAAAAGAAAAAAGAAAAAAAGAAATATGTATTGAATATAGCAAAGGGCTTTTATTTTTATTTTTCTTTGGAAAGAAAGGCTCATATACAGGGTACTAATTGGAGTTGTGAGGCTTGTCATCCTAAGTTATCAATTAAGGAAGCACACATGGAACACAGTATTGTAGATGTGCAGGATGTCCATTCATATGAAGTTTGATTGAAAGCATTTAGGGGCTGGGGATGGAGGTGAAGATTTTATACCACTAACTTGACCTTTGTCTGAGATTCAATAGGACACAATTAAAAGGTGACCTGCAATACTCTTGGGGAGATGATTACTCCTAGTGCCCTCTCTAGTAAGCATTCTTAGCCATTTTTTAAAAACTTGATTTATAATTTAGATTCAGTAAAGTATACCCCTTTTGATGTGCAGTTTCATGAACTTTGACAAGTCATGCAACCATCACCACAATTAAGATATAGAACAGTTTCATCTCCCTCCCAATTTCCCCGTGCCCCTTCATAACCAACCACTCATGGCCCCTCCTGCCCCTGGAAAACCCCTGGTCTATTTTCTGTCCTGTAGTTTTTGTCTTTTCCATGGGTGTCGTGCAGATGGCATCATGTCAGAAGTAGCCTTTTGAGACTTGCTGTTCTCCCTTATCAAAATTCATTCGAGACTCATCCACACTGTGAGTGTATCCACAGACATTTCCGTGGGCTGTCTTAGGCACTGTGCTATCTATCCCTCTTCCGGTCATAACTACACCATCAGTTTAATTTCATGCTTCTCACACAACTTGCTATTTTCCCCAACTTCCCACCTCCCAGGCTTCTCACTCCCTGGCTATTCCCTGGTCTCTCTCCTTCCCACTTCACAAGCAAACTTTTTTTTTCAAGATTGTCTACACTCCCTCCCTCCATTTTGTCACCTCCCACATCCTCACTTCACCACAATCTGGCCTCCACCGGCACCTCTCTAAGTCACACTGCTCTTGCCAAGAACACCTCCTTGTTGATAAATCCCATGAACACTTCTCAGTCTTTATCTCATTTGGCATCTCAGAAGTATTTGGCAGTGGCCACCATCTTCTCCTTAAAACATTCTTCATTTTTGGTTTTGGTGGTGTTGGGTTCTCCTAGTCTCCCTTCCTGGCCTGTCCTCCACCTGCAAGGTGAGCTCCTGTGCCCATCCCTTAAGTGTTCCTGTGCCTTCTCCTCTTCTCTGTAGATTCTCTCTGGACTGTGACATCCATCTCTGACCCTGATCTTTAACAAGAGCATCAGACTGAGTGCTACACCCCTTTTGGATGTTCTAAGGGTGACTTAGACTAAGTCTAAGTCATCATCCTCACCCTACTTCCAAACAGACCCTTCTCCAGCTATCTCGTTGCCACCATAAGATCTTGTGTCTAAGACAGAAACCTCATAATTCTCTTTGACTTGTCCCTCATTTTCATCCTAACCATCTTACTCATTTCCAAGTTCTATTGATTCTGCATTCGAAATACCTCTAGAAACCATATACTTCTTTTCTAAAGCACCTACCTTTATCCAAACAACCATCTTCTCTTGCCTGATCTATTATAGTTACCTCCTTTTTCTAATTCATTTGGAATTTCTACTTAGCAAGTAAAGTTATTGTCTAAAACACATATGACCATTTACTTCACCTATCTTGAACATTTTAATGAGTTTCTCAGCCAAGTCAAGCTCAGTAGTAGTTCTCATAAAGCCTGCCATGTTTTAGCTTTATCTCTCCACTTATTCATCTAGTTATTCAGTACCCCTGTATTGAGCACCTATTCTTTCGGAGGCTCTATGTTACTTGCTTGGAATCAGTGAATGAATAGACCAAGTTCTCCACTCTCATGAAAATTATGTAGGTCATAATAAGTGAGTAACACAGTATTTGAAACATTATAAATGCTGCGGACACAATAAGAGAAAGGGAGACACTGATAGAGATTGGGAAATGGACAGGTAACTTTTGCTTGAGTCAATTCTTTTTTATGTTGTGTCACAACTTGGTTATAGGTTCCTCCAGGAAATCTTTGAAGATCTGAGACCTCTCTTCTGTTCCAACAGTATCTGAATTATTCTCATAGCTCTTTTGTGCTGAAGTAGGGTGATATGCTCAAATCTCTACATCTCCCAATTATCTGGGAGCTTTGTAAGGGTCAAGTTGGTGCTTCTAACATCTTCCTGATCTTGGGCTTCTGCCATGCTCAGTTAATTACATGCTGTTGCTGAATCTCCAGGTGTGTGAGTGGCAGCCTCCTGAACAACTGAAAAAGCTTCTTGATTTGGAGGTGAGAGACACAGGTGAATCACATGACCGGCTGTTGAAACTCTGCCAGGATGTCATACGCTTCAGCGTCAAAACAAGTAAGAACCTCAGTTTACTTCCTTCAACTATACTTCTGACAAGTTCTTAGGTTTTTAAAGCATTTAGTTACCTCTTAAAAGAGCAATTCTGATAATGTTTATGGAATGAGAAACCTAGATTTAAAAAAAATAGAGGTTCTGATGTTTTTACAGTGGTTCATTTAATTCCTAATCCAGATTTGTTGTCAAGTTCAAAGATAATAGTAAAAATTTTGGTGTTGGTGTTTAATGTAAATATTATCTGTTCCTTGCCAGTCTCCATTCTCCATCTATAAACAAGACCATATATTTTTATCACTGCTACTTATCATTTCTTGAGTTGGTCCAAACTGGCAAATGATATTTTGATTCTATGAATTTGCCAAGGGATTTTAAGTCTTTATGGCTTTTCTAGAATATGCAAAAAAATATGTTCAAGAGCATATCTGTAATATAAACAGGAAGAGATTTATCTGGAAGACACTGATTAACTCTTGGCAGTTGATAATCGCTAAATTATTTTTATCATATCTGGCAAGATCAAAAAATGAAAACCTTCAGGCAGATATAAGCAAAATGAAAGTGTGGCAAGTTTTGCTGTGATCGCTTCACACTAACACCACAGCCACTGTGATATGTTGTACATGCAGTGGCTTGACATCAGTCCTACATGGAAGCACTCTTCCAACTTGACTGTTAATGACTTATACACCCAATGAGCAAATTTCAAAAGTGGGAGAAAAACTTTCCAAAGTATGCATTTCTCTGTGTGATTGTGAAGGTAATCCAGTGCTGAAAACCATATAGACATATTATGCTTTGTGAATTCTGACACTGGACTAAATTTAGTGGAAAGAACATAATAAAATCCTGGCTAAATATAATTGGTTTATATTCCCTTGGGAAAGTCTGGTGTATGTATCAAAAATTCAGTTAGCATTTCAAAAGCAGAGATACATATCTTATTATTATAGTGCATGTCAGAAGTGTAGAATGACATTTAATGCAGTAGATTTTTTAGTTTACTGGATATTTTCCATAATGTTACCATGGAAATCAATCATAAATTAACACAGAACTAAAAAAAAATCTTATTAAAATTACTTGTAGCAATGTCTGGTTTCCTTTGCCAGATCAGAGGAAGTTTTCCATGTTTTAATTGAAAAGACATTTTCTTTTGAGATTTATTTTTTTCTTTATTGAATTCTTAGTTTAAAGAAGAAAGAAGAGCATTCAAGTTAAATTCTGTAAATTGTAATGAGGGGTCACTAACTAAAATGGTTCCTGAATCCTAAAATTAGAACTAGACCTCCTATCTCTTTGTTCCTTGTCCTGCTGAGCTTCCTATGACTGAGAATGTCAAGCCAGTTAGCCTGGTGTTTGGTGTGAATATCTGCACTGTGTTAAGCCAAGAACCTTTTGGGACCTTTCATATGAGAAAAAAAAAAAAAAGAGGTGGAAAATTGGAACTAGATGTTGAATCTTAAAGGAGGCTGTGTTTGAAGTCAGTTGAATCATAAAGTGTAAGTACGCTGCACGATGAGTCATATCTCCATCTACATAATGCCAACCATACCATCCAATCTGGAAAATGCAAAGGCCCCTGGAAGCCTGTAGCCTGAGGTGAACCCTATTGATGAGTGAAATGCATTTGAAGTGAGGGAAGTCAACCCTACTACTTTCAGGAGATAAAGGCAGCAGGCCATGGTACTTGGGCCAACAGTGTTCAGATCCATTTCTCAAGGGTTCGAGTTGGATGTGGATGGTAAAGAGCAGGATGTCATCAGAGCTCTTAAGAGAAGGCTCAAGTTTTACTTAGAAATATCAGGCAATAGAGAGGGTGATGAGAAAGGTCTTCAATATCGCTTTCCTATAAAATTTTCTTTGGGATGTTTTTTAAAACGGAAGTGTAATTCCTATTTGATGAAGTGTGTAAATCTTTCATGTTCAGCTCAATAAATTTGCACACCTCTGTACATATGAAACCACCACCCAAGTCAGGATTGGGGACATTTCTAGCACCCAGAGGCTCCTCAATCCCTCTCCCAGTCAACAGTTCCTTCCCCAGCATACCCAGAGTTCTAAAGTCTCTCTCCATAGGTGGATTTGCTGATTTTGGCTGATTTTGAGTGTCTTATAAATGGGATCATGCTATGCATATTCCTTTGTGTCTTGTCACTTTCATTGTCTGATGTATTCATGTTATTATTTTACTGATACTTTTGATTGCTGTATAGTGAATACTTTGTTTTAAATTTACAGACCACCCAAGATTTTTCAACCAGTTGTATGCTGGACTTGATTATTACTCCTTGGTGGCCCGATTTATGACAGAAGCATTAAACCCCAGCATGTAAGTGCCATGTTCCTGGAATTTCTCACCTAACAAGGATAAGAGATGTTTTCTTAAATAGAGGCAATTTTATTTCGTGAATTTCTGTTTAATGGTTTCTTTTATCATAAATCATGGGATAATCTTATGACACCAGTGTTCAAGCAGCTATTTGAACAGTGGTATCGTAAGAAGGGTCAGGCAGGTAACCTCCATGTTACCTTCATTGAACATAGGAGAACATGGACTAAGCAAATTTTCATTCATTCCTGCATGAAAAACCATCTGTGCTCAGTGACAGAGAGACTTTGAATGAAAATAAACCTCGATTGTGTCCTCATGAAGCATAAAATCTGGTGAGAGAAAGAGCCATACTAGTAAAAAATGGCATTAATGTAAAATTCAGTCTCTTAAGTGCAGGAGAGGTACACAGTGCCGTAATTGTAACTGGGGAAGTTTTTTCTAGTTGTGAACTTAGGAAATTTTTCTCTGAAAAAGTGACAGCTAAGAGCTGAAGGACGAGTAACAGTTAACTGGGTGGAATGGGAGGAACTGGTTTCCAGTAGAAGGAATTGCACATACAAAGGCCCTGTGGTGGGGGCAGCATGATATACTCTATGAATGGAAAGGTCAATGTGGGTGTAGCTGACAGAGCAACAGGGAGTGTAGAGGAGGATAATATGGGGGAGAGAGACAGAAGCCAGACATGCAGAGCCTTGTGGAGTATGTTCATGAGTTATTCTAAGTACGTTGGAAAGTTCTTAAAGGTTTCTAAATCACTGGGTGACATTTGCTATTAAAAAGATTGCTAGAAATTTGGAGAGTGCATTGGAGGAGATCTGTCAGGAAGGCATCTCCTTAGTCAGATGAGAGACCTTAGCAGTTTGGACTTAGGTGGAAGCAGAAGGAATAGAGAGGAAAAAAAAATATGTTTGGAAGATAAAACATGAAGGACTAGATAATATGTTGGATGTTGGAAATGAGGACAAGGGGGAAGTTTCTAAGATAATACTAGGTTTCAGGCTTTCATAGTTGGTTCACGGTCATGTCACTCATCAATTTGGGAGGCCTTGGGAGAGGGGACCAGTTTTCAAAAATTCACTGGAAAAGCCCAGATCAAGAATTTAATGTTCAATTGTGGACATTTGAGTTTGAGATATACAACAAGAAAGACCAAGTAATCTGAGACATATATGGGCCAGAAATTCTGGTATCTATAGGAATTAAAAAGTTGTTGGTGAAATGACGGTAATTGGAATGAAGAGTGGGTGTGCACGAGATTGCCAAAACCAGTGATTCTCACTCCCCACTGCCCGCTAGAGTCAACTTGGGAACCGTTAAAAACAGAATTGGTGCCTGGATCCTACAGACCAATTAAATATGAATTTCCCTGTGTGTGCCTCATATAGGGATATATTGCATGTGATTTTAGTGAGCAGCCAGGAGGGAGAATCACTAACATGAGGAAAGAGCATAGAATAAGGAGAGAAGGGGGCTGTTTTCTTCTTGACTGGGCCTTGAGGGCATCCAACAATTAATGAATAGGAGGAGTCAGATCAGCCCACAATAGAGAGAGACCAGGAGAAAATCAAGGGGATTGGTATGGAAGCCAGGAGGAGAATTTGTTTAGGGTCATATGTTATTGGGCAGTTAGCTAAGACAAAGACTGAACAGTGTCCACCTAATTACCACATGGATGCCATGAGTGGCCTCAGAGATATTTGGTGCAGTAATGAGAGAAAAAACAGCTACCACATGCAGAAGAGGAGGTAATACATAAGTTGGAAAAGACAATAAGATTACATAACTCTGTGGCTGTGCATGGTGGCACATACCTGTAATCCCAGTGGATCAGGAGGCTGAGGCAGGAGAATTGCTAGTTCAAAACCAGCCTCAGTAAAAGCAAAGTGCTAAGCAACTCAGTGAGACCCTGTCTCTAAATAACATACAAAATATAGGCAAGGGAGATGGTTCAGTGGTCAAGTGCACCCGAGTTCAATCCCTAGTACCAAAAATAAATAAATAAATAACAAAGATTACATGACTTTTTGAACCCTTGGCTGTTCTAGGTATTTAATCTGAAAAATTGAGAAACTTTGATAAGTGTTAAACTGCTGCCAAACTGAACCATCCATTCAAAATGTGGCTCGTCCTTGAGTGTGTTCTCTATCATCCTGTCCACCTGCAAGCCCCTTTCTCAGATGTACAGTTGAGCTAGTTTTCAATAGTTCGTGTAATACTAACTCTTTGTTACAAAAAAAAAGAATGATTATTCTATTAATATTTTAGGTACACCTGAATGTATACGTTTTTCGCACCTCTAGTATGTGTGTAAACTGTTTTCAAAGTGTGGTTGAAAACAGAGCCTATCTTGTTTTTTAAATGGTGTAGTATTTGTAGAGTTCTTGGCACATAGGTAGGTGATACCGAGTAGATATTTAATGTTTTTGCCTCCATTCCAAAGCTTTCCCTTCCAGATGTTAAAATAATTGCATCAAATTCTGTGACTATAAATCTAAATGAATCTACTTAGCCTACATATTTAGAGAACACATTTATTCAGATACAATTTAATGTAATCACCTAATTGAGTAGGAGATTAGAGATGTTTAGTCATCCTCTAGTTATCTGGAGGAGAAAAGAGACTCAAACATTACAAAACAAGGTGCAATAACTGATGTCATCTGGGTTCCCCGGGAAGACCCTCTTTAGTGGATGCTCATTAGGGAGTAACCTTGTCCTGAACTTGAGTGGCTGGGAAAGTGGGGGAATAGGAGGCAGGAGTGTAGGGATAGAAATCAAGCTGCCGGGCAGCCTCAATGATGATCTCTGGAGTAGATCTCTAGATCTCACTCCGAGATCTCTGGAGTGACCAGTCATTATGTATGGACTGCCACAAGAAGGGATGTGATCTGGAGGAGGCGGCTCCCTGCAGCCGAGGCTTTCCCAGTCAGGGCTGATGTTGCAAGGCTTTCTGACAACAGCATTCCAGACTAGAGCCACAAATGCTTCACAGAGGAGGAATCTGGATAGAGTTTCCAGTCGGATCATCACACAGTGAGAGCTGTCCCCCAGAATACTTCCCATCTGTATCGATGCAGAGAATGTGGTAGAGGAAGCCACAGTTAGGGGTGACTCCATGTAAAACATCTAGACCTGACTGTTAGCATGCTCCTAGTAGTAATCTAATAAAACCTGGTTTCCAAGACAATGGCTTTTCTGTAACCAACATCAGCATCCAGTGCAGCATCCAAAGTATTCAAATACTGATACACCGCTGCCTATGGCTAATACCAAGAATCTCAATACCCTGCCTTGTTCTCTCCTCATGGAATTGATGGTGTCTTCTCAACTAGGGCTGCTGAAATAGCTTGCCTGTCTCCTATACCACTGGCTCCTGGCATTATCTAACCATGCCCAATGCTATTACTGAGGGAGCAATTCTTTATTTCCAATGGATGAATTTCCAAAGACGACCTACATCTCAGAAGCCCCTTGGTTTTAATAAAACTCTGTGCATTTCTTGGGACACCCAAGGGATGTTTTGACTCTAGTCATAGAAGTGAAGTGTTTTTTATATCTATCTAGTTATACGTATGAGGTGTCCCCAGTGTTTCTGTTAGTGGAAGAAGCGGTTCTGAAGAAAATGATTGAATTTATTGGCTGGAAAGAAGGGGATGGAATATTTAACCCAGGTGAGTACAATTAGTTATTGCCGTCACCCTTCCACTATGAGCATCTAAAATTGTATTCATTTGAAAAAAAAAAAAAACCTCCTTGCAGATTTACATATTACAGAAAATTGGGTATTAATGATGCTACTTGGTAAGCAAATAGCTTATGCCTTTCTCCAGAGTGATAATATTTTGCATAAATGCTAAATAAATGACATACATACTTAACAAATAAAATGTCTACAATTTAGGATTTATGTCTAACACGAATGAATTTGTCTGCTGTTGGGAATTTGGAAAGGCAATGATAAGTCCTCCAAATTTTAAAACCAATTTTACTAGAGAAATTTCCTAAAGTTCATTTGTTTATCCTACAATTATTTTTTGACCCAGAGATGAGCACATATTTTTATTTCAATTTTCTTGATCAGGAGACATACAGAAAGAATATTACTAATTATGTGAAGACTTGGGCCAGACTTGCTGGTGCTCGCCTACAATCCCAGCTACTTGGGAGCATGAGGCAGGAGGATCACAAGTTCAAGGCCAGCCTCGGCAACTTAGTATAGTCCTAAGCAACTTAGGGAGACCCTGTCTCAAAAGAAAAAATTAAAAAAGGACTGGGGATGTGACTTAGTGGCTAAGTGCCCCTGGGTTCAATTCCTGATACAAAAAAAAAAAAAAAGAAGAAGAAAGAAAGAAAATTATGGAGACTTGGGTACGAAGCTCAAACACTGAAAGTTTTTAAGTGTGGGAAACCACTGAAATGAGAAAAGAGACCAAAGCTTCTGTCTCAGCTGACATTGAAAAGTTCTGGAGTAGGTGATTAAGGAATATTCAGAGTACGGGAGGAGGGCGGTATTTGGGTGCTTTTACATTGACGTCTTTAGCCTAGAACAGTCATGAACATCCCTGCTTTCCACTGTATTCAGTTCTTTAAGTAGTATAACTCCATGCCATAAGTATGACATTTAAATTTTGTTTTTGCAGGTGGTTCAGTGTCCAATATGTATGCAATGAATTTAGCTAGATACAAATATTGTCCTGATATTAAAGAAAAGGGGCTGTTTGGGTTGCCAAGATTAACCCTTTTCACATCTGCAGAGGTAAAACATTATTCTTATTATTATACATACATTTTTCTGGGTATGCATTATTTAAGAGAACTCATTTGTTTGAGGACCCTTGTTGTAATTGTATCCTACACTCTGTGATTAATATGCCTAAGTATAATGTAATATTGCATTCCAAAGGGAATTCTGATGGGCCTAGTTTTGAAACCCTGGCCATCCAATTTTGTACATCACCTTTTGAAAAAAAATTTATAGTATGTTACATTTTCTTTGAGTCAAGAATCTTTCATTTGAAGTGCTATCTTTGCATTTTCTCTATGAGTATCCTGTGTCTTAGAACTTAGATGACCGCTACTGTTCTCAGCTATGTTTTCTACTCACATTTTCTTGTAAAATTGCTTTAATTGTCTAATATAATGGGTTCTTATTTTCATTTTCAAGGTGAAAGGAAGATATTTGGTAACAACATTGCACACACACGCACGCACACACACACACACATAAACACACATACAATTTTATGTTGCCACAGTCTCCTCTCTCTAATCTTACACTTCACTGAATTCCAAGGTCAGATTGTAGATACATGCATTGGATTTGAGCTGGACTGGCTGGATTCAGTAACCATCCCCGTCACTTCCCATTTGAGTGACATTGGATAAGTCGATTAACTCCTCTGTGCCTCAGTTTCCTAATTTGTAAAAATGAGTGTATCAATCCTCATACCTAATAAATTATGCCAAAACCTAGTAGCTTAGAACTAAAAACTATATATTATCACCTGTAAGTGATATCACTGTAAGGCTCAGGATAGCTAGGCAGTTCTGCTGTCCTTGGCTGGACAGTGCCTTATATGTCCAGGGACTGGCGGGCTAATTGCTGATGTAGGAGTGGCCCAGCCTGGACATCTGCAGTGGCTCTCCTCCACCCCTTGTGTCTATCAGCCTCTGGCACGTAGTCTTGGTATGTTCTCATGGCAGCCATGTAGGTGATCAACAATATGGTAACATACTGGGCTTCTTGAGTCCTAGCCTCAGAACTGGCACATTGTCACCTATGCCTTATTGTCATGACAAAGTAAGTCTCATCTCTGAACCCAGATCCATGGGAAATAGACCATACCTTTAAGGAAACATGCTGCAGTCACCTGAAAGATATAGGTAGCAGTGAACAGCTAGGCCCATAAGGCTGCCTAGCAACTACATAATAGTCACTGATGAGTGAGTAGTTGCAAAGACTAAATGAATCTGGGACATCATGGATATCAAAAATATTAGCTACTATTAATAGGAGGAGAACAAGCCATCTATAAGAGGTGGATAGAAATGGATGGTACAGCTTAAGTACAGTCTTATCTAGAAGATTCTTATTTTCTCCTTTTTCTATTTCTGTGTGATTCCAGTGGATTCCTTTGTCCTTCTGACACTGCTTCCTCCCCAGGTCCCTGGAAGGAAGTTTAGCTTCTTCACCTTCTGTGAGAATACTAGGTCTCTTATCAACAACTTGAGGTGGGCAAAATCTGAAATCTCTATATATATAATTTCCATCTGGGATTTTCTAAATCTTTTAATTTATTCTAAGAATGAAAGTTACTTGATTATTGCAAAACAACAAATTGTGTCCAAAGTGACCCAAAGTGCAAGGAAGTCCAGCCACTCCCATGTTTTCCTCCCGTCCTGTCTAACCATCACTGTTTGCATCAGCACTAAGGTGCAGAGCAGGAGTTGAGTGGTAGGAGGCACCTGAGAGGAGTCCCCTGGGAAATGTCATCTGTTCAGATCCTTGACCCAGCCACCCACAACCCTTCTTCATACCATGTTCTTTCTGTAGCAAGAGAAGAATAATAATGGGGACAACTGGGGAACATACCTGGTTATTTGGGATTACTGCAGAAGAGGGCTTCCCTCTCCGGGTTCCAGCCTGGATATTTCAGTCTGAGAAAACTTAGTGGATCAGAAAAGCACCGACCTTTCAATGTTTGGATCGCCAGTTCCAAGCCTGGGAAAACTGATGAAATGGGGCCTGGATGTCTGTTCAGTACTTTTATTTTTGCCCTTTTTTATTTTGTTTTAAAATTTGCTAGCATTTCCTTTGTGGCATAATTGCCCTGGAAAGAGAGAAGAAATCATTTTGAAAGCCTAGACTAAACATCACACCTGGGAAAGACCTGTAACACAAGTGTGATTAGGGAATGGAGAGTTGCAAGAAATGGAATTCTTATGTCATTGTGAAACCAGAACTCAGGGATTCAGTGAGGTTGTTCGGCTTTTGTTTTTGTTTTGTTTTGTTTTTCCCAAGAGGCAAAATGTATGCCATGGATAACAAGCCGGTAGAAGTTGGCGCCAGAAAATCCAAGAGCAGGATGTGAATTCCCCAGAAAAATTCCAACCCTGTGAGCCTTCTGTGGCCCTGAATATATATTTTCACTCCCTCCCTCCAGACTCCACTTTGTAGCTCATGCCTTCCCTGATCTGCCTGAAGAGACTGGGGCATCGCATTTGCATTACTTTAATTTATAATTTAATAACCACCTTTACTCTTATTATAACAATTCAATCTATTCTCTTGTTAAAAAAAATTAAACAATGTTGTTTTTACCAAACAGTCTTCAATCCTATGGAAGATTTTTGCTAGATCTTTGTTTTTTCTTTGTTTGTTTGTTTGTTTTAGGTGTGTGGTCCATGGCCCAGAGGTTGTGTTCCTCTACTGTCTTATTAGGTGTCCCCCGCCCCTCAGTTTTCATGCTTCCCCAGGTGACTCTATCTCTGTCTTGCACCATTTTTGCATTGTTCAGGTTTGAATTTGGATCCAGCTATTGGTAGAGATCTGCAAGATCTAACAGAGTCCCCCCTGTGCTATCAATATATCCAAAATTAGCCTCCCAGGTGCTAAATGGCAAAGAGAAAGGAAATTCTGGAGAAAAGTAATTGAAGTCATAAATTTATGACTTGATTAGTTCTTTGATATGAATTCCTTAGGCATGCTGAAATATTAGATTTGCAAAGTTCCTGAGTAATTCAAATCATTTTAGGAATCCACATAAAGTAGTGATCACTGACCGCCATTGAAAGGTGAAAGTACAGAGAAACTCACCTCCCATGCCAGTGACCAATGGGACCAGTTTGTCTTTGTCAGGGTCCTTGCTGGAGGGGGCAATTGAGATGTTGGGGGTGTGTGGCTAAGGGTTATCCCTCCTTACACTCTGTACCCTGGTGCCTCACTGAGTTGGGCTGGGATGTTGCCTCCAGTCTTCTCGACAGCACACAGGGGTACCTTGGGCTCTCCTGATAAGCATAAGGCTAAGTCCATCCACCTGGATTCTTAATTCTGTCTCTTTAGGAATTGAACCTGCAGTGTGTTTTTGAAGAGATCCCCTGGATTCTATTTCATTTCATTCTTCCTTAACATGTAACATGTATCAACTCCACTCTCCCTAACAGCTAATGTGAATATCAAAATAGTCAAGCCCTGGAAGGAGTCCACATGTCCAGGGCACAGTGCATGTTGAGGAGAGAGCAGCAGTTCATTGAGAAATCCAAGGTCATAGGGGAAAAAGAAAGAAATCCTTGCAGGAACCAGAAAGTAAAACTTCAGCTCAATGCTGTCTTTCATGTAGGCACTTTCTGTTTTATCTTGATAGAAATGAGCACCCGCTGAGATTTTTGTGCCTTCTGTAGATTTATGAAACCTACAGGGAGGTCGAGTCTCAGAATGACTGCCTTCTCTTTTGCCAGTGATGGGAACAGCCGCCGTTTGTTTCTAAATGCAGTGGTTACTTCTGAATTCCAGCCTTCCAGGGTTTTCCTTGCCTTGAAACTACTCAGCATGTCAGAAGCATCCCCCTCTCTCTTTCTGTTCCCCTTCCAGGGTTCTTGCCTTCTTGGATGTTTTCAGATGTTTAGACTTCAGTTTTACAGACTTTTTATCTGTCCCTATCCATTTGAGATTGACTTTGGGCTGTACTTTGCCCCGAGGTACTTAAAGACAGCTCCACTGAAGCTATTCTTAGTCTGATTACAGATATTTTATTCAGCACATCTATTGGTTGGAGATATTTTGCTAATTCTCGGGAGTAAAGCACTGTGATTTGCCCTATAGTCAGATGTCGGTGGAGGTAGGCTAGCGTTTATCATTATGAAATCAATAGCTGTTTTGTTGCCATAGCTCAGATCTCTGGTGAGAAATAATTCACCTTAGCTCTGTCACCTTAGCTCTGGCAGGCCTGTTACCTCCAACCAGCATAGGCTGATGTATCAAGTGGAAAATTAATTACATTTTCATGTACATTATTTCTCTTCAATATGCATATGTTCTTGTAACAACCTGAAATAAATACATCCTGCAGGCATTTTGGATGTGTCCTATTTGATATTTGGAAATTAATTATTTAGGATGGTTTCATTTTTTTTTTCCTGATGGTGTTACCTCTGCATTTTATTTTTACAGAGTTAAAAAAAGAGCTCCCAATAAAACTCTCTTGACAAAAGAAGGAAAAAAATTACCACATTTGAGGGAATTCATCAAGTTAAGTGTGAAGGCATGACTACTCTTTTAATGTATTCATACCTACAAATTAAATTACTAAGGTTTTTTTTTTGGTACAATAATGTCCTTTAGCACCTTCATTTTTCTGGCATGAAAAAGAATTAATTGACCACCTGTCCTCACTAATATATAAAGAACGACATCTCCAACTTTCGAATACTAATTATTTTATAGACGGCATGTGGTGGTAGGGGGAAGGCCAAACAATCTAAAGAATATTCCACTATTTGCTAAAAAGAAATGGACCAGACCTCATTCCAGAAGCATCTATAAGCCTCCTTCATGCCACAGCTGTGTAAAGTAGAATTTCTACAAATTAATATTAGTTTTATTCTTAGGACTTTAGCCTCATTCCTATATGATTTAATTTCTGCCTTACATTCAATATTAAATAAGACTGGTCATGTGTCTGATCAGCATTTATAACCCATTGTTTTCTCTTGGAAATAATTAAATTCTTCTTTAGCCTGTGATTGCAATCTTTGATACACATTCTAACTCTCTCCTTAGAGGATTTTGAGTCAGCAACAGACTAGATTCTAAGTTTCCATTAATAGTGAGCCTTAGAGCATCAAGAGAAACTTTTCTCCACGTTATAGAGAATAATAACCATCAGTGTCCAAGTTTGTTCCATTTGTTTGGCTTTGTGTCCATCCTTTTTGTATTTTGACCCATTTCATTCTCTAATAAACTGATGGAAAGCACGTTATCGATACAATCCCTTTATAGATTAGCAAACTGAGGTTCAGAGTGTGTGCATTATTTGTTCATAAATCCTGGTTCCTCTGACCCCAAAGTCAATGTTCTCAGCCATTACACTAAGGAATGGAATTAAATTACTGTTATCTTTTTCTTTTATGCAACAATGTTCCAAATATTTTGCTCAACTATGAAGACATGCTTATTTAAATAATAACTAATACATTTTTCGTGCTATGCATTCATCTCTCTCCCCCCTCTCTTGCCCTTTAATTCAGTGTCATTACTCCATGAAGAAAGCAGCCTCCTTTCTTGGGATTGGTACCCAGAATGTATGCTTTGTGGAAACAGATGGAAGGTAATGGGGACAGGATCTGGAAGCCTGGTGGGTGGAAGGGGAAATTTATACTGTTTCCAAAGCAGTACCATTGCCTGTTAACTACTAAACATAACTGAAAGTCTTAAATCTGTGTCCCTTAGAGGTAAAATGATACCTGAAGAACTGGAGAAGCAAATCTGGCAAGCCAGAGAAGAGGTGAGAGGGGGAGAGAGAGATCACACATGAGAGCGAGCACAAGTGCATATGTGTGCATCTGGGAGAGAGAGAGAGAGAGAGAGAGAGAGAGAGAGAGAGAGAGAGAGAAGAGAGAGAAACAGGGAGAGAATGAAAACAGCCAAACCCATTTATATGTGTGGGAGAGAGAGAGAAGAGAGCATGTTGGAGTTAAAATAAGGAAGCTCATTTACAGATATTCTATTTCCAGGTGCGTGGCTCTCCATGGTCTGTGGTGTTTTGGTTTTTTTGTTGTTGTTGTTGTTTGTTTGTTTTTTGTTTTGATATCTCATTCCCAGGCAGCCAGAGCCTATTAAAACACTGACATCACCATATTCAGATTTCTTGGCAAGAATAAGCCCTAAAGATGAACGTAGCCTCTCCAACAGAGCCTTGGCATGCACTCTGCTATCTATGTAGCTCCTCCCTCCCAGAAATCTGTAGGACAAACAGATGTCTTTGTGCTGCATTCAAAATGATTGTTGACTTCTTTATCCATCCCTCCTCCCAGTTGCTTCCAACCCAAAGCCCATCCATTAGTGCCCCTTCATACTGGGTCTGGGTCTAGCCTTACAGTGGCAGAATATCCTGTCTTCCCCACCTGCTAGAATATATTCCAGCTGAAATGCCGGTTGTTAGAGAAGGCAGGGCATGACTCTGGTTACCTGCTTTTTGAAGAGGAAGCTGATTATTTTTGGTACTAACCATTTGCTCTTTGGACCAAAAACCTGCTGGATTTGGTGCACCTACCTCACTGACTCCGCCCACTTCTTCCCTTGCTAATAGAGCTTCAGATAATTTTCTAGTAACTTTCCAACAGGTAGCAAATGGTCAGGCCCAAGAAAATTAAAAATCCCATCTTTGAGCTGGGATGTGAGGTATACCTATCACAGGAGTTCACACTCTAAGAATGATGGGTAATTTTTTAAAAGTTTTAATACTGTATTTTTGTTCTTGTACTCTTTGGGTTTTTTTTTAATTTTCATAAAAATCAGCTTGTCCTGGGGCATGATAGATTACTGTATTTTGTTCAAACTCTATATTTTAAAAATTCTGCAGTTCTTGTGGCTGTATTGCCTTCAGGTGTATATCCTTAAATCTGTATCCACTTATTTATTTGTTTGTTTGTTTTTCTTGCCATTCTAAGGACAAGTAGATTTGATAACTCTCTGGTGGTTCAGATTAGCATATATGCCTTTGACTTTTGTGTAAAATTCTGCAAAATACTGGCTGTGAACCACAGATACTGCTTTTGAGTCTTATTCTACAAAAGTTCCATCTTATTCTACAAAAGTTCTCATTAAAAAGAATGTTCATGATGTCCTGGATGTTAGATGGTGGGGGATGCTGCTGATGCTTCTTTCCTGTTTCACATTTTTTTTCTTCCTTCTTCCTTCCCCTCTTTCCTTCTCCTCCTCCTCCATCACCTGCCCTACCCCGGGGCTCTTTTCTTTCTTTCTTGAATTTTAAACTTTTGATTACAATTTCAAACCTACACAGAAACAATATTAGGAGCCTTCCTATGCCCACAATGTCTCTCCAGCAATCCTCAGCTCCTGCTCTCCTGTGCCTCATCCACACCCCATGTCCTCTCACCACTGCTACACGAGTCTAAAGCATGCCCTGACATTATCTCCTTTGACCTATAAATCATGGAGAATATCTGTAAGGTATATGTACTCTTTAAAAAAAAACATGATTATATTTAAAAGCTAAAATTTCTTAATGTTATCAAATATTCAGCTTATATTAAAAATTTCCCCATTGCCTTTTTAAAAATAATTGGCTTGTGTACATTGGGATTCAAACAAGGTCCACACAAATCTTTTCTGATCCATAGCTTGGTCCTCCTCCTTGTTTGTTGCCTACAATTGATTTGTTGAAGAAGCCAGGTCCTTTGTCTGGTAGAATGTTCCACATTATGGATTTTGTGGATTACATCAAGAATTGAGATGCTAAGGATCTCCCCACCACTGTGTCTGTAGTGTATAATTTAGATCTTGAGACCCAGTGAGATTCAAATTGGATTTAAAAAACAAAACAAAACAACAACAACAACAAAAAAAGCAGGAAGGTTTCCTTTTGACTTTCTGTCTGGAGATATCTCATGTGCCTTTTTGTGCTAACACTAAAGTAGGGTCTAGTATTGTTATAAAGTTTGCAGTCAGTCCCTCACCTCATGGATTTTGCTACCATTGGTGGTCATTGTCCAGACCCATCATTTCATCAACTGATGTTCTAATTCAGTTTCTCATTCCTTCCTTATTATTGACAACACACTTCTAAAGAAAAATGTTTCCTCATCCCTGTTTGATTTCCCTAAGGAAGCAGTTTACACATGCAAGGCAGGATTAATAATTTATTCTTTCCCCCTTATTGACCAATTTTCAAAATACTGAGTTAATTTTCTATAAACATGGTCTCCCAAATTTTTGGTATCACTAATTATTCATATTTCTTTTCTTCTTTTCCTTTCCTTTCCTCTCCCTCCCTCTCCTCCCCCCCCCCACCTTCTCTTTTTATGTTTGGTGTTGCTGACAGTTGAACCCAGGGCCCAGCATGTGCTAGGCGAGTGCTCTACCACTGAGCTATACCACCAGCAACAATTCATATTTCTAGCAGAGTGAATTTTATTTCACCGCAGTCACTATTATTTAGTTGCTCCAATTTTTGTTTTGACAATGATATATACGAAGCCAATGTAATTCTAAAGTTGAGAGCTTAATAAAAGAAGTCTTTAAAAAAGTAATAAAAAATTGCTTTAGGTACATTTAAAAGTAGGACAAGGGGCTAGAGCTGATATGTCTTCTTGATTTTCTTTCAAGTCAGCTGATAATTTAGCCTGGATTTACTTCAAACAAACCTTGTACCCATTCGAAGATGATAATATATGATGAGTAGTTTATTTTCCTCAGTAGCTTAGACCTAGTTGTTTTGTTTCAAGCTTTTAACTCATACTGTTTCAGATGTAGGCAACAGTATTTCAGCTTTTTTTTTTTTTTTTGTGGGGGTGAATTCAAGTATCTGGTGGATCACAATCCATTAAAAACTCTTTTAAGCAGTAACCTTTACTTGATGCTATTACAAAGACAGTGAAAACCACAAGGCACCAGAGGTTCTAAAGTGATTATTGACAAGCCCAAACTAGTATGACCACCGAATATTTTGGAGGTATTTTGGTGTATGAGTACTTGAAATGACAAACTTTCTCAGGGAATATAGCCCATTGGCAGCATGCAATCTATACCCTTTCTACTGAATTTTCTTGTTAACAGTATGAGGTATGAGGAAGGAAAAAAAATATGGAAGGTTAAATCCAGATTGCAAAAGTTTAATTTCTGGACCTGATTTATAGGAACTTTTTTTTTAAAGGTGAGAAAAACTCATTAATAGGCTATGATGGTGTGCATAGGTATTTTCTCACAGCTGTCAGAATGTCATATAGTCTGTGGCAGGAAAGCCCAACCATTAAAGACACCTTAAACAGCTTTAGCAAATTACTTCTTTTGTTGCTTTTGATGATTGATGTACATCTGTTCTCATTTCATTTAGGTCACTGACATGATAAAGACTTAATCTGTTGTGTTTGAGAACAGGGAAGAATTTCCAAAGCCCATGGTTTCCCAGGGGCTCTCTCACCTTCTGGCCTGGCTGAGAGGTTTGGGGTAGACTCGATTCTGTGTGTCACAAATGTCTCCCCAAAATGGCAACTGGATTCATTATGTACCATCACTTTGATTCCTGTGCATCTCAATTTGGAGATGTGGGACCAAGTGTTCTTGCTCTGCCCCACTTTCTGTTGAGAAATAACATCTTTCTGTCAAAGGTCAGTTAAATTGGAATGAGTTTGTTTCAAACACAACCACTCTTGGCATCAAAGGATAAAAAAAGAATGTTGCAATAATAATGCACTTCATGATAAAGCTGAGGGGAAAATATACCTTCATGCTAAATGGAAGAAGAATGACTTTCATAGGTGGTGAAGTGACAGGAGTCACTTATTCCTCAGGTGTTCTAGAATCCTAGGATTCTAGTCGCTTGTCACCAACTCACATTGGTCTGTAAGTTTTCCCTCCAGGATGCTTCCACAGTAAGCAGCTCATCTCTGCTGCCACACTGGGATTCAGCTATATGGAAACAACCTGTTGTATTCTTCCTCTGCCTGGTTGACATAAAGTCCCTTAAGGGGTCAGGGTGCCTGGCTAGCATGACTACTGTTACCATTCATCTCTACATGTGCCCCCACACTCTCCCTTTTCTCCCCCATCTTCCAATGGTTCAGATACTCATCTGTTTTCTCTGCAAGATGCAGCAATCAAGTGTTCTGTTTTCCAGTACCTTCCAGTGAATTTCTCTACTGTAACACCCATGTGGAGAAGGCCTCCCCACAAGGTTGCCTGATTCTCTGTATTCAAATTTTGCTGGGTTTTGTACCTGAACACATTCTTTGTTTTGCAACTGCACTAAATTTACAAGGAGACAACCAGAAAGGCCTGTATGGTTTACCCCCTGGGGGTTTGTCTGCCAATCATGTTCCTTCTTGTTTTGGAGAAGGGTGACAATGTCACCATGGAGGCCCAACTTATTTCCCTAGGAAGGAATTGGGACACACATACAGATTGTCAGTTTGCCTTTGCCACAGAGGCAGTTTATGCTCTGTCTGAGCCATGCTTAGAGCACAGAATACTACAGAGGGAGAATGAAAGCAATAATAGCGAGACTGTATATTGACCTTGCACAAAAGACTACTGCCCTCTTAGCATTTTTCCAACCTGTTAATTACAAAAGTCCATATAGTGTAGAAGTTTAAAAACACCCATTGAATTAACAATCACCTTCAAAACGCCAATATCGATGTCTGGATGCATAACGCTTTGTGTTTCCAACAAAACTTTGGTGGTGACGGTAACAGTTCTTTCTGTGTATGGATCCTTCTCACAGGGGACAATGCCGTTTCTTGTCTGTGCCACCTCTGGCACAACTGTGCTGGGTGCCTTCGACCCTCTGGATGAAATAGCTGACATCTGTGAGAGGCATGGTCTCTGGCTTCACGTGGATGTAAGTTCACCTGCGTACACACACACACCTGTCAAACTTTCTTGTCATTCTGTAGCTTCTTGCAGGTTCTCAGAACCTAGATGCAAAGCCCCAACTACTTTTAGTTGTGCTTCTAATTTGGGGAAATTAGTATGTCATTTCTGTGAGGAATGAGTTTATTTCAAAATTCCAAGACTTCATGGACACTTGTATTAATTTTCTGGATTCCACTTTACTTTTCCCTGTCCTTAGTGGTATCTTTTTGCCTTTCTGAATTATGAAGTAGCATAATGTCAAGGATACATTTTGGACTATGGTATCAAGAAATTTTTTTGGGGGGGTGGGATTATAATCTGCCTCTTCATTGTGATCTCAGGCCTCCTGATTGCAGTTTCTTCCTTTGTAAAGGGAGATGGCTGATGTGGTCTGTAGAGTATCCTCTTGCTCTGAAATTTTATGATTTCAATCAGCCAGAAAATGTAAAAACTACATTACATAATTGCATGCAATAATTAAAGCCAGTTTTATATGTATCTCTCGTAGATAATTATTTAAGAAGGATTGAGATGACTTACATACTTCATAATTTTCTTACTTAAAAGATGGGCTTTTTTCCTAATTAATTTTGTGAGTCCTGAGGTTATTCATAATAAAGTTTCCCTAAAATTAAAGATAATTTTTAAATCCACTTATTCAGAGTTAAAAAGTTGAATTCAACTAGTTGTGAATATTCAGTTTGAGATTTTTGGTCCCCTTATTTTACTCTTTCTTTCTTATTTTGATTATTTAGTGAAACCAGAACTTAACTAGTTTTATTCTATCCATGAAAAGAGGTGTTTAACCATGCTGATGAGACTTTAGGGAACTTTCCTCTGGTAGGTGTGTGGTTCAGATACTCCTTATCAGGAAAAAAAAAAAAAAAATATATATATATATATATATATATATATATATATATATATATATATATTTACTTGTTGAACAGAAGGTGACTATTTTCCTTCATAAAATTTTAGAGTTCAGATGATTTTTATGCTTTCAAAATTAAATGTAGATGATATGATGTGGAGGGAATTCTTCAGAAGTTCAAGATTTTCATTAAGCGTGTGACAATATTTGGTGAAAGCAGAAGCACTATGAAGCTTACGAGAGGCACAGACATGATTAGCATGCCAGTAGGACTACTCCAGGTAGATTATTTGCAACTTCTTTAAATGAGATTTTTTTGTATCTGTATTTTTTGTATGAGTATTTGTATCTGTTCATATTCCAAGTTACATCTTATTGATTTTTATAGACTTAGAAGCATAATAATACATTATGTCATGAAAGATAATATGAAGTGAGTCCTTTTGTAACTGTGGAAATAAGGAGAAACAATTTAATACATCAGCAATTGTACTTAAATATTCTACTCTCATAAAAGAAGCATCAAATATGGATTATATAGTTTATGTAAAACAGAGTAACTACAACAGTTGTTAAATTGGGAATGATATTAAGAGATTTATGGGGCTTAGAGAAAATTGTGATTTATACATATGAATGAAAAGCTCCCTGGGTTTTTGAAAAATTAAAGGTTGAACTTTTGAAGTAAACATTTTTTTAAGGAAACACATAAGCCAAATTAAATTATTCTGTTTGCACATAGTAGGCATCTGGCAAATGCCCATAATATTGGACTGAGTTTGACCACACTCTTTCTGACATATTAAAGAAATTAATAAGCTCTAAAATTGAGATAGTCTTTGCCCATTCTTTGCTATTTCAGGGATTCAATCTGTTGAAAACATTTCACTACAGCAATAGGTAGCATATCTTGAAGAAATTTCACATAACACAGGAAGTTCATTAATTTTGAAGATAGAATATTAACAAAATTGCCATAATTGCTTTGACCTACTAGAAATCGGCTAAAGAGTATTTTAAAGAGTTTTTCAAATATTAAAACTGGTATTTATTTATTTCTCTTTAAAATGCCATTATTATTACTTATTAGTCTGAGTTTTCCATAAAACTGATTTGCCCTTGCCATATATATATATATATATATGAGTATTTGTTCATATTCCAACTTACATCTTATTGATTTTTATAGACTTAGAAGCATAACAATACATTATGTCATGAAAGATAATATGAAGTGAGTCCTTTTGTAACTGTGGAAATAAGGAGAAACAATTTAATACATCAGCAATTGTACTTAAATATTCTACTCTCATATATATATACCATACTTTATTAATTCTAACTTGCACTTTTAAAAAAGTGTTTTTACATCTTTGATATTGGTATTTTGAAAATGTCTTTTTTTCCCCTCTCAGTGGTATACAAATGATAGTGAATATTTGATATCTTAAGTTCGATTAATTATAATGCATTTTTAGACAACAGAATAAGAAAAGCCTTAGTCTTGTGAGGATCTTTTCCCTTCAGGACCATCGTTCCCCCGTGAGAGGGGATGGAATTCAAGTCTCCAACTAGAAGGAGGCAGGGCTGCCCTGCTCTCCTTTGAGGCAGAGTCTGGTGGCTTCTTTGGGGACTCAAGTGCCCAGCAATGCTTTTTGCTGTCTCCCCTCTATTCATTACAAGTCCTAGGGAGACTGTAACATTGTTTTTAAAAGCATGGACTTTAGAGGCTATAGAATCTAGATGCCACTCCTGCTTCCACCTCTCTTTTAAGGTTGGTTTTCCTATTAATTTATTAACTAGTTACAAGGAGAAAAACATGCAAATTAACATATTGTGATGTCTGGCATATAGTGTTAGCTCCATAAATGGCAATTCCCCATAGAGATGCAAAAATCAAGCTCTTTCATCACTTACGTGGTTGGTTGCTGTACTTGAAACTCTAGTGTTAGAGATTGAGAAAGAGAAGCAAATAGAAGTAGGATATGGACATCAGGAGTTTTATCTGTTTCTCCTTTTTTAGCTCATTGTTGTTGTTATTGTTTGTTTATTTGTTTTTGTGAAATGCATAATTTACTTTAGAGTCCACTCTTGGTGTTGTACATGCTATGGATTTTGACAAATGTATAACAACATGTATCCCCCATTATAGTATCATACATTTTCACTGCCCTAAAAATACTCTGTGCTCTACCTGTTCAACCCTTCCTTTCCCAATCCCTAACAGCCATTAATCTATATATGGTCTCCACAGTTTGTCTTGTTTCAAAAAGTTATAGAAACTCATCTCTCTGTATCCACAAGGAATTGGTTCCAGGAATCTAGCAGATAAAAAAAAAAAAAAATTTAATTGTGCCTATATTGAAGATGCACAGATTTTTCTTCTTGTCATGATTCCCTTTATATTTCAGTGCAACAATTACTTATATTTATATTTTTAGGTATTACAAGTTACCTAGAAATCATTTTAAACTATTTGGGAAGGCTACCTAGGTTATATGCCATTTTATAAAAGGTGCTTCAGCATCTATGGATTTTGGGTGTCTGCTGGGCTCCTGTTAGCTCCTTTGAGGAGTGAATTTGTGACTGAGCTCTTCCTAACCCTGCCAGTGACTCGATAAACCAGTGAACTAATAATGCCTGTAAAATGTGCTAGTATTTAGGGTGTGTAATGGAAGTAAGAGAACCTAATCCATAAGTCATCTTAATGTCTGTGGGGGGTCAAGATCTCAAAATTCAGACCTGGGGACCTTCAGTTAGTAAGCTAGGATGCTGAAGGCAGTAGCTGCTGTGGCCCATCTTAGTCATCCATGGTCTGTTGTGAGTCCCAGGAGGACTGGGGAGACAGTATAACAGTATGGCAAGAAGGACACTTAGCTGGCAGCCCCAAGACATGGTTTCTTTACAAGGAGTCTGTGGGACTCACACATACATCACCCTCAAGATACATCGAGTACAGAAGCCTTTGGGCACCTCATGGTGTTGTTCAAGACATTAGTTCATGAAATCAGAGCTAGAACTAGGTTGAGACCAGAGATGGTTCAATGACTCAAATTTAAGCACTTTAAATTCATTTTTAGAGCCATGCAAGAGTCCAGATTTGAGACCAAGTTCATTTTTAAATTGTGTAATTAAGTGACTCACTCACCTCAACCCACTTCCAGCCCTTAAGGGGAGAGTTGCCTTTTAAGTGGGAGTCAAGGCCACAGAGTGCCCTCTGCTATGCTTTATCTTCATTGGTTACCAATGGGTCCAGCTTTGGTAATAAAGTGAGAATCATAGAAGTGTCTCATTTCCTTTATCTTTCACATTTATATTGAATACAATCCTGTCATTTCTTTCTATATGATATTGTTATCCACCTATCTTATTTAATTCTATAGTTGAAGTAGGACACCTTTTCTATATCCTTGGCACCTCTTGAACTCACCTCTTCCCTAAAGTATGTCCATCACCCTCAGTTCCCCATTTTAATACTCCCCAAGTTTTCCAATGGTCACCTTCACTAATAGAAAATTGGTTTTGGATCCTAGATCTGATTTTATCATCCAGGAGACCTTGGACAATTAGCTTCCCACCTCTGAGCTTCCATTGATCTGTAAATATTGAGGTTGATAATAACTCCACCCCCAGGGTGATATTGTAAGAATTAAATAAATGCAAGAGCATTCAGCCTAGCTCAAGCTATTTCCCCCAGATTCTTCCACAGCACTCATGCTTCCTTGTCCTATCTAGATTAAAATTTGGAAGACTGAACAATTTTCAAGGATCAAACTGACTTTTGTATTTCCTACCTTGATCCCTTCTTCCTACTTTCTTGACCTATTGATTGTGGGACTTCCTTTCATTTCCCTTTTCTCTGCTTCCTTCTCCTGTATGCAGAAAATTTGCCTCTTCAGTGAATAACTAACTTCCTTGAAAGTCCCAAGGTTTCCCTCCTCCACTCTCCCGCCTTTGATTTGCAAATGTATCTGAATGCCATTTGACTGAATAGTTCTTTCATTAAAGGGTAGGTTGCCACCTAATCATCCCCGTGAACCTTTCATCCACTGTGTCAATAAAGTGCTTCATTCATTGCTTAGAATTCCAGCCATTGGCCTATGACTCACCATACAGTGTGAATGTCAAAATGTCAGCTTTGTGAAGACATTGTCCCTTTTAGAGTCTAGGCTTCAAGTGGGCATGGACTATCTTTTTTAAATCTCTTTTTATCTGCACAAATTCAAGTGGTTAGTGTGCCCATGTATTTATGATGTGTGAATATACATTCTAAGAGTTAGTAAGGACCCATCTATTGTGATGAGGTTCTGGTTGCCTAAGTAGAGCCAGAAATTAAAATCCCCTGGGACTGGGATATAGCTCATTGGTAAAGCCCTTGCCTCACATGCATGGAGCCCTGGGTTCAATCCCAGTTCCAAAAAAAAGATTTTTTTAAAATTCCCTGGAGTACAAATTGCTTAACAGAACATCAAACCAAATACCAAGTAACACAGATTGAGATTGTCACTGAGGATTTTCTATATGACAACCCACTGGTAAACAAATAACATGGAAGTAACATTACCTTGGTTATATAAATATCTCAACAGGCTTCTTGGGGTGGCTCAGCTTTGATGTCAAGGAAGCACCGCAGGCTTCTACATGGTATCCACAGGTAAATGTCCTTTCCTCATTGTGACTGGCTTTTATCTGGGAAAAAAAGAATCTCTTTGGACTTTGCCCATTGAAGTGACATTTTGAAAACAGGAAAAAAATGAAATAATTGTTTTTCCTGAAACAAAACAAAATTTTCTTCTAAATTCCCCCAGATGACTCAGACAAGGAATCCTGTAGAGCAGTAACTTATGTGTGAGGACTGAATGTCCTTTTGCCTGTGGAAACTAATCAAGTGCCCTTCCTACTCTGTCCCTTTCTTTAACACAATAGGGCTGACTCGGTGGCCTGGAACCCGCACAAGATGCTGATGGCTGGAATCCAGTGTTGTGCTCTCCTTGTGAAAGACAAGTCTGTGAGTTTTCCTTTTATGGTCCTCTGGCATCCGAGGGGTTAAATTGTTGTGTTTGTAGAAGGCTTGCCATTTTAGCTTGCTCTTTAATGTCTTGGGCCAGGTGTACATGAAGGGTCTTTGGGAAATGTTGATGGCCTTGAAAGGAAAAAAATAAATAAATGGGCCCAGATAAAATATCTAGTGTTTCTTCTCAGGTAATTTTGGGGATTTTATTTAGGTATTATGTAATCTCATTAGTTACAGCAAAATGGTCTCTCTCACCCTCATTTGGATTATATTTTAAAACTCAGTTTTAAACACTGCCAATATTTTTTTTTCCCTCGTTGATTAAGTCTGGGTTTTAAGTTGTCTTGAAACTTCTGCTCACTGAGAAAGTGGAACAGATGTGTGTCATACATTAAATTGAATGTTTAATATGCTTAGCTAGGGCTTAACAGCCCATTCACTAGGAAGATGCTAGTTCAGGGCTGATCATGGAAGACTGATTTATTAGAGGATTGCTGGTCTCAAGTGACTGGTACTTAGCTTCTCTGAGAACACTGGGGACAGTTGGAAACTGATTACTGTGAGGCAATGGGAAAGGGTTCAGGTTCCCCTTGGCCCATGGTGTAAGCTTGGAGTTTTCCATGGGTTAAACAAGGATTCTTGTGGGAAGTGGCCCAGGCTGGGAAGTGCTACTTCATTCTTAGAAATGCCTCCTCAAGATCTGTGTTCTGCATGTGGGTGATCTTTCTCAGCCATCTGTTTATAATTTTTTTTTTCTTTGGGGGACTCCCTTTGCCAATGTTAAAGTCATTTTTTGTTTTTAAGCATTTTTTAAAAATTTCAAATAAAAAAACACTTAAAATATGAAACCTACTCTTGCATGTATTGATATTTAAGATTCTTTTTTTGTTAAATGTGATGTTTGTAAGTCAGTGCCCTATGTATTTTGACAGGACCAAACATAATGCCCATCAGAATCTAAGCAGAAATTCTCCATCTGTAGAAATAGACACTCTCAGGAATGTGAGTGTTCCTCTAAATCTTTTGTTAGGTCGGTTATAGCTGACTGTACTCAATATCATTTGCCTTTTTTAACTTAGGCTTTTAAATTGTGGGGTAACTTTATTTATAACTGAAAGGTTAGTTTAAGATTACCTTATCATTTGCCATCCAAAGAACATAATCAACTTGCATATAGGTATGTACTTAGGACATGATAGAAATAGGAGTAAAACCTTCCTTTTGGACTAGATATAAGAACTAAAATGCACCTAGCAACTTCTTGTGCCTGACATTTTACATTTGCCATCTTCCTATTCAGCCAACCTGAATTACAAACTTCTCTGTTGGTGTGATGCTCTCAAGGGTAAAAAATTTAGACCAAAAATTTTATATCTGTTCTTTTTAAGATTTTATGTACTTTTTAATGATATTTAAATGATTGAGCCAAGAATTAACTTATATGTATGTACAGAAGACAGTTGAAATTGTTCTGGATCATATAACTCCTTAACAGGGCTTAATATTTTTTAATATTTTTTAAATATTTATTTTTTAGTTGTAGTTGGACACAATACCTTTATTTTATTTGTTTGTATGTGGCGCTGAGGATCGAACCCAGGGCCTCACATGTGCTAGGCAAGTGCTCTACCACTGAGCCACAACTCTAGCCCTAAAATTTTATTTTTAAAAATAATTCATTCCTGGATCTCAGTGATAAAAATAAGACCTATGTCTACCCATGTGGCAGGAATTGGAGAGGTTAGGAAAGTTGTAGTCACTGTGTGAAGAATTGAGCACTTTTTAAAAAATGTCTAATTTTTTGATAAAAACATTATTTTCAATTTAAATGGAATAAAAAGTTCAACCATGAGATTTGAGATAGGGCAATCAATTTAAGTTTTGTGTTGGCAGCTTTTTGTCTCCTTTGAACCTGCTTTCTGCTTCTGCTGTTCTCTTTAATATTCATTAATTTGATCCTTCTATCAACACTGACTGATCTATGTGGGCCCAGCATTGTGAGGATTCCAGGCTTATAGCAGTGTGTAAAACACATGTATTTCCCAGAGTTGAAGCGATGATTATCTCACAGAGAAGACAGTGAACAAAATGGACATATTTATTCCTTTAATGGTTATTTTGTCTTTTTTTTTCTCCCATCATCCTTTATTTTCCATTTTTTATTTATGCATTATAGTTGCAGCTAATGATGGGATTTGTTGTTACATATTCATAAACGCAAACAATATCTAATTTGGCCAATATCCCTTCCCAGTATTTCTTCCCTCCTTCCCTCTCTTCCTCCAGTTGGTCCTTTTCTTCTACTGATCTCCCATTGATTTTCATGGGATTCCCCTGAATTTCTTTTCCTCTTTCCTCTCTAGCTTCCACACATGAGAGAGAACATATGACCCCTTACCTTCTGAGATTGACTTATTTCACTTAACATGATGGTCTCTAGTTCTATCCATCTTTGATTGTTCTTTTGATCAGTGCATTAAAGAATGGCAGACACCACTGATTGTAAAACCAACAGCCATTTCATCCCTTTTTTCTTCTTATCCATCCCCAGATACTCACCAAAGCAATCTTTCATCGCCAGGTGATGCAGAACTGGCTAATGCAATGGAGGAGAATGTGATGAGGGCTTTTTTTTTTCCCCTCTGGTAGGAGGTGATACACACAAAAAATGAGCATTCTTCCCCCTTCTTTCTAGCCCAGATGCAGTCATATCACAAATCTCTGACAGCAGTTAGATAATGGACCCTAAATTAAAACATAAACATGCACAGAATGGCAGAGAAGAAAAGGAAAAGTGTTGGTCTCATACCAACCTTGGAAGTGCCTACTTTCAGATTTTTTTTGTGACATACAATCATTAAAATTAAATGCTTCATTGCTGAAATCATCTCCATTGGGTAATCTATTGCTTACAGCCTAATGTACTCATATCTGGTACAGAGCTGGGTGTCATGCTTTGATCACATGTAGCATGGAGACTTGAGATGTTCAGGTGAAAGGAACAGTATGTGCAAATTCTCACAGAAGAGAAAGTCCTTTGTAAATTTTAGAAACTGAAATAAATTTACTGTGGCTAGACTAATGTGAAGATTCACATGGAATGAGACAAAAAAAAATAAGCAGTAAGCAGATCAGACAGAATCTTAGAAACCATTCAAATGATTTTAGACTTGATCTTCGGAAAATGGGAGAACTTTAAAACTAGAGAGTAATTGGAAATTTGCATTTAAGGCAATAATTTGGAGGCAAGGCTGGATGCAAGACTGAAAGAAATTTGGCAGAGTTGATGGCATGAAAGTTGAAAAAAAATGTTGTGAAATCCTAGATATATCTTAGGTATCAACTGGACACAGCCAAATTGCCAATTGTATATTGTAGATAAAGGAGAATGAGGGATCATGTTTGATTCCTTGAGTACTCGTATGGCAGCTGAGTGAATGGTCCTGTTTAGGAAGATGGAGAAGGAGAAGATTCAAGAGTGAAATATCTTTATTTTTACATTAAATTTGAGATTCCTAAGTGATATCCACTTGAGGCAGTTAGTTGACTGAGTCTAGGAAAAGAAGTATTTGATAGAAAAGTCAAATTAAGAAGTTATTGACAGAGGTGATCTCTGAGGTCATAGGAATGGATTGGATGCCTTGGGAAGAACTTTAGACTGAGATAAGAAGATGGGCTAGAACTTAATCCTGAAGAATTTCAGAGTCTAAAACTTGGATAGAAGAAGAAGATCACCTCATGAAGGCAGGTAGTAAGAAGGCCAGGGGAGAGTGATGCCAATTAAATTGAAAGAATAAATGGAGAGGAAATGTCATATCTTTTCCTCACTGATCACAAGACTTATGACTGACACTTCTATATAACCAAAGATAGATTACCAAGAAAAAAAGCATTAACAAATTTATTTAACCAAAATTTTGTGGGACATAGATGAGGACTCAAAAACCCAGGGAAAACAAAGTATTTTTATGGCTGAGGCATACACAATTGTGTGTGGAGAAGGGGTCTAATCTGGTGGTGATAAAATATGAAAGCTTAGCAAGGTTTGCTTGTCCGGGTTCTCCTTGGCCTCCAGAGATGGGGCAGGAACCCGTGGAATAAGGATCTTGTGAACTGCTCTCACAGGTGGTAGGTCAGAGAATTCTTTATCACCTATTCAGAGGAGGAAGGCAGGAGAAGGTCAGAGAGTGACCTCCAAGATGCCATATTTTGGGGTTTTGATCTAAACCCTGACAATGTCATGAGGGATGTGAGTGATTTTCATCCTCCATGTCACAACTTAAGTGCCACTTCTTCAAATGTTCTGGGACCAACCAAGGTACACTTACCTCTCCCATTTGATCTCTCTGAGACTATGTTCCCCTGCTTTGTGGTACTCATTACTATTTGTAATTATGATTTCTCATGTTTCCCTCCTGCTAGAATGTAAACTGCATGAGGAAAGTGACTAAAATCATTATAGTCACCTCAGTCCACCCAGTATCTAGGAAGTATTCACTGAAAAAGGAAAAAAAGAAAATAAAACTAAAAATCATGGGGAAATTTAATGATGGATTAAGTACATTAAAAATCCCCAAAATATCTGCTTCCATGTCAGCAGTAACTAGGAGTTTTCAGTTTTTTTCCCTACCCCAAATTATTCCTTTTGAGGGCTCTGAGATACAATGATTAAAATTTTAACTGATGAGATCTGTTGCTTGGTCCCAGACTGGGCTTGAGTGTGCCTTTGGCAGTAGTGGATGAATAGTGATTTTAATTTGGACTCATTTCTCCAGCTGATGGAAGGGGTAACTTGAGTTAAAAGAAAGCAAATTGCTTAGTGAGTGTACTGCTAAGGCAGAAATTAACTCCCTAATTTGTACCCCGAGAGCAGTGAGAGCTCTGACATTGCTCACAAAGCCCATCTTTTGATTGACTGTCTGGTCCTGTTTGTGTTTTTAATTTCCTGCATTGGAAAGGACTGGTTCAGAAACTAAGCATCTCTGATAATCTTGAAGTGGTACTACCACTAACCGTCTTTCATGGTAGAGATGAAGAGAAAATCAGGGATTTAAAAAAAAAAAATCTGTGATTCTAAATAAGTTGACTTCAGATGTAAATGCTGGATCTACACGGCTGTTTTGTATCAAAGACAGTTTTGATGCTTTGATCTAAAATAAAAGGCAATATATTCTAAGAATCAGTTTCATAGATAACAGCAAATCTCAATATCGGCTTTTTGATTTTTAGTGTTTATTAGAAGGACTTTTTAGTGTTAAAAAACTTGACGCAGGAGAACAGGAAATCTGCTAATCAGAAGGTTTTTGAGTGTAGATTGTTCCCCTCCATTTCTATCTACCGCCGTCATCTGATTTTAACTTACAAAGCCTTCCTGGTGAACTCAGCAGCCACAGTGAATTCAAATGAGATATTTCATTTTCTTTTTTAGAAAGATTATGTTGCACCTACCCTATGGATTTTTAAAAATCTTGTCCATTTTTTAAATTTTTATTGCACAAGTAATGCATATTAATCACAGATGAATCAGAAAATTCAGATAAAGAGAAAGATGAAGAAAAGGAGACACAAAACACTAATATCCAAAGATGCCTTTGATGTATTTCCCAAGACACACATTTCTCATGGAGATGTTTCCCTCCTGCTAGAAGCTTCACTTAAGTGTATACATAGGCACCATACCTAATCTACGAAATTTGGAGCACATTTTGCTTTTAACATGCATTTTCTAATTTAACAAAATTGTGAACATTGTTCTACATCAGCATGAATTCTATAGAATTTCAAATAGCTGCATGGTGCTCTGTCATTTTAATATACTATAATTAACTTGGCTAATGCTTATTACTGACCAATTAGATGGTTTTGTTTTTGGCTATTACGAAGTTGGTTGCCATCATTGAGGCTAAATCTTTGTGCAGATTCTTTAATCTCCCACTAGGACAAATCCCCAGAAGTAGAAGAACCACAATTAGCTTTCAAGGTGCTTTTTTATACGTGTACCATAATTCCCTTTAAAAATCATTTACATGCCCACTGGCAGAGTATGAATGTGTGTGTACGTGTGTACATTTTAACCTTTGACATTGAAGGGGTATTTACTTATGTCAATTTGATAGGCAAGATATTTGTTCATTTACAGACACAGATACTGATGTTTGCCAATTTTATCTGTTCACATTTTAGTTCTTCTCAAGGGACTTCTTTGGCTCAAGGTATTGACATGCAATTCCTTGCTACCCAGGTTTCAAATGCGAGGTCTTGGGAGATAGGATTGCAATTCTTTTCCATTCATATTCATTTCAAAAGAGGCTCAGAATTTTTCAATTTTTCTTTAGAAGGAGTAGGAAGAAGAGGAGTAGGAAACTCATCCATAACATACTCATTGAGGATATGCTATAGCCACATACTGCACTGCACACACACAATAAAAGAAAAGAAAAGAAAAAAGGAAGAGAAATGTCACTGATGTCATTTTCCAGTGTGGCTCTGAAGAAGAAGGCAGAGAATTTTTGCCTGATTATTACATCTAAGAACTAATTACTACTGAGCCCCATTTCAATTTATTTTCTAAATAGTAAATGAGACTTTAAATGACCCCTGTTATATGCCATTCTAAAAATTGTGCAAGAAAAGAAAGTAGATTTATGATGGAAACCACAGCAGACAATATTTGTTTTTGTGAGGATTTCTTTTTCAGCTCTTGTTTTTCTTTAGAGTTCTGATGGAACTGCCATTAGATGCTTTGAGAATGAGTAATCTGATCACCAAGGCATTTGTTTCCTCTCATGCCAGAGCTTACTCACACCTTCCCCATATACACGCATTCTAAATTTCTTTAGAATGATAGTCTCAAGCTAATGTCACAGAAAAAGGGGAAAGTAGGTGTTTAAAACCGATTAGAAAAGAGAAACGTATCAATTATAGGGAAGACATCAATCTCCTGTGCTTGGTGCTGCCAAAATCATTCTCTGTATCTGGATATTCTCAGTTGAGCCGAGAAAATTCTTCCCAGGCCTTTCAGCAAAGTTGTAAATTGTATTGCACTTGCAGAATGCATCGGAGCTTTGGTAAATGGTCCTTTCCTTCTTGAATCCTATGTTTTTAAAATCATAATAAACAACAGGTAATTTCCTTTTCATGAGGCTTTTGGAAATTTGGTGCCTGTGCCTGCATATATGGGTGCATCACATTAAAATGTGATGTTATCAGCAGTAGCAAACACTTTGATCATTTCTGCTTTCCTTTATGAGAAAAGGGGATATAATGATGTCGGAGTCTCATGTTCAAGATTCACTGTTCTCCCCGACCAAACAAAGCAATATACTCAGGTTTTAATATTTGTTGGTATTACCCTTGCCATTAAGTTTAACAAGGGAATTTGCACTGGCACTTTGCTTTAGATCCATTCTCCTTAAATCATAATATATTAATCCTATTGCTGATTGTGATCCCAGGGGATATGTCATTGCAGAGTCATGATTTACCCACCTAATTTCAGTCACCAGTCACCATCTAGTCATAAGCATTTGCAGAGCCCAAAGCAAGACTTGAGCAGCCTATCAGGGCCTATTCCATGGTTCTTGGCATCATCTCAAGTAGACCGAACTACTTGAGGACAGAATGGTCCTTCTTTGCCACTCCAGTCTGACTGCTGTGTACAAGCTCTGGTGTCAATTAATGCTCAGTAAAAATGCTTCTGGACATGACTGAATGTATCTCTTTTCTGTACGACCAGATAGTAATGTATTTCGTAAAAAATTTGTTACCCACAGTGTCGAGTATTGTGTCCTTTACCCCACAATTGTATCTTTTAAGTGTCAAAAAGTGTCCCTGCTCACTATTAAATAGGAATTCATGATGGGGGATAGAAATGATAGTTTGTCTTATCCATAAATTTGGATATATCCCCATATTTTCTTATGTCTCACCTCATGTTGACACTTAGAAAAGAAGAATGTATGTGGTGCCACCATTTGGCCTTTTATTTACATGCCTCAGAGACCAATAATAAGTCATTGACTCATGCTTTCCTTTTTCAGAAGCCTTCTTGTCTTTCCTCTGGGAAGTTATTTTTGTCTTAATGTCTAATGACACTGTTTTTTTATTGGAGACTGGACAAGTGGAGGAGATGCTTGCTTCTCTAAGGTTCCCTGGGTCCTCTCTTGACCCTTTCTAATGAACAGAATGACGTTCACAATCTGCTCTTTTGCTGGCAATGGCTGTAATGTTGGATCCAGCATCTTGGCCAACAGCTTCCCAATTTCATCCTTGAATTCCTTCAAAATTCTTGTGTGAGCGCCACCTGGTCATACTGATGAAGCTACATTTATTTCATCAGTTTGGCTTTTTGATGAGTTGGGGTTTTGCCCACTATTGAATTTCATCTTCTATTTCTAGAGAACACTGGGGGCATGGGAATCTCTCTAACCCCATTCCAGGTAAAGATTTCACTCATCTTGGGAGATATCCCATTTCAGTACGGAACTCCAAACTTTGATTCTTTACCAAACACCACGAAAGACTTCAGATTTGCTAAGAAATGACCAAAAAGGGGGAAAAAATGAAATTACACTGTGTGTTCTTTTGTTGTCACCGATTCAACAAAAATCAGCAGTTGAGAAATACCTAAGGGAGAGGTCTTTGTTTACAGAATGATTTTTTTTCCTACCTTACAAAAATGTAATAATACCGATTAGGGTCCTATAGTACAGGAAGAATATATAAGTGAAAATCTAAGGAAAAGGAGTAACATAAGGGTAGGGGCAATAAAAAGAAACCTGAAATGAAGTTAATGGAAGATTTTATGCCATAATTAGCATGCTACACCTGCCTCAGTGGGTAGGATATATTTGTTTTTAGTGTTTTTAAAGACTCCCAAGCATCTGCCTTCTTCTGCCTTTTATTTTACTTTTGATTTATAGCAGCAAGACCTTCTCTTCTATTTTTTCTCTCTAGTGTGACACTTGACATCCCTTTGACTTCTTGCAGTGAATCACTCCATTTCTTTTACTTGGCATATTTGTTATTTTTCAGGGAAGATGTCTGACAATATACCTGATAGTCGTAATTAGGCTTTCTAGCTTTGCTGTTCCAAGGACAAAACATTTCAGAGTCATATTTTTTCTGGATTTTTTTTTCTTCCATGGTGATTCCAAATGTCAATATAAGACCACATGAAAAGAAGACGTGTTTTAATTTTGGAAATTAGTTCAGAAGTGTTAAATATAGACATAAATTTTAGTAATTGCATTCAAACTATAATTTGTACAGAAATTGTCAATGACATATAAAAAAGAAATTATTTGCAATTTGGGTAGAAAAACAGAAACAATAAAATAGCAACCTTATTTTTTACATAGGGATCCTAATACCCAAAGAAGGAATATCTGAAAATAGAAGTGTTACCCTAAACTTGAATCTCCTGCTTTCAACATGTGAAGGTGCATATAACTCAGGCATGTGAGCACATGCACACATACCCTCATACAGAAAGCATTTTAAGTCATTAAAATACTGATGGAAACAGGGCAAGGTGGTGTATGCCTATAATCTCAGAGGCTGGGGAGCCTGAGACAGGAGGATCACAAGTTCAAAGCCAGCCTCAGCAACTTAATGAGGCCTAAGCAACTTAGACCCTGTCTCTAAATATAAAAGAGTGCTGGGGAGGTGAGTCAGTGGTTAAGTGCCCCTGGGTTCAATCCCCAGTACCAAAAAGAAAAAAATATATGCTGGTGGAAAAATCACAATGTAGACCGTTTTTTATTGCAAAAGCAACTCAGCATATTCTCTGGTAGATCATTCTGAGAGCTATTTAGGAGAGTTTGAATGGGGTCAGCCTTTCTTTGAAATTAAAACTTATTATTAAATATAAGAAAAATGTAAAAATACAGTTGTCCTTCCATATCCATGGTTCTAGATCCACAATCAACCTCAGATCAAAAATGTTTGAAAAAAAGATTGATCTATTCTGACCAGGTACAGTTTCTTCTCTTGTTGATAACATCAATTTGTATTTACATTTTAAATTTATTGTACTATAAATTATTACTTATAACTTATATTTATAAGTAATCTCGAGAAGACTTAAAGTATGCAAAAAGATGTGTAGGTTACATGAAGTTTCAGATTGATATTTGGATTAGAGTTGCTTAACTGGTAAAGTCTGTGCAAATATTCCAAAGTCTGAAAAACTCCACAATACGAAACACTTCTGGGGTCACACATTTTGGATAAGAGACACCCAACCTATACTATGCCATATTATATAAGGGACTTGACCATCTACAGATTTGGGTATGGGAGAAGTCTTGAAACCAAGCCCAATGGATGCTGAGGCACAACTGTATGCTAAATGTTTAATTTATTGTCAAATGAGAAACCAAGTTATTCCCGCACCTTTTAAAACAACAAACATAACCAGAAACCCAGAAATTTTCCATGTCCTCCTTCTGCATATTGAATTTTTTTGAGTTTTAGTTCTGTTCTGTAGCTACACATTCTCAAATAATATAATTTACTTTTGTCTTTTTGATCTTTATAAAATTGGAATGTACTTTGTGCATTTTCTCTTTTTTCTTTGGTACCAGCGATTCAACCCAGGGGTGTTTAACCACTGAGCCACATTCCCAGCCCTTTTTAAAATATATTTTATTCAGAGATGACCTTGCTAAGTTGCCTAGGGCCTCACTAAGTTGCTGAGGCTGGCTTTGACCTTGTGATCTTCCTGCCTCAGCTCCCCAGCAGCTGGGATTACAGGTGTGCACCTTCAGGCCCAGCTACAGCATGCATTGTGTGTGTGTGTGTGTTTGTGTGTGTGTATTTGGGTTTTTGTTGTTACTGTTGCTCTGATTTATTCTGTCTCTAAGATTCATGCATGGTGTGGCACAAGCTGATGATTATATTTATTCTTTTATACTATCCCACAATTGAACAATGTTACATTCTACTATTTGTGGGCATTTGGGTTATTCCAATCTCTGGTTTTACAAAACTTTGCTGTGAGCATTTTTGTGGACATATCTTTATTGTTTGCTCTATCTCCGAGGTTTCATCTGGGACAATTTTTCTTTCTAAAGACCATACGTAGGAATTTCTTCCGGATTGCCTGATAGCATTTTGTTAGATGTTGCCTCATTGGAAATGTCCTTATTTCATTTTTCTCTGAATGGAATTCTGTCAGTGGTTTTCTTTCAGTACATTGATGATACATTTCCCTACACATGCTTTTGATTTTCATACTTTTTGCTTTAGCCTTTTAATATTGTTTTAAAATGTTAACTATCATTTATTTGATATTAAAAATGAACTTTTTTTCCTGTTGTTTTCTTTTAACATTTTTAAGTTTCTTTGTTGTTCACCGTGGTGTTCTAAATGTGGATTTTGTTTTGGCTTCACTGGACTTGTTAACTTTGGGGATTGATGTGTTTTATAGGTTTGAGAAATGATCTGTTTAATTACTGCCTCTGCTTCCTTTTCTCTCTCTTTTTTCTCGGGCAGTCCAGTTAAATGAATGTAGACTATCTCATTTTTTCTCTTAGTCTTTGTTTTGTATGCTCCATAATTGTATCTTTCCATGCTTCATTGTGGTCAATTTCTTCTGACCTGTCCTGGATTCTACTAATTCTCTCCTCGGGGTTATTAAATCTGCTGTAAAAGCCACCCCTCTTGATCTTATTTTGTTATCATCTTGACAGTTTTCTAATTTTTAATTGATTCTTTTCCACCTACATAATGTCTCTAGCTTCTTGTTGACATTTTAAAGATAAATGGTTGTCTTCCTGAACACCATGAACTATATAAATTGACAGCCCACCTTGGTTGACTTCAAAACCTAAATTCTCTCTGGTAATATTCCTGTCATTTCTTTTTTGATTCTTGGCTACTGTATTGTCAAGAGCAGCACCTTATGCTTTTTGATGGTACTGAATATTGTATTTGAAATTTTACTTCTAGCAATAACTTGAGACCTGGGGTGAAATAATTTTTTTCTCTTTGGAGGATTTTATATGAATTCTTCTGGGCATTTGGGTAACTTAGAAATCCAAGACCAAACCTTAAAGACTTTCTAGACCTTCAGGATATGACCTGTACCTCCACTTTAGGGTGGAGATCTTTGGGTCCCAAACAAGAAACATAGCTCTTCTCACCTCAATGACACTCAACTCCTTAAACTGTTCTCTGAGCCATGGGGTATATATTATTGAGAAATGATAGAAAACATCAAGTCCCTAGACTTGGTGGCCACAGGACCCTTATCCATGTTCCCTCCCTTCTCATCTTTCTGCTTCTCATCTTCGGTGTCCTCCCAGAGTCTGAAAATGTCATGGAACAGAAAAGTCTCAAGAATCCCCCTTTGAGTTCCTTTCTTGTTCCTTATAGTAGTTCATCTCTGTCTTGGGCAGTGCTATATATTTCATTAGATGCAATTTCAATGTTTTGTCTCAGCATTTTGTTTGTGTTTAGTGAGAGGGTTCCTGATTCCTCTAGTCCTTTCTTGCTAGAATTGGTGTGTGCCAAGCTTTGGATTTTTAATACACAGCTGCTATTTAGTATTACCAGGGGGGATAAATAATCATTAATTTATTCCTCTTTCCATATACCCTGCAAATATATAAAGCTTACTATGTGTTTAAACAAGGCATGATCCCTACCCTCAATGAACGCAAAAGCTAATAGGGACAGTCAATTCTAAGTGAACAATTAAAATATAATGCATTTTAATATATAAGTAAAAAATAAGTTGTTTGGGGTATATAGTTCAAATAAGTGCACATTGCTGAGGGGGCTAGTCAAGAAAATTTCAGTGCAGTAGAGACGAATTTTTAAATATCACTTATTGGTATTTTCTTCCCATATTTAAAAAGCATTAATATAATTGCCACAACAAACAGAATCAAGCATAATGAAGATCATAAAAATTACTTATAACCATTAGGCAATGTGAAAGAATTAAAAATTATTTTGATGGAGGCATATTATTATATTAATATGTCTATATCATGCTGATAGAAACAGATTATTTGGCTTCTATAACCAGCATCTTACTTTCTGTGCCCTGTCCTTTGCTGCCTTATGATCTGAGAAACATAAGGCTACTGGAGCTTGTAAAGTCCCAATGACATCATTCCTTTAATGATGACCATCCTTATTGTGGAAGCAGCTAAATCAATACCTTGAGTCCAGCTCTGCAGGGTCCTCCTGTGAAAGTTCATATATATTTTTGGAAGCCCCTTTTCTATTGAAAAATCTACGATGTCTCTCCCCCTGTTTCCATTCCCATCCACACACCCCTCACACCCATAACTGCTCAGATTATCAGTGACTTTGCTACAAAGACAAGAAGGTAACCCTGCTGATACTAATGTCTCCTTCAATTAGGAGATATTGGCATTTTTAAATCTCATCCAGCCATCTCTTCTTCTCATGGGATTTTGTCATCTGTCTCTTTTTTTTTCCTTTGACACATATTAACTTTCATCTATAGAGAAAAAATTTCAAAGTGAAACCAGACTTCCATAGATATAAGTTATCCCATTAGTTGCACCAGATGAGGCCCAATGTTTCATAGCCCCTACCTGACCACCTGAGGACATGAGAAACAGTCTACCCTGAAAACTCATTTGTGTAAACATTGGGAATTTTAGAATGAAAGAATAGAGGAATGTTGATTAAAAGTCAGAAGAAGATAGGGTAAGACAAGAATCTAACAAAATGTTCCATTGCGAGAGTGACCCATCCATAGGACCAAATGGCTCTGATTGCTTCACTGAGTCCATGTGGCTGCCATTTTTATAGCTTCAGAACTTGTCTCATCTAGTAGGGCAAGACTTCATTCACTCTAACTCTTTTTTTTTTAACATTGCTACAATTGTATTAACTCTTTCTTAAATTTATTAATTCTAATAAGTTATAAAGTAGACAGTAGAAAGCTCTTTGAATCATTGTACACAAATGGAGCATTATTTTTTACTTCTCTGATTATGCATGAAATAGAGTCACACCATTTGTGCAAGCATACACATACCTAAGGTAATGATGTCTGTTTCATTCTACCATGTTTCCTTTACTCTCTCCCCTCCTCCCCTTTGCCCTATCTAAAGTTTCTCTGCTTATCCCATGACCCCCCATATGGATTAGCATCCACTTATCAGAGAAAACATTCAGCCCCTAGTTTTTTGAGATCGGCTTATTTTGCTTAGCATGATATTCTCCAACTCCGTCTTTTTACCTGTAAATACCATAATTAGGCCCCAACTTCCTTAACAAATCAAGAATCAATAAATGGGGGCTGAGGCTGTGGCTCAGTGAGAGCGCACTTGCCTGGAATGTGTGAGGCACTGAGTTTGATCCTCAGTACCATATATAACTAAATAAAAAAATAAAGGTCCATTAACAACTAAAGAAAATTTTTAAAAAAGAATCAATATATGGGACAGATTCAAACTAAAAAATTTTTTCTCAGCAAAAATTACAATCAATGAGATGAAGAGAGAGCCTACATTTGGGAAGCAAATTTTTTGCCACACAAACTCCAACAGAGCATTTTCCCCCAGGATTTATAAAGAACTCAAAAAACTTAACACCAAAAAAACCAAACAACCCAATCAATAAATGGGCTAAGGAGCTGAACAGACACTTCTCAGAAGAGGAAATACAATCAATCAACAAATATATAAAAAATGTTCGACATCTCTAGAAATTAGAAAAATGCAAATCAAAATTAAAATTTCAACTCATTCCAGTCACAATGGCAGTTATCAAGAATACAATCAGCAATAAGTGTTGGTGAGGTTGTGGGGAAAAGGCACACTCTTAACATTGCTGGTGGGACTGCAAATTGGTGCAACCAATTTGGAAAGCAGTATGGAGATTCCTTAGAAAACATGCAATGGAACCATCATTTGACTCAGCTATACCACTCCTTGGTCTATACCCTAAGGACTTAAAAACAGCATACTATAGTAATGCAACCACATCAATATATTTTATAGAAGCACAATTCACAATTGCTAAACTGTAGAAGAAACCTAGATGCCTTTAATAGATGAATAGATATCGAAACTGTATACATATACATTATGGAATATTATTTATTCGCTTGTTTACAATATGAAGTATTCTCATCTGTTCTTCTGAATGGTTTGGGTGAATTTTTTTTTTAAAGAGAGAGTGAGAGAGGAGAGAGAGAGAGAGAATTTTTTAATATTTATTTTTTAGTTCTCTGCGGACACAACATCTTTGTTGGTATGTGGTGCTGAGGATCGAACCCGGGCCGCACGCATGCCAGACGAGCACACTACCGCCTGAGCCACATCCCCAGCCCGGTTTGGGTGAATTTTTAAAGTTTAAAAACCTTCCACTGGAATTCCTCTGTAGAGTTATATTTAATCTACTAAATAACTTGAAAATATTTAACATCTTTATATTATTTTGGCCTTCTCACCTAGAAACAGTAATATCTCTTCATTTATTCAGATCTCTTTTATGTCACAGAAAAGTTCTTTTTATTTTTTTTATGGAAAATTTGAAACATAAAGCAGAGATTAACTTTCATGAACCCATCACTTAACTTCAATAAGGATCAATTATAGCTGATGTGATCACATCTGTCCCTTCCCCATTCCCAGTATAATTGAAGGGGGGAAAAAGCATCAACATTATACCATTTTACCTGGAAATATTTCAACTTTGCAGACTTTCATTGACTTTTCTCATAGGAGAACTTAATATGATTTGCTTGGGTTATTTATAAATGTTTATACTTGTTAATATTATGTGTAGCATCTTGTTTGTTTTTAACCTTCTAACTGTTAATGCTGGTATAAAGGAAACTTTTTAAAGTATTTACTTCTATTTAACTATTTGACCTGATTTTTTATTAGTTCTCAGACATATGAAATTCTTTTTTTTTTTTTTTTGTAGCAAACCCAGGTCCTCACACTTGCTACACAAGCACTGAGCTACATCTCCAGCCCATTTTCTTGCATTTCTCAGAATATAATCATATCAGTCTAAATTGTAATTTGGGTTCCTTTCTAACATCTAAGGTTCATATCAGTTACAATTACAATGCACTGTGACATTCCCAGAAATATGGTTAGTATAATAAATAGAAGGTGTTCTTATCTTCTCTGAGATTTTTTGAGTTGCCTTAAGATACAAATTCTTTCTAAATACTCTTGAGAAATTACCTAAGAATGAGTATTGGATTTACCATATTCTTTTTTATTATCTAATAAGGAAAACCTATCATTTTACTTCTTGAACAAAGTTAAATGTGTCAATAGATTTTCTTCATTACTGATTAACTTCATTTTGTTGCAGTTAATTGTTATTTTACTGTATGAATGTATTTATATTTTTAGAATTTTGCCTCTACACAAGATTGATCTATTCTTTGTGTGTGTATCTTATCTTGATTCAATTGTATTTGAGTGCTGGTTTTAAAACACTCCCTTTGCTTTAAAATAATTATTACAGCATAGGGATCATCAGTTGTAGAAATGCTGGAGAATATTAATAATGAAGCTCTTTCTCAGTAATCTTAGGAGAGATGATTCTTTTTGTGCTCATTGTTCACAATTTTATTGAACAATTAAGAATTTCTTGCTCTGCCTGAGTCAATTTCAATAACATATTGTCTCAAGTACATAATATGCTTTATTAAAACTTTCAAACATGTTACCATAAAGTATCATTTTCTTATTCTTATCTTATATCCCTGCCTTAAATCTTAATACTTAGAATATTTTAAAAATGTCTACCTGATCTGATTTGCTTATCTTATCACCTTCTCTCTGTGAGGAATCAGTTCTTGCATCTATTTTTCAATTCGTATTCTTAATAAGTTTACTTAATTATGATTCATTTTTTCTTCTTTCTTTATGTTTTGTTTTACGAGAATGTTAATTTACAGGTGAGGGCATTTTTGCCTCCACTTCTTAAGTTTTGTTTTTGGGTGTCCTTATTTAAAGTATTTTCCAGTTAATCTATAATAAAAGTGGTGAGTACTCTCTTTTTTTTTTTTTTTAGAGAGTGAGAGAGGAGAGAGAGAGAGAGAGAATCTTTAATATTTATTTTTTAGTTCTCGGCGGACACAACATCTTTGTTGGTATATGGTGCTGAGGATCGAACCCGGGCCGCACGCACGCCAGGCGAGTGCGCCACCGCTTGAGCCACATCCCCAGCCCGGTGATTACTCTTTGAGCAAAGAGTGACTTAATCTTCCAAGTACTTTAAGATATGCCATGACAACTGGTTGCAGTCATGCACACCTGCCATCCCAGCTACTTGGGAGGCTGAGGCAGGAGAATTACAAGTCCAAGGCCAGCCTCAGCAACTTAGCAAGGCCCTAAGCAACTTAGCAAGACCCTGTCTCAAAAAATAAAAAAAGCTGGGGATGTGGCTCAGTGGTTAAGCACCCCTGGGTTAGATCCAGAATGTGTGTGTGTGTGTGTGTGTATAATATATAAATATATTATATATTAAAATATACGTGATTTATATACAATATATGTGTGAATATTATATATAAAATGTTTTCATATATTATATATTGTTTATATATTTATATATAGTAAGATATATATAAATATACATATGAAATATATATGAAATTCTGGCATGTTTCATTGTAATCGGATGATTATCAGAATGAAATTGGAGATGGAGTGACAAATCTTTGCCTTTTCATCTCCAAAGTTACCCTTGTCATCCAGAAACCAGTTGTTTGTTCACACCCTTTTTCCCAAGCAGATAAACAGTTCTCAGAATTGAGGGGAGAAGAAAACAGGAAGAGGAGGCAAGTGTTAACTATGAATGTGCAAACACAGGGCACGGAGGAAGAACAGAGCCTCCTTGTAAGTGTTAAGACACATAGGCTCTTTTCTCTTAGGCTCAAATTCTAGATGAAGTTCAGAGAGATAGGAGGCCTCTCCTTGCATCCCCCATGTCAATATGGGAAAGTGGAAATTAGAGACGCCAGGGAGTGCATCTAGGCCTGAGGGAGAGCCCCAGTTTTCCCACTGGCTTCAGAGTGGCTAGTAGGGATCAACCAAAAGTGACAGATACAAAGGAAGACTGGAAGCAGGGAATGTGACTCCTTGGGATCTGACAGTCAGAGGTCCTGGAAGGACTTTAGACGTGGGCAGGAAGAAAAAGACCTTATTAGGAGGATCTGGGAACGGAGCTGGTGGTCAGCAGAACACAGCAGTGACCAGGCTGGAGAAGCGGATTTCACTCCCCAATGTAGGGTTGACAGATGCAGTAAATAAAAATATAGGACACATTTAAATTTTAATTTAAGGTAAATTACATATGATATTTTAGTATAAGTATATTTCAGATATTGCATGGGGCATAGTTGTGCTAATGTTTTGTGAAATTTATGTGAAAATCAAGTTAAATAGCAGATTTTATAAATTAACTGGGAACCCTTCTCAGAGGCATTTGTGAAATCCACAATAATGTTCAATGGAGAGCAAGCAGAGGAAGAAAGGGCTTTCAGGAGGAAAATCTTAATCATGTTTTACACCTACATAGTGTGAGAAATCATTCACTTTGAGTATTTTAGAAGTGACCAAACTAAGTGTCATATCCAAAGTGATATAATTTTGAAATTTGCAACAATTATATTTGCTTTTAATATCTTGTGACAGGTAAAATGTGGCACCTCCAAGTGCCCAAGAGACTAGTGCTGCTAAATTAGAACCTCTCAGTATTGGTTCCTGATTCTTAGCCTCCCTGTGAGGTAGCTCTGGTCTGATTGACAGTGGCAAAGGATGGGTGAGAAAGGAAGAAAGGGGTCTTGGTGAACCTAGCATAGAACGGAACTTGTGTCTGTTGCAAACATCTTTCATCTCTTGCATGAACACTTACAGATGGATTGTCCGGTTTTAAAGGTGGTTCAGAAGCTGAAAGGAAAAGGGAAGGTAGATCTCATCTGCCCCATTTCTAATTTCACAGCAGTTATCAGAAAGTTCACAGCTTTTTCAGAAGGCTACTTTCTTCCCAGGACATATCATTATACCCTTGTCATGGAGTAGCACACGTCACTATCATGTGACCTTTGGATCTTATATTGGCATGATTCTTCTGTTTTATTATCGGTTTTAGCACTGTAGTACAGATTAAATCCTCCGAGTTCCGTTGCAGAAATACAAATGCATTCATTTAGAGTACTGTCAGAATCTTTGTGTCATTTCAGTATCCAACTTGCCAGAGGTGTAGTGAAAGGATGTTTTCAGAGCTAGTGAGAACTAAAAATTTATACATAATAAGGAAAAGATTCTTTTCTCCCTGTGAGGTAGCAACATCAAGGGTGAGCAGTTTAGCTGCTCCAATAGGTTTTATTTCCCAATTACAAAAGCCACAGGGCCCCCTTCACTTTGAAGGTTCAATTGAAATCCAAGAGGAAACCTCCAGGGGAGTGGGATTTTTCAAATGTCTCTCCTTCATTTAAAAAAAATCATGATGGAGGAAATGACTCATCCATGATTCGTGGTGAGGTTCATTTCATGGAACCAGAGTCTTAAGTATATTCTAGAGTGTGATGTTGGCTGAACAGCGTAACAATGGATTAATGTGAACCCCTGTGGTTTAACTTTTCCTATATAGTATTTTTTCCCCTTCAATGCCTTTATTACTTCAGGCATTCTTGAGAAAAGTTGTCACTTGTATTCAAGACATTTATCATCATTATCTGGAACCAAAATTGTTGGACATCAGTGTCAGGCTAGGAGAGGTTTCAGGGAAAGATGTCACTGTATCAGTTTTGAGGACTGTGTGAGGCAGAGATGTCTGTGGCTCACTGAAGGTCACCATGGATCTGGGACACTGCATAATCCATTAGTTGAGGTTGACTTCCTAGAGAACACACTGAGCGTGACCGGCTTGGGGACTCTTTGTGCTTGGACAGAGGACAGAGGTAGAAGCATAGTAGACTTGATGTTATGAAATAGTTATTACTCAATTTCTGACAAGTGCTAAAGCATCAGAAATTAAGAATGTGAGGTCCCTGGGACAGGAGGTAATGTGCAGACAAGGCCACAGGCCAAGTGTCTGCAACTGGGGAGCATTTTGCTGGTGTGCCGGGAGATGGGGCTGAGAGACAATCTCTGCAGGGCATCCTGTCCAGTGCTTGCATTTTCCTTTAGGCAGGCTGTGACCTCTCTGCGGAAAACCAGGCACTCTCTTCCTCGCCTATGTGATTCCCACAATTTTTTTCTCACAAAACTCAAGTAAGGAATGGCACTGGGATTTAAACCAATCAGGCTCACATTTCCTATATCAAGATGGCAGGTAATGAATCAACTTCACTTCCTGCCATAAACTATGAGTGTTTATTTGTTTTGTTGTTGTGTGTGTGTGTGTGTGTGTGTGTGTGTGTGTGTGTTTTGTGGTGCTGGGGATTGACCCTAGGGCCTTGTGCATGCAAAGCAAGCACTCTACCAACTGAGCTGTGTCTCCAGCTCCATAAACCATGAGTTTTAAAGCTACAATAATGTACAGAAATAGAAACTGTTGATTTAGAAAGGTAAAGCCTATTTAATCTCCTTTAGAACCAATAGAAAGTCAAATAGTATTAGTGATGATTTTGCTAATTCAAATTCGTTTCCACATACCCAGCCCGCCTGGTAAAGCTGACCTATAAATCTCCTCCATGATTTAGTCTCCAGACCCTTGCCCGTAGGTTTTTCTTATTATATTTTTTCTCTGCCAGCCCAGGATGTACAGAAACTCTGTAGGCAGAGTCACTCTCCCCCAGGATTTGCAGTGTGGTTGTTCTAAATACATCCGGTTCTCTTGTCCCCAACGGGATACTCTCAGTTTGTCAGACAAGTGTGTTCTCCTTTGATTTGCTAGTTATAATTCTCATACCTAGAGACTGACAGGGCCAGAGGCTCCTAGAAGTCATCTCCTCCCCCTGTATCTAACTCACCAGAGAGCCCTTCTTTCTGCCTGCCTGCCTGCCTTCCGTCTCTGCTTCTTTTTTATTTCATTTTATTTTTTTTTTTTAACCAGGAGTAACTCCTACTTGCTGTTTGCATATAAAGAGCTTTCAGGTTGAGATTCATAGCCCTTTCTGCCACATTATTTCAGCAAAGATCCATTACAAATGGTAGAATACAACCTTAGAATCAAAACAGAAAATGAATATCCAGATTTAAACAGTTTCATCACAGAACGATTTTTTTTCTTTTTTAGGGCATTGATAGATCAATGGAAATTAGAAATGATAAGCCAGTGTGGGTTCAGGTCATCAAATGCCATCCTCTGTGGAAATTGTATAAAATGTTTCTCAAACCAAAAACGAAAATAAACCATTTTTTTCTTGTTCTATCCAAATTGAGGAGTAAGCCACATGTGAATGGGTAGATTTTTCTGTCTGAAGCATGTCCACAGTATGGTGGAGAAATTTTTCCTCATTGTAGCACATTTCTGTATTTTATCATAAATCTTTGAAAAAGAAATGCTCTTGTCCACTACACCTTTGGTTCTGTCCAAGGTTTTAACAAGTGCTTCCTGATTCATTTTAAACTCTTAGTCAAGGCTAGTTTAAATAGAATTTTTCATGGTTGTACTAATATCAGCAATTTTCAACAATTCTTCAATGGGGATTTTACAAAGAAGAGCAAGGAACTTAGCATTTCAGAAATTCCTTTCCCACGTTGCATTTTTCTCTTCAGTATAGTCTATCTCCTACCTCTCTTCCAAACCTCAGAGGGCAGATCTCTTTAGGGTACTTCAACTCTAGGATATGCAGACCAGAGGCCTTGCTGTTGAATGTGTAAAATTCCTTTTGAGAAGAAACTGTGCCCTGGTTAACAGCATCAGAATAAGCTGGAGACATAGATTGATTTCATTAAATATTGCGCTCTTGGCATGAGACTGCTTTTCTAGCCTCCATCCAAAGCGGCATCCTTGCCCCCTGGCAGTTTTGTCCAATTTGAAAGAGAGAATTTCCATTCATTCCTGTCCACCTATTTTAGAGAGTTGCAATTAATCTATCTAGACTGAAGAATTATGCCTTGTGTTAATGAATTTTTGTTCCCAGGCATTTAAACACTGTGCCACAAATAATCAAAATATCCTCAGGAGGTGGGCTGTGGTGCAATATCATTATCCTCAATTACAGATGCACGAAAATGTGATATGATGAAGCAAAGGGAGGTGGTTGACAGTCACACAGTAAATATCCAGGGTTTAAAAGCAGCAAACAAATAACTAAGGGATGCTTTTGCTATATGTGGATAACTGGGATTTTACCAGGTGTGCCAAAAGTTGGCCAATAATCCTTTTCTTTTCCTTTCCAATGCACCTCTTTGTGCAGGTGTTACCCTGGGCTAAACTGTATTTTTTTTCATCATACTTTCTTTGGACTTTGACCTCATCTTTTCTTCAAGCTTCTCTCCTTCCTCCCTCAACTCTCTTTGCTCCTCATCCTCTTCCTCTGCCTCTTTCTTCTTCTCTTTCCTTCCCTTCTTCTTTTCTCTCCTAATCCTACCCTATTGTGAGCTGCCTTAAGTCCCTTTTGCAAGAAATTAGGGTGCAAATAAATATAGATCAGATATAATCACAGAAAGTTAGAGTTGGGTGTCGTGCGCCAAAGGAGCAAAGATCACAACTCTTCTTCTCCCAGGGGTTAAGTGAGCAACATTTGCTCATATCTCTGTTGATGTGATTAGCTTCTGAAACAAATGCTTTTCTCCATGTGACAAAAATATAGTAAATCAAAAGTTGAATGGATTAATGACATATGTTCATAGTTTGGAGCTTCCTTCCCCCTAAGACTCGAGCATGATCATATTCTCTTTATTTTGGGTTCCTAGAAGGAAGCCATTCCTCACTTACACACAAATAAGGTGAGGATAATGGGCACTAATTGCACCAAAAGAAATCCCATAATCACCCTAATTTTATGTTCTCATAAAAACTCAGTACTTCAGATGTCACTCGCTCTAGTATGAATGTAATATGATGCAGGCTGAACATTCTAGATCAGAATTTTTTAGGAGAAGGTCAAGACCCTTCAGAGCAGTAGTGCTTCATGTTGACTCCACAGGAGGATCACCTGGGGAGCTTCAAAAATTAACATTGCCCTTATCCCACATCGGAAATTCATATTTTTTTTAGTCTTAAATAAGAACCATCAGTATTAAAAAAAAAAAAAAAAGGAAAACTCTTCAGATGATTCTAATGTTATCTGGGCTAAGACCCATCACATTAATTGGTTTTGCGTTATAGTGTCCATTGCAACTCACACCAGCTTTTGGTTCTTCCCTTTTAATGAATAGAACAAATTAGAGTGGAATAGAAAATGCCCCTGTGCATTCTATGTGCCAAGGAGGCAAACAGGCCTACCAACTTTTGTTTCTGTTCATGTACATTAGTATGGATATTGCATCACTATTAAAAAAAAAACAATTACTTACTGTGGGCTGTAGTCAAAGTTTGGAAAACACTTTTAGATTATCTTTAATAGAGAAGGTGTGCTGATCGTTACCTAGGGAAAATCAAAACCTGTCTGTCCTAAGAGAGAAGCCCAGTCATGCTATTTTTAACTGCTTACAGGGTGAGCAGAGGCATTGCCAGATGATCTGTGCACTCTCAGATGCTTCTTGCCTATTTATAGAAGCACTTAACATTCTCTAAGAAACTGTGTCCAACTTTCCTCACTCCTGTAGGCAGTGTCATGGTTTAAAAATTATTAAGTTGCATTTCTTAAAAATATCTTTTAGTTCAGTCTCTTCATTTTTCAAATCAGTTCATCCTCACCCTTAGTTAGGGGAATTTAAGGAAGATTTACACTTCAGGAGAAAAATAAAAGATCTCAGCTCATGCACTAAAGTAGTCTCAGTTTTCTGAAAATCCCTATGTGGCCTATAGGCTTAGAACTTAACACTACTTTCTCAAATCTTCCAGGAGGCTTTCTGAAAGGAGAAGGGGGCTTTGGTATGAACCCCAGGTGTTTCGATATTTCAGGGTAGTCAATGATTTTTACAGATATAGCAAAGTGTTTCAGTTCCTTTGATCTCTTAGAGGTCCATATACTGATAACTGCATAAGTCCTGTGGTTTACAAGCAGCCATGCCCCTGGGACATGCTGTGTCTGCCTCCAATCCCCCCCCCCCCGCCCCTGCCCACCTTTGCTTTCATTCCTCTGTATGCCTGAAGACTGCTGTCTCCTCCAGTCATTTTGCTGAGACTGGGAGGAAAGAGATCTGGGGCAACAAGTACAGAATGCAAGTGAGCTGCCAGAGGATTGGACTCTCTCAGCTAAGGGAGGCCCAGAAGTGAACCAAGGAGTCCTATCCAATGCACCCAGTGATCCTTCCTACCCCTCCTGCCTTGAGTTGGGCACAGAGGTGTAGGACCTGTTTGATAACCTAAAGCAATACACACAGTGGGAAAGTGATACTTTTCAAAAGCACATCCAGTGCATTTAAGGAGAAGCTGAATTCAGTTATGCAAAGCAGTTTGAAAGCTTTCAAAAGAATATGAACCTGAAGGCCAAAAGTAGAAGACAAATATCATATAAAACTTTTATTTCAGAGGATCCCAAAATGAAAGGGTTTTCTCAAAGAATGTCCCTTGGCTGTTGACTGTGATGTTGAAAGCATCATGTTCCTGAGCTGAAACAGGGGAGAAAGGCATATCTTGTTGGACACCTATCACATAGCACCCAGAAACCTTCTGGAAAAAAAACCTTATTTCAGGCAGACCAGGAGCCAGTTTTGCAGAAGTCTGACAGCACAGCGGTATTTTGAGAAAACGGAGGCTGACATGAATTACAAAAGGAGATGTTGAAATGGCAGGACGGCAAGCTCACATATGTCACCACATGCAGAAGGGAACAGGGCAGACTGCTCACCAGTCTTTGAGAAATTCAAGCACAAGCCCCAGAAGTATCAGCAAATTTCCTAACCTCACATCATCCCCAAATGCCAGCAGTCAGGGAAGGAGGTCAGTGGGAATTGGAAAATGAGTTGGAGACATAAGCAGAAGCTGATTTGTGGGGAATATGAGTAACTGGAAAATGCTTAAAAGGGATGGGGAAGAGATCAATCAATTGATAAAAAAATGATCCTCAGAAGCCTGTATGTCAGGATATGAACCTCCTATACACATCCAAGTAGCCAATGAAGCACAATATGTCTGAGATTAGCCTTTCAGGGTGCAGAGGAGAAGGCAAACAAGAACTCAAATATGGTAGCAAGTTTTAAAAAAAAATGGATATCAAAATAATAGCATTTTCCCCCCTCCAAGCTGAATGCAATACTAGGATATTTTAATTTTTATTCTAACAGAAAATGAAAAAAATGACAACAAAAAGAAATGAATTAAATAAGTCCAACAAGACTGATCAAGGAAATGTCACAAGAAAAATGAAAGCACCCTGTCCAAAGAATTCAGAAATGAAAAAATACTTGGATACTTGCTTTGTAACACAGGTGAACATAAAGGGTCAAATGTAGAAATAGTATGAGCAGCTGAGCCCAGTGGTGCACACCTATAATCACAGCAGCTGGGGAGGCTGAGGCAGGAGCATTACAAGTTCAAAGCCAGCCTGGGCAACTTAATGAGGCCCTAAGCAACTTAGCAAGACCCTGTCTCTAAATAAAATATTTTTAAAAGGGGCTGGGGATGTGGCTCAGCTGAGTGTCTCTGGATTCAATTTCTGGTAGAAGAAGAAGAAGAGGAGGAGGAGGAGGAGGAGGAGGAGGAGGAGGAGGAGGAGGAGAAAATATCATGAGCAGAGGGCAGATGAGGCCTGGTTGACTAAAGATGAAGGCAGATGAGCAGAGGGAAGATGAGACCTGGTTGATTAAAGATGAAGGCAGATTCCCAGTAGTAAATGAACAGTTGAGTATTGGAAATGCCAACTCCACCATCAGTCAATAACTGTGCTTAAGATTAGGAAAGACAAGTAGAGACACATAGAAGGACAAAGATAGGAGAGTGGAGGTGGATAAATATGGTGGTCATGATGTTGCAAATGATTTTGTTGATCAGCTTTCATTTCCTCTATGGGTCTTTGATATATTGGTTTGTGCTACACATTTAGAGAGCCAGAAAGAGGGAACATTGGTGATGCTGAAGGTGGAACAAAGGAAGATAGAAGTTGTGGGCACACATCTTTGGAGTAATGAAGACAGAGAGTTATATTTCCACTTTCCTCCTTCATTCATCAATTTCAATTTAGACAAAAATGGCAAAAAAATTTCTAAAGATGGTATGCTAATACAATAATCTCAGTGTGTTGGGGGAGAAATCAAATGGTCAGTGGGTTTCCATCAGGTTTAAAGACACTCAGGTAAACAGATGCCTTGGACTGAACTGTACTTCAGCATGTGAAATCTTGACTTGGGTAATATCCCCCATTACTATTCATTCATTCTTGCTTTCTTTGTTTCTTTCCCTTTTCCCTCTCTTGTCCTTTTCTCCCTCCTGCGCTGGTTCCCTCCCTCCTTTCCCTGGTCCATTGGCATTCCACACAATGTCTTTCTGTCTTGAATTTTAGCATGCTGAGACTTGGAAAGAGCCAAGGTCTCTAAGAAGAGTATTCAGAATGGGTCAGGCTCTGCCCCTTTGGAGGACAAAGATTATGGTTAACCCTTTGTTTTGCTCTAAGATTTCTTGTAATGCCCTTAATCTATTCTGTCATTTTAGCCTACTTTATGACCCATAACAGGCAGAGAGGTACCACTAAAAGGGGAGGTGGACAGGGTTGTAATGCTCAGTTTATAAACAGTGAGGAAATCTAGAGGTGATACCTGCCCTACAGCTCTTCTGAGTAAGCCAAAGGAAGACCTAGTGACTGGGTCAGGATGGGAGAGGTCAGGATGCTCAAAGATATGCTAGAGAGGAAATGGCAAATAGGATTTTGGCCAAAGACTGAGGGGATCTTCCTAATGAATGTTAAATCATTAGATTTCACAAGATCTGTGGATGTAGTAGAGAGCAAGCATCCTCATTTCCATTACGTTGATGAGAAAAATGAAGCCCAAGATGTTAAGTGACTTGATTTGAGCTCTGACACCAAATGAATAAATCAAAAGCAGAATCCACATCTGCTGATTCTCACTTTATTCTGCCAGATGAGTAATGAAGTTCAAGTTGTAATATCCGTATCAGCCTGTGAAGATTTTGTAACAAATCATTCTAATCATGGCAGTTAAGATTCTTGGTGCCTTGGAATCTTACTCTACCTTTGCAGCCGGGCTCTCAAGCTGTGCCCGGCTTCATTAATTAGCTCCATTCATACTGAATTAATTCTATCCTCTCCTACTCGGCTGTTCCTCACCTCTCAGCTCTCAGATGACACATTTCTTCTGAAAAGCCCTGTGTAACATCTCCAAGGAAGTGGCTGGTGACCCTTCTGTGGCTCTGGCTATTTCTCCTATCCTAGCACTGTACTGTTATTGCCTGTTTTTCTGTCCCTTTCCCTTCTGAAACTTCTTAGGGATAATAACTTTCTTATATACCATGACATCCCCAAGCTTGCATAGCTTTCTCCATCTATTAAAGCACTCAAAATATTTACTCAACAAATAAATAAAGCCAATATGAGTTGGCATAATAATTTTTAAAGTTCACTTTTATATTCTAGATTAGAGCCCAGCCTTTCTTCTATTGATGCCTAATTTGAGTTTGCACATTCAATTAACAAATATTAGCTTAGATGCTTAATACCTCCCTGGGGTTGTATGCCCATGATCCTGGCATCATGATGCTTGCTATATAGCAGGAAACTAATACATAATTTGGGAATGAATTAATTACAACAAAGATTTTGACTTAAAGTAGCCCATGTGGTCACGACACCTGGAGAAGGGTCTGCTGATTCTCATCTGGACTGTGGAAATCAAATGTGGCTTAGCCAATCTTATCAAAGGGAATCTGCAACCTACTGACTCAGTTGTGTGTTTCTAGTGATATCTTTCAATATCACCAGTGTCACAAGTATCTCACACACATATTTGAGTGTCCACTGTTGATATAGCAGAGTGTAAATGGCTAAGAGTTCAGGCCCTGAACTTAAGCAGCTTTGGTTTGGAATCCAGCCCTACTTCCTTGTGGTCACATGACTTCAGGCAATTAAATGGACCTTGTTATGTAGCAAAACACATATCACAGTGTTGGCAATAATAATATTAGCTCATTGGTTTACTGTGAGATTTAAATGAGTTTGTGCATATATAGTGCTTGGCAGACGGTATGAGCTTAATAAATGTTAGCTCTGATCATTATGATTATTTTGTGCTAGGTGTTGTGCACAGAGTGAAAATGAAAGTTGTGACTTCTGTCCTCATGCAGCGTGTGTCTCACTGCCTGTCTCTCTTTATTGTACCATCCATTCTTCACCTTCCTCTCCTTTGCTGTGTAAAGAGGGCTGACTCCTACATGGCACATTTCCCAGGATTCCTTGCCAATTGGCTTCCTGCTAGGTTTGTCTAGCAGAAGATTCAGGTAAGAGATTGAGGTGGGGAGGCCAAGAGTCTCTCTCTCTCTCTCTCTCTCTCTCTCTCTCTCTCTCTCTCTCCCTGGGTAATGTTAAAGAAAATCAGAGTTGGACAGTAAATGTGATAAGAACAGAATTTGTTCAGGAATTATTGCAATTAGGAAAAAGAGACCTATTTATAGAAATGAACTCAATTCTTAACATAACATAGAACAGTGAGGATTTATAGCCAAAGAGCAGGTGAGGGGTCAGTGGATGGAAAATTACTGAGAAAACACTAGCAATGAAAGGGATATAGAAGTTAGCAGGGTTCTTGCTGAAGGCAAGCTAGGGTAACCAGACACTGAGGAGGAGGAATGAAGAGTTGGGTGAGATACCAAAGGTGATCAGATATCCAGGTTGTTGGTGGTGGTGGTGCTGGTGTGTGTGTGTGGGGGGGGGGGGTTCTCTCTAAACCAACTCAGCAAGATCCTTGCTGGAACTTGGTAGTGCAGCCCCAATAAGGATGGATGCCAAGATGGGGACTCAGAGGGTCTAGAAGATCCTACTGAAGGTTTAGACAAGGAGTTGCTCTTCATCAGTAGTTGCTCTTCACCAGTAGAAGCTATTTCTTCTCTATTTTTCTTCTCTCTCTAAATAGCCCATGCTCAGGGCTCCCACTCAGAAGCCCTAATTCCTCTGCCTCCTGCTGGTTCTCTACTTGGGGAGTGACAGTACAGAAGACAATAGAACAAAAGGAAAAGGCAGATTCCTGATGATGGATATCGTTTAATTCCAATCCAACTGTGCCTGAAGATTTTATATGACTAGACCTCTAAATATATGAGGCAAGCCTATAAAAATTCCTCTTTCTTTTGCTAAAGCTTCTTTCATTTGCCACTATGCAAGTCCTAATGCAATGTCTGCTAATCCCTGAGAACAGTGTGAGTTAATATCACAATACAAAGCAATTGGTATTCTCACTGGGTATTTATTGCCAGAATTCTTATAACTGGTATTTATTGTCCTGCAAGGATTAAAGCTATGAAGATGAGTAAGTTAAGCCCGGTCCTTCTTTTTGATAGCACAGTAATAAGTAATTATATTTTTTTTCAAAAATATTAACTTTTTATATACTTAGTTCAAAATGTTGTTTTCTCTAGAGATCTGAGCCTCTTCTCTTAGTTAATGTGTTTCCTGAAACTAAAGGACCTCTCATCCATTTTAATACAAGGACATTGACTAAAATGCAAAGCAGAAACTTTAGGGGGAAGTTTTCATTTATTCTCGATAAAGTAAATCCCAAGCCTCTAGTTGTTCTTTATGAAACCTTCCTGAGGCAGGAGGATTTTTCTGTGCAGTGAAATTAACCGTGTCACTACTGCAGGACAATTGCTCGTTCTTCTATGTTTTCTTGGCTCTTCCTTATCTGCCTCTGAGGATGCAGTTTGTCCTCTGATAATGGTTGGGACTTTCCTTCATCTCAGTCACTAATATAAGCCCCTGAAGCTTCCCAGAGACATGATCAAAGTTCATTTCTGTGGGGATTTTTAAAAAGTCTTTCATGTTTGATAAAAGCCAATTTCGAATCATGGTGCAAGTATGAGTGTGTGTATAATGGCGTTGTGAATGTGTGCATGTTTTGTACCTAAAATAAATGCATTATACTATAACATTATACTATATAGCAGATAGTATGGAAACAATAACCAAATTTTTGACCATTGAGGTAGGGAGGGACAGTGGTGGCAAAATAAAAGTGAACATTTAAGAGTAGGGGGCTTTTTTATACTTTAGTGTTTACATCTGAGCAATTTACTCTTCCCCCATGTTCACCAAGAATATGGATCAGAGCCAGCCTCACATCTAACTAGTTAGTATTCCTTTGATTATTATTTTATACTCATTTATTGTGAATAGTGAGTGAGATGTTGGACTTCCTGATCATATTTGGTATATAATGGTTTACCATTATGTAAAATCATGCTTTTTGGTAATGGAACATACTTTGATGGAGATTAGTGTCCACACAAGACAATGCTTCTATTAAAAAGGCAGATTGGTCTTTTATTTGGAATTTGATGCCTTGAAATTTTCTTTTCACTCTCTCAAGTGCAAGCTGATCAGTCAAATGGAACATACTTAATATATTCTCTGATTAGAAAGGAGCTTTACTAGGATCTCTGTGTCTAGGGAGGAGTCTTGTTGTAGCTTCTGGGACAGACCTGGCAGGTTTACATTGTTAAAGTTTGGAAGATGCACTGAATGAGAAACACGAGTATCTGGACTTTTTCTGTTCATACCCCATGTAAAGCGTGGCTTTGGGGAGGGGCATCATGTCCTTGTGTGTAATGAGGGCACGCTGTGTCCAGCAAAGCATTAAGCTCCATGAAAATGGAAATGGGTAGGAATGACCCCTGTGCTCAAGAACTTGCTGGGACACACAAGGAAAATGTTGTGACTACTACTCATTAAATGGGAACAGCACGGCAGCAAATGCAGCTAAGTATGAGTCTGATGGAATGGACCAGAAGCTTGTCTTGTCAAGAAAAACTTGACAAGACCCACTGAAACGGTAGACCTAGATAAAGATGGAAGGCTATATTTAGTGATGGTAATCTTCAGAATTTATAAATGTACTGATTGCATGTATTCTTTTGAAGGTGTCAAATCTTATAATAAAATAGAGTCAAGCTCAAGCAAATGATGTGAGCAAAGGTACAGATGGCACAAAGTTCTGTGTTTAGGGACATTGAGAAGATTGACTACCCTGGAAGTGGAGAGGGTTCCAGTAAATGTGTTGCAGGCATGAAGGAGCTTAGGAGGGTGTGAGGGATATGGATGACAGGTCAGGAAATCTGGGGTTTTGTAGATGCCTGATGACACCGAGGGCAACGTGGTTTGAACTCTAATAATTTGGGGTCAAGGTGAAGACCATAAAATGGTGATAAACAGGAAATTGTTACTGGCTTCTTAGTGAAAAGTAATCAATTAGTAAATGTGAAGGGAGTTTGGTTGTAAAGAAGACCAATATGAAACAAAAACAAATGTGAAAGACCCCTGGGGGTGGCAGTTGATGCTCTGTGACTGTCGGAACTTGCAGGTCATGTTGAACTCTTCCAAAATTCCTTCCTTAGGTTTCCATCCCTGGATTATTGTCATGTCTGGCCTTTCATTGTGGATATGAGTTGAAAAGAATAGGGTTTAAAAACCTAGCTTTTTGCTTATGCAATCGTATAACAGCATATACAATAGGTCAGATATTTTGTCCTCATTTTGGAACTTTGAGTGAGTTCCAGATGATTCATCTTGAGAAACTGGCCACCTTGATGTTCACAGAGATGATGAAGGCATGGTCTCCTCACTTCTCCTGTTCATCAGTGAAACTGTGGAGCTGAACCTAGAATTGTCAACTCTGAGTGCCGCAGTCTAGCTGGGCACAGAATCATGAGCCACTCAAGCAGGAACAAAACTTTATTTTTGAAAATGCCACCAATACTCCGTACACGCCTGGCAAGCAAGCCGATTCCCCCAAGCGTCCCGTCTCCCGGAACCGGGCCCAGGACCTCCCCCGGAATTCCCTCCTACTATCCTTCCCCAACCAATGGGAACTCTCCAGGAGTCCCTTAACCTGAGTCCTGTAGCAGGCCAAGGTGAACAGCAGGAGTCCAATTTCCATATGAATGTAAATCTTAACATAATCATATCATCTCAATGGCTAGCTGGCTTCGTCACCTTACAACCAAAAGTGCCATGCATCATATTATTTCATATTATTTGGTTGTGGCTCCTAGCATCTGAGGGTTGTTTTTTGTTTGTTTGTTTGTTTTTTAACTCAGTGAATCAAAATTCTCAAAATCAGAGCATACCAAGAGTGTCCAGGGACTGGACATATTCTACTACTTTTGGTACCAGTAGTAGAATGACTTATAGGTTTTGTTTCTGTGTTTTCAAAATTCAAGTAGTACACGTATGAAGACATGAATGTTGTGAATATACTTTGTATACAACCAGAGATATGAAAGATTGTGCTCTATATGTGTAATATGAATTGTAATGCATTCTGCTGTCATATATAACAAATTAGAATAAAAAAATTTTTTTAAAATTATTAAAAATCCAAGTATATTTTAAAAATAAACAGTCTCTTCATCTTTTCTTATTTTTTTTTCCAAAGGACCTTCTTAAGAAATGCTACTCTGCCAAGGCATCCTATCTCTTCCAGCAGGATAAATTCTATGATGTCAGCTATGACACAGGAGACAAGTCCATCCAATGTAGCAGGAGACCAGATGCATTCAAGTTCTGGATGACCTGGAAGGCCCTGGGCACATTAGGCCTTGAAGAAAGAGTTAATCGTGCTCTTGCTTTATCTAGGTGAGTGTGTGTCTCTCTGTGACTCTGTGTGTGTGTGTGTGCGCGTGTGTGTGTGTGTCTGTTTGTCTGTCTGTCTGTCCATGTGTCTCTATAATAGAAAGACCAAATGAAGTAACATTTGTAACTCTGGCAAGATCTCTACATGTTCTTTTATTTGTGAATTTCTCCTTTCATGCAATTTCTCCTTTCATGCATTTTTCTTAACACCTACTACATGTTAGGAATTGTGAGCAGAGCAGTCTTATCAACTGCCTTCCAAGATCCTAGCCCACTGAGAGATGCTTTCAAATGAGAAGCAGATAAAATACAAGTGACTCTCTTTTTTGGTAAAAGAGGTACATGGGTCTCCCAGAGAACCCAGGAAGGTACCCTAGTGAGTTCTCAAGGGACATTGGCTGAGGCTTCTTAGAGGAAGACATTTAAATGGGACCTGATGAGGAAGAGTGAAGAATGATCCAGGCAGAGGGAGCACCAGCCCAAATCTCTGGATATGAGGAAATTCGGAAATCTAGTGTAGCTTTAAGGACTCACAAAGCAGGTACAGGAGAATATGGGGACAGTGTGAAGGCATAAAGAAAAAAATACTGCAGAAGCACCATGTTTGCTTGCCTTTTAGTATCATGAAAAATAAAGCTTTTGTCATGACTTTCAAGGACATTAGAAAAGCTCTTGAGATACAGGTGCCAGACATTTGCCATCTGAGCAAGACTGACCTGCTAAACTTAGATCAGTGGGTGCAAAACAACAGACCACAGCTGAATTTAGATTTAAATGTGTTCTGTTGAACATTCACTGCATAGGGTTGACCTTCATGGTGTTAAAAAGTATTTAGACATTTAAAATACTTTAAAATAGATTTCTCCCAAATCTGGACTTTGGGCTTCTATCAAAAGGTTGGACTCTTAATCCTACATTGTTTCAGTCATGAACATGATGAGGCCTTAACCTATGGAGAACAATAGTCCTCAGCATTGCCTACTGATTTTTTTTTTAAATCCAACCTATTTACTATAGTATAGCAGTACAAAGTGGATTCAAAACTTAGCATTGACTATGTGACTTGAGCATGTTTCTTTATCTCTGTGGTCCTCAGTTTTATCTCAGTAAAATAGTAACAATAAGAGCAAATATTTATTATTGCAGAGATTAATTATGTAAAACATAATTATTCACATCACTTGGAACGCGATGCCTGGCATATGCTGCATGCTATATAAGTTGTGGCTATTCTTACCTGCTTGGCCACTGATTTGCCCTGAAAACTCCCTATTCACTCGCAAAATCCTGAAGAATCTCCTTAGATATTTATAAATTTCCTCTTCTAATTCTGGGAATGAAATGAGTATTTTGTGCATCAAATTCTGAAACCTAGTATCTTAAACAGGAATTATTCATTCTTTGGTATCTGCAGGTTATCTGGAGTGGCTCCACTTTATACTGTGGTGACTGCAGTATTGAAGTCTACTCTCTACACTTTTACTCTCTACATTTCTTTCATCTTCCTTGGACCAACAGGCATGCTGAGACATCTTTTTGTTATAGCCATAACAAGCCCAAGATGGCAAGCCCATACATGCAAGCTCACTTTAAACTTCTGATTGCATTATATCTACCAGCATTTCATTGGCCAAAGCAAATCATCTGGCCAAGACCAACTTTCAGAGGTAATAGGTAGCCTCTGCCTTTTGGCAGGAAGAACTGCAAATTCTGTGGAAAAGGACCTGGATATTAAGGCTGGTAAAGAGATGACTTTGGCACTTTCAAAAGACTTTTATAAGTTGATATGATATGTTACGTTGCATTATATTATTAGGACTCTTTTTTTGTGGTAAAAGAAAACCTCTCAAGCTATTATAAGCAAAGAAAAGTAAATTATCGCCTGAAGTGATTTAAAAGGTTAGCTTAATGATGGCTTAGACTAGGGGTTTAAAGAATATCACCTGGCCTGAATCTTTCTATATCTTTCAGCCCTGCTTTCCTTCATGTTGGGTTTATTTCCATGTAGGAAGGTGGCTGTCAGGAGTCAGATATATATTCTTCCAGGTTCAAGGTCAAGGTCAGAAGGAGAGTATGCTCCTCTTCCAAAAATCTTAAGAATTAATTTTTTTTGTGAGTGAGGGAAATGTCCATCTTGGAGTCAGTCACTGTTCTCAGGGAAATATGATGCATGCATTGGTCATCACTGTCTTTGCTTAGTACCAGGAGAGTATCAAATACTTCTATAAGGGATGTACTGAAACTGGGTGAAGAATGTGCTTTCAGTAGAGGTAGGGTTAAAGTGTTTCTACTAAAAGTAGGGAGATAACTACCCAGTTGTGAAAAAAAGCAAGTCTACTATAAATATTCATAGATGCCCATTAAATTAAAAGTCCAGGAAGCTCTGTTTCCTGCTTTGTATTTTCTTGTAGCATTTAAATGTGTTAGAATCTCTGCATTATTTTGTCAAAGCTGCTAAGTAAGTCAATGACAGGTGTCTTGAAATAAGGCTAGGTATAAATATTTGATGGTCGTATTTATTATGACGTTAACATTCATCTCAGGGTAGAATTTATAGTCTGAGGATACTTTCTATTTTTTTGCAGAGAAATATCACAGGAGGATAAATGTTAACATTTCAATTCAATTCAACAAACACTTATTGTTTGTAAATGTTTGTCAAGTTGAATTGAATTGAATTAACATTTCAGTGAGCATCATTGCAGACTCTGTAACCTATATTTAAATATTTGAAAAAGAGTCCCTCCTTTTTCCTGCTGCTACTCATAATAGTTGGGTTTTTTTTTTTTTTTTTTTGCCTTAACTTTTCATACTGTTGATATCCAACAGTGTATTCCTGAGGTCTGTAAAGGTCACCCTGTTTTCCCACCCCTCAATGCTAAGGAAAAGGACAGTCTTTGTAGGCATGTCTCTTGGGAATTAATGTATAACTACAAACTTAAAGTTTCTTTAAAGTTTCTTTAGATCATATTAAACTAACAATAGAAAGATTTTATTTTTATGTCTTCTTTTCAAATTTACTGATTGCTTTATGGTCCTACTTTTTAGGAATATAAGAATATCTTCTCAATTCCTGGATCTATTCTGTTTGCTTGAGCTTATGCAGTGCTGTGCTGCTAAAAGAAAAAAAAATGTTTGTAGTGTCTACCAATTTCCATGGTGTAAACATTTTTTTAATATTTATTTTTTTAGTTTTAGGCAGACACAATGCCTTTATTTTACATTTATGTGGTGCTGAGGATCGAACCCAGTGCCCCCTGCATGGTAGGTGAGCACTCTACTGCTGAGCCATAACCTTAGCTCCCCTGGTGTAAATATTTTAATCATGGTAAACTGAAAGCTACTCACAGCTGTGGTTTGTATAACTCTGGATTATTTAGCAACTGGCTCTCACCTGCCACAGTAAACTAACTCTCTCCCTCTGCCCTGGGAAAGCAAGAGCAGATATTTTAGTTCTGGAATACTGCTGATTATGTGAGCTGCAGAGTTTGAACCACTGAAGGATTAGAGTTAAAATAATTTTGTCCTCAAGTCTACTGACCAATGGGAATTTGCTTCAGAGTTTAACAAATAAAAACAATTCCCATCCATGGTCAGAAAACTCTACCTGGCATAATTTCTAAGACTAACTCTGATTTATTTCCAAAAAGTATACAATTCTTCCATAGATAACAGTCTGGCACAGTAAGTCCAGCTCGAAATCTGTATATTGACTTTAAGATTTAAAGACCAGGGTTGGGGATGTGGCTCAAGCGGTAGCGCGCTTGCGTGGCATGCATGCGGCCCGGGTTTGATCCTCAGCACCACCACAAACAAAGATGTTGTGTCTGCCGAAAACTAAAAAATAAATATTAAAATTCTCTCTCTCTCTCTCTCTCTCTCTCTCTCTCTCTCTCTCTCTCTCTCTCTTAAAAAAAAAAAAAAAGATTTAAAGACCAGATTTTGATAGACGATGATCCCTGCCCTGACCATGGGAGGTGGTACACACTTGTAATCCCAGTGACTCTGGAGGCTGAGGCAAGAAAACCTGAAATTTGAGGCCAACATGGACAATTTAGTGAAACCCTCTCTCAAAAAAATAAAAATAACCAGGATGTAACTTTGTGGAAAAGGGCCTCTGGGTTGGGATTGTGGCTCAGCAGTAGAGTGCTTGCCTGGCACATGCAAGGCCCTTGGTTCGATCCTCAGCACCACATAAAAATAAATGAGTAAAGGTATTGTCTACAACTAAAATTTTTTTAAAAAGTTTTTTTTTTTTAAAGTTGTAACATTTAATTAAAAAGAAAGAAAGAAAAGGGCCTCTGGGGTTAAATCCCCAATACCAAATACATAAATAAATCAGAGTGAGCACTGCTGTCCTAACCAGATAGCTTTCTCCCTCTTCTCTGGTAAAGCAAGGATTTTAGGAGGACATTGATTCTGAAGTTATAGGTTGTCAGAAATCCAGCAAGAAGGAAAAAAATGAGTGCCTAAAATATATCTCAGGATTTTCCCAATTTCCATTTGACCCTGTCATTCCAATTGAGGAGAAAATATTTCTCTCATGAAATATTAATTATTAAAATGCTTTATCCAGCCAGGTGCGGTGGCACACACCTGTAATCCCAGCATCTCAGGAGGCTGAGGACAGAGGATCATGAGTTCAAAGCCAGCTTCAGCATTATCGAGGCACTTAGCAACTCAGTGAGAATCTGTCTCTAAATTAAATACAAAATAGGGCTGGGGATGTAGCTCAGTGGTCCAGTGCCCCTGAGTTCAATCCCCAGTACCTTCTCCCCACCAAAGAAAAGCTTTTTTTCATTTTGTTATTGGAATATCAATAATACTGGGAGCCTAAAACAATGTGATTATTAAGCATAATTGAAACCGAGAGGGCTAGGGTTTAAAACCATCTTTTTTTTTTTTTTTTTTTTTTTTTTTTTTAGCACAAAGCAGGCGATCATGCATTCCTATTTTTTGCCCAAAAGAGTTGTCGGTGTTTTGCAGTGGGGCAGGGGGTAGGGGTAGTTACCTCTTACCTGCTTACCACCTATCTACCCACCTCTCCATCCTGATTGCACCTTTGTTGTGGCAATCGGGTTAAATGGATTCTCACTAAAGGGTGATTTTTAAAGCAGGCTCAGAAGAGTCATGTGTGTGAGTCTTTTCAACAACAACACATGGCTCAGAAACTCCCCTTCTGCTACTTTATTTGGTCTCTAGCGTGTCATTGATCTAGTCTCTTGACATACAATCTCTGCAATCTCTCAGGTGGAATTTATTTCATAGACTTGCATGAGTGCTGAGGGATGTATCGTTATCAGTCTGGAAAAGGTGAGCAGTTACACAATGGGGCTTTTGTGCTAGTCGATTTCTCTGGGCAATGGGAGGGATGGAGTCTAGAAGGGACAATGTTTTCATTCTTTTCTTTAAATTGGTTACTTTAAAAAAAAATCACAGTAGGATAGAGTATGTGGGTGTCTGTGATGAATCAGAGGAAGCTATGAGATAGGATATATGCAGAGCATACTGAAAGCAGATGGAAAAATCTCAAGAGTCCTGGGAGGCTTGGTGCAGCCATTAGAAGAAATTTCAATGGAGAAAATGAGATGGGGAGAGAAACTTACTGTGTCCAGGGTGGTCCAAGGGGACTCTATAGTGGCTGGCGAATTAAGAAAGGGACTAGAAAGGCTATTTCCAGAAAGAGAAGCACAGCTTGCAAGACAGACAAGTGAAATCCAAAAAATTTAAATGAACTCATGTAACTACTTGGAGAATTGAGAGACTCTAATGTTGAGAACACATTTGTAAAGAAAGGAAGGAGAACCACTTTGGAGCCAGATTATCATTAATGTATGCTTCAGAATCAAGTCAGAATATTCATATAAGATTTACTGCAATAGGACTTCGGAAAAACTTGTGCTGATGTGTATTTTTTCTTCCCTCTTTTTTGTGTCAGGCTCAGTGGGAGGGAGAATGAGGAGTTTGGACTTCACTCCCTGGCTTGCCTTTGATAGAAGTAGTTTCTGATTTCTGCATTATGTCCCCAAAACTGAATGTACATCTTTTTATGGCTTCTGCCATGTAAGAATAGTTTTTTTTTAAATGTATCTTATTTTTAGGATGTTTCCATAGATTGAAAAAAGAAGTTGTGAGGAATAAGTCATCCCTATGAATATAGACAGAGGTGACCCAAAATTTATTTGGATTCCTTCCTAACAACTCATTTCATTTAAGCATTTATTTAGAAGAGGGTAAGATTCCTTATAGAAGAAGTACTTCTCTCTTTTTTTTTACAATGAACTTTTTAAAATTTATTAGTTCCAATCAGTCTTACACGACAGTAGAAAGCTCTTTGATTCATTGTACACAAATGGAGCAGAACTTTTCACGTCTCTGTACATGAAATAGAGTCACATCATTTGTGCAATCAACAATGAACTGTTTTGTTAGTTCATTTTAGTTATACATAATGTTGGAGTTCATTTTGACATAATTATACAAGCATTGGATATAATTTGCTTTAATTTAGTCCTCAGGATTACCCCCTCCATCTTTTTCTCCCTTCTCCTGTTTCCTTTTCCTCCACTCTACTGATCTTTATTCTATTTATTTATAGCTTTTTTTAAAACTAGCATTTTGGGACTATGCTCTGTGGAATAATAGACTTCCAGAAGATTTTAATAATGATCCTTCAAAAAATAATTCCATGATCAAACATGAGTAGGAAATGTTAACTAGTGTTTAACAAGAGCATGCTACAGGGATACTGCTACATCGATGTTCATAGCAGCACAATTCACGATAGCAAGATTGTGGAACCAACCTAGAAGCCCTTCAATAGATGAATGGATTAAAAAAATGTGGCATCTATACACAATGGAGTATTACTCTGCATTAAGAAATGACAAAATCATAGAATTTGGAGGGAAATGGATGGCATTAGAGCAGATTATGCTAAGTGAAGCTAGCCAATCCTTAAAAAACAAATGCCAAATGTCTTCTTTGATATAAGGGGAGTAACCAAGGACAGGGTAGAGAGGAAGAGCTGGAGTAGAAGATTAACATTAAACAGGGATGATAGGCGGGAGGGAAAGGGAGAGTTAAGGGAAATTGCATGGAATTGGAAGGTGAGCCTCAGGGTTATACACAATTACATATAAGAGGAAAGGAGGAGTAGGATAAAAATTATATAAGTGGAAGAAACGATTTTTAGTAGAGGGGGTGGAGAGAGAGAAGGGGAGGGGAGGGGAGGGGAGGGGAGGGGGGATAGTGGAGAATGGGATAGACAGCAGAATACATCAGTCACTAGAAAGGCAATTTATAAATCAATGGAAATGTAACTGATGTGACACAGCAATCTGTATACGGGGTAAAAATGGGAGTTCATAACCCACTTGAATCAATCTGTGAAATATGGTATATTAAGAACTATGTAATGTTTTGAACAACCAACAATAAAATATTATAAAAAAAAAAAAATCAAGTGCTCACAAGAGCAATAAGAGGCCTGTAGTAGACATTTTTGCTGTCACCAGTAAACAGATACCCAACAACCAGGCTCTCTTCTTACTTGCCATTAGAACCATGTTTTATTTAGATAATAGTGTTCCATCTGGGAGCATTGGTTTAACCCAACCCACACATGTGGCTGGGTGTATGACTCAATCAGTAAGATGCAGGACACATTCTGTGAACACTTGGGGAAAATGTTCTCACCTAAATAGAGAGGTGCATGTAAGAAAATAAAGCGCTTTGTCTCTAATCCCCTCTGTTCCTTCTGAGGACCCTTGTGCAAGGACGTGCTAGTTGTAGTTGTGGTGGTCATCCTGTTAACATGAGAGGAGACCCTACTGACCTCTCAGCATGGTGGGCTGAATGATAGAAAATATCTGGTTCCTGGTGATCCTCTCAAGCAGCCAACCAGCTTGATAAGTGGCCTGCTGAATGAAGCCAGGCATACTTCTAATCATGGACAGAAGCAGTCTGTTAGGACCGGCAGTGCTCAGGTTTATTTGACAGTGGGACCTCTTTTATGTGGTGCTATTAACTTGGTTACCATGAAGCATAATTTGGAAATTCTCGTGTTACACTTTTGTTATCAATAAAACAGCAGGTTTCCCTCTTCCCCAGATCACTTCTAGTCTCAACTCAGCTGGAGAGTAACATGAGGTTTTACAGACTTTAAAAATGATTGCAGTGGGAACCTTGACCCCCAACAAAAGGCTCAGGTCTACTTGGTCAGCAAAAATCAGAGTTTCAACTGGAAAAATTCAGTTCTGTTTTGGAACACTTTCTCCCAGGAGCAGCATTAACCAGTTGGACAGAAATATTTATGTGGAGACAACCGATAGTGGGTATAAGTTTCACATAGTCACAATCTACTAGGGAAGGATGTCCCTGATTTGGTCCTACATCTCCAGAGGAACTGAGGCAGGCTCAAGCAGGCTAAGAAGTTGCCAGGTTACAAGTCGATTTGCTGCATCTTAGTCCTTTCTAACCTAGTCATTGCCGTGGTTTCTAGAGAGTCAAAACATTACTCAGAGCCTCTGGATGCTGAGGTCAGTTGGGTCTCCTCAGGATGAAATCACAGCGTGAGGTTGGAGTAAATGGATTGCTTGCACTTTTGTGCCTGAGAAGGTGAACAAAGGGGTGTTTCACAAAGACTTCTTTGCATAGGTAGAGATTGTAGTTGTCTGCTTTGTGGTGTGCTTTATAGTTATCTTTCAAGTTCCTTTTTAAAAAAATTACACAAGTAACTACATCTATGAATCTTAATAATTCCTATCTAACCCCAAAAGTAAGCAAACTTGAAGGATGTAAGGTATATTCTTCCATATTTTACTCTATGCTCAGATATGCGTGTGGATAGATAACTTATTGTTCCTTTTAAAAAAATTATTTAAAAATGGAATCAAGGGGCTGGGGTTGTAGCTCAGTGATAGAGCACTCACCTTGCATGTGGAAGGCACTGGATTGGATCCTTAGCACTACATAAAAATAAAATATCGGCATTGTGTCTGTCTATAACTAAAAAAAATCTTTAAAAAATGGAATCAAATTATCCACTATTCTTGGTACCTCACTTTTATCTTTTACTAACACATTCCCAACATCCCTGTGGTTTAACCGAAGGAGATAGAATGCATTCCTCCTAATAGCTGCTTTGTATTACTCTGGGTCACGATAGTATATTTTAATCTACCATTCCCAATTTCTGGATATTAATCTTGTGTCTGGTTGTTTTTGTGTCATACACACACACACACATATACACCCCACCCCACCCCACACACACAGAGGGAACTTTATATACAACATATATGCATATGTATATTTATCTTTCTGCATATCATATCTATCTCTTTGATTATCCTTAATATTAATCATTTTCCTAGTATACTAGATCCAAAGTGGTTTGCTTGATCAGAGATAGGAGGATCATTAACTTTAAAAGATTTATAACAGTTTTCTATCAGATGCTCAATGGTACTAGATGTAACTGCTCTTTAAAATTTTTTTCCAGTATTAGGTGGGGAATATGGATTAATATTCTTTTTATATTTTATCTTTTTAAATTAACAATGACCTCAAGCCTTATTTCTGATGTTTGTTTATTAACTACTGGGATTACATTTTCTATGTTAGGAAGTTTTTCTAAATGTTCCAAAACCTTATAGATTCATAATGCCTCCTAAAAAAAATATTTGGGAACAGGGGTATGTATTTAGAGACTCAATGCTTTGTGAGTCTCTCTGTGTGTGTGTGGTGTCACTTTATTGCTCAAAATAAAGAATCAACATTACTAGTTAATATTTATAGGATATTTATAAAATTTTGTACATTTCAAAGACAAGACCTACATGTAGACATCAATATTGAACCTTATTTTCGAAGCCATGTAAATAAGTTTGGGGAAAAAAGGAACAGCGTGTTGTAGCCTAAGGCATTCTGTATACACATTCTAGAATGGCATTTAGTAAATAATGTGATAATAAATACCCCCTTTTTCTATAGCTTTTTGACTTTACAACATTTTGTGTATGGATTTATTCAATTTTTTACAATGATACTTTCAACTTGGGAAGATTGATTTTAGTCCAGTTTTATAGCTTAGGGAGTTGGGGCCCAAGAAGAACATTTTGTGTGTGTGTTCTTCAGTAATTAATTGGTGATACATAATTTAGTGACATAGTCATGGTACCATAATTCCCTGAGAAGATCACAGTTTTCCACATCAGTCCTTATTTATTGTTGGGTTTGATGTTTTCCTCTTTCTTTGTTTCTGCTTTTGGTATTATATTCAAGATGACAATAAATCTCTTGAAAATACATCTCTTTCAGCACTTTTGACCATTAATTTACCTTTTACCCCAAAATTTGAGACACTGGGTCAGAAATTGTGAACTTTTTAAGGCTTCTGATCAAATTACTAGTTTTCAAGGCCAAACATTTCAGGTTTATTTTTTATATAGACAAAAAAACAGGCTTGGGAAGAAGAATCAATGTTATTTTACTCTATATTCCTAATGTCATTTTAGTCTTTTCCCAATCATATTCCATACCTCATGCACCTGGTCCTTTGCTTCTAGTTGATAACTCTCTTTGTTTTTGAGATGACATCAAAGATATTCTGCCAATGTCTAGAGTCCATTTATTTCTTAACATGATACTAATTATCTTAGGAGATGATGTTGATCTTAAATTAACTTACAAGTAAGGATTCTGTACCCAAAACATTTTCTTTCAGGCAAGAGAGGTAATTTAAGTGTCTATGCTAAACCACCCCCTTCTGTAATATTGATGTGAAAACCACATAGTCAGAGAAATATACCCAATCTCCTTTATTTGCCTTTCACACTGCAGTTAAAAGCTGATGTTAACATGTTTGATAGACCTCATTTCATTAAAAAGTGAATCTCTCCATGGAGACCCAGAGGACTGCAGTGGGCTCAGGAATTATCTGTTCAAATTCGTATCTGTGTCTGTACCTGTACTCTTAGCTCTATTTTCTTATGTAAAAGCCCTGTCTCTGCATCAGAAATAACAGACTTGTCAACCATGTTCATGGCATTTTCAGGTTGCAATTATAAATATTATTGTAACTTCTAATTTTAGGTACCTAGTAGAAGAAATCAAGAAAAGAGAAGGATTCAAGTTACTGATGGAAGTAAGTAATGGTGGAATTGTGCTCAGAGTGTGTCAGTCAACAGTGATAAAGGTGGTAATTTTCTAATCTATTATATTTCATTGGTTTTTGTGTTGCAGACTTAAAAACAAGTCATTAGCGTAATTCATAGAGTCCATTATGTTAATTTACTCTATTAGTGAGCATTTTTCCTTTGTTGGATTCACAGGGAATACATTTGCCTTTAAGTATTGAAAATTAAAATGCTCAATAATAATTACCAGGGATAATAGTGAATAAATTATGACCTCTATCTTGATATATAAATTGCATAATGAGTGTAGTGCAAATATTCAACTGTGCCTGCATGTGAAAAATCAATTATCAGAATGCACAATAATGCATACATTTTTCTCTTTCTATAAAATAATGAGAGCGTATTAGCTTTGAAGCATTGGGAAAATAAGTCATTTTGTTGTTGATGTCGTTGAATTGTTTGCTACACATAAGAAGTAAGGTGGTTACAAAGCTAGAGGAATTCTTTCTAAGATATGAGAATATTGTTTAATTCTGATTTAAAAGAAAGTGTGAGGTTTTCTTAGATCTTGTTATAGCCTATACCTTATTGCATTTTTTTAACCTAATATAAAATTACCGAGTGGTTGCAATCTAGGAACTTGTGCTGTATATAAGAAATCTAGTGAATTTTTGGTGAGCATTTGTTTGGCAAGATATATTGAACAATGACTATTTTGGGGGCACAAGTCTGGGCATGCTGGAGATGGGGACAGAGTATGTTCCTGCCCTGATAGTGCTGACATTCAAATGGAAATTGAAAGGCACTGAACAAGCGAATAGATACTTGGAAAATGTCAGGTAGTGAGAACTCATAAGAAAGTACACCGATGCAGGAGAGATAATCTAGTATACAGATAAATGTTATCAGTATGGCAAGTTCTATAATGGAAATGATTAAGATAAAATTCTGAAATGAGGGAGTGGGGGGACTGGTTTGGCTTGGATGGTTGGAACAGGGCCATTTAAGCTCATCTTTGAGCTAAGACCTGAATGATAATAAATGAGTGCAGATGCTTGAGGGAAAAGCATTCTAAGTAGAAGAGAATTTTATGTGTTGGTGCCCTGGAAAGAAGGTGTCTTCAACAAAGAGAAGTGAAGCACATGATGCGGTTGGAAATGTGGGCAGAAAAGAGATCAGGTGGGTCAGGCTGATCAAGGTGAGACCTTCAGTTCTTATTCCAAGTACAGTTACTGGAGATGTTTCAAGAAGGGTGTAGTCTATTCCAATTTGAAAATATCATGCTGGATGTCACGAAGAGGGAGGAATGTGATGGGGTGGAGTGAAAGGAGGACAAGAAGAGAATAAACTAGACAAACTAGGATACTGTTGTAGTAGCCCAGGTGAGATGTCATGACGGTCCTCAGCAAGTTTGAGAAGCACTTCTCAGAGAGTAGCTTCTACCACTATCTGCAAAGGAAGCATCAGATTAGGAGGTTCTAAATCTTCGAAGTTCCTGAAAATCTGAGATACAAATGAACTTGAAAAGTCACATTTAAATGATGTTTTAGTCAGACTACCAAGAAACAAGAAGACAAATTTGTGGGGATGTCTAAAGAGAGGCAACCTGGTGCCTTTGACAGGTAAGTGGGTTAAAGAGACACAAAGGAGGAAGTGGTGATAGTTGTTTTAGGTTCAAAGAGAGTAGAGATACCTAACAACCAAATGCAGCATGAGAAACACGAGTAGAACACTAATTTGACCAAACCAACTATAAAAATTCATTTTTTGGAAGAGTTTTGGGTAACTTTGAATATGAACTAGTTATTGGAGGATATTTAGGAATTATTGATAATTTCATTAACTGTAAGAATGGACTTATAACTAAGAACCCATTGAGTTTTTCAAGGTGCCTTCCTAACCATGTAGGGGAAAAACAACAGTCATGTGATTGGCTTAAGTCAAGTTGGAGTCACTTTTTGGATTTTCTTGAGTCTGAATTATTTCTTTATTTTCTCAAATTTCAGTTGCCTTAGTTTCTCTTAACAATGGAAATTATAGTGCTTATGGAAAATACTGTATACCTTGGATCTGCACAGTCTTCTGAGAGATGATAAAAAAAAAGTGTTGAGAAAAAAAGATGAGCTACTTAAGATGTTATGTATATATTCTTCCTAAAGGCTTAGCAGTGTGAGAAAGGAACCTCTTACCATCATCTTTAGGGAATTACATTCATATCTTTGTGAAGAAAGTTAGGGTAGTCTTTAATTAATAGGCAGCCTCTGCTCCTGAGTATTTTCCCTACGGAATTCAGTTGGCCCTGGCAGTGAAGGTGACTTCCTAGATGATCCTCCAGAATTTCTACTATAAGGAGTTTTTTCTTTGTTTGCCTATTTATTTATTTATTTGGTATTGGGGATTAAACTGTAGGCCTCTTGCATATATAGCTCATGCTCTGCACTGAGCGACATCCCCAGCACCTCCTATAAAGATTTTTCTGTATGTGATCTACGCCTTCCACTTCCTCTTATTTTATTTCAAGAAATAAAATAGAATTACACCTTGAATTTTACATGCAAGTGTCGAGTTGAGGAGGATGGAGGGAGGAAGAGACAGACTGGTGGTTAGCAGAGAACACTGAGAAATCTAAGCAGAACATTGAGAACAGTAAGTGAACACAACAATCGAGGACCTGGCACTTGAATATCTGACCCTGAAGCAATCAAAAGCAATGCATATCTTCCTGAAGATGATTGAAAGTTATTATTTTAAATAAATTGTACATTATTCATAGTCACCTGAAAATCATATCTCTACTTTTCCTGGATTGGATCTAAGATCTAATAGATGTTTTCCTAGAGGTATATTCATTCTTACACCATCATTCACATATTTTATTTTCATCTCTTGGGAGAGTCCTAATTATTTAACTTTTGGTTTTCCTTTTTTGAGTTCTACATTAGGAAGAGGTATTTAGGTTTCATAGACTTGAAGAATTATAAAGCATCTTCAAGGACATCTGGTCGGCCTCCTGTCCATTGCAGGTAGTCAACAGGTGATCAACCTCTGCTTGTACACTTCCTCCTGCAGAGAATTCATTAGTTAATCTCTCTCCAAGGTAGCACAGATTACTCACATTCTAGTACTCAGTGAACCTTACTACTAAGATGTGTCAAGCATGTGTGTTTTATGTTACATAGTCATTTTGTTATATAGATTTGTTAGATTGCAACAACCTCTTAATTGCCTAATCTAACATATAGTGCTTAATCTTCTTCTTTTTGGATTTTTGTAGTATTTTACAGGTGTTATCCACTCCATCCTTCTTGAAATTTTCCTGATTTGTTTGCTTTGACCTTCTTTTCTAGTTTTCATCTTTTCCAGTGTCTTCTTGGTCTCTGTGAAGGGCTCTTCATCTGAATACCCTTGATGTTTTGATATATGTATGTATGTATATATCTTCAATATATGTCTCCATCCTTGACTTGCCTCCTAAATAGAAGTCCTTTGTATATGAGTGTGTGCTGTCATTTTCATCTAGACTGCACAGGAACTTCAAATTTGAGTTTTCCTACACTGAAGTGTAGCCATTTTTCTTACCAAAATTCTATATTCTCCTTTTGGTCATTGGAACTTTGATCCATCCAAGCAAAAAAATCTTGTTTTTAATTTATTTTTTATCTGTTCTCTTTATATATACATGACAGTAAGGATATATTTTGACATATTATATAAACATGGAGTGTAACATATTCTAATTAGGATTCTATTCTTGTGGTTGAACATGCTGTGGAGTTTCACTGGTGGAGTGTTGATATATGAACATAGGAAAGTCATGTCTGATGCATTCTACTGTCTTTCCTATTCCCATCCTCCCTTCCCTTCATTCCCCTTTCTCTATCCCATCTTTCATCATCTCTCTTTTGTTTTCCCTATATATCATTGTGAATTTACCTTCTCCTCCCCCAAAGCTAGTGTTTTGGTTCGGGAACCCATCGCTCTTCAGCTTTCCATTGCCTCTTGTGTCCCACTTCTAGTCTTTGACCTCTTCAGCCCATCTGCCATACTGTAGTATGAGTGGCTTTTCCAAAGTGAAATCTGTTCCCAAGGATGAAACTCTGCAGTGACTCCACATTACCTCTGGGATCAAGCCCAGACTCTCGGCCATGGTCTATGAGGAAACCCCACATGATATGACCTCCACCTCCATTTCCAGCTTCACCTCTTCTCATTAAACACTGTCCCCTCTTCATTCTATCTGCCATTCCTCTGAATTCACTGGCTTCTACATGTGCACTATTCCTTTGCCAGAGTATTATATTGTGAAATGATCCTTCTTCTGTAATGCTCACTCCATTGTAGTTTATCTGCCTCATCTAGCTCCCTTACTTGCATCTGAATTTCTAGAGGTGAGTATACTAAGTCATGTTCTCATCCCAAAGCATAGTTCAAGGAATTCTGGACTATTCATAGTATAGGAAATTCTGATTATTATGTAGTGCTGTTTAGTTGGCCTTCTGTGGATACTCTGCAAGATTTAGTGTTCCCCTTCAAATATGCTACCCAGAAATTAACACAGTAATATATCTCAACTGATTTTAATGAGGCGGTATATCCACTTGAAAAGTCATCTCTTTCTACCAATATGGCCCCAAATAATCTAATAGAGTGCAACCGTAAGCCAGATGTGGTACCAAATACTGAAAATAAATTATCTTTCTGTTCCTCAGACCCATGCTGTGGTATAGGCAATACCATCTCCATCTCTGTATTATAGTTTAGAAAGCAGATACTTAGAACATGTGTCCCATATTCAAGCAAAGACCTTTTGGAATTCAACCCCACATCCTTATGAGTCTAAAATCCATGCTTTTTGTACTACCTAAACCTGCCTTTGACATTTTTCAATAGTCCAATCTTATTTAAAACCTGGGATCCTGAAGTCAGTTATAATCCACCATTCCAGCTTGCTTTCATTCAGTATTTGCCTGATTGATTATTTGAATCTGTGTGCTGGAGTTCACATTCATACTTATTAAAATGCATAGGACTCGATTTGTTTTTATTACTACTATTCTGATTTAATGACTTTGCAAACGAAGGGGATGACTCCTTTTATATGACTCAGTTTTACTGAACTGTCATCTCTTGGTGACCATGAATTGATTTCTCAAGTGGTCTCTTATCATTTACTCAATAATCCATCCTGGGATTCACATGAAAGCACCTTGGAGTATATCTGTTTCTTTTTCCTATTTAAAAACCAGGATAGATTCATTTTTTCTCTAATGGCAATTTAAAGATTATGACAGTGTTCTTGTTGCTACAGGGTTTTTGTACCCTGCACGACAGAGATGAATTCCTTTTTATGCCTTTCCATTTTTATGGTTTTTAAAGAACATAGACTAAGCGTTTTCCCAAGATACCCAAGAGGTCATACTTTCATATATGAAGGGAATTAAAATTAAGTGGCATGTGAATGGTTCTGCTCTGGAAATACTCATTAGAGCTTTGAAGTGTCTTGAAGAAAGCCAGTGTATGAAATACAAGCTATAGCGCAAAAGAGACAGGGGAAAAACTCAAATATGTTCTTAGTGAACATTCAGAGACTGTCTTTCAACTCTCAGTAATTTTGGAAATGATTAAAGTGAAGGTATTCCACCAAATGGAGCATCAAATTTCTTCCAAAGAAATGAAGTGTCAAAAGAGCTTTACAGGTTTTCAAATGTCTTTAGCACTGAAATCATCCCATTCTAAAAGAGAATGGGCAAAAGGAATCATATAAATGTCACTATCAAAATATCTAAACAGAAACTTACTAAAGGGAATATATTTACAAGGTTTAGGCCTCAAATTATGAAATATAGCATCTTTTGTACCAAATCAAGTTGTTATAAAATATTTTATAACATTCTCATGAAAATAAAGAAAATCAAATGAATATAGTTAATGATATGTTAATCAGGGTCTACTTAGAAGAACAAAACTGCCCAATAATTTCAAGTGGGAAGGATATATATATATGTGTGTGTGTGTGTATATATATACAAGGGGAGGGAGAGAGAGATGGGGGGATTATTAACATAGAATTACAGTCATGAGGAATTGTCTCATAGGAAAGAAAGAGAAATTAAAAATCTACAGGAGTCGGGGCTGGGCATGTAGCTCAGTGCATAGTGTTTGCCTAGCATATACAAGTTTCTTAGTTCAATCCCCAGCACCACAAAGACAAACAAACAGAACAGGAATACTGGTATAGGGAGCATCCACCACTCCTAGGATCCAAACAGAGCACCAGAGGAAGAGGTATTCTGTCTACCCTCTCCCAGACAAAGATCCAGGCCTTTTTGGAGAGGTGTCACCAATAGTGCACAAGATATCAGAGAAGTTCACGTCATGTAACACTGGCAGGATTTGCTAGACACCACCCTTTGGAGTACTGAGGGAAGCCATCTCCAAAGAGGTGCCGTCACTTGGAGCTCCTTGCAGGCTACCCACTGGGTGACTAGAGAAGTCATGCCAGCCAGATGCTTGGCTGGTGTCACTCCTCTATTAAATTACCTGAGGGACATATGACAGGAAATACCATTCATGCCAGTTGGCTATGATGTCTTTTGAGGGGAGAATGCACCTGGAGCTGTTTGCTGCTAAAAACAACCACAGACTCCTCAGGAGGCCAATGAAGTTTGCATATCAAACGAGGAAGACATACCCACTTCCTTCTCCAGTGTACCTCCAGCACCCCCCACCTCCATTACTGCAGGACACCAAGAGAGGGTGGATTTGGAACTGAAAGGCAATACATTTATAGCTGACATAAATGGCATCTGGGGGAAAAGTCCTCTTTGATATACAGACATAAAGTCCTAGAATCTAGTAACGATTAACTATATTTTTCTTTTACTTTCTAATCATAGTTACTTTATTTGGAAAGATTTATTCACATTAAGTGATCAAAGAAGTCGGAAGCCCAATGCATTCTAGCTGAAAGTAACCAAATCAATTATAAATCAGAAATCCAAGTGTAAATTATGCAGACCTTAAAAATCTATTGTAGTCTCGTGATAAATGTTTGTGGAAATTGAATTCAATTACATAGTACTTCATTTTAACTACTCTATATTTTGAAGATTTGTAACTCTAGTTTTTGTCATATCCAATAGGAATGTTAAAAATTTTGAAGATGAAAGGATGATCAGATCAATGTTCTTGTTAAGCTGGAAATGTTCCCAAGCACTCACTTGTGCCTTAATATCCACTAAAATCAGAGTGCTATATGATATCAGTCTTGATCTTAAGATATGAGGTGATAGTTGTTTGCTTGATCTTTGTGCTCTGTACTGACATTCATGCATAATTCTGATGGTTATTGAGAACTATCCTCACACTGGTTATCTGCAAACTGTATTTGTCATGGAAAAATGAAAGTCCTTTCAAAACTGTCAGTGATAAGCCTCAAATGAAGAGTATTCTTTCCCGAATATAATTTCCCAGGTGTCCAATGTGTGAATACCCAAATAATGTCTCAGATCACCTGGTTATTGCGATTGCCTTTGTCATGGCTCTTGTTATATGGTTTAGTGAGGACAAAGCATTGTTTGTGATAATGGCTGGGTTGAAGCCTATTCTGGAACATCATCCTGTGTTTAACCAAATCATGTCTGATAGGAACACAGGCTAGTGGGAAAGGTAACTGAACTAGAGCCCATAGTTCATACCATTTTCCCAAACAAAGATCACATACTACCCACTGTAGAAGATGTCAGCTCTTTAGCCTCAATAAGACCCTGGATCTGAGCACAAGAACTTGGGTCCCCTGGTTTATTCACATTTTTACTGAAGTTTGAGAACCAGGAGTCAAGGTGATATCATCGTCGTTGTTACCTCCTCCTTTTTTCTCCTCCTCCTCTTTGTCCTCCCCCTTTGCCTTCTCCTTTTTATCCTTAGTAATATTGGCTAGGGTTGCGGCAGTGCTGGATAGTGAAGCCCAAGTATGTCACACTGCTATCAATTCACAGGGGCTTTTGTATTTATCAGGTACAGCTAGTAAAAAAAGGCCAATTTTCGCTGCCAAAAGAAATTTTGAAAGGATATAGTGGTGAAAAAAAAAAAATAACTTAAGGATCACTGTTGAAAAGGAAGGTCCTGAGCATATATGTCTGTCTATCAGGCACTGATTGATGGTCAGCACTGCTTTGAGTTAGCTCCAAGTTCGTGGTCTATACCCACTTTTATGTAAGAGAATCTCCTAGGTGCAAACATGGGGAAAAAGGTTTATCAATAGGCTGTTCTTAGAAATTAGTCAGAATGGATGTCTACTCTATAAGATTCTGACTTATTATCAAAGTTATACACACAAGATAACTCTAAAAGGGATGACCTAAGAATTTAAGAATTATTTGTTTGTTGTATTCTAAAATAAATCTTAAGGTAATAAGGAAACTTTCAAATTTTCTTAATCTTCAGCCTGAATATGCCAATATCTGCTTTTGGTACATTCCACCAAGCCTTAGAGAGATGGAAGAAGGACCAGAATTCTGGGAAAAACTCCATTTGGTAAGTAACAAGGAAATTATATTTTTTTCTTTCTAATGAGATAAACTCAATGCTCATGTCAGTTGATGCTATAGATAATTCTGTAATTGTTGTGGCCTCTTGAAGATTCCAAGAGGTGGCTCCTACTGTATTAGAAAATAACAACTTGTCAAATGATTCCATCTAACAAATCAACAACACTTGAGGTACACACTCAAATTCAAAACAAAATTGTGCTGTTTGCAAGATGAGTGGAGAATTAGTTAGAAGTTCTGTTTCCCACGGAACTTCAGAAAATGTGGTCTGGTAACAAACAGGACAAAGGTGAAAGTTGTGTGATGAACAGCTCCTGGTCTCAGCTCTGCGGGAGCATCTCAGTGATTGCTGCATCCCCTCAGTTGGAAATAATGTTAGAAGTCTCAATCTGACATCCTTTCTAAGTGTGCAGCATTTGTCCTCTTCACCAATGAAGTCCTGTGCATTATACCCAAGAGGCTCCCAGGAAGAAAATGAAATTCCAGGAATTGTTTTCAGTTAATGACCCAACAGAATGTGCTTAAAAGTGTCTCCAAGCCCAGCTGTTGAGAACTGAAAATCTAGAATGGGGAGAAGCCCAGACTCCAGAGCCGGCTGTGTCTCATCCACGCCTTGCCTATCGTGCCTCTAATCCAGAATCCAAGAACTTTGAAGTCTCATGAGCCAGAACTACTTGATCCCACCCCCTGCAGTATGAACATAATGTATGCTGAAAATGAACTTGAGAGTTCCCATAGGGATGTTGTGGCATCAGAACTCAAGATGGTTTGGTACCATTAAACCTAAACAATCCCTTATCCCTGTGTCTTCCCTCCCAAGCCACGCAGGAGACTCCATGCCCTTGGTTAGTAAAAGGCTCTGACTTGCAATCTGCTTCCTCTCCTCAGTGGAGAAAACAATAATTATTTTAATAACTTTTATAGTGATAGCCCTCCTACATGCCCTTTGAAGAAAAGGACAGACTTATCTGTCAGGCAACAGTGCACATTGACTGAGTGCTCACTGTGTTATGCTCTGGAGATACAAACATCAAAGAACTTTGTCTCTGCCCTTGAGAAGTTCATGTTCAAGGAGGGAATGAGTAAAGAGACAACCAGTAAATGGAGATAAACTCTGTTTGTAGTCAAAGTGGAAAGAACATCTTCCTCAGCGTGCATCCCTAGAGCTGTGTCTTAGACGACACATGGATGCTAGACAAAGAACAATTGTAAAGGCATTCATGCCCAGAAGAATCACAGCACAAAGACCCAGAGGTTCAGGTGGGGAGGATGGGGTTCAACACCATAGGGGTGCATAGGAGAAGTGATGGGAGAGGAGGAGAGCAGCAGGGTTATGGGGCTTTCTCTTCCAATATAAAGAGTTTGGAATTTTTGCCCTGACATTAAGAGAAAGAATATCTTGCCTTGCCTTTCAGCCATGTCTATCTCTAGTCTTACCTGCCGCAGGTCATTTTCTGTTTCCTCATGATGCATTACACCTCCTGCACTGGGACATAGTAGATGACTAATACATATTCCACCTATTATCAAACCTGAGGTCAGGCAGCAAAAATGGGGAGAGGTGGCTGTTGTTACCTGTGTCTAGGCCTAGACAAGCACTTTACTATCCATTTCAGGTGGTTAGCATAGTCCTCGGGATTTATCTTGTATTTTTGTCACACAGCACAAACAGGAAAGTGCTTAAGAATACATTTCAGATGGTAAGTAATCCATAAAAAGAAGCAGGAACTGGACAATGTGAGAATTTAATGGTGAGGTTTAGAGGCACATTTTTCACTTTGATAGAATGCGACTGGTGATTTTGGACAGGGTGGGGAGAGAAACTGCTTCCAGATGAGAAAGATATGATTGCCATCTTTCTCACTAAACTAGAAATAATTTTTTGATTTCTAAGAAAGCAAATGGACAGTGTGTTTTTTGTGTTTTGCTGACTCAGTAGTATTGCACAGGTAAGGATGAGCAGATCATTTCATTGTACCGGGGGATATTTTTCACTCATTATGTTACTTTCTATTTTCAGAACATTTGGAATTGAAATGATTTGAAATGAGAGAATTCAAAATATTATATACTTTTTAAACTTAATTGGAGATTAAACATGAATTGAGACATTCTCTTTTATTTCTTCTCTTATGTGGTTAATACCCAATATTCTTATGGTTCCTATCCATCTTTCCATTTTGGAAATACTTTTCTGCCATTTTAAACCATCTTTTCCTATTGTCTGATCTAATATTATATAATTTTAATCCTCATGGATGCTTTTGATTAATAACAAGGTATGATGCACACAAATTATTGTTGTTCCTCGGGTTCTTAGTTTCCTATTATTGTCTTTCTCTGTGTGGGTTCATATGCATGAATGTGGCAATGTGGATGTGAGGTATCTATATCTATTGTCAATCTCTATGGTTTTCTGCTTACTGTAGTACAAGTATGTGATTTATAACCTGCAGTGCTCTTAATGCACACTTGAAATTTATTTCAGGATTTGCTTTGGATGGAGAATCACAAACAAATAAATAAACCAAATAAGGCTTTGCCCCTTAGATTCACACTAGTGTCAGGTTGTGCTGTCAGATTTCGGAATCACTGGTTGTGATGAGCCTTCCCTCTGGCAGGAGAAGGGGGAGGGATTATTTGATAATGAGTTTGAGTTTGGAGTGTTGGTGTACATAAATGGGTGTGTGTGTTTACAAATATGTGTGCACATAGGTGACTGGTTTTGAGATCAGTCACTCTGCATCTGATACCTTGACAGTTACTCTGTGACACTATACTGAAGGATATTCAAGCCCTGAATTCCAGTGACTTCTCTTCTTAAGATGTCCTCCCTGAATGTGTTTCTTTCTGATTCTTTTAGGCATTATGATATCCTAGATCTTCATTAGTTCCCTGTTTAGATTGTATTTGCCTCTTTTCTGGTCCCTTTGCCTCCTGCCATGCTTTCTCCAGTTCATTTTCTTTTACTTTTTAAATTTTTGTTCTTTTTAGTTATAAATGACAGTAGAGTACAATTTGACTTATTCATACAAACATGGAGTATATCTTATTTTAATTAGGATCCCAGTCTTGTGGTTGAACATGATGTGGAGATTCACTGTGGTATATTTATCTATGTACACAGGAAAGATATGTCAGACTCGTTCACTGTCTTTCCTATTCCTGTCCCCCTCCCCTCTGCCCACTCCCCTTTGCATAATCTGTTGAACTTCTATTCTTCCCCTCCTCCCCTTGTTGTATTTTAGCATCCACATGTCAAAAAGAACATTCAACCTTAGGTTTTTTGGAATCACCTTATTTCTCTTAACTTGATAGTCTCCAGATCCATCCATTTTATGGCAAATGTCATAGTCATTCCTTTTTTTTTTTTTTTTTTTTTGGTACTATGGATTGAACTCAGGAGCACTCAGCCAGTGAGCCATATTCCTAGCCCTATTTTGTATTTTATTTAGAGACAGGGCTCACTGCATTGCTTAGTGCCTTGCTTTTGCTGAGGCTGGCTTTGAACTCGTTATTCTCCTTCCTTAGCCTCCCCAGTCGCTGGGATTATAGGTGTGTGCCACCACGGCTACCATAAAGTCATCCTTTTCCTACCTGAACCTTTGCTTTATCTTCACTCTCCTGCTGGAGGACTCTGAATTGCTCCTCATTCTTTGAAGCAGCCATTTTTAAACCTGTCAGACCCAATGACCACTCTTCATAGTAAATAATGTTCTCTTTACCCTCCTAAGATGAAACCAATAGAAAATATGGTTTACTTATATACATAATTTCATAAATACTGTATAAGACCTATTATGTAGTATAAAGGAGAAATCCATTTTTAATAAGAATGCTTTTCATCACATCAGTATTTGAGTATGACAATATCACAAGACATGTAGAAGTAATAAGATTCTTGTACATATTCTTAGAATTAGTGAGTGTAAACCATACACAAATGCAACCTGTTGTAAGTGGGTGATGTTGGTGATGCAAATAACAAGAAAGGTGTGGTGTGGTAATGGTAATATAATTTTCAAAAACGGTGCATAGGGCTGGGGTTGTGGCTCAGTGGTAGAGGACTTGCCTTGCCTAGCATGCATGAGGCACTGGGCTCAATTCCCAGCACCACATTAAAAAAAAATCTAAATAAACAAAATAAAGGTAAGATATTGAATATTTTTTTAAAGAGAGAGTGAGAGAGGAGAGAGAGAGAGAGAGAGAGAGAGAGAGAATTTTTAATATTTTATTTTTTAGTTCTCGGCGGACACAACATCTTTGTTGGTATGTGGTGCTGAGGATCGAACCCGGGCCGCACGCATGCCAGGCAAGCGCGCTACCACTTGAGCCACATCCCCAGCCCCAAGATATTAAATATTTTTAAAAATGGTATACAGATCTTAATAAAACTCTGAAGAAAATACATTTCCCACTGCTTTATGTGGTAGTAGAAAACAGTGGTTTAAAAAAAATAGATACAGAGTATTTGACATTGCATGGAAAACAGAGTTATCTGAAGGGCTTGAATGATTATAATCAGAATTTTCATCTCCTGCATTTTCAGTAGAACATTTGAAAGCTGGGCAAGTCCTGGGCCAGTTCTTTGCTGCTCCAGGTTGCCCTACACATTGAGGGCAGTTGGAGAATCTGATCTTCACTCACTGAATTCCAATAGTAATCCCCAAACATCATGAAAATAAAAAATATTTGCACCTATTTTCAAGATACTGCTTACAAGTGTAGTAGTATCCCTTGAGAACAACTGGTCCACATAATAAAATCTAGTCACCTCTGCTTGGCATCCAAAGCCCCCATAGTGGTCCTAAGGTACATTCCTAACTCAGTCTAATGTCACTTCTAGTATTGAGATCCCTGTACTAAGTAAATGACCAGAGAAGTTTCACTGATTTGTCTAAAATGAGGAAACACATTAGGAACTAGGTCATGATACCTTTCACTAATTAAATTGGCAAATAACTGTACTTCTTATGGTTGATGAAAGTCTCAGTGGATTCCTATACGCTACCTATGGGCACATAAATTTGTACCTTTTATTTTAAAGAATGACTTTATAAAACACATTACATGCTTTGATTTTGCATATATTTTTCTTCCAAAAATTCCACTTCTACAAATTTATTCCTTTGAATAGTTATAGAATTGTGAGGGGTGAAAAGCTACTCAGAAGTTCATAGCTATTATTTAAAATAGCTAAATTTTAGAAGTAACTAAATATTCAGCTATAGGGAATTGCTTAAATTTTAATAAAGAATTTATACATGAATTTATAGTGTTCAGACAATTGGTATTCTATTCCACAGCAATACGGTCATAATATATCATTGCTGGGAAAAAAACAAGTTATAAATCAGCCAATATAGTATGATACCAATTTGGAAAATTATGTGCATATATACATAATACATAAATACATATAAAATACTCTGTGCTTGGATTAAGGGCAGATAACAGGCATCAAAATATTTTAAAGACAAATTTATATTGCTTTTTCTTTTAAAATTTTTATGCAACTTCCTAATTTTCTACAATTAATTTATATTACTTTTTTGAAAATAGTAACAAAATACTAATAATACTGTAGAAGTGTACAATTATTGACCCAGAAAGCCATAAGTTTTATTTTAAGCAGAAGCTAGCTAGTAGTTAAAGAACAACTGTGCCTTTTCTTTTATATTTGTCTACATGTATTACTTTATAAACACAGTATGTGCATTTAAAAAATACACACAAAGTTTTTTATGTGTAAGTTTGAGATTTTTAATTTTTAAAAGACATTCTCATCTTTTCTCCTAGAACCACAGGAGATGGTCTACTTTGGAGACCATGATTAAACAATATTCAATCAATATGCCTACTATTATTTTTTTCTCATGTATTTCCCCAGCTATAACATATAGTTGACATCCCTTTTCTCTTCTTCTCTTTTGATCTTGACCTCCATACTTTCTCTGCATGTGTCTCTCTCTCTCCACCCCTCTTCTTCCTCTACATCTGTTTCTATCTCTGTCTCTACCTCTGTGTCTGTCTCTGCCTCTACTTTTATCTCATTTACCACAATGTGTGCACCATCTGCACTGGTTTCAACTTCAGGGCCATGGCTCTGATGGTTCACAGTGAGATCTCCTGGTTTCCTAGGAATCCCTCAAAGCTTCAGGCATCGAAATAGAGCTGTACTTTACATGCTAAAGCCACAGCCTAAAATAAGTTTGTGCAAGATTGTTTCTTCCGAAGCTGGTCCACAGTGATCAGATCTTGAGGATGCGGATGCTGGAATGGAATGTAAAGATAAATTGGATGCATAAGCTCCACAGTTGTAACTGAAAATTCTATTAGTTTGTTTTGCCTCACCATTAGTCAATGTTCGGAGGCAGATTTCCTCTTTTGTTGGCGTTTCATAAATAATTCTACTTTATACCAAGAAAATTTACTCTTGAAAGTACTTAACAAGCTGTCATTTTTTATTCTTGCATGGTCATTTGAACCTTTTTTAAAAAAAAAAATCTGCTGATGTGCAGATTTGCTGGTCATTTATTATAGGCTACTTTCTCCTCCACAGTAAAGGAAGAATAAATCTTTTAGAATCCACTAGATGGGTTTGTTGTTTTATTGCTTGTTTAATAATATAGCTTGATATTATATTCCAGATAGCTTTAGAGAGAATTTTGTATTGTTACTGACAGGCTTTTGATTGACAGTTCTTGAAGACAAGACTACATGATCTGGGCATGGTCATTGCCTCTATAGAAGCCTCACAGATGTACAAACAGCCACTTCTTGGGATTGTAGGCAGGATGTCAATGTCCTTTGTCTTGCTCCATTCATTTCCTGATTATTCTTTTTCACTTTCAATGTCTGGACTCCTCTCTCCTCTCTGACTTATATAATGCTTTCTGCTCTCTTTGGTGTGTCTCTGCATATTGCTGGTGTGTATACATGTGGTTCATAAAAATTTCGAGAGCTTCTGATTCTGATTGAGAATTCCAATTCTGATTTGTTTTTAATCATCATCTGTGATAATGGTATGTCCAATCTCTCATTTTTGGATTATGTACTGAAAAAGCCCTGTTTATCTAAAAGTGTAGAGGAGTTTAAAAAATAATAATTAAAAAAATAGGTCTTTTTAAATTTTTTTGACATATAATTAATAATATAGTCTTCAAAAATCCTCAGCTTTTTAGTGGATAGACATCATTTTTAAGCTGACATTGCTTCAAATTTCATATTTAAGGAGAGTCTAATCTAGAAGTTCCATTTAAATCAAGAGTTTCTGGATATGACTTGCTCTGCTGGTGTCTGGGATATGATTTCAAAAATGCCTAAACAGTGAATTTCCTACATATTTTAAGTACTGTGTACTTTTTTCCCATGCTATTAAGACCTGAGATAAAATACCTCTCTTTTGAGTAGTGTCTCAGGTAGAGATATGACTGTGCATAGCTTGTCAGACATTGTAGTTATTATCAGTTTTGTTCAGGTGTCATTCTGCATTTAAAGGTCCAAGAGCCATGGGCTGGGGATATAGCTCAGTTGGTAGAGTGCTTGCCTTGCATTACACAAGGCTCTTCCCACATGAGAGTGGCCTTTGTAAATCAGCTGGAGAAGCTGGGGTGTCTCTTTGGCTGAGGAACAGGGGTACTCCCAGTGTTTTGTGGCTTTTATGCTAATCTTTATTCCCTAGTGTTTAGTCACAGTCTAAGTAGCTACTCCAATGAATTTATAAAATTTCAACCAAATAAACAAACAATAACAACAAAAACAACAAAAACATTCCAGCAAAATTCTTGTTGATTATGCATTCACAATGGGGAAAATTCACAGCAAGTTTTCTATTGTATTTAACAGCATCTTTCAACACACGGACAATATACGTTTTATTTTGTTGTTAGTATTAATTCACATATTTATTTACTTGCTTCATTATATTGCTTTTTGACCTTTAAATATTTACAAACACAGATAGAAGATTTTTTCATGAGTAATGACTTAATTCTTCAAGAAATAGTCAAGTACAGATGTCCTTATTTAAAAAAAATATTTTTTTTCTTTCTTTTACATATTTTCTCTCCTGAGTTTAATAGCCTTCTCTCTTTTGCTTCTGTTGGACTATTCTAATTACTGTGGGAGAAGTTCTCAGCTTGGCTCATCTGTTGAAAATTAAAATTGAGCAGAAGGAAGCTGTCTGAGGCTGATCTCATGGTGGTCAGGATGAGGCCCTTTCTTTAAAGAAGGGTTTCCTTATAGGTGGCCTCTTGGGCTCATGCCCACTGAACATGAGCTAATGTGAGTGGCTAATCCACTAGCACCCTCCATCACAGTGATGGAAATGAGGCTAAGGAACACTGCTACAGCTGCATCTTACAAACATCATTTTGTCCCTTGGGTCTGCCATTCTACATATGTGCAAGTTGGGACTATATTATGCTCTGTGCCCAAGTACTGTAGGCCTTGTCTATAGCATTTGTATATCAATCATATTTCAATCTTCAGTTTCTTTACTCTGTTCACGTCATTAAGTCCAACTGAAATAATTCTGAATTTTCGAATATAACAGAGTGGTGAGTATTGAGGAAATGAAGAGACTTAATTAAATGTTCATGTAACACTTACCACTGTGTCCCTGAGTATAGTGTCATTTAGTTTATTCACTCAGGAGTTGCAAACCCAAATTTCTATAGAAGCTGAATCTATGGGAATGTTGAATCTATGAAGAGGTCCATGTAATACAATAGGGATTAGTGGGGACTGTGGCAAACTGGAGAGAACTGGCCCAAGTCAAGGGAGCAATCTCTACACAGCTCCTGGTAATGACTGCCATATGGGAATGAGGGTTTGGTTGCCGGTTCTTCTCTTTTAGAAGAAGCTATAGTTACAGAGACTATGTGAACTGTCTTTTGATTTTGATGTTTTAAATACTGGAAAATTTTTTTTTAATTTATATATCTGGCAGTGGTATTTCAGGCTTTCCATCAGCTTAAATTTCACCTAAATCGTCATTCCTCAATTATCTGTCTCCATGCCTGTGACCCTGGACACTCCTAGACATGAGGGTGTGTCACTTCTTTGTCTTCCTGCTCTGAGGGACACCTGAGCTCTGTGTCATCTGCAAGAAAGAGAAAACTGTCACCTGCTGTCAGACCTAAAAGAAGGTATTTTTAGGACTGTGACCTTGTGGCAAAGGTGACAGCACAGTGAAGATACATAGATGAATTTTCTTTCCTGTGTTTTTCCCTTTTTCCATCCTCAGGGTGAGGCAGGGCTTCTGGGCATGAAGCCCCTCTTAAGCCTTGCCTGGCCTAGAGTCTTCCCTCTTCCTGTCTTTTCTGAAAGCCTGAGGTGACCCGTGAAGGTAGCATAGAGGAGCCAAAAATACAGGAACAAGGGAGGGAGGAGAAATTGCCCTCAAGCTGAAGGAGAGCAGGAGACAAGATCTGTACAGGTGGGGATCATGCCAGCTTCTCTGCGTTGGGTGACCTGAGCAGGTACTTGTCCCCATCTCTGTGTTCCAGACGCTGGAACTTTTGCCTATATCTTTGGTAATGGCACAGCACAGCCACAGTGTGCCAAGAAATCATGTTGGTCCAGATCCTAGTTCAGTGATAACAAGGAAGCACCAACAACCTAAACGTTCGCCTTGGCTAAGAGCCTGTAACCTCTGCAGGACCCCCGGTGCTATGGGAGCCATAATCATGACAGAGGTTGACTTTCAACCTGGCCTAGTAGGACACAGGCTTGAGATTGGATTTAATTTTATTTAAAGGAAATAAAGTCTGATGACATTTCTTGCACACCTGAGTTTATGGAACAAAATTCATACCCACAGCACAACCATTAAGGAAATTGCTCTGGACTTGATGCAGTATTTATTGTTGCAAAATAAAGAATGGACCCCGTGCTGAAAGGAAGAGAAAAAAAAAAAAAGACTTTTTTTTCATTATCTTTGAAGTTTCTTTGCCAGTGCCAAACCTGCCCCCTGGTGGCCCTTCTTCTCATTGCTCCTTTCATAGCTGAGAACTGATGGAGTAGATACTCACCCAACAAATACTGTTACAATGTGACAGAATGACAGCATCACCACTGTCAGGCAGCACAGTCTTCAGACCCAGAAAGGCTCACCTGAGGAAGACATTCTCCAAGGATGGAATTGTTCCTGCTTAACTTTGAATGTGCTTTTCTTTCTTTCTGCATCTTCTCCTTGGAGGTGGCTGTCCCTGTCTCCACAGTCCACTTTCCCACACATGCCTTTGGGGCTGACTTTCTGTTCAGGACTTCATTCCAGCTGCCATCACCACCTCCCTTACTCTCCCCTCTCCCACCCTCCATTCTTCTCTCCCTTCCTCTGTTTCTCAAAGTTTCACTGCTTTTCCTCTACCATATTGCTCCCCTCCATCAATAAGCATGTGCAGGCTTTGACCAAGGACAGGGTTACATGATTTCCCCTTCATATTTTTTCCCTCCAGCCACATCACTGTCTCATGCTCCATCCCATTGGATGGCACTCCAGAAAAGCTCAAACCCTCTCACCCTGGCCAACAATCCCTGTCACAGTGTCTCAAGCTGTCCCTGTAGTTTTGGGTACTCAGACCTCCCCCACCCCCATCCCGTATTTTGCCATTGTAAACAACAGCAGATAAACATCTTCATGGTCACATCTTTTGTTGCTTTTAATATTCCAGAATGTAATGTGCTCAAAGTTTAATTGCTGATTTATGAAAACCAGTGTGATTTTGAGTCTGATTATGGCTACACATTACTAATTTTAAAGAAGTTTATATCCGTTACAATACCTCCAAAATGGAGTAAAGACTGAATTCCATTTAACCCTGGAAAAATTCTGTTAAGTTTGCTTTACTCACATTGTATTTGAATTTGTTGATGGGCTGAACAATTTTTTTTTCTCTTTTTACTGATTTTTTTTCCACATTTTACCTTTTATATTTTGAGCTCTGATGTTTTCTTATACATTTGAATGAAGGTATATATCGTTTGGGTTTTAAAGCTCTCTTTGTCATGGGGAATACAAATACTGCCCTCAGAATAATGTGCTTTTTATTTTAGTCTTGTGTTTTTTCATTGTACAGAAGTTTTAAATTTTTCATGTATTCAAATCTGTCAGTCTTTCCCTTCATGATTTATTCCACTGCTTCAAAGCTGAAATGACTGTTCTTTCACAAATCTGATAAATATTCTATTCCATCTCCTGCTGATTTTTCTGTCATCCAATTTTTATATTTAACTCCTTAGTCCATGCGGGGAATAATTTTGTTTACTTTGTCAAGTACCCACCTCACCTGGTTATTTCCCCAAATTATTCACTAGTTATTCCAGTTTGGTTTATTAAGTAATTCTTCCTGATATTTTCATTATGAGAAGTTTGTGTTATCATGTGTTACATTTTTTAAAACACTATTCTATTTCTGGATTTTCCAATCTGTTTTATTGATGTGTGTTCCTGTTTTTGTGCCAGGAACCAAAGATTTTTAAATGGTATTGCTTTATAATATGTTCTCAAATCTAAAACTACCCTCCTGGCTCTTTTGAAAATTAGAATTCTTTAATAGGATATGTATTTTTTCATTTTAAATGTCTTTTAGAACCTTTTCCTTTCCTTCCTTCCTTCCTCCCATTCTTCTTTCCTTTCTTTGTATCTTTTTTTTTTTTTAGTTAAAAAGAGATCTTAAGATTTTTACTGATTTAAATGTAATATCTTTGTCACTCATTGGCTGTGTGACCATGGACATGATGGATAAGTTACTTAAACCTTCTGTGCTCCATAAAGTTCAATAATATGGAGGAAGTAAAAGTATCTATCTTGTAGTATTTTGATGGGGATTGAATAGGAGCAAAGTGCTTAGCACAGCGCCGGGGACAGAGTAAATTCTGGATAAACATGAGCTCTCATTATTATGAATCCTATTACTTCACCTTTGTAGGACTTTAGGAACCTCAAATATCTTTGTCACTCTTTTCCTGTCCCTCTCCAAAGTGCCTTATGCACTGAGGCAATAATAAATCTCCTAAATGTAAATGCTCATGTTCCTCCTTTGCCCCATAAGAAAGAGTCCATAACTATTTAGGGACTGATCTGATTGAATTAAACTCTCTCACCTATCTCCTGCTAATCCTCATCCTCTCCCCTGTACTCTAGCCAACTGAGTTACCTGCTCTGGTCTTCCTATGGAAAAACCAGCATACCACTATTGTCAAACACATGGATGTGCAGTTAGAAAAAAAAAAATCCAAGTTCAAATCCTGGTCTCTCCACTTCCTTATCCCTTTGGCAGAGCACCTTACCACCCCATGCCTCAGTTTTCCTCATCAATAAATTCATAGTGCAGGGCTGGGGCTGGGGTTCAGTGGTAGAGCGCTCACCTGGTAAGCATGAGGCACTGGCTTCAAATCCTCAGCAACACATAAAAATAAAATACAGTGTATTGTGTCCACCTACAAGTAAAATAATACATATTCTTTAAAAAAAATACCAGTGCAGCTTCAATATCCTTTATCCAAAATGCTTGGGACTGGAGGTATTTCAAATTTCAGAGATTTAGGGATTTTGGAATATTTGCCTAGATGTTACTGGTTGTGTCTCCTTAATCAGAAACTCTGAAATCTAAAGTGATGGGGGTGATTGTTGATCTTCTTACCTCTGGCATCTGCTCACATTTTTCCCTTTGTACCCTGGTGTTTTGCCTCCCTGTCCTACTACCTCTTCCTTCTTTAATACTTACCTAATATGCAATGTTGTCCTGGAGGCTACACACACAAACACGCACACACACATTTATACACATACACTGATGAAGGCACTTGTAGCTTTCAACCTTGTATATAGGCATTTTTATGTCTGACCATACCTCAAAATAGACTGTCAGCCCTTGGCTTTCCCAGGAAATATTTCCTGACACCTGATTGTTTGTACCCTTTCCATAAACTGCTGTGATACATCTGCTCCCCCTGAATTGGCCCCTAATATAGCAAGATTAGGGGGGTGAAACTATGGTGACAAACTAGATACAAGAAATAGACAATAAGAAATTGCCCCAAAGAAGAAATTTCTGGTGAGTCTTAGCACAGGGATGATATATGGTAATCTCTCCACTCTCAGCAAAGATTCTCTCCTTTGTATGAATGGTGTTGCTTACCAGGGGAGATGAAGACACTGGGAGCATGCCCCACCCTGGGGTTAACCATAGGAGTGTAAGTTTCCCAAGACTGCCTAGCACAGAGCTCAGAGCAAAATAAAAAACAGGACCCTTTGCTCCAAAATAACCCAGAATTTTAAGATGATGCCAGCAGAGTATTAAACCAAGCATGCTTTTCCAAGGGCAGGGCCCTGTGCAACTGCCCAGGTTGAATGCCCCTGGAGCCAGCCCTGGTGCTGAGTGTTTAGTAATGATTGCTAGTAGTCTTACTTCCTTTAATTTTCCCACATTGTTTCTATCACACAGTAGATGCACAATGTGTGTTTGCTAAATGAAAATCAATGACTTAAGGCAAGAAATAGCGTATTACTCCTTGGGGTAACTCAATAGTATGCTTATAGTGGTTTTCTAGACAGACGATTGTCCTTACCTTCCTTGTCCATCATCATACCTGTAGGGGAAAAAAAAGAGTCAAATTTGCAGGTGTGACTTCAGATGGCTAAGCCTCTCTTGGGCTTAGTTCAGATTTTTTTCTACTACTTCTCCTTGAATCATGCTCTCTTTCTCGTAAATGTTCCCTGCCATGAGGATGGCCAAGAGATAGTAGTCCCTCACTGTTTTAAGGGTTAGGGATATTTCAGATGTTGGCAGGACTGCAGCAGAGTTTGTCAACTGCATTATCCCATGCCGAACTCAGGATGGGGACTGTCTATACTACACCTTGGGGGAGCCGATCGTCCAGGTGGTTCTGAGGTGGACAGAATATAGTGACCAGTAAAGTCAGTACTAATCATCTCTGGCAGAGAACTGACAAAGAGATGGTCAGAGAGACAGAATTCTCATTTGAATCTGTGTGTGTGTGTGTGTGTGTGCCTGCACACAAACACTAACACAAACACATGCACACACATATTGAATACCTATGGAGGGCCCCCCACTTTTCAGGATGCTTGGGTCACATCCTCTTCTTACAACATTTTCTAATAAAGTACTCATCCAAGGTCTTAGAAAAATGATAACTAAAGGCTGAGGTTTCACGAAAACTAACAGAAAAGACAAGAAACTAGCTACACTGAATGTCTCTTCTTCAGTTTGTGCAGAAGAAGCTGGTTTTCAGCATGTGATGCCACTGAACTGCAGCTTTATTTTTCTTAGACTCATGCAAGTGTAATCTGACAGAAATGTTGCAAAACCAAGTTATGATTTGTTTCAGTCTAAACATGAGAATCTATCAAATCATGTCTTAGAAATTAGTTTCTATTGCATATCTTCTTATAGTTTGAGCAGAGGAAATACCTTGGATCTGAATTCTCATAATTCTATAAGAATTACATCCTTCATATCCTCAGTTATTATTTAAGAGAGCTAAATTTTGAAAATTGCTTAAAGCAGTTTAATTTTTAATTATTTTTTGGTACAAAGTATAAACATAAAATTGCTTTTCTGGTAACTCCATTAAACATAAATACGAATATATCAAATATAAATGTGATATATAAATTTATCTACCCAATATAAATTTACTTTGTAAAATATTTACTATATTAATGTTTTCTATGCTATTATCATAAAATTAATAGTGAAAACAGTATTTTTAAATCCTATTTATTTTTTTAGAGATTTAAAATTTAGTTTAATAAGAATACCCTATAAAAGTTTGGTTCTTTTTGCTACAAAGGAAAAAAAATCAATGAGAAAGTAATTGTTTTTACTTTATTGAACTTATATTTTCCAAACATAGATAACTAAATCTTCACCATTTAAAAAATATATTTTCCAATACCTTCTGATTTCTTCACTTCACAATTTAAAAATCTCTGGTCAAAAGCTGACTAAAAATTTTACCTATAAAATATTTCACATATTCATATGTATACATGTAAGTGTACGTACATTTATATACATGTAATTGCATATATATGTTGAATGTGTATACAGATATATATTTGTACACACAAAGATTTTTGGTAGAAATCAGAGGGTACAAAGTATGTTGAATAAAAAGGGCTCATAAGCTTATGAAAATACCTTTTTCAAAATTTCTATTGTCAGATTTTTGATCAGTCTATTGAATAGACCTCAGGCGTATGGTGTGTGTTTTTTAATATATTGGCAGTTCAGAAAAATTGCATGAAAACTTTGAGCATAGTCCTATTGAGGACTCTTATATTGAAGTACAGGGTAGAAACTGCCACAAACGGTCTCCACCTAATCCAGTTGCTTCTAGCACTGCCTCTACCCCAGGCCTCTCTTTCCACACTGTTAGAGGACCATGTATAATCAGCTGCAGAATCATATTGTCTCATTGTCTAAAGAACTTTGAGTGCTTTCTCTGTCAAGTGCAAGCTTCTAAGCAGGGCAGGAGAGGCATCTGGCAACAGTGACTTTGCCCCACCTGGAGGCGCGCCTTTCACCTGTCCAAGTCACATGGTCTTTCAGATCCCTGGAATCTGTGCACCTCACATTCAGGTACTTTCTTTTCTTAGAATCTCACTACCCCCATCTTCCCTAAATACTGCAGATGTGTAATACATGGTCACATGCACATGTATACAAATTCACATTAAAAGTCTTGTGACACACAGCATATTCATGGGTGGCACCTGTTCAGCATTAACTTTAAAAGTACTAAATTCGGGTTTGCCCGTAATTGGTGGTGATGCCAAGGGAAGGGTGTGCACTATTGTGAGGACAGTGCTCCGGGTGATTTTGTGACCTAACTGCTGGTATAGTACAGTCATTTTCTCTCCACATTCCCTGGCACACAGACACCTCAAAAAATCTCATTGCAGTCCCCTTTTGATCACTGTGGTCTGCTTGGTATAGATCTTTTCAACTGGGTAAAATTTGGTGCAGGCTCAAAACTCATTGGGTAAAAAACAAGGGCTAGGCACGGAGTAAGGACAGGGAGCTTACCCCTTCATTAAACATAAATACGAATATATCAAATATAAATGTGATTTATCATGTGATTTTATGATCCCATATTCTGTATCTTAAACTATGCTTACACTGCATCTTTATTCATGGCAGATTCAGTTACTCTGAATTTCCAGTTTTCATTTGCGTGCACACACACCAAATCTTATCTAGATCAGAAAATAAAGGACACCATGAAGTAAAAATAAACATATAAAACCCCATGTTGTATAGGTAATGGAATGTGAAAATAAATGTGTGTGTGTGTGTATGTGTGTGTGTGTGTGTGTGTGTGTGTGTGTGCGTGCGTGCTAACACTGAGGGCCAGGGAGAGGACTTAGCCTCTTGTTTTTTCAAACACCCCACATATATTTTGTAAACTTATTGTTCATGCCTATAGTTAACCCAATAAATATATTTCAGTCAATTTTATCTCAGCACCTGAGTAAGGAACTCTGATAGGCTCTGGTTGCCTGTTCCCTAGAGGCTATGCTCAGAATTCTCATTGCTACCCGTGATAGAACATCTCTCTCAATAATGTACAATGGGTTAGAAATTCAGTCAGATTTAGGGGAAGACTGGGACTTTATTAAATGAGTAAATAAATCGTACTATTCAAAATTTATATCCAAGGTCTCTTCAGAGGTTCTTCATTAAATGCCTATGTGAAAATTGATAGTGCTGTATCCTTTTTGGAATGGAAAAAAAAAAAGAGTTGCAAAATGTTTTTATGGGCTGTGTTCTGCGTGGTGAGTTTTAATCCCTATTTTGCCAGTTTGAATTAATATTGCTTACATTTCTGATTAGCCATGGATTTTTGAATAGGCCAGCACAGGAAATCAGCCTTTAATTTTGCTAACCCAAGTGAGAATGGCTGCAGTTGCCTTGTGTCCTCCCTCCCTCCATCAAATGATTACCCACAGTCTTTTTTATTAGTATAGGTGAGCCTCTGCCATCTGTCCATCACCACCCAGATCCCAATTTTTTAAAAATCATATATAGTAGCAATTCTGAAATTAGAGAATGCATTCAGAGCAGAGTCACATTACCAAAGTCACTCTTCACTTTCCAAATGGTATTCCAAATAGTATTCCCTTAACTTGAAAGCTCTACTTACCTAAATGATTCCCCTTTGAGTGCTTATAAAAGCCATAATGATTTCAACTGCAAGATGTTTGGTAGTTATTAAATGTGTGTGATTGGGTAAGAGGAAGATAATTATTTGTTACTGATATTTTGTGTATGTTTGGCCTGGAAGATGGTCAATAAAAGAAAGAGGTAACAGAAGGATAAGTCTGAAGAAGACATTGCTGAGTGCGATTTGGTGCATTCTGTGTAGGAAATACCAGGAGGAATGCCAATCAGAGACAGTCTGATCGTAAAGAGAATTCAGTGGCTAGGACACAAGGAAAAAATTAGAAATAGGGATAGAGTTTGGGGAATTTTCCACAGAAAGTGACTCAAGTCTCTGAAAATGATACTCAAAGGAAAGAAAACGCTTCCCAAAGAGAAGCAAAATTCTTGAGTCACGTCTATTGAAAGGTGGAGAGTGTTAAGATAAAGTGAGAAATGGATGGGCCTTGAGCATTATATATTTCTATGAAAATTAGAAAGTTGTCTCAAGAAGGAAGAGGGGTGTCAAGAGAAAGAGATGAGTTAGAAGAGAGTTTTAAATTTCATATGAGGCTGTGCCTTCTCTTTCTAATACAAATAATCTTTGAAAGAGAGAATTTCCTTTCTTGTCTTCCGAGAAACATGACTTATTGCCACAACAATACTGAGAAACAAACCATCACAAAATTTTAGTGATATAAAACAGTAAGCACGTATTGCCTTTAGGGAACTGGGAGATGTTGAGTGTTGTTTTTTTTCAGACAGGACCCAGCTGGAGATGTGAATCTTTTATCTTCTTTCTTGAACCAGTGGATATCTGCAGCATGTTTTGTGGAAATAACAGAAAGACAAGAATGCCTGCCAATATCTGATTGACCAGAGCACATGGCAGAGCTGAGCCCAGTATTGAAAGGTAGTGGATACTAATGTTCTGCCCCTGTGTTAGTGAAAAATAGCCATATAGTCAAGTCTAATGTCAATGGAGCCACAAAAAAATAACTACCATGAAAGTGAAGAAATGAGGATAAATATTTCTAAAGAGTAACTGAATCTGCCATGAATAAAGATGCAGTGTAAGCATAGTTTAAGATACAGAATATGGAATCATAAAATCACATGATAATTCAAAACCTGGCTATGGGAACCTACCTCAGTTCAACTCAGCAAGCACTGTGCCAAATACTACAGGAAAATCAAAGATGCAAATGACAGTGTCTTCTATAAAAAGCTTCCAACTTGAGGAAAACGTTAAGATATGCCTAAAAGTTACACAATAAAAAGTCAAGTGCCATAAGAATTATGGGCGGGAATGGAGTACTTTAGGTATGGAAAGGAGAACAAGAAAAATTCTACTAAGTTACTTCTTAGAGATCCAAGACAGAGAAGAAAATGTACTCCAGTTAATATAGGAAAAAAGTGATATATACTGAATTAAAGATTTACAGAATCATTTAAAGAGTTAAAAAAGCCAATGTCTCAAAGTCATGCACCAAAATGGGCTACTTAGGGAGCTCTTACCTCTGCCCCGATCTGAAGTGGCTTGTTGGACTGTGACTCTGCTGCAATACATGACAGCCTTAGAGCTGGCCACCTCTACCATGAGAGGCCCTGTCAGAAATGGATTCCTGTCATGATGACTCTTCTCCCACTTAACTCAGTTTTGGAATTATGGCTTGTGCAAGTGCAGCCCGTGAGCTAACTCTCAATTCCATCAGACTCCTGAGCTGCATGGCAGTTTTTTGAAGGTGTGATTCAGGAAGGGATTTGGAGGGAGGCTGGGTAGATGCTGAATGGTTCCCTAGAGTCTTCTACTGGACTTTCAGGGAAGATTTCATTGGAAGGGTAACATTGGCACCAGGTGGTGCCAATTTACAACAATGGGACCTACATTTATGGTTGCTGGATACCAGCCTTGCCATCTTAAAGCAAATATTTTTTCTTAAATTTCACTGACCTTTCTGAGAAACTTTGCCGCTGATGTCTTCTGGTAAGAAAGAAGAGGAAAGTCTGGGTTTGGAGAAGATAGAGTTTTAAAAGAGAACCCTTTAAGCAAGGGTGGGAATATGTTTGTAGGAGTTGTAGAATTGCTTCACATTCTTGTAACCCTGTAAATATAATGTATTCATTGTGAGAAAAATGATGGCTGGGGAGTTCTAAGCTTTTCTCCTATGCTTATGCATATTCTTTGGGAGGGTTTTTTTTTTGCATCAGGAAATAAACAAAAAGCAAATATATAGCAAAAATCCACTAATCCATGGGTCTGTAATTATTTCAAAATATTTACTAATGGCATTTCATTAGCTTCGGCTGTACATGGCCAGAATTATGTGAGCAATGGTACACTAACTCATAAAAATCACTTTGACAGGTCACCCTTTCATCTCTGTTTTATTCTCTTTCCACTTTCCATGGCAGATTTTCCTGTGCATTTGTGATTTTTATAGGCTTCTGATGATCTAGCTTCTGATCTGTTTTCTACTTTGGCTAACTAATACTTTCCTGCTTTCTTGTATCAGCTGATTTTTAAATGTCAGGCAGGGTAGGTTGGTTTCAGAAGCTATATTTTTAAAAAGGTGGCATGCTTAAAGAGAGATTTGATAGTGTCCAAGAAGTCATTTCTTGTTTTCTTTTTAGATCGTATCTTGGAAACAGAAGCCTAGCCATTTGTATCCTGTTCTGTGAATTAAGGGCAGTTGTTCTGCTGAGATCAGAAGCCCTGGTACTGAGGTCAGCCAGGAGCTGTGGCTAAAACCACCCTGGAAATGCTGCAGAAGGCTAGGGGGAACCTGCAGCATATAGCAGTCACTGGTTCTTAAGACTCATACATTTCCTGACTATTACCTCTTTTTTATGGACATGTTCTCAAAGACTCTCATTGAGGGGAAACTGCTATATCTATTAGCTGTTGCTACCAAAGTCTTCCCCCCTCCCCTGAAAATTCTAGTGGTTTAGAATCATAAGCTTTTATCTCTCCTCAGGAATCTAAAGACCTTCCGGGTGACTCTTCTGGCCTTGGCTGGTCTCACACTGATAGCTGCAGGCAGCTGTGGGGCAGGGAGCAGCTCTGCTGATCTTGGTAGGTTTGCTTCTACAGCCTGGACTAGGATTGGCTCAGCTGAGATGAATGAGCACCTCCATGTCATCTTCCAATGTCCATAAAATAATCCAGGCTTGTTCTCCTGGCAGTGATAGGGTTCCAAGAGAGCAAATGGATATTGGCAATACTTCTAGAAGCCTAGGCTCAGAATGGTCATTCTCTCACTTCTGATGTTTTCTATGGACCAAAACAAGTTGCAAGACCAGCCTCTCTTGGAGAGGAGGTGAAGTAGAAGAATAGACTCCATTTTCTTGATGGGAAGAACTTCAAAATCATATGGCCGAAATCGGCCTAAGAGCAGTCAATACTAGATTTGTAACCATTCTACTACAAAGACACCTTTCTTGGTATACATTACAAGGTGTTTTATGGTTTGGCAAATATTCCCACATCCAAAATTTCACTTAATTTGTATAAGAATCCTGCAAAGTCAGTTTCATTCTTAATATCATTCCCACCTCACATAGGAGGAAACTGAGGCCTAGATCAGTCGAGTAACTCAGAATTTCAGTATAGTCAGGACTTAAATTTAGTTTTGCAACTGCCAGGGAAAAAAGAGAGTATTTTGGCACCTGTTTAAATCCTTTTCCATCATGACACACATTTCAGAACATTTAGTTTTAATTTCATTCACCCATTTATTTAATAATTTTTTTATGTTTTATTAGTGCATTATAGTTCTACATAATTCTATGTTACATTCATTTTGGTGTAATCAAATATGTATGGAACATACTTTGCTCCACTTGAGTCCCTCTCCTCTTCTCTCCCCTGTTCCTCTTCCTCTACTCTCCTGGTCTTACTTATATTTATTCGTAGTTTTAAATTTGTTTTTTCATTCAATTTACATATACATGACAGTAGAGTATGTCTTGACATATTATATGTACAAGGAGTACAATATTTGATTTAGGATCCCAGTCTTGTAGTTGTACATGATGTAGAGTTTCACTGGTCATGTATTCATGTATGAACATAGGAAAGTCATGTCCAATTCTTTCCACTGTCTTTCCTATTCCTACCCTCCTCTTCCCTTTATTCCCTTTGTCTAATCCACTGAACTCCTATTCTCCCCCACCCCTTGTTGTGTGTTAGCATTCACATATTGGAGAGAACATTCGGTCTTTGTTTTTGGGGGGACTAGCTTATTCATTTAGCAGATATTCTCCAGTTCCGTTCATTTACCAGCAAATGCCATAATGTCATTCTTCTGTATGGCTGAGTAATATTGCATTTTATATCTATACCACATTTTCTTTATCCATTCATCTATTGAAGGGCACCTAGGTTGGTTCCATAGCTTAGCTATTGTGCGTTGAGCTGCCATAAATGTTGATATTGCTGAGTCACTATAGTATGCTGATTTTATCTCCTTTGGATATATACCAATGAGTGTGGTGACTGGGTCAAATAGTGGTTCCATTCCTACTTTTTTGAGATTCTTCAAAAAGAGTGGTTGCACCAATTTGCAGTTCTATGAATAATGTTATGAGTGTACCCTTTTCCCCCACATCCTCACCAACATTTATTGTTACTTGTATTCTTGATAATTGGCATTCTGACTAGAGTGAGATGGGATCTCAGTGTAGTTTTAACGTGCATTTCTCTAATTGCTAGAGATATTGAACATTTTTTCATATATTTATTGGCCATTTGTATTTCTTCTTCTGTGAAGTGCCTGTTCACTTCCTTTGTCCATTTATTGATTGGGTTATTTGTTTTGTTTGTTTGTTTATTTTGGTGTTAAGTTTTTTTTAGTTATTTATAGTTTTTAAATTAGTGTTTTATAGATGTACAGAAAATTGAAATTCACTGTGATATATTCGTATATGTACATAGCATAATTTGGTCAGTTTCATTCTGCAGTGCCTCCCTTTCTCTGTCCCCCCTCTTTCCTCCTCAATTCCCTTCTCTGCTCCACGGATCTGCCTTCTGTTTTCATGAGGTTCCCCCTTTTTTCCTTATTTTAGCTTATCTTTTACATATGAGAGAAAACATTCAACCCTTGACCATCCCCAGGGTGGCACACGCTGTGCCAGGAGGGTCCTTATTCTCAATATTCTTAGAGTCATGGGGAGTATACAGACGAGCATATGCATATATAAATAATGGTAACACTACCTCCATTCTGCAAGTGCATATTCTATAAAATTGCCACATCTCAGAGAAAGAAAGGGACAGTTTCCTTAGAGGAGACAGCCCTTAGAGAACAGGCCCTAAGGAGAGCAAGAATCTTTCCCTATCCCTTAGATTAGTATACAAAAGTATAGATCAACCTAATCTTAATAATTCTCTTAATAATTTTTAATGTATATTTATACATTATGAATGTCAATTATGTAAACAATCACTTTTGTATTGATTCTAGTGTTGGCTTAAATAAATTTTTGCTTAGGAAAGTTTTAATATACAGAAATTCTGAAATTTTATTCTAATAATATCTTCTTCCAAGACCTGGTATAGAACTCTATTCTTTTATTGTTGCTGTTTATTAACTAGAAAAAGAATCCAGATTCCTTAATGAATTAGACTGGTAATTTTATCAGGTAAACATCTATTTGTGTCTCTTCAAGTCAACAATTTTCTCCTATTGCATATATGACAAATATGGTCTCAGTATCATTTACAGTAAAGGTTAGTTCTTGGTACAAGGGATCATACTCTGGCTATCTTGCTAGAACAAACAATATTCTTCTTCCAGAATCTTCTTTGGTGATACAGTAATTTTGAGTGATTATCCTTTGCTCTGATTTCTCTGTGAAAGTTTCTTCATTTTTCAGTAGTTAGCATTTTATTAGTTACTGGAAATTTTTACAAATTCTTCTCAAGCCCATGAGAGGGTATTTTTCAGAAAGGAATTTAAAAAAGAAAGAAAGAAAAAACTAGTGCCCCACAGTTGTCCTCTCATAGCACAGAGTGAAGATTCATTTTGAGAAAAACATACTAGGTAATTACATCTTCTCTGTTTGCCAGTTAATCTCTGTTAAACATAGTAAACATCTCACTGCTAAATTTGCTCTGTCAGCCATGGCTTTAAAAAAAAAACTGGAGCTCTCGGGCAGTTGAGATTTTATGTCTGCAGTATAATTTCACAGGCAGTATTTTTTTTAAATTTTGTATTCTTGGCTCATTTATAATCAATATCTTCCCCTCCATGAAACTTAAATATTGAGCCATTGAGGTAATGTACTCTTCATCATCTGTCAGCTTAGCTGTGGAATCTGGACCCCATTTCCATGATGCATCAGGTTCCCGTCAATTCAAGTGTTTGTCACTGGTATTCTCATGAGATTGTCTTTCCCATGGTTTTTTTTTTTTTTTTTTTTTTTTTAGGACTGAGGCTTCTTTATGCTCATCATGAATATGCTCTGAAACATAGTTACAGCACACTCCTTTTTTCTTTCCTAAAGGGATCTAAAAGATATCATTACATGATGATTTTTATTTCATCAGTTGGACAGCATTACTATTTGTCCCCCCCAAAAAAAAACATTATATAAGTCTCTCTTTATAAATCTTGATAAATATAAATTGGTGGTCTGTCCACCACCTCTCACCCTACACTGAACTCTTAGCCATGGAGAGAGCGAAAAAGGTTGTAATCATCCTTTGAAAAGGAAAGACAAGATACATTTTTTTTCTCTTTTTATTAAAAAGGTCTGTAATCATTTGCAGGCCACATTAACAAAGAGATGCTTCTCAGAAAATCGTGTCCCTAACTTATCATTTGAAGGTGGAAAATATAGAATAAAATTAGTAATGGAAGTGGCCCTCAGGCCTCCTAAGGAAATTTGGGGGTGTCGTGACTTTTGGTGTGCTCCTAACAAAAGGGGGATGTTTTTCAAGACAAATGCTTCCTCTTCTCTGATTAGTCATGGTTCTAGTTATATTATTCACAGCACCAGCTAAAATGAAGGTGCTGAATGAGGAACCTCATGAAGGGATTTAAGTGTACAAGGAAGCTAAACGGTTTTCTTGCAGTTTATGAATTAGATAAAGCATATAGGAAATACATGCCTTTACAAGTTTAACAGTTACAAAACAAGTGATATTCCAGTATTTTTTTTTTTTTTTTTTTTGTGGTACTGAGGATTGAACCTAGAGCCTTGGGTATTCGAGGCAAGAACTCTACCAAGTGAGCTATATCCCCAGCCCTCCAGTTGTTTTTTTAATGGTGGTTTATACTGGGGCCACGAGATTCACCTTGGTTTCTTTCTATTATTATCTAAGTGTCAGTTGGGATCCCCTATATGTCTCCCACACAAATAAGCACAGGGTGAAAAGAGTAAATTTAAGGATTGCTCAGAAGAAGAACTAAAAAGTAGTTTACTCTTTAAGGTCTGTTGATCTTTGATTGTTTTGTTGAAAGAAAAAGCAGCCAAGTGGGAGAAAGTTATCCATTAACCACTCTTTTTATAAGAAATTGTTTTTCCTTAACAGAAATACTTTGGTTTCTTTTATGATTGAAAAATAAATGACTGAGAGAGTTGCTTTAGTTTGAATCTGGAATGTCCTGCAGAGGCTCATGTGTAGAAGTTTTGGTTTCCAAATGCACCAGTATTCAAAGGTGGGATTTGGGGAAATGATTGGATCAGGAAGGCTCTGACCTCAACAGTGGATTAATCCACTGATGCATTCATAGCTGAATTAACTATTTGGAGGTGGTAGACACTGTAGAAGGTAGGACCTAGTTGAAGGGAGTCCTTGTGGGCATGCCCTTGGGGTCTATATCTTGTCCAGTCCCCCTCCCCTGCTTTCTCACTGCCATGAGATAAGAGCTCTATTTCACCAAGCCCTGCCACCATGATGTTCTCCTTCAGCATAAGCTAGAATCAATGGAACCAAGTTCCCATGGACTGGAACATTTAAACCATAAGCCAAAATGAATCTTTTCTCCTCTAAGTTGATTTTCTCAGGTTATTTTTTTCATAGTGACAGAAAACTGATTAACACAGGAATTTTATTCTGTTTTCACTAAAAATAAAAATGAAGAAAATATTAATGTAAAAAGTAAGCAAAAATCCCAATTAATCAGATAAATAGGCCAAATATATATTATACACAAAGCAGTCATTGATATTCATAAAGATGTTTTTGGAACTAGGATTCAAAATACACCTTTTGAGGAAGGATTTCCGAGTTCAAATGTCAGAGGAAAAAATGCTGTTATATATAAAAATATGCATATTAAATTGTAATATAAATTGGAGCTGTCTTCGTTCATATAATTGAAGGCAATTTCTTTCCACTTTCAAACAGTCATGGGTGGGGTCTTTGGAGTGTGGTGAATATTTCACAAGGTTACCTAGAAGCTGAAGTCACAATGGAAGTAAATCACTCTCACCAGAATGAGAAAACATTACATTTGGGTTTTGGCTGTGAGGAGATTCTGTTTTTAAAGAGAAGCTGATTTAAAAGATGCCTATCATGACTCTTCCTTTAGGAATCTGATTATGCTTAAAATTTAATACTCCAGTATGTAGAGAGGGTAGAGTGTTCCAAGCGAATTGAAGTTGGTGGGGGTGATCATTCTCAGTTTTCCAGGGAATCCAGGAGTCCCACCAGTGTGTTCTCACCACTCTTAAACTGGTTTGACTGCCCTTCACTCTTGTTTGCAGTTTTTTTTTTCTTTTTAAGAACTTGAGAAGTTACGATCTTTTTAAATAGAACAAGCACTTTAATGTCTTCCAGTAGTCCAAATTGTTCTAACACATCATTAGCCTCGCTCACTGTTGACAACTCTTTGAACTCTGACACTTTCTAAGAATGAACTAAGGAACTTAGTTAGAGATGGGATTTATCTGCAGCATTGAATCTGCCCCATCTGCTAGTGTCCTCCTGCTGTGGACTCTGCTCCCAGGACTATTTTCTTATAACCATCAGGTGTTTATGGTTCAAGAGAAAAAAGATAAGGAAGCAGTCACCTCAGACTCCTTGAGACTGTTTCTAAGTGATCCTGATGCTTTAAACATGCGAACCATGTCCTATATCATCCTTAACTCCAGAACGATCATAAATGCAACAGTTATAACTGGGAGATTGCAATAATGCAGGGCACTATCTAAAAGCTGAGATTGGCTGTGGCACAGATTTGTGGTGCCTGTCATCTTTCCCCATCCGTTTCTATACCTCCACGCAAAGGGCACCACTTAAATAGGCTTTGTGCTTAAACTGTACCTTACAACTGGCGGAGGCAGAGGTAGGCCCCACAGAGTCTGATATGGAAGTGAAGTTTCCTTTCATGCCAGCCAGTGTTGGTACTGGGATTTGTGAATCTGGCCTCCCTTAAATCTAAAAGAAGAAAAAGCTGTTGGTAATAACCCCGAAGCCATCTGAGCAGACCTGATGAGGGGAGCCAAATCAGCACTGCGTCTTCTGCTGAAGTTTCTGAGTGAAGTACTCAGTCAGGTGCTTCTTTGTGTGTGCAATGAGAAACCACAACAGGGCTTTAATGAAATAGGTTTCAGCAGATGATGGACCTGGGTGGCCTTTGGAAATGTTCTGCCTGCTGGGTTTAATTTCAGAATCTCATCCTATCTTATTCAGACACGTATCAGCGAGTCTCTCTCTCTCTCTCTCTCTCTCTCTCTCTCTCTCTCTCTCTCTCTCTCTCTCTCCCTCTCCCTCTCCCCCCTCCCCCTCTCCCCCCCTCCCTCCCTCTCTCTCCCCTCTCTCTGGCCTCATTACCCTTTGCCATTCACTTGTTGGGAAGAGAGGGAACAAGACTGGTTGGGAAGGGGGAGGAGGGAAGCTAGATTTAGCTTTGCCGTTTAATCCTATTCCTGTGTCCAGTCAAGGACACAAAACCTGTGTAAAACTTTCCAAGGGGGTCTCCCCTGAAAGCTGTGAGCAGGGAAGTGGTATGACCATTGGGGGGAGGGGGGGGCGCCAGCATAACAGAAATCTGAGTTTCTCATTAGCAACTATCTCCTGGTCTACGGGATACATCTTTAGCAAAAAGTAGTTGCTGGGGTCGGGAGTGTGTGCAAACAATCTCTAGGATTATTTCTTGAACATTTCATGTTAGAATACGTTCCAAGATATCTCCACTCAATCCGGAGGGCTTTTTTCCCCCATCTGCCTGATATATTCAGTTTGCTTATGAAATAGCTCACTCAAAACACACTTCCTTTACATCTGCTATAGAGGTTGCCCTTGTGGTTTAGATAATGTCCTGTGTCTTCCAAAGAAAGGTAAGACACATAATGCTCTATTGATTACAGGCTCTACGAGGGCCTAATGTTCACTGTAAATAAAGAGCTTTTTAAGTCAGGCAAATGAATTAGTAATCTTTCAGTCTGACTAAAAATAAACTAGTTTGAAGAAGATATGAATTTAAATCAAGTAATATGAGAACACAGAGTGAATTGCATATATGAATATGTATATCTTGTGTGTGCGTTGCCAGTATTATCGATTAGTTGTAGCAACCCTGTTAAAAGATTAGCTGCAAGGAAGAAAGGAAAGGAGAGATGGAAGATTTTTTTATTTTATTTATTCTAATTTGTTTTATATGACAGAAGAATGCATTTCAATTTATAGTTCACATATAGAGCACAATTTTTCATGCCTCTGGTTGTTCACAAAATAGAGTCACAAATTCATGTCTTCATACATGAACTTAAGGTAATGATGTCTACCCTCTTTCCTATCCCCATGCCCCCTCCCTTCCCTTCCCTCCACTTTGCCCTATCCTTCATTCCTCCCATGCTCCCCCCACATCCCCATTATGGATCAGCATCCACATATCAGAGAACATTCAGCATTTGGTTTTAGGGGATTGGCTTACTTCACTTAGCATTATATTCTCCACCTCCATCCATTTACCTGCAAATGCCATGGCTTTATTCTCTTTTAATGCTGGAAATGGAACCACCATTTGACCCAGCTATCTCACTCCTCAGTTTATACCCAAAGGACTTAAAACAGCATACTACAGGGACGCAGCCACATCAATGTTTATAGCAGCACAATTCATAATAACTGAACTGTGGAGCCAACCTAGATGCCCTGCAGTAGATGAATGGATAAAGAAAATGTGGTATTTATACACAATGGAATATTATTCACTATTAAAAGAAATGGGAGTTTTTATTCAGGAGATGTTTCTATCATTTGAACACATCAGTTGATACTTTCTTGATGGACACTGGCATTTCACACAGCCTCACCTGTGGAATGTTGTTTGGGCATCTCAGTAGTCCCAGTATTTTGGAATCCTAAGCAGAGAGAGGCTGTCTGTGATAGCAGTGCCAAGGGAAGCTTACAATGCAGCAGGCCCACTTGAGCCACTCAATGCCCCTTTGCACTGTTCACAAGGCCCAGACTATTTATATGGATCTGATGACCAGAGCGTGTATTGCCCAATTCAGGACACTTTCAAAAGTGAAGTAGGTCCTATTCATTGTGAGAGCAAAATAACACACATCAATCAGGACTCCCCTGAGCAAACCAGCATCTCTAGTTTTGTATGCTTATAAGTTTAACCCTTGCTCTTCCATTCTTGAAAGCACATCAAAGCAGGACTGGGAGCAACATTATTTGGGAATCGTCTAAATATTTTCTACCTTACTTTGAAGTAGGAGTTACTTGGAAATTCCTGTATTTTTAATCTGAAAAAAATAACAAGTTGCCTATAAAGCAAACAAGATTTGGTTCCAGCAAAATCTGACCCTTGTCTATACAGAATGTCCTGCCCAAAGCACTCTTCCATTACACCTGATCCTTGGCTGTGGGATACCAAGTCTTAGATCTTCATCACACTTTATTCTTCATTTATGATTCTTAACCATTTAACCTCATATCATAGTTGTTTGCCGGTATCCCCCACTCCTTGAGCAGTGATGTGCTTCTTCTGAGCACTTGCTATTGAGGTGCCTCAATGGCTTACCCTGGGTCCAATTGGTCTTACGTGTTGGCTTCTTGAAGATATGCTCACTTCTTGCTAAAAGTAGGCCTGGGCTACTCCATGCATGAGTGGGTTAGAGACAGTGAATTAGCCACTGGTTGGGAGGGGAAACTAGAGCCACAATTCACCATTCTGGTCAGTCTTCTGATTACAGCAAGAAGACCAAGGGTATGTTAGGCCATGGCTGTCCTCCCAGTGACCTCTAAATGAGATTTTGAGACCTGATGGAGCCTTTCTTGATTCACCTAAAAAAAGGAAAACCTAGCAACATAAACAATTCAAGTACAGCATTTCCTTCCACTGAAGATGAACTGGAATCAGCTACTCACAAGACTAGACACCATGGCAAAACAGCAGGGTGACTAAGCAACTGTAGAACAATACCTACAAATGACAAAAGCAAGCTTCCAATCAGGAGTGGTGAGGTGAGGTTTTGCAAAAATCAGAAAAAAGATGCATGAAAGCAAAAGTGGTTGGAAAGTATTGAGAGTTAATTCTAGTAAAAGTAACATAACACTGAGCTTGGGGTTTGACTATTATTTTGCTTTGACTTTTCCTTCCACTGTGGGAAGTTTAGAGGCAATTGTATAACATCCATTCAATACTGAGCACACGTAGATCAATGTCCCAAGGGACATGACTTTGAAATGTGGGGTTGAGAAGTTCAAAAAATAAATAAATAAATTGGGAACATAGTTTTATATAGAGGAATTCAAAATATAATGTTGAATTATATTCAGCTTTCTTCCCAGGTAAAAAATTCTAGCTTCCACCTCGAGTTATTGAGCGATGTTATATATATTGAGTGCTTTTGGTGTGCAGCACACTGTGAAATAGGTACTGTTGATACTGATTTTTCTGGTGATAAAAGCTATTGAGTTCTAGAAAAATTTTAAATTTTTGATGGATAAGGCCTCTTATGTGTATACTATTTAACTGAAAAGCATCATGGCTAGTAGATGCATGTTTAAAACTCTGGTGCCCGAGTCTCCTTCATCTCAAACCTTTGTGAGCCAGTCCCAGAGCCAGATTTTCTGGCAGGAGGATTGATTTTGCTGACTCCATTCTTCCTGTAGTCAATGGGAAAGTGCTAAGAGTCAAAACTGACCATTCTATCCCAAGAGGCAGGTGGGATCATTAGCTCACTCTGATCTGTGCTGAAGTACACACTGTCATTCTGTTTTACTTTCCTTAAGAATTCATTTTTTTTCATTTAAAATTGTCTAGAGTGAAGCATCAGTTGAATTAGGATTTGGTTTGGGATTTCTTTCTTTGCTCATGCACTTCCTCAAATCCTTCACTAGATGGTGTTCCAAATCAATCCATAGTCTCTATCTCATTGCACTGGTTCAGGAGAAAGGTGGGAAAACACAAACCCAGCCCTCTGTAATCAACCTAAATTCTCTCCTCTGGTTTCAAGAATGACTGGACCTTTCACCACCGTCTGATGAGCAATTAGGTCTGCATGTTGTTGAACTTTTTTGGGAGGCCATATTTGTAAATATTTGGGGGCAGTTCTGGCAGAAAGCACTTTGAAGCCATGGAATGGTTCTGGGTGATTGGCAGGAAGCTTTGCTAGACCCGTCATTAGTGGCCCCAGTCATCTAGCTGGCGGTGAGCTTCAGGAACAAATTCATTTTAACTCCCTGGTGAAGACAGTCAGTCAAACCACAGGCCACAATTCTAACAGGAACTAGAATCAGGTTTGTAGAGAGTGGTGACTGATGCATAATAGAAATTATTTACCAAATATATAGGATAAATCGGTGCAAACAGATAAAACTCATATTTAAATATTTGGTTCACATTCCCTTGGATATGATCATGACTGGAGCCTTCATTCCAAAGTAAATGATAATTTAATGTTTCTTTTAATACTGAAAAATTCATTTGGTTGAGAAAATTTATTGAACACTGTCTTTTCAAAAGAAATTGGATTTGAGGATTTTGCACAGATGTCCAAAGAGATGTATGAGTTGATGTGAATTTATCCTTTTCCCGAATTACTAAGTATGTGTGGTTTCAGACTCGATTTAAGTCCACATTTCTCTCACTCTTTCCTCTCCTCCCTGCTCTCTTATTCAGAGAGTCAAACACACCATCATTTTGACAGAATAAGCAGTTGATTCATTATTGTCAATAGTCAAGGAGATTGAATTTTTTTTTTTTTTTTTCATCGTGCATTTGAGGTCTGGAGGCAGCTCTGTAGAAAGAACTTTCAGACAATTGGGGCTGGATGCAAAAATTCCCTGGGAGGGAACAATGACTTGCTTATCCTTAGGATCCTTCAGCTGTTAGCATAAACAGAACTGAGCCTGATTCTAATTCATCTAATGATGTGCTTCACATGCAAGTCATTTAGTTCAAGCCTGTGACGATGAAAATCATTAGAAGGGCAAAAAGAAAATCATAGGATCCTGAAAAGCACCAAGCTGTAGAGACACCCTTGTATGCATGGTACAAAAGGGGCCTGTGAGGATAAAGTATGGAAAATTCTTAGCCTAAATTGCATTCCTTCACTGTGGAATTTTTCAGTACTCTTCTGCCCTTTAATACTTAAACTCATACTATTTCATTTTCGTTCCCCTGCATTGCTGGCTCCCAAGACCCACAAAAATACAATATTAAATTTAATAGAAAATGGTTTTGTACATATGGTAGCTCTGATTTTTTTGTTTGTTTGTTTTTGTTTGAGGTGGTTTTTTTTTTTTGCAATTATTTTAATGGCAGTTTTTCCTTGGATCTTCAATTTCTATGTCATTTTTTTAAGTGTAAGACTTCAGAGGCAACAGGGTTAGATGGGAAAAGTACAAAGTTGAAACAGCTGGAAACATCTCATAAGAAATGTTTTCTCACCTGTCACTTTAATGCCCAATGAGATAGGCCCTCGTGCTATGTTCCTGCCCCCCTGCCCCCATGAAAATATTTTTTTTCCGGTTCTTTCCTCAAAAAAAGAAATAACCAACAAATAAATGAACTCACACTACACCTCAAAAACCTAGAAAAGGAAGAGCAAAACAACAGCAAATGTAGTAGAAGACAAGAAATAATTAAAATTAGAGCAGAAATCAACGAAATTGAAACAAAAAAAACCATTGAAAAAATTGATAAAACTAAAAGTTGGTTCTTTGAAAAAATAAATAAGATAGACAGGCCCTTAGCCATGCTAACGAAGAGAAGAAGAGAGAGAACTCAAATTACCAACATACGGGATGAAAAAGGCAATATCACAACAGACACTTCAGAAATACAGAAGATAATTAGAAAGTATTTTGAAACCCTATATTCCAATAAAATAGAAGATAGTGAAGATATCGATAAATTTCTTAAGGAATATTTTTTTTTTTTAGAGAGAGAGGGGAGAGAGAGAGAGAGAGAATTTTTAATATTTATTTTTAGTTCTCGGGGGACACAACATCTTTGTTTGTATGTGGTGCTGAGGATCGAACCCGGGCCGCACGCATGCCAGGCGAGCGCGCTACCGCTTGAGCCACATCCCCAGCCCCCCCATGAAAATATTAATGGTGAGAGTATTAGGTCATTTCCCAGGTCTGTATTCCCTTTCCCGTATGTTCACTCAAGCACACAAGACTGTCACCTCAGAGGAATTTCACTCACACTAGAAATGATGCCTACTGCGAATAAAGTGAAATCTCCCAAGTTCACACCCAAATTTTACATTAGAGTATTTCTACGTTGCTCTTGACACCACGCAGGGGAGAGGTGTTCATGCCCATGTGGGTCTCTTCTGTGGTCACTGTGAAATTCAACACACATCCTGTTTTCCCTGCTTGTGGACAGAAAAGGTGGGATGAAGTTGATAATGATATTGATCATAACTCTGGCCATAGAAAAAAATGGAATGAATCAGGTAGGGGATTATAGTATTTTGGGAAAGGATGAATTCTAAGAGGAGGTCTAAGAATGATAAATTTAACATGTTAAATCAGGCAGGAAAACATGTTGGAAAAATATACTTTTCTTTGGTGGCATATAGACTTGCAGAGAAAAAAAAAAGGTGGTCATTTCAACACATGTCACTATGGTCCATGTGCCAAAGATGGTAGATATGAGCCATTGGGCTCCTGCTGTAGTTTGGATCTGAAATGTCCCCCAAATGCTCACATCCAAGGCTTTGTGTCTAGTGCATACACTCCTGGAAGGTGGTAGAACCTTTAAGAGGGGAGGCCTTGTTGGAAGAACTTAGGTCATATTAAGGGCATATTGGGACCCTGGCACCTTTCTCTTTCTTTGCTTCCTGCCACCATAAGGTGAATAGGCCTCCTCTTCTAAGCACTCCTGCCATGATGTGCTTCCCTTCCACAGAACCAAAGTAACAAGGCCAAGCAACATGGACTGAAACCTCTAAAATCATGAACTAAAATAAACCTTTTCTCCTTTTAAGGCATTTTGTCAAAGTACCAGAAAGTTTGGCTAGCATGGCTCCTGAACATATTAGACCCTAATTATTTATGAGAGAAAACATTTAACAGAATATAGAGCAACATATTAAGATTCATTGCTTTTTGTAAGAAACTTTAACCTTTCAGTCTGAGTTCAACAAATCACAAAATCGACTTTAATTTAGTTCAGCAGTCTCTTATATAGCATATAACACCTGGATTTTATTTTATTTTTTTTATCTCTCATCTGCACAGGACAGCTGTAATGCAAGACTTTAGAAATTTCATGTATTGGCATGGTAATTATTTTCTCTCATTCAAAATATATCTCTGAATTAAACATAAAACATTCCCATGTCATGTCAATATATTTAGGGATCTAATTAATTGACATGTAAATTATGACATACATTAATATTTGTTCTTCATTACTGTAAGTTTGTCTTACCAAACCAACTGCTCAGCAAATGTTGACTTAAAGAATTCTCTGCTTAACCTCTTTACTTGACCTCATTCATTAACTTGATGTGCATTAACTAGGCCTTCATTGAGACTTCACTCTGAGTGGTGTGTGGTAGGACAAAGAAAAGTAAAGGGAATTGAAATTAATTGAGCTCTTACTGGCCCTTTGTATTTAATCTTAATTCATACAAAAACTTTATGAAGTAGGTTTTACTATCTTTTTTTGTGTGGGAAAACCAAAGACTTATCCATGTCCTTCAGTGGTACTGGGTAGCTTTCAGTGGGTAGCTTTATAACAGTACCACTGTTAAAACAATTGTAGAGCCAGGTGCAGTGGTGCACACCTGTAATCCCAGTGGCTCTGGAGTCTGAATCAGGAGCATCGACAGTTCAAAGCCAGCCTCAGCAGAAGCGAGGCTGGCTTTGTATTTTATTTTGTATTTTATTTTTATTTTATTTTATTTTGTATTTTATTTAGAGAGACCCTGTCTCTAAATAAAATACAAAATAGGGCTGAGGATGTGGCTCAGTGGCCAAGTGCCCTGAGTTCAATCCCCAGTACCGCCCCCCCACCAAAAAATAAAATAATTGTAGAACATTCTTCTACATATTAGGCTTGTTTTATATCATTTTTTTATAGTAGTGGTCATCCTGTTGCCTGCTTTTGTAAATGAAGTTTAATTAGTACATGGCAGTACTCACATGTTTTCTGTGGTCTATGTGTGGTTTTGACCTGAAAATTTGCAAGAGACTGTATGGCTTAAAAAGCCTAATTGCGCTATCTGGCTCATTATGGAAAAATGTTGCCAGTCTCTGTGTTACACATTGACATCTATGGATAGGACTCAACCGCATTTATGATGGCAGACACCATCAAATAATAGCTTAGAATCATCAAGTTGTTGCTTTGACTTTGCCTATGGAAATCCAAATTTGTGGCATTCCCAGGATTTAGAACAACAGTCTCATGTGTCTAATGCAGAGAACATTTAATGAGAGCCAAACTTCAAACAGAAGTTAAAATGGAACTTCAAATAGAACTTCAGATCTAGTTTGAGTCCTATGAATTAAGTTTCACTTGGATAATTATATTACAGCAACAAGTAGGTTCTCATACCTCTAGCCAAATACCAGTGATTTACAATGAGGGTTTATTTCTTGATCACATCATGTCCTGTAGGTTAGTGACAGCTCTCTTCAGATCCAGGCTGATGGAGGAACCTGGGGCATGCCAGCCTTGTGACAAAGAGAAAGCACAAAGAGGCAGATAGAAACACACATGGCTCTTACCATTTCAGCTCAGAAGTGGTCAGATGACAGGGGACTGGAGGTGTGTACTTCTCCTCCAAGAGGCACTGAAGGTAAGGAGTGATGTGGTTTGGATCTAGGAGTATCCCCTCAAAAGCTCATGTGTTAGGTGATAGACCAATGTTCAGAGGTGGAGAAGTGGGTTCTGAGAGCTGTAACCTCATCAGTGAATTGATCCAATTGTGGATTAATAATTTGAATGGACTACTGGATGGCAACTCTAAGCATCCATGTGTAACTAGAGGAAATAGGTCTTTGGGGGGACTCTATTTGTCCCTGACTTCTCACTCCTCTGTTCTCTGGCTGCCATGAGCTGACCAGCTTTCCTCCATCATGCCTTTCCACCATGATGTTCTACCTCACCTCAGGCCCAGAGCAATGGAGCTGGGCAGTCATAGACTGAACTTCTGGAACCATGGCCCAAAGAAACTTTCCTTCTCTAACTTATTCTTGACAAGTGTTTTGGTCATGGCAACACAAAGCTGACTAGTACCGGAATATATGAGCAAGAATACATATGCTTATAGCTAGGACACTTGAAAAACAGAGAACAGTAATAAAATGTACCACAGGCCAACGCAATTGGCCCTCCATGTGCCAAGTAGACCCGCATACATCCTTTGGATCATCCACTTTAACATGCAGTTATTACTTACAGTAAGAACCTGCTCCTTTCCTAGGTGGGTCGTCGTCAGTTTGGTTCTAGCAATCCAGCCTTACCTAGTCTTCCACACATGTGTTTCCATTTTTCTTTCTGGGGTGAGTGCCTATAACTTGACAAATTATCAATGCCAAGGTAAATGCTGGTCTAGCCAACAGCTCTGGATTTACTTCCATCAATAGGCGCACACTACTCTGAGGCACTTTAGTTATTCCACATCTCTGCTTTCTATTTGCTGAGGTGATAAAATAGAAAGTAAATGCACTTAAAAAACTGCCTTGTGATATAAATTTCAATTTCCTTTTTAAAGAAAGCCAACCCCTTTGTGAGCCGGAAGATGAAAGTTGCCTATTAAATGTGGATATTTCTGGCTATTCTGCCTGCGGTCAGTGAAGTAGAACAAGATATTAAAGATATGCTCCCAAACTGGGTCAAAACTGTGTTAAAAGATGAGAGGATTATTTCAGGGAGCCACACAATAATCCACTCGCACAGGTTGAAAAAAAAATTTAATGTAGCATTTTTGGACTCAGAAATACTGTCTGAGGAGAGGGATTAGCCAGCCAGCGTGGCACACGGTATCGCATGCAGGTTCCGTTTCTAGTGCTCCATTCACTAGAACTCCATTATTTCAGAAGCTAAGCAATAGCAGGCCTCAAAAAGCAATTACATCATTTTCTACCTGTCTCTGTACAAGCAAATAAAAACAGAATCTGAAATTATTTCTCCCACTTAAAAGGATCAATGGGAAGAAAACCTTAAAAAATTGCTAAAATGCATATGTTAAAGGACCTTAAAAATTAATAGGAAGGGGCTGAGGATGTGGCTCAAGCGGTAGTGCGATCGCCTGCCATGCAGCGCGGCCCGGGTTCGATCCTCAGCACCACATACAAACAAAGATGTTGTGTCCGCCGAAAACTAAAAAATAAATATTAAAAAATTCTCTCTCTCTCCCCCTCTTTCACTCTCTTTAAAAAAAAATTAATAGGAAGGTTTAAGGTTATCTCACAGTGAATATTCTTTTGTTTTCTGGTATGATGTATTAGATTAATATATATTAAACATGGAAAGCTTCCCCCAATAAACTCAGTAGCAAATTAATAACATCTGGCCCCCTCAGCGCTAGCAGTTAATATTATTCTGGGCATTCTGGACAATATCATGATCAGAAAAGACATTAACTTTAAAATATTTAAAAGGAAAGGCTAAAATGTATTCACTTTAGACAGAGTGTGTGTGTGCGTGTGTGTGTGTATATATAAAAATATATACACACACATGCACGCACACACATACATACATACATACATACCTTAAGGGCATTAGATAAAAAGACTTTCAGAATTTACTTTGATAGATGTACAGATATGAATATCTTTTTAAAAAGAGTTTTTTGTGTTTGTTTTACCCTTACATAAGGAGTAAGAAAGCAGGTACTAGGAAAATGAATTTACATCAGAAAGCAGCTCTTTAGTCAGAATTACTTTATCATCATAAAAACAAAGATACATTAAATAATGATAAGAGATAACTTAAGGGCTGGAGTTGTGGCTCAGTGGAGTGATTACCTGGCATGTGTGAGGCCCTGGGTTCAATCCTCAGCACCACATATAAATAAATAAAAGAAAGGTCTATCAACAACTAAAAACTTAAAAAAAAAAGAGAGAGAGAGAGAGATTACTTAAATAAAGAACAGTACTTATGGAAGAAAACTATAAAACTTTAAAGGCCAAAACAATCCTTAGTGTAATAATAGCAATTTCTATTTTATAAATTACTCCGAATGTAGCACCTTTTAGCAGCTCATTTTATTATACTCAGGAATTCGGAAAGAGCACTGAGGGAATAGGATATCTGGAGCCTCATCTGGGAAGACTAAAATAGCCAAGAATGATTCAATGTCTAGGACTGGAATATTCTGGAAGTCTTCTCACTCACAGGTTTGATCGTTGATGCTGGCCCTAGCCTGGGGCTCACTTGGGGCTGAGAACCAGAGAACCTCCATGAGACCTCTCTATGTGGCCTAGGATTCCTCAGAGCATGATGGGTGCAGGAGAGCAGGACTTGGGGGAAAGTCAGTGTCCCTGAAAACAGGTTGGACACTGGTCTGCCCCTCCTGGCCTCACCTGGGAGGCTACACAGCAGCACTTCCACTGCACACTACTGGTAACTAGACTGCCAGGAACACTGTCCCATTCAAGAAATTTCTTTGAGAGGAGTGCCAAAGGATTTTCAGTCATACTTTTAAAATTCTACCACATTTAGAAACAGGAAAACACATAATTTTAAGTGAAAAAAAAATAATGTTCTCTAATTAATATACGAGCTTAATATAGCTCTAGTCATGCTAAAGAGAGGATTTGCTTTAACTTGTCAAAAGGGTTTTCAGAGATCATGTAGGAGACAAGGTTGATGATAGCAAAAATGTTTTAAAGGAATACTAAAATGAATTCTCTTCTCATGCAATTTAGCATTATAAAACTGTAAAATAGCTTGGGTTAGTCTGAAAATTGATTAATCCTACAGAATAGAAAGTTCAGGTCTGAGTATTTATAGGAATCACATATGTTCCCAGTCACACTGGAAAAAGGCAGCCTTATTCCATTAGTGGTGCTGAGACCACTGGTTAAATGTGGGGTATTGGTTCTATCTCTAATTTATGCAAGGTACAAATAGAATGCTTGAAAGCATTTAAAGTGTGTGTCAAAATCAAATCAGAGAACAACCACGATTTATTGAATCCTTGTTGAGGATAGGACTGTAAAAAACCAGTGTTGGAATTCATTGGATTATATGTATATTCATTCTCTATGCACACATACATGTAATTGATAGGCTTGGTTACATCAATGTTAAAGCTACATGAAATAATAGTAAAGAGTTCTATATTAGTAAGAAAAAAAATTGATCACCTAAAACAGAAATGGGTAAAGGCCCTGAACAGGTATTTAACAAAAAGAGAAACATTTAGATGGCCAGTGGATAACTTGAAACCCTGCAGAAACATCGGGGAGAGTAAGAATGCAGGAGTGGAATGGGGACTACCTGTGAGAAGCAGAGAAGTCCTTTGGCAGGTGATAATACTTTGTTGTGTAACTGCACTAGGAACACATTGGGGGTTCAATTCTGTGAAAGTGATTTGTTATTTTCATCGCTGTACTTGAACATGACTCTCAAGGAAAAGAATGTTGCTTTTAGCAAATCATTGTGGTTCTCTGTGATCTTTCTCAACAGCTTCTCCAATTTGGAAAAAAAATTAAGACTTCAAGACCCACCTCCTCCGCTTAGACTTGTCATGTAGGAAAATTTCTATTTGGTAACATCTTGAGGGCTACATTTCAGGTATTCCACAATGAAAACGGAAAAATAATAGTATATCCCCATTTCTAGTTCATACTTTTTTCTTTTTAAATACCAAAGCCTTTAATGCCAAACAAAATTTTACACAGAACTTTAATATACATAAAACAGGTAAAGTGGAGCTGGGAATTTGGTGTGGGTAGAGAAGGCTCCTGACTGTTTTTGCCTCCTTTTTGCCTTTTGTGGTAGCTCTTTTGTACCCCTCATTAGCCTGGAACCCCCAGGATGGAACGGGACCACAGTGACTTTGAGGAAAGGGCCATTTGCAGTCAAAAGCACATAGGTGAAGCGTGTGGAGGGAGCTCTATAAGGAAGACTATGTAATTCACTTTCGTTACTTCTCTCAAAATGTGCAAACCTAAAGCATTTCGTTACCTAAGTGAGCTGGATTGCTATTAAAGACTATTGATTAATATTCATAACATTAATTGTAAGGATCTTTTATAAAGACTTATAAAGATTTTAAGGAAAACACCTATCTCTTAACAGTTTCTTTATATTTTTTATGAGCAGTAGAGAAAAAATACTATTTTAAAATATGCTCCTTCAATAGCAAAAGCATGGTGCATAAAACCTGTGACTTTAAAAGTTCAGGTTTGCCTCTGAGGTGGAAACCCTGGAATGCTTTGGGATGCACTGAAGCTGAATAAAAGAAGTGCAGTGAGCTGTATGAAAACAATTTATAAATAGAGATGCAAAGAAAAGCCATGGGGTGAGCTGGGAGTACTTCCTGTGTGTCCCGCTGACTCTGTAGTGGATAATACACACCTGTATTCAACTGGACAAAAATAAGTGAAAAAGACAACTCAGATTTCAGTTTACTCCTGGAGCAAATACTCAGAGAGAGATTAAAAACAACAACAACAACAACAACTATAACAAGGAGGTAGGTGCTCAGGTTTAGGGGATTGAGCAGGAAAGAGGATACAGGCCAGTGGATACTGGCATCTCAATGAGGCAGAATTTGAATGTCGTGGCACCCTGCATGTAGCCATATCCCTCAGGTCATGACACCATGAGATAACTTCCTTTTCACCTCTGGCCTTATGAAATCCCAGAATATAGTTGAAAAACCAATAATTCTACAACTCAGGAAGCCAATTCACCCAATCCTAATATGTAGGTTTAGTACCTTAAAATTATTAGTGTGCCCATGCCAAGAGAGCCTTCCACACTGGTGCCTGTGCTGCTAGGTAGGGGTTTTTTTGCATTTTCACCCCAAAGAGCCTCTTTGGTTCTTGGAAGCTTGGTGGCATTCAATCAATCAATACACAGAATTTCAGATGCTAAAGGCCCAGTGCAAAATATTGTAGGGGAGTAAGTTTCTCAGGAAAAGTGACCTTGAGATAAGCTGTGGAAAGAGCAATTAGCATTTTTGCCCTTCTTAGAATGGTTTTGGGGTACTCCTCATCTCACTGAATGTGCAGGAAGGTTTGAATGCACATCCATGTTAGCAAAACTTTAGGAATCTGACCCACTTATTGTAGTAAGAAGCCATGCTGGGATGATAACACCATATCCCTGCTGAAATGACCAGATAAAGTGTTCCAAAACACTGGACCACTACCCATAAGACCTAGAGAAATACGTGGTATTATACCCATGTTTTGCTCTCCAGTAGATTGGCACTTGTTGAATATGTTAAACAACATGAATATGGAATCAACCTGAAAATCCTTTTAAGCTCTTAGATCCCATTTACTTTGCTGGCCCATCTTTTTTGTTATCTGCTAAGGGCTAAAGCAAGCTTACCAAATCATGAGAGAATCTCAAATGACCCTGGTGTGCCAATGGAGATCCTGAAAAGAGGTTCTCAACAGGGACAGTCTTGGTCAGGTTTATTTTAATCCTGGTGAGGTGTTTAACGTCCCTGATCCGGGAACACTAAATGCAAGTAGCACCCCAGAGTCATTACAACAATCCAGAATTTTTCCAGATGCCCCCAGGGAGCTGGTATCACCTTTGGCTGAATGCTGCTGCACAACTCCTCATTTTAGGAAGTGAAATAGGGATCTCTCAACATGAGCTACAATTTGGGTTTTGGCCCACAACAGTTACTCAGGAGCTATTAGCTCTGATAGCTGTGGGGACACAACTGAGTATTAAGCTTTTGCTTTATAGAGTGTGTAAAATGTTTATTGTGTCCATTCTTCAGCTAAAGCTTTCAGTTCAGTTTGGTTTGTTTTTATGACTGTTCATTTCAGCTGCCTTGAATATATGACTGACATTACGTTTATTAGAATTGCTGTCACCGTCATTTCTATGTTGTAAACACCAAATGGAAAGCTAACTATGTTCTTCAGACTTTTTGAGACTCTAAACTCTGTATTTGTGGCTTTCCCCATTTGTATTACAGAGCATGAATGGGGTCATTCTTTTAAATTGAGGCATTGTTATTTTGTGCATGTCTGATTTTTCAGATGTACTCTGGAAGAAAATAAGGGTAAAAATTCATATTTGAAAAAGGCATGTCCAGTCAAAATGTAGCTTATTTCTTCCTGTTCTGCCAAGCTGAAATGATCTCTTAGATACATATGATTTCATGGGCTATAGACCACCAATTTTGCATAATTTAAGCTTGAGAGACTTATACTGATACATTTCACCTCTGAATTATGGAGAGGGGATACCAGGGGACATGAGTAAGAGTTGTGCAAAGGAGTCAGACAACAGTCAGACAGGTGACAAATGGCAGAACATATATGAAAGAGGAAAATTTATTCTTCTTCAAGTGATCAAAACAAAGAGGCTCATTGTTTCTTTGGCCATGGATAAGTGCTTTGAACACTTTCACAGGTTTTATGATTAACAAAAAAGTTGGATAACAACTTCTTTGAAGGTTACTGGCATTGTTTTTTTTTTTTTTAATTCACATGAACAATCTGAGATTGTCAATCACCTCTCTGCTCTCTCAAATTGCTTTTTGTATCCAGAACACCTCTCACCTCTCACCCCACCAGTGCCTCTCCCAAGTTCCAATTAAAGGACTTTTTTTCTCCAATTTCTAAAACTGCTAGCTCAACTTCTCTTACAAGTGTTTAAATATAGTTTAGATGCTTTGGGGAGAAAGAATAAATTGCAAGTGATGTTTTTCATAATACTTTAAAATGCTCCCACCTCAAGAATAATGAAGTAGTGTAATAAAAAAAACAGGTATAAATATAAATTTATTAAAAATAAATTCATTTTAAGAAATATTCGAATTAATAATAGTAATTTAATTAATTAATTAATATTAATTCCTATTATTTAGTGCTTAAAAGATGCCACACTCAGCCCTCCATATGTTTATGTACATTGTTTCACTTGGTCCACTTAACAGTTTTGCAAGAGATTATCAGGTTTTTTTTCTCTTTTTTTCTTTTTTGGTCCTGGGAATTGAACCCCAGAACACTTCACCACGGGGAGCCACATTCTCAGCCCTTTTTAAATATTTTATTACTTTATTTAGAGACAGGTTACTGCTGAGTTCTTAATATGATTCTCAGAAGGGTTAAATATTTGCCCAAAGTCACATAGAATTTCTGGAATTGGGCCTGAGTCAGTCTAAAACTAGTCTACTTGTCTGTGGCCAGTTGAAATCATACAGCCTATCATCTTTCACAGTTTTGAGAGTGAAAAGGAATGCTATTGATAATTACAGAAAACCAGGTATAGGCTGGGTTTGTACTAAGCAAACTGTCTATGTGGTCACTCTGGTTTGAACATAGCTAGTTTGTTTACCCATCAGGCAAAGTAAGTGTGAGAGGTAGTGGGATGGGGACACATAAAATCATCTTACAGCTTTTAAAAATAGTTCCAAAATACAGAAGGAAAACTGCAAAATGAAACATGATGAAATTATTTTAACCAAATAAACACAACTCGAATGAAATCTTCTATAATTAATCTTCTATTCAAATTCCAAGTTTTCTTCCAACATTACATATTCTGTAATTATATATATGGTGGGTACATTTAAATGTTTTATCTCATTTGTGGTAGATGCCCCCAGATCCTTGAACCCCAAAGCCTTTCCATTATTCCACTGTGTGCATGGTGTCGAAAAGCTTCAAGTGTCACATTGTCCTGATAACTCCATCATTGGCACCTAAGTGAATGTGACTCTTCTCCCTTCTAGACTTACAGAGAAGTTAGGTGACTTGCTTAGGGACACATAATTAGTGGTAGAAACAGAAGAAAAAATCCCAGTTCAGAATTCCACCTCCTTCTTAGAGTTTCTTCTGTAGGTTCTTCTTGAATAAGGATGTCAATTTCCACTGCAAGCTGCCTTTTGTCCACTGGGTACACTCTTCACCTCGGGCATCACATGCCATCTGTAGTCAGCAAAGAGGTGGAGAGGTGCTGCACTCTTGTTACCATCTCTTGCCTACAGTTAAGAGAATGGAGGTGCTGGGAGCTCTACCTGTCATGTAGCTACATGTCCTCACAGAGCCTCATCTCTATTTAAAGTTAATTCATGTATTCATTTTAAAATTCCCATGCAGGTAGAGTTCACCTTTTATGGTACACAGTAGTATGGGTTTTGCCCATTGCGTAATGTTAGCCACTGGTAAGATATTAAAATTTTCTCTGTGGGTTATAAAGAAAAATAAAGATCCAGCTTTTAAAAGAATTTGTAGTTCCATAGTCTGTATATATCCACCACTGTAATATCATATGGAACAATTCTTTCACCTGTAGAATTCCCAAGGGCTGCCTCCTCAACCTCTCTGCTCACCCTGTGCTTCTGACAATCACTTATCTGTTCTCCATCCCTATGGTTTGCTTTTTCCAGAATGTCACAAACAATAATCCAAGAAGTTTAAATTGTACAGTGGGATTTTTTTTTTCTACACAGAGAAAGGAGAGAATCAGCTTTCTGTTCTCACTGATCAAGTTGTTTCAACAGAAGACAGGGTTCTTTTTCTATTTCCCATTCCAAAAGGAAAGTATGTAACTTGATGAAGTGACAGTGAAATAGGATCATTTTACCTAAGACTTAAATAAGTAATAAAATTTTTAAAAAAAGCACCAAGCAGAGAGATTTTGATAGTACCTGGACATAAACTAAGAAGGTGGCAAATGCTCTTAAGGAATGTAGATATACTAACACTCATTTTGACAATGTTGGTGTCTTCCACAGTGGGGTGGAAATTATCAGTGAGATCACGCATAACCAAAATCTCTGCAGTTAAGGGTTATAGGCAAAAGCAAGCTTCATTGGGAGGGTAAAGGCCTGGTATGGGGGTTGTCTTGTTTGGAGAAAGAGACAAATTATTCAGACCAGTTTGGAAACACAAAGGAAAACTTCTTTAAATTGTGAGCTAGGATTGTTTTTTTTTTGTTTTTTGTTTTTGGATATAGCAGGTGAGATATTCCATTTATATAAGACAAAATGTAATCACTTTTTCTGTTGCACTATGTTAGGTTTAGATCATCAGGAAATGCTTTATCTTAATAACTATTCATTTGGTACCAACTTCCCTGGGTCACATGGAGTTTTCAAGATGGAAGATATCCAGGTGTTTATATTTACCTGGATTAAAAACTCATTTCAACTCTACATGTTGTAAGTTGTGTAAAGGAAAGGAAAACCCAGTTTATATTTACAATGAGAAGAAATCCAAATATCTAATTAAAATATGAAATATTCATTAGGTTTTAGGAAGTTCTTACATGCAGCACATTGTTGAGTTCTTCAATCAGAAACAAATAAGATCTGTTTTTTTTTTCATTTCAATTGAAGCTAAAAGGCAAACAGAGATGTAAATATCCATGTTTCATGTTTTGCAATCCAGTGTATATGTTCTGATCTTCAAACTCACTGACTCATGAAAGGGCATCCATAATGCTTTATTTATGGAGACAGAGAAATTAGTAAACAAATAATGGGACTACACACTTTCTCACATGGCTAATTTTCCATGTGTGCAAATGGGGCCCTCAGGATGAGTCATCTCTCTAGGTTTGCTTATCTCAGATGGTTGACTGACCTTTAGCTGGTGAGGACTATGATTCCTGTCTTCTTAGAACACTTAGGCTTCTTAGTTTTTATATATCATAATGTAGTTTTTCTTTTTTTTTTTTTTTTAGACCAGAGAGATGATAAATGATGGTCCAAAACCAAATTTACCTTATGTCCTTATTTATTTATGCCAGTGTAGGAATGTGGAATGGGCTTTATATTTTTGAATGATTTCAAAATAACCAAAACAGTATAATATTTTATGACATGTAAAAATTGTAAGATACTAAATTTCTTTGTCCCTAAATAAAGTTTTATTAGAACACAGTCATGTTCATTTGCTTATATTTTGTCTATGACAACTTTCATTCCATGATGGCATAGTTGAGTACTTGCCACTGAAATTGCTTTGCTTGCAAGGCCTAAAATATTTACTATCTGGCCCTTTAAAGGAAGTAATTCTAGATAATCTGCTTTTGATATGGACAAGATAATCTTTGAAAAAAATTTAATTGCAATACAATTTTTATACTTCACTTTTTAATTCATTAATCTATCTGCTTGTCCTGTGCAATATCCACAGGATTTACAAATTACTATGAATTTAGCCTTCCACCCTTCAAATAATTTGACTACCTTGGAGGAAATGGAATGTAAATTGATAAAATTGAAATTGAGAAGACAGCCCTAAAATCTAGAGTTTGAGGAATATATATTTGCCATGGCTTAGAGGAGGATTTAGCAAAACTTAAATTGCTTTGAGTTTATTTCAGGTTCTGAGTAGTCTTGCCATCCTGGTGTATAGTAGAAGTTCATGTAGTCTTTGTCCTTCCTATTTGCTGCCAAAGGATCATTTCTTTTAATTATAGGGTTTGTTCTTGTAGCCAACCTGGGTGATGTTCTACCCCATATTTTATAACTGAAAATTTTGACTATTTTACCCATATAGAAATTGATAGGAAAACATTGTATTGTAATCCTATATTCTAGGATATTTTGAACCATTTATTATTATGATCTCTGGACTCCACTTTGAAGAACTGATTTAAGAGTTTTCATGATTGGGTCCATGGTTTCGATGACATGCCAGTGTAACTGAAGCAAAGCCAATATCTGGCAATTGGGAAATGTTTAGGTCAATTATAGCACAATGATATAGTGGAATACAAAATCACCATTCAAAATAGTGTGGAGACCATGCCAGTAAGCAGAAATAAGTCTGCAAAATGACATCCAATGTCATGGTTAAAATAGTATACCCACGGAGACAAGGGAGTTCAAACAGAACAGTACTCTTCCAACTGTGGTTATAGCCCCTCACAGATCCATGAGCTGCTCAATTACCAATCAGTAAGAAAAGCAGGGAACACAGAGTTACTACTATTCAGGAGTTTTTTATGGCAACTTAACAAATTAGCTTTAATGTTGGACTTAAAAATATAAACCAAAATTAGGCTTGTATTTTTGTATCTTTTTATTTATTTTTCCAATAATAAATATTTATTATGTTTTACCAAAGTCTTAAATCTATAATGCATTGAAAAATAAAATAAAACTGATCCCTTTCCCACAGACAGTTTGAGACGTACTTTGTCTAGTGAAAAAAAAAAATATGTTCTTGTTAATATTAAGTGTGGAACACATTTTTCAAAAGAAATGGCATTTTATGGATATCACTATTTTATTTTAATCCAAGGCTGGGATGTTGCCTGGTCAGTTGCTTATCAAATTTCTGTACTTGGCCAGAGAGAGAGAGAGTGACATTTTATTTTATTTCCCCTTGAGTTTAAGTAACTTTTAAATATCAAATGCTATCATGGGCTGCAGCAGTATGACAACAGAATTCTGTTTAAATGACTGAATCACTGCTCGAACATAATTTAAGGGGGGGAAAAACAGAAGTTCTACAGAAACGTGTAGATTGAGTAGCTGTGCAACCAAATAGAAATGTCAGGATCTTCCTCCACTTAAGATTCAGAGTCCAGTGCACTGAGGCACAAGCACAGAAAGTGATTTACAATTTGAAGGAAAACCAGAAGTAAAATAATTGAGAGCTGGAAAGCAATCTCACTGCTGCCAAATTGCTTTCCGCCATGCATGCTCCATTTAGGGGTGATATTTGGATACTTACATTTAGTTTGCGCATATTTTCTTTCCCTTGTGAATATTCCATCCTGTCAGATTAGGACTGCTTCTCTGCTGTGATCAGCAAAAGGGAATATCCAAATTGCCCAGCCTTGGACTATGTCTGCAGCTTAATAAATAGAAAATGTTTGATTTTTTTTAAGTGCAAAGGTGATAAGCTGGCTGTTAATGAGAACATTCTTGGTCCCTAAATTGCAAAAACATGGATTCCTTTCAGATAAGCTTTAAGTTGAATTTATGGGAATAAGACACACAAAAAACAACTGCAAATTGTAAAGGATTGGTAAACTATTTGTTAAAAATAACAATAATTCCCTACTACCACAGCAATAATAATTTGTGAGAGAGATTTAATGAGTATCAGCCTTGGGGTTGCTTATGGCCTTCTTTCCCATGAAGTATTCATAGAAAAAGGAGACCTTCCCTGTTTACCTAACAGCAACTACCTCTAGGAATTAATCCTATGGTTCATGGATACATTGATAAAAATGTCTGTTGGACTGTCAGGCCCTTGCTTAATTGGTTCTCTGAATCACATAGATGATTAGTCATCTCTTTATAATCTTTGGAAAGCCAGTGACAAAATTTGACTTAAAAGTTTGGTTCTTATTCCATGTGTTTTGCCCACAGAACACACTTCTGAATTGAACATTCAGAATATCTTTTCATTAAAACATCCAAAGGGTCCTCTTATTGTTTATCTTTTTTGCTTACTTTAAAAATATTTCTGGTTTGCTTACAAAAAAATGCAAACCTGACAGATTCCTATTGATAATTGCTTCATTTGTGCCTCAGACACATTATGAACTGGACTCAAAATCCTAATGCTCTCTAAAGGTAAGGCATAAAATACCCCCTTTTCTGGAGAAAAATAGAGTTACTGAAAAGTAAACAGGAATAAAAACTATGCAAATAAGGCCTAAGCCAAGAATAGATCTGTTTTGAAATTGGCTGTATGTCAAAGCTGGTTATTCCCTGGATAACTAGAGTATGATGGAGATGTACCTGAAGGGAATTTTTACTTAAAAAATTCATAGAATCACAAGTTGTAGGTTCTAAAATTAATAGCCTGTGGCTCTCTTGGATAGACATTTGGCTCTTGTGAACCAGGTCTCCCTAATATTGATTAGCATTGGAACTATTAGGTTTTTTTCCACTTAGGTTCAGTTTATATTCCTGAGACCAGACACCATTTATTTAAATTAAAAATAAATGTGCTTTTGTCATGAGTGTAAGCTGGACTGTGATTCTGTGTTGTCCTGTGACAAAGCAGGAGATTTTAAGAGTGATGGATGAATCACATATAAGAGGTTGTGAGGGGAAAGGGGGGGGAAAAACAAGGGAGAGAACTGAACAACAACAGATGAGGTAGAGAGGGAAGATGGGAGGGGAGAGGATGGGGGATAGTAGGGGATAGGAAAGGCAGCAGAATACAACAGTCACTAATATGGCATTATGTAAAAATTGTGAATGTGTAACTGATGTGATTCTGCGATTTGTATTTGGGGTAAAAATGGGAGTTCATAACTCACTTGAATCAAATGTATGAAAGATGATATGTCATGAGCTTTGTAATGTTTTGAACAACCAATAAAAAAAAAGAGTGATGGATGATACTTTCGAAGTTTATATGACCTGTGAGCATGCATGCACATATTCACATGTACACACACATACACACATGTATATCAGAAGCCCTCATACTTAAGGTGATGAGGATGAATCACTTAAGCAGATAATCCTAATCCTTCAAAAATGTGAAACATCCAAGCATACACAACTTAAATATTTTTATCTTATTTGCATTTTACATTTAAATATTTTTGCTTGTGTGTCTGTACACATTAATTTCCTCATCTTTTGATGGAAAGGTTCCCCCCCCCCAACAAATGAGTATTTCCAAAGCTTTTTCAAAGCAAGTAAAATTCTTCCTGAGTAGAGGGCTAGAGATTAGGCCTGCTCTCTGTTATTTAAATCAGGCTCTATGAGAATCATCTGTCAGATCCTTTAGATATAGTGAGTACCCAGACACCTACGTAGCAATCTGAGTGCAGAATCAGTCCAGATTCTCAAGATTTTGTGTTAACAGCTTTATAGTTCTCTTTCTACATCTACCTTGATGGCACCTCTACCTAGTCTTTCCAAAAGATGTTACTTAGTCTTTTTAGAAACTACTCTGTTTGGATACTTGCTTTCATGGGCTTACATACATTTTTTTTTTAAATTTTCTATGTTGCCGCAGTCTTGGCTGGGCACAGAATCACGAGCCAATCAAGCAGGAACAAAACTTTATTTTGAAAAAGCCGCTAACACTCTCAGCGCCAGCAAGTCAAAAACCGGTCCTCCCACGAGGGTGTCCGACCGGAACCGCGCGCCGACCGGAACCCCGGGGTCCCCCGGACCTCCCCCGGAATTTCCTCCTACTATCCTTCCCCAACCAATGGGAACTCTCCAAGAGTCTGGTAACATGAGTCCGTAACATGAGTCCGGTAGCAGGCCAAGGTGAACAGCGGGAGTCCAATTTGCATATGAATGTAAATCTTAACATAATCATCTCAGTGGCTAGCTGGCGTCACTTTACAACCAAAGGTGCCATACATTGTATATTTGCTTGTGGCTCCTAGCATCTGCCCCCTTCTGTTTAATTAAGCAACAAGCAATGTGGCTAGGGACCGTGCCTGGTAGGTTGTCCAATTTAACATATGGTTCTTACCCGTCATGGGAGAACTGACCTTTAGGCGTCAGCTTCCTGTCTTAGGTTGAATCCACTGTAATCAGAGCAACCCGTCGCTGACTACCGGTCCAGCATTCAGCCATGCTCGTGGATAGGCCTATGCACCAGTGGGGGGGTGAGGTTCTTGCCTCACCTCTGTTGGCCCCCAAATTTTGCCTTGGTGCCAGTGGGGGGGTGAGGTTCTTTGCCTCACCTCTGTTGGCCCCCAAATTTTAGACCATCACTAGTAGAAGGGAGGAGGATACAGAAATGCCACGACACCAAGCCAATTGATGGCTCCTTGGAAAAATTGCGTCACTGGTGACACCATCAGCAAAGATATGCCAGTATTACCACAATAAACATGGGGTGAGCTGGCAAGGAAATTGCATCACTGGTGACACCATCAGCAAAGATATGCCAGCAGTACCACAATTCGGTGCACCAGATGATATTTTACAATGTATACAACTGATATATAGTCCAGGCAAGTTCTGCAAGCAGTTCAAATTGGAGGAGTCTATCAATATGTCCATTTCCTCCCAAAGTAAATCAAGTCCTTGATTGAGCATTACTTGTTGAGTTATATTCATTGATGCATCAGTTTATACAGTTTACTGTGATAGCTATCATAGAAGCTGTAGTTTGGTTTTATCTCAGTCTTCACCGGAATTGGGATGGAGATGGAAATTCTGGCAATGATGCTAAAGAGACATTATCCTGAACAGAGTTATTAAATATAATGAAAAGGAATGGTGAAAGTAAACAAACAGATCTGTTAACCATCTTTAACAACAATCATAAACAGCTGTTCACCTAATTTAAATTAAACCATATAAATCACGTGAATAAAGAAAAAATTCGGATCCATTTTTTCATGAGCGCTCCTCATATAAGAAATATGGACATACACACATACAGACATACAACACAAAACAGAAGTGTGCACACAACATACAACACATAAGACAATAGTAAATAAAGGCCTTGTAACTATACTTAGGTGAAATCTCCATTGCAATGTTTAAAAATTCCACAGTCAAAAAATAAATAAATAAATAAATAAATAAAAAAAAAAAATAAAACACAGTCAAAAAATAAAACTGATCAGAAAAACATTAACCTAGGTTTGTATGAGCTCAAAAATAAAATAGAACTTTATGATGTGGAAAAATGCAATAATAAAATAGATACTGAAAAAAAAAAAAAAACACCTTGGTTAATCACTGTCGCCGATGTAAGAATAGCCAAGCTGGAGCTCTGGATGTCAGCTGTTATGGATTTGAGTCAAATCATCTTCTTTTTCTGTAGAAATTGTTTTAGTTAATCTCTCTGGAATCCAAATTGGTTGCTGTTCATCCTGTGGGAAAACACAGACAGCGCCCCGATTCCAGACTATCACTGGATCCGGGCCTTTCCATTGTCCTGTTAGAATATCTTTCCAAAGTACCTTAGGCTTATGTACATTTTTGGGGTACAAATGTCTTTCCGCAGCACTAAGTCCCGATGAATCTAAATTTAAAAAGTTTAGAGTAAAAAGGGTTATTTTAAGTTTATCTTTGGGGGATATATACCCCTTTCCAATTCCCTCCTTTTGTTTTAATAAGTACATTTTAATAGTTTGATGAGCTCTTTCAACTATGCCTTGTCCTTGTGGATTGTATGGAATTCCTGTTATGTGAGTAATACCAAATGATGAGCAAAATTGTTTAAAAGAGGAGGAAGTATAACCAGGACCGTTGTCCGTTTTTAACTGTTTTGGAACGCCCACAGTGGCAAAATTTTGTAAGCAATGAGCTATAACATCTTTAGTTTTTTCTCCGGCATGAAGGGAGCCCATCAAAAATCCGGAAGAGGTATCAACTGTAACATGTAAATATTTTAATTTTCCAAATTCTGGCAAGTGTGTGACGTCCATCTGCCAAATATGGTTAGGTATTAGTCCTCTAGGATTGACTCCAAGATTAACTTGTGGTAAAAATGTCACACAATTTTGACATTGTTTTATTATATGTCTGGCCTGTTCTTTAGTTATTTTAAAACGCTTTTGTAAAGTATTAGCATTGACATGGAACCTTTTATGAAAATTTATAGCTTCTTCTATTGTGGAGAAAATATGTATGTCATGTGTAGATTTATCTGCTAGTTCATTGCCCATACTAAGGGCTCCAGGCAATCCTGTATGTGCCCTGATATGACCTATGAAGAATGGATCTTTTCGGTCCCAGATTAGACTTTGTATATCGGAAAACAAAGAGAAAACAGTAGAGGAAGGGGAAATCCTACCAGCATCTTCAAGGGAATTAATAGCATTAACTACATACTGACTATCAGAAAATAAATTAAATACAGAATCTTTAAACATCATAAAAGCTTGTAATACTGCATTAAGCTCTACCTTTTGAGCTGATTGTTTGGGTACTAAAAATGTAAAAGTTTGATCAGGAGTAACTACTGCTGCTGTACCATTGTTTGACCCATCAGTGAATATATTTGGAGCATTTATGATAGGGGTTTTTCTTGTCATTTTTGGAAAAACTACAGGATGCTTAGACCAAAAAGACAACAAAGGATTAGATGGTAAGTGATTATCAAATGAAACACTAGTTTTACACAGGATTATTGCCCAAGTATTTAACTCATTAGCTAACTCATCAATTTGATCTATAGTATATGGAGTAATAATTTTATTGGGAGAAATCCCAAACACTCCCTTAGCTGCTTTTATTCCTTTGAGTATTAATTGTCCTACAGCCTCAGGATATCTAGTAAGAATAGTGTTAGGGGAATAAGATAAATGTATCCACAATAATGGACCTTCTTGCCAAAATACTCCTGTAGGAATATTTTTTGTTGGTAGTACAATAAATAATAAAGGCAAACTTATATCAATTCTATCCAAATGCATATTTTCCATATATGTTTCAATGATTTTTAATACTTTTCTTGCTTCAGGCGTTAACATGCGGGGTGAATTTGGATCTGATGGACCTTTTAGAATATCAAATAAAGGTCCTAACTCTCCTGTTGGTATGCCTAGATAAGGCCTTATCCAATTTATGTCTCCCAATAACTTTTGAAAGTCATTAAGTGATTTGAGTTGATCTACTCGTATTTGAATTTTTGGTGGACGGACCATGGTTGAGGATAATAGAACTCCTAAATAATTAATTGGAAGATTTAATTGTACTTTATCTATTGCTATCTCTAGATTATAGTTTTTCAATAAGTTTGTAAGTGTGGCATAACATTCTAGTAATGTGTTTTTATCTTTATGTGCCAATAACACATCATCCATATAGTGAAATATTTGTAGTTCAGGATTTTGGTTTCTAAGTGGCTGGATTGCTTTATTAACATAAATTTGACACATAGTTGGGCTGTTAGCCATCCCTTGAGGGAGTACTTTCCATTCATATCTCTGATCAGGACCTTCATGATTCAGTGCAGGGATAGTAAATGCAAAATGTGGACTATCCTCGGGATGAATTGGAATTGAAAAGAAACAATCTTTAATATCTATAACTAAAACATGCCAGGTTTTTGGTAAAGCAGACAATTGAGGAATCCCTGATTGAGCAGGTCCCATAATAACCATCTCATTATTAATGGCTCTTAAATCTTGTAATAATCTCCATTTACCAGATTTCTTTTTAATGACAAAAATGGGAGTATTATAGGGGGATACGGAAGGTTGTATATGTCCTTCCGCTAACTGTTGTCTGACCAAGTCATGGGCTACTTGTATCTTTTCTTTAGTCAAGGGCCACTGAGGAACCCACACTGGTCTTTCTGATTTCCAAGTAATTTTGATTGTCTCAGTGGCCCTTTCTGAAAACCCAATTCATGTCTATTTATTTCTTGATCTATTTGAATAGGTGCTGTCATACCTTGTTCTTGTTCTCTTAATCTTTTTTCTTTCCTAAAGCCTTGTTTAGCCCTAGTAGTGGGCGCGTTAGGATTGATGTTATTTGTTAATGTCAATCCTAATTGATCTAGGACATCTCGTCCCCATAAATTTACAGGAAGATGATCCAATACATAGGGCTGTATAGTTCCTTCACATCCTTCAGGATCCCTCCAATCTAATACCATAGCACTTCTATGGGGATTTGTTGCCACTCCTAGGCCTCGAAGCGTTTGAGTGGCTTGTTGTAATGGCCAATATTTTGGCCATTCTTGACGAGAGATGACACTAAGGTCAGCTCCTGTGTCCAGCAGCCCATTAAAGTCATGTCCTTGAATATTTAATTTTAGCATTGGGCGAGAATCTAAATTCAAAGACAGCATAGCCCAATCTACACCTGTGGAGCCTAATCCCTTGGAACCTCTTTCTACATTACAACTGGAAAATTTATCATGCAGGCTGGGTATTATTAATAACTGTGCTATTCTATCTCCTGGTGAAATTACTGATATACCTCTTGGAGAACTAGCTATAATTTTTATTTCACCTTCATAATCGGGATCAATTACCCCAGGACTTATCATAAGTCCTTTTAGTGTAGAAGAACTGCGTCCCAATAATAAGCCTACTGTTCCCTGGGGAAGAGGTCCTTTTACTCCTGTGGGAATGATTTGAATTCCCATCTCTGGGGTTAGTACTGCTCTGGCAGAGGCGCAGATGTCCAGCCCTGCGCTCCCTCTAGTTTGTCTGATGAGGGATTTAATGGATAATGCGTCCTGGGCACTACCTTGATGGGGCTGTTGGGTTCCTCCATTGCCCCATATATTTGTGGTTTGGGGCCCCGGGGCATTGGGCCCTCTAGTCCGTTTTTTGGCAATGGAGCTTGATACCTTTCTCCACGATATCGTGGGTAAACACTTGGTCCTTGTCCGTTTTTTGATAACGGAATACCCTCTATGGTGGTTTGAGAACGGCATTCATTAGCCCAATGTCTCCCTCTACGGCATCGTGGGCAAATACCTGGTATTCTATTCCTTTGATATCCAGCTTTGTTAAACCCTCCTCTTATGGGGCAACTCCTTTTAAAATGTCCTGTTTGATTACAATTATAGCATGTTCTTGGCCTGGCATCTAAAGCCTGTTGTACTGCTGCTAAGACTTGCCCCTGTTCATTAATGTCTCTACATAATTTAATATATGTGTTTAAATCCTCATGTCTCCATGGTCTAATGACCTCTCTGCAGCAACGATTTGCTTGGTCATAAGCCAGTTGTTTTATAAATGGCATTACCTGTTCTGTATTTCCAAATATCCTAGAGGCTGACTGAATAAGTCTATCTACAAATTCAGCATAAGGTTCATTAGTTCCTTGTATTACCTTAGATAATTGACCTTGTAAGTCTCCATGCCCCTGTAAAGTTTTCCATGCCCTAACTGCATCTACAGCAATTTGTGCGTACACACCAGGGTCATATTCAATTTGTTGTCTTTGACCCTCATAAGGTCCCTTCCCCAAAAGCATTTCTATATTTCTTTGAGGATAACCAGCTTCTGCATTTCGCCTAGCTGTCTCCATGCAAAATTCCTCATTGGCAACCTTCCATAACAAATATTGTCCTCCGTTTAGCACAGATCGACACATGTTAGCCCAATCTGCTGGTGTCATGTCCAAGTTGGTAACAGATTCGACCATGCTTATTGTGAAGGGAGCTTGCGGCCCATAGGTCGTTACAGCCTCCTTTAATTGCTTTATTGTTTTGAAATCTAAAGCACGGTGAATTCGTTGCCCTCCTGCCTGCTCAAGTACAGGGCATGCTAATCTTTGGGGTCCTGCCTCAGAATTCCGTCCATCAACTACGGGAATTGAGGGCCGCTCAGCGGTAGATGGAGCTGTTGGCTGAGTTACGCCCTCTGGTGATAGAACGGAGTTGGTAGCAACCTCCTGTTGTAATTCTCCACCTGATGGCTGCTTGTCCTCTAAGCTTGCTTTTTTTAAATTTTCCTCTGTCTGACTAGCTTGAGAGACCTTCTCTTTTGCTTGACCTAGCGTTTTTTCTACCATAGTCTGGACCTCTAACAATTTACTTAACAGTTTTTCGGTTTGTTTTTTATTGGATTCTAATCTACTATAACCTAACCCAATAAGGTAGGATAAAACAAAGCCGAAGCAGAATGAAACAAAAACGGAGCAGACAATGGTTGTATCAATTTTCTCTTTCTCAGGGCCGAATAACTTCAAACCTTGAGCCAACCATTTTTCCCAGTTCGCCTGAGAAAATTCTAGGGCTAGGGAGCTCGAAATAAAAACAAAATAAATCAAAACAAGAACACATTGTTTTTTGAGAAGGTCATCCATCCTGTCGCCTTCCCTCAGGGGCGAGCAATTTACTCACCTCTAAGCTTCAGGCGTTCCCCGCACGGGCCGCCAAATGCCGCAGTCTTGGCTGGGCACAGAATCACGAGCCAATCAAGCAGGAACAAAACTTTATTTTGAAAAAGCCGCTAACACTCTCAGCGCCAGCAAGTCAAAAACCGGTCCTCCCACGAGGGTGTCCGACCGGAACCGCGCGCCGACCGGAACCCCGGGGTCCCCCGGACCTCCCCCGGAATTTCCTCCTACTATCCTTCCCCAACCAATGGGAACTCTCCAAGAGTCTGGTAACATGAGTCCGTAACATGAGTCCGGTAGCAGGCCAAGGTGAACAGCGGGAGTCCAATTTGCATATGAATGTAAATCTTAACATAATCATCTCAGTGGCTAGCTGGCGTCACTTTACAACCAAAGGTGCCATACATTGTATATTTGCTTGTGGCTCCTAGCACTATGTCTAATAACAAATGATACTTGCATAAACAGTTTAGGGAGAAAATGTGCCTTATAATGTATTTATGAATCCAAGAGGATATGGGTAAGCATAGTAGAGAGTTTCCTACAGCTTCCTGCTTTCAGTGTTCACTGAATGCTTGTCACTAAGTTTTGCAAAGAGAATGAGGGCTGTTGTTTAATTAGTCCTGTTTTTCCAATCTCTAGAAAGCTCAAAATAAAATATGTGACCCATTTCCAGGAACTTATAGACCCTGATGGTCATTGTTTCACTGTTTTACTCTTAGATTTCATCTTCTTTTTCTGTTTGTTTTTTTTTTTTTAACACCCATGCATTTTCTTTTTGTCTTGTTATATTCTAAGAAAAACTGCCAATCTTTTAATGCCAAGGTGATTTTGCTGACGGTGTTGGTTGTTGTCAACATGGTACAGTCTATGTTTTGAAAGATTTAGGTTCTAAAATTAGTATGTCTGGAAAACAAATAAACAAAAAAACTGCTTAAATTACCCTTGAACCTCCCTTGTGGCTAAGCTCAACACATCATATTTCCTGGGGTCCAAACACCTGATTTTTCCATCATCTTTGGGAAAGATGGATTGGATTGTGTTGAGTGTCGGGTGAAGTGGACTGGCCTTGCTTTCAGGTACACAGCTGTCTAAAAACATAGGTATGTTCAAAATGTAGAGTATTAAGGGTGTGTCATATGAGAGAAAGGCTCCTGAGAGCTGACATTTATGCCCATACCTAAGGAGTTTAAAGCCCATTCTGCCTGGTATTATTTCTAAATGCATTCCTTGCTTCTGGGCGAGCTACACGTCTTTGTTCTAAGACAAGGACAGAATTTCATGAAGTTCCCCTCCCACATATTCACAGAGGGCATGCTCAAAAGTTTTGAAAGAGATAAAATAAAGGCGAATGAAAAAACTTTTATGTATGTTTTCAAGTCCATAAGGGTGCATTCTTAATTTTTTTTTATTGTGGAGTTTCAAAAATTAACTTCACTATTTTAAACTTGACAACTGACCTCTTGTGTGGGCACATTACTGCTTTGAGAGATTGATTTTCCCATGTGATTCTTAACTTGGATTAACTTCCTCAAACATTAAACTTTTAGAAAAATGTGTGCATTTGAATTATCACTTCTCAAGTCAACTTCAAATTCTTATTCTTAAAATACGAGTTTCCTAGTTGCATTACCACCTTTATCCTTAATAAAAGACAGCATTTGTATTTTATATATGCAAGGATAATATCAAGCTTTCATTTCCTTCCATGACTTTTTCTTTAGCAAATATTTTTAGAGAACAATAATTGACAAAAAAGGTACAGTTTCCTATGTATAACCTAATAACTATTAGTCTTTAAAATAGAATTACACATAATACTCATATTGGTTTTTCCTTGATAGACACTTAAAGTGATTTTGTTTGTTTTTGTCTATGATTAAATTGTTTCATTCAAGGTACTTTAACTAGAGGATTTTTTTTTGTACTGAGGATTAAATCCAGGGGCTCTTTACCACTGAGCTATATCCCCAGCCCTTTTTATGTTTAATTTTGAGACACGGTCTCGCTAAGTTTCTTAGGCTCATCTCAAACTTGCAATCCTCCTGCCTCAGACTCCCAAGTCGCTGGGATTATAGGAACTGGAGTATATTTACTTTAGACAAATTTGGGAACATAACATTTGGTACTTTTGAAATGGTGACCTCTGTGGATATAGAAATTGATTTTTAGGAAGGCAACATTGCAAAATGATTTAGGTGTTGAGTCTGAGCTTACAGTGAGACTGCCTGGGACCTGAGCTATTTGTTTAACCTCCATGTGCCTAAGTTTCCTCATCTGTAAATGTAATTAGTAATATTTAATTCAGGGGGTTATTATGAAGATCAAATGAAATAAGAAGTCTAACGTACTCATCAGTATTCCTATACTGTTAGTTCTCAATGAATTACTATAACGTTGGCCTTGTGTACTGAGAGTAGGTTCCCCACCAGCAGTTGGCTAATGAAAATGTAGTTGAAATACTTTGGTGTTCTTGTCTTTCACCTCCTCCCTTCTCTCCCCTTGCAGGTGGCCCCAGCCATTAAGGAGAGGATGATGAAGAAGGGAAGCCTCATGCTGGGCTACCAACCCCACCGGGGGAAGGTCAACTTCTTCCGCCAGGTGGTGATCAGCCCTCAAGTGCGCCGGGAAGACATGGACTTCCTCCTGGATGAGATAGACCTCCTGGGTAGAGACATGTAGCTGTGGCTTTTGGTCCCCCAGAGAAATGGATCCTGTCCTGGGGAGGGCATCTGGAGACATGTAGTAAATTATAATACTTCTGATGGGAAATGGGACAGTCCAGACACAGCAAAACCAAAATGCTAAGCAAATGGTATTAGGGATTCTTGCTGTCTGGGAACTACTGTTGGTATAAAGGAGGAATTTTTTTTTTTTTTTTTAAGAGATGTCTCTGGACACAGCCTTATAGAGAGGTCAGTAAATACCATATGGATCCTGTGTTCTAAACTTACTTTGCTGTTTAAAGAACATATAAATTAATAGTTTAAGGCAGGGTTCTCAAGGTGTGGTCTCGGCTCTAGCCACATCAGCATCACTGGGGAACTTATTAATATTTAGATTCTCAAGCCTCACCCCAGACCAACTAAATCAGAAATTCTAGGGGGCCAGGGGAATGCAGCAGCCAGTATTTTGTGTTTTAACAAGCCTCCCAGGTGATTCTGATGCATGGTAAAATCTGAACACACTGGTTTAGAAAACGCCTTTTATTGATTGAATAACTAGTGTTTTGCCAGCAAGACGATATCTAATACTTTAGTAGCCCCTGAGCTACTCTTTGAAAATACTGCTGTGGCATTTTAGTATGGTGTTTTTAAGGGTATCAGAAGCATGTCAAAGATTTTTTTTTTGAAGACTATACAAAATGTTCATCTTATAAAAATATATGCTTTATGCAGGCTAAATTTTTATTTTCAAAAGCTAAAATTAACCATTGTCTGTTCTAAGTACCTACATTAGAGATTAGGATAAAAACTAAATACTTTGCAGTGTGATCTTTCCATTGAGGAGCAATAGTTTTAATTCACTTCCTAAAATCGGTCACATCATGAGCTGGGGATGAACACCTCATACGTAATGTTTGTGTGGGTCTCTTTTATCTGTAGGGGCCCATTCCTTGTCTTGCTCTCTGCCTTGTAAGAATAACGAGAATGAAGTCCATGGTTGTATGACATTCCCTTTCCCAAGCTTTGAAATGTCAGCGTAGACTACTACATGGCTTATATTGGGCAGAGAATCTGGGAATCAGAGTTCTTTCAATGGAAACACCTCCTTCATTTTTCCTAGAAGTGGATGGTAGTCCTGGTCCTAGATTCCCAGAAGACTTTCATGTGACTAAGATGTGGACAATATTTGAAGATGTGGGTACAGAGTTAAAGTTCTGCATTGGTAGGTGAATGAAGAGTTTTCAAGGGTTAGACTTAACATATACAGTGACCTTCCTATACTTCATCTTTAGCTTATGTCATTTAAATTTTGAGCAGATGTTTAGTGTTTTGCTTTTATTGCACATTATTATTTTAGTGTGCATGTTTTCTCAATATATTCTTTAGCCAATATATATAATTTTTTTCTGTGCTGGGGATCAAGCCCAGGGCCTTCTGCATGCTAAGCATCTTTTAATCAAAGAATATTTTAATTTTTTTTCTGAATTACTTCACATTCTGTGGTGATAGTTCTGTGTGTGTGTATGTATTTTGAATTTCTTGTTGCCTTTTTTGGTTAATGTCTACACAAAATGGTCCTAAAATTGATGCTTGCAATAATTTGGATTTCATGAAATAAAGAGCAATATTAGTGTATTTCGTGTCACTCACTTTTCTTTTCCTGTCATCTCCTCTTCGCCAGATTATAACAATACATTTTTAGAAGGGAACTGTATTAATTGGCAATTTAGTTAAACAATTGAGGAAATAGGAAGCTGGCCGTTTTTCAGTTAATGCCTTGAATAAAATGGAAAGAGTGGTTGTAGCTCCGTGTGGGTTTGTGCCTTGTGTACTCTGTCTTCTCCTCAGTAATGGGAAACCACAGCCACAGCTCAGCTGCTGTGTTTCTTCTGAGAAGTGGCAATTCCTTCATCAATGGGAAATGCTAACAGGTATTTGATGAAAGGGTGATGACAACTCATTATTCCTTTATTCACTAAAAATGTCGGCAGTGTGCCTGCCATTTTGTAGGTAATGATCTTAGGTACTAAAGATACACAGTGAATAAAACTCTCAAACTTTCATTCCAGGGAAGGCAAACAATTAGCTCATAAATATATACCAAACCAGGTGATGGCAAGTACTTTGACAAAAAATCAAGAGAGTTTACTCTCTTGTTAGATTGTGGAAGTGAGAGGGGTCCTGTGTACTATGTAGAAAATTTGGTTGGATGAGGCCTCTGTTGAGCTGATATTTGAGTGGAGATGTGGAATCGAAGGAGAGAGTCATGTGGAATTGGGGGAAGGCTGCCTCAGAGGGAGGGCATAGCAAGTCCATACTTTTGCTCTGCTGTCCTTAGGGATGAATTCAATCATCAACCCCATGCTTCCAGCCATGTTTTCCACATTTCAAACACAAAGAAACAGAAGGGAACTCCACCACGACGATTTGCTTTGGGGAACACGTGTTTCTTGAGGTGAGACTGGGAAACGTAGCTTTTTGGTTGGTTTGTATGTGGTTTCATTTTAACTAGATATGTTGATGTGGAGATGTTGATCATTTTAACCAGATATGTTAATGTCAACATCTATACAAGTAGCCCTGTCATTAAGAAAGAAAAATGTCCTGTCAGTAATAAAGAATGGGCAATGGAGGAGACTCATGGGCCTTACCATCATGCCACAATTGTGGAGTGACAACAGTTCTTAAAGCAAAGTTTTATTTTTCCAGACAGCTCATTAATTAACCAAGGCTGATAAAGGGTGATTCCAATTAGAACTACTTGGAATCCAGTCAGTCTGTCTGGTTCGTACTTATCTAATCCATCCTGAAATGGATGGATAGAACTCGAAATGCTTTAATCCCCTTGACTCCATAAGAGCCTGGGTGAAACTAGAAAATAATTATTTTCAATTTTAGATCTTCAGGACCAGTTTGATTCTTCTTAATTTAAACCCATCTGAACTGACCTAATGCATTATCCAATGGGAATTTATTTCAACCAATTACACCTGGTTTGATTTGTTCTAATATCTATAAGGTTTATTTTATACAGTTTAACTTAAGAAATATTAGATGAAATTTCCTTAATCCAACTATATTCAGAAAGACATTCCCTTTTCATGATGGCGTGACTTTGGGGAGCACAGGTGAGTAGCAGAAGTATCCAGAAAGGGGAATCTTTCCTGGGTCTTTGGGGATAACTCATTGTTCTGTAAATAGACAACTCCTGGTTAAACCAGAGTCATAAATGGAAAAACGTGAGTTATATCTCTCAGCTCTTTTTTCTGTTCTACCCAGGCTCTTAAATAAAGATTCATGGGGTGGGAGGTGAATATGGGCAGGAATGTGGAGTACCATAGCCAAATTACAAAAGTAGCATGGGCCTCTTTTTTCCTTAACCCCTTTGTCCTGCAGATATGTCATTTCTTATGGCAAAAACAAACAAACAAACAAACACCTACAAATTTCAGGACATTCTAATGCAGAGATCAAGGATAATTATGACAATACCTGGCACTCCTACTATATGCCACCTCCAATGCCACCTTCTTGACAGGGCCTTATGTATCCTCACAAACCCCGCCAGATGGGAGTTATTATTACAGTGGGGGAGCTTGTATTATTATTACAATAATAATTTTTATTATTTTTAAAAATACTTAAGATTGACAAGCTACTGAGCAGTGATACAAGATTTAAATCTAAATCTAACTCATCCAGAGCGTGGCTAGCTTTTTCCATTTCCTTTTATTGGAGGGTACACATGGAAAAAAAGAGTAATTCCAGCAATCTCTCTGTACCTGACTTTCACAGTTACTTAGCAAAGAAAAGCACCAATAACTAAGTTGGTCTCAGGGGATATTAATTCTATCAGACGGCCACGGCACCTTTCTCAAACTAGAAAACAGGAATTTTTCTTTCTGCTTTTGCCATTGAAGACAGAGGGTGGTAGTACACAAAGAACCTTTTGAGTTAAATTATTAAAACTTTTTAACAGGGAACACATTGAAGGTGAGAAGAATAACAATTTCGGAGTATTGGGCCATTGTTTTAGTTTCATTGGCCTTTCCTGAGCTCCGTGACCCCATGTTGAAATACTGGGTTTGTGTTAGTCAGCTTTTTGTTGCTGTGACATAAAAGCTGAGAAAAAACAACTTAGAAGAAGGAAGGAGTTATTTTAGCTCATCGTTCAGAGATTGCCATCCATGGTTGGCTGACTCCATTGTTTCTGGGATTATGTTGAGGCAGGACAGCGTGGCAAATGGGTAGGGCCCACTACTTTGTGGTGGTCAAGAAGGAGAGAGAGAGAGGAAGGAAGGAATAGGAACAAGACATAATCTCCAAAGGCATGTTTCCAAGGACCGAATCCCTTTAGCTTATAGTGTCTACCACCTCCTAATAGTGCATTCAGTTATGAATGAATCCCTCCAGGAAATAATCCATTGATGAAGTCAGAATCCTCACATCCATTCTTTGCTCAAAACTACTTGTCTCTGAACATTTCCACATTGGAAACCAAACCTTTATCACATGAGCCTTTGGGGGACATTCTGGATCCAATCTGTAACAATTGATAACTCCATCTGAGTGTCCCAATGCCACTCAAATTCAGCATGTACAAAATGGACTCATGATTTCCTACCCACAACCCAAGGTCACTCCCCAGGCCTTTTCCCTTCTCCATGTTTTACACCTCAGTTAACTCACTATTTTCTATCTAATTTGGCAAACCCCAGATGCCTCATACTTCCATCTCCCTCTCTCCTGTACTTTCCAACCTGTTAACAGGCCTTGTTGGATGTAGCTCTAAAATATATCTCCACTTATCTGTTTATGCCTGTGTCTGGTTTCACATCCAAATTTCAAGTTTCTGTTACTTTCCCCCTGAACTATAACCTCTGTTACAGTAATGACCTCTGTTACAGTTTGGATCTGAAGCATCTCTCCAAAACACGTGTGATGAAGACTCAGTCTCCAATGCAGTAATATTCAAAAGTGGGACTCTCGGGAGGTGGTTGGATCACGAGGGCTCTGACCTCATCAGTAGATGAATCCATTTTTTGGATTCGTCGATTCATGGGTTTTGAAGGAAGCGTTTTGTTATAAAATTGAGCTTTCTCTCTGTTTCCTGGATCAAGTCACTAAGTGAGAAGCTTACTACACCACGGGCTCCCCTCCGCCATGTTCTATCTCACCATAAGCCCACAGCAAAGGGGCCAAGCGGACATGGACTGAAACATCCTAAACCAAGAGTCAAAATAACTTTCTTCCTTTTATATTGTTTTTCTCAAGTATTTTGTCACAGGGATTAAAAGCTAACACAGCCTCTTTGCTGCATCCATATGTTGCTTCTGAATCTTGTCCCATCTTGCTACTTAAGCTATATGGAGGCAAATGATTCTAATTTTCAAGATAAAGATCAAATTCTACAAGCAGCTGCCAAGGCCCTGAATCCTTCCAACTCCCATGAAGTTTCAGATTCATGTGGAGCAGACTTCTTCGTACTGAGGTCCAGAAAATGCAGCCTCCCTTTAGATCCCACCCTGTTTATCTACATGTCAAAACCGTTGAATGTAGTACTTCTTCCTTAAATGATATTTCCCTTTTCTATCTCTTCACCTGACAAAATGTATGCTTACCTATCAGATGTCAACTTGATTCTCTGTTCTTTTTAGAGATAGTTTCTCTGCTTGTCCTCCATCCACCCAAAAGGTATCTGCAGCCATATAAACTGTCACATAGGGAGCCTGGCATATAGTAATTGTTCAATAAATAATTGTAGAAGTAAGAGTGATTGGTAGGTTGGTCTGTTAAATTGCCTTTGATATGACTTTTTTTTTAATTTGAGGAGGCATTTAGATAGATAAATGTTAAACAACTACTCTGTTGTCTTAAAGAAAACTTAAAAAAAAAAAAACACCTTTAATCTTAAAACCCTTTCTACAAGCTGAGAAATCAGTGCTCTGGTTGGTAAATGCACTAAAGAAGAAAAATGTTTCTACTTAAAATTTAATTTAGATTCATCTCAGAAAAAAATTTCTTGGAATAAATATGATTTTGATTTCTAAATATTTTTTTTACAGGAACATACATCCACATTAAAACAGCACAAGCCATAGATGCATTTTTAACATTTCATTAGCACAATCTGGTACAGGTTTATGTATAAAATAGACCAGAATTTGAAATTCCAACTGTAGATGATAACAGTATAGTACACAAATAGTAGAAACTCTAGTTCATAGGGATGATGAGTCCTAAATATATTCTATGTTATTAGAAGGCTTTGAGGTATCTGAGGGTGGGTCGTGCTGTGCCAGAGACCAAGGGATAAGAGAGTTGTGAAACTCTAATAGAAACAGATTTTCTCCCTGCAGGTGTGGTCCCATCCTGATGGTGGACTGGGCAGGGAAAGGAATGAGCAATGGATTCTTGAAAGAATTCCATTACCTCCTCACCTTCCTATTCTTGGGCATTTAAGAACCCATGACAAATCTTAAATGATGTCTTCTACCTCATGCCTACATCATCATATAAGTTGAATTCTTTAGTTGAATGATTAGTCAAGAAGTCAAGGACCTAAACACCATGTTTCCCTAAAGTCTCTCTGAGATTTGAGTGTAGAGGAAATAATTTTCTTATTCTGGAACTGGTAGCCCAAGCTCAGTGTTTTACGGACAGCTGTCTGAAACCTGCAGATGAATTTTGACATCCCTCACCTTCTTGGGGGCAGAGCTATACAACTTAACCTATACATCATCTAGGGAGGTTTCACATTTTTGTTATAGGGGCTTGCTGGTCTTCCAGATAACTTACTAATTTGGTGTACAAATTGTGAGTGTGTGTGTGTGTGTGTGTGTGTGTGATGTTTTTTTCTTAATTCTCCACTCTGAAAGCTTAGGATATCCATATGTAGTTGTATCCACATAATAAGTCGCAATGGAAATTCTTGTATCTTCTAATGTAAACGACTAAGGTTGAAGAACCAATCCTGGAGATTACACTTAAACTGATTATGTGGCAGGTGGGCCTGTTCTCATCCTTAGCTAAACCACTGGAATAACACTCATGTGACTAATACTGCATGTTTATACTACAGCATAGCACCCCCTAGCTGTATTAGTCTCATCATAAAAAAATGTGACCTCAATAGATATTGACAAAAATCCTACTCTTAACCTATAGTGTGTGTATAGTTATATATCGGGGACTGGACTATAGGTTTTAAGGTATGGGGATCATGCGGTGGGGGCTGACTCTTGATCAATATGTTGAACAGAGGAAGTCAGAAAGGCACTAAAAAACTTGAACTGGAAAGCAGTGATCCAGCAACACCACTACGTTTATATCTCGAGAAAAGAATAGATTGAATGCTATAGAGGCTAAATCTAAACAATCAAATCCAGTTGGCATAAGAGAGAGTTACTTGTGCCTAACAATTATATTTCTAAGTGAGATTGAATTGGTCCCAAGGTAATGGATCTGAATACTAGTTGATGTTTAAGTTATACCTTCAAGGACAGCAGTTTAATACATGTGATGTGTATGGATTATCCTCTTCTGAAGGACACGTTGAGGGTGGACGCTTATGAGTAAGGGCATTTGGAGAAGATCCATGCAAATCTTCGATTCTTGGTAAATGGAGAAACGGTTGTCATCACCAAAAAAACACTAGAGAGGTGCTAATTTAGCAAGCAGGTGGAGGAAAGAATTTGTATGAGCAATACAAGAGATATAATTCAGAAAACTAGAACAAGCCAACAACCATGCATTACCATTCATATGAAGACTGAAGAAAAACTGGGTCACCAGCAGCAGTGCCAGCTACTGTCTTCTAGAAAGTGCCTGGTAATTAGAAACCAATGATTGGCATTTGTGCTGCTGCTGCTGACCTGAGATTTCGTGCGAGCTCAGCATTTTGCAATATCGCCTGCCTGATTGATAGCTGGATGTCTTAAAGTCTTGGGTCTGTTCCTACATAAATTAATTCCTTCTAGTTTTTATTGTCAAAATAATAAAAATAAGATAGTTCCGATGAATGTTCATTGAAGAGCGTGCTGAATTAAACACAGTAGCTGTATGTGTGGATAACTTGGGATTCTATTGAGAACTTGATTTTGCTGCTAATCTTCCTTAATTTGAAGTGTAATTGTCCCTGAAATCCTTCTACCTCTTATCCACCAGAATAGCCCTTAAATAATGAAAATGAGGGGAAAATACTCAGAAACAGTCATTCTATATCACAAAATTCAAGCACATTTTAGATTCTGCCAGGTTTGTGTATCAGATTCCTTCCTGACCTTGAGTGAACAGCAATGGTGGAGTGGAGCCTCACACTCGACCAGTTCAAGCACCTATGGGTTCCTTAGGAAATTTAAATCCAGATCCAAATGACCTGGAAGGGAATGAAAAGCAGCATAGTTAGAAAAAAAAGATTAATAATTTGACCTCAGAGAATCAATTAATAAAAGGAGAGAAATCAGTAACATTTGAAAATAGAAATAAAATATTTTTAAACACATTCTAGTGCTAGACACTTACCCAAATATTATTTGATTAATTTTTACAACAGCTCTATAAAGGAAATTTTATTGATTCATTAACTTATCTGCACATTCTGCACATCCTCATTATGCTTTTACAGTTCAACCCTGCACTGGAAACAACACATATGGTTGCTTTGATGCTTTGGCATTTTGATAATAAATGACTAAATGCAATAATGCTTTAGTATTTTGATCATAAAAAATTAAATATAAAATACTTGGATATTTAAAATAAATTAAGCAGAAATTAACTTGAGAAACTGTCTTGTGCAAAATAAATGAACACAAAGACCAAAAGATTAGGTGATGGATGTAAAAATAGAAAGAAATAACAAAAGTGGTCTTCTGATTTCATCCAAGATGGAATAGATGGACTATTCCATCAGGAATTTATCTATTCCAACAGGAACCACATCGACTGTCCTGCACAAAACAGCTAAACAACTGGAAAGAACTATGATATGAGAGTTTTCAAGATGTTGGACATTAGGCAATGAAAGGCAGTGATCTCTGAGAATCAGGAAACCCATAAGCTGAAGACATTATTGTAGCACTTTATTGAAAGAGTGAGTTTTAGGTGGTGGCTCAGGGATGTGAACCCAAGAGGAGCTCAGCAGACTCCCTGAGGTAAGGAGACATATTAGAGAGCTGCAGAGACCAGGTACATAGAGGACTTAGGACATATGCCTAAAGGAAATTGCTTGTGGCTGGACTAATAACTCCTCACACAAACTAAAAGACAGCATCCATTGTTCACACAGGACCTGGAATATTGTGTTCTTTTTCCAGCTGTACTGGGAAAAAACTCATGATTCACAGGACATTAGGTAGCAGACACAGAAAGTCTTTGCTTTGGTAGGAGGACAAAATTAACCACAGACTAAGACATCTGACCTGTGTCCAGTTTTATTAATGGTGATGCTAACCTGATTACTTGGTAAAGATGGTGCCTGGTTTGTTTCTCCACAGCCAAGGTATTGTTCTCACTTTTTCTCCTTTTCACATGCTATTCCTTAGAACTGAGTTACTAAACCCAAGCCAAATCCCAGTGGAGGAGAATTAAGCTCCATTTCCTAGAGGGAAGAGTCTCAAAGACTTTGTAGACATTTGGTAAAATCACCAGCAGTAACTAATAAACATTTGGGGAGAGAAATTTAAGGCTGTGCAAATATCCTGTTTGTCCTTCAATGTTTCGCCCCATCATTTTTGCAGTCATTGGTTAGCAATTAGAAAACCTAAATAATCTTCAGTCAAGCCCATACCATACAACTTAATAAATTCTTGAGTGAATAAATTACTGATTATTTGAAAACAATGCCATAGAAAATCGTTAAGAAAATAGAATTGGATATCTATTGGTGTTATCATTTGAATGTGTCCCCCAAAGTTCACATATTAGAAACTCGAATGTGGGGTTGGGAGGTGGGCCTCAAAGGAGTGATCAGGCTTTGAGGACTTGCCATTAGCATGGAAGTGGGTTTGTGATCTTCAGAGTAAGTTCCTTATAAAAGCAGGCATCCAGCCCTCTGGCCTGTCACCCTCACTTCCTCCCAGCTGATGATTTTCACTGTGCAATTGTCACAGCAAGATGGCAGCTCTGCCCCACCAGATACTAGTCCCTTGGTCATGTTTCCCAGCCTCCACAACTGTGGGAAATAAATTTCTTTCCTTTGTGAATCACCCAGTCTCTGGTCTTGTGTAATATAGGTATTGTTAATAATACAAAAATAGGCTATAACAATTGGATCTTTAGAAAGGCAATTATTTCCTAAATAAAAATGCAATGGGAGTGTTCATAAGGGGATAGAGTCAGAAGGGTGAGGGACAGGTGAGAGTGGCCTTCCTGCTTCTGTTGTTTTCTGGAATGCCAATATTTTGGGGTAGCATGTTCTGTGCCTTACCATTGTCTTTTAGTTGTCATCTAATTTTCTTGGGGTAAACTGACTGCATTTACTTAGTCACCTCTGTTATCGCCTACTCAAATTTCAAATATTCAATGTTAAATTTAAAAACTCAATATTAAAACTTTAAGAAATCACACTTAGGGGCTGGGGATGTGGCTCAAGCTGTAGCGCGCTCGCCTGGCATGCATGCGGCCCAGGTTCGATCCTCAGCACCACATACCAACAAAGATGTTGTGTCTGCCGAGAACTAAAAAAAAAATAAATATTAAAATTCTCTCTCTCTGTCAAAAAATAAAGATATTATGAAAAGATTAAAAATATTTTAAAAAAAGAAATCACACTTAGTATCTATTCGTGAGGATGTATAACATTGGAAGGGCTTAATTTCTTAATCTAATGCTGTTATGTGAATGATTTAATTTCCTAACACAATATCTGTATTGTTAACAGTGCCTGTCTCATGAAACAAAGCCACAAGGCATGGCCTACATGAACGGCTTTTCAATTGGCACCACTGGTGCCAACAACAGAGCCATACTGGCATCATCATGACTAGAATAGTCCATAGAAGCCACAGTGATGTGGCACTCCAACAAATCCAGTTCTGTTCCAACTCAAAAATTGTTACTACAAGCATTTCACCTATCTTCAGTATATCAATAATCAGAGGTTTTGGTAATGATCATAATAGTTGTGCAAATGTGTATTCATTGATGAAATTATTGGCGTTCTGAATATGTGAATGGGCTAGAAATATTATAAATATTCCCTCCATCTTTATGCAAACAGGATCCAACAGGAGTTTTGCCAAGTGTTAAGTATATCTATCCTGATTATACATTCCAGGACTAGAGAAATAACCACAGGATGAGTTCAGGGGCCCACTGGACCCACTGTGAGTTGGATCTTGGCCAAAAGTCCATTGATCACCTGACCTCCATAAGCTCCTACTTTTACTGGAGGGCCACATTGACACTTTTGGCTCTCCTGGAATCGATGTCAATTCAGAGCCTGTGTCTAGTCAGCCCCAAAAGTTTTGATCATTGCCTTTTCCCTAATGCACAGGTATCTGGGCAAAGGCCTTAGGTCGCTTTAGGGAAGGATTGGAAAAAGATTAATAGTAAAGATTTTTGGTAGGATAACAGGGTCCTTCCTCAAGGGTACCTGGCCTCCCCTTCATTTAAAGAGTTAGAGGTCTGTAAATTGACTCAAATTTAGAAAGTGGTTGAGGGGCCGTGATTCTCTGCTGCTATGATCTGGGGCATACTTTTGTACATTTGCCCCGCAATTTTTCTGCTTGTATAAGTCAAGTAAGAATTTGGTGGGTTTCCCATCTATTTGGCTTCTAGGAACACCAGGACTAATTAGCCAACGCCAGAGACCTTCATGAATCAGGACATTGTCTCAACTTCTTCCCTTTTGCTGTTCATTAGGGTAACTTACGACCACCCTGTCTTTGGTGATTGAGGGCTGTCCCTTGGCCTGTTCCTGCCCGAGATCTAATCATGCCCATTGTATTTAAGTCTTCCAATTGATTGACTCTTAAGGTAAGGTCTGGTATGCAAAGGAGAGCAACAACAGAGCTCTTCAAGGATGCTGGTGCTCCTTCACACATTTGTTTCTTATAGTTTTGGTGAAGGTACATCTTCTGGACTGCCCAAGTATGGAGGAGAAGATTGTACATGACAGATCCAAATTCTCTGAGCCTTTGAATTCCCTCATCAACAGTAAACCAAGAGAGGTCAGGCATTTCCAGCTCATTTATAGTAGACCATCTTTGGACCCATACTTCAACCAAATAATTAGTACCCTTTCTTTAATGCTTCGAGCTATTAAATTAAATCTAGAATCTCTGCTTAATGTGTCAATATCAATAAATTCAACCTGATAAGTTTATGTTCTTTCCACCATTATGTCACACACTTAAAATCCATTCCCACACATGTTTCCAAAACCTCTGTTTGTATGAATTAAAAAACTCAAGAAGTTCCTTCAGAGTGTAGTGTATGTCCTCATGGGCCACTCTCTAGACCTCACCTCTAGGGACCTGCTTAGATTTGGATTTAGTTATAGGCCTGGAAGTGAAAGTGGGTGGTGAGGGTGAATCCTGAGGAGAATCAACATCTTCATGCTGAGCAACTGAATCACCAAAAGTTTTTCTGTTTCCATAAGCAAAGCAGGATTAGTTCCCTCCAGGAAGGGTGGAGAAGCCAAAGCAACAAAGGGTGGGGTTTGGGATGTCTCAGTGGTGATTAAGGGTGGGAATTCAACAACTTCTAGCAAAATAAACTCATTAGAATATGAGAGTTCAATGACCCCAGCCCCACTAGGCCCCTCTTATATATCACCATCCCAACTTGCAGGATCCCATTCTTTTCCAAGCAGAGCATTCACTTTAACCTTCCAAGTCTGAGAGTTAAACTTCAAGAAGAACTGAACTTGTGTCTGCTGCAGCTTCCTTGTTCTTCCAACTTTTAGTTCATCCAAGCCATCATCCTATTGATCAGTGCTGCCCACACTTAGAGAGGGACTCCATTTCAGTTGGCTATCCCACATGCCAATCATTCCTAGACACACTCTCATTGATACACCCATAATCCTTGGCATATCTTAATCCAATCAAATTGGCAATTCAGATTAACCATTATGGGTAGTAAATGATTTCTAGGGGAGAAAAGAAATCCAGAGAACAGACAATGGCTTGGGACACTATTCCTCTAGACTCTAGGTGTGATGTTTGGTTTTTAGTCCCTTCCTCTATGATACAAGTTTAATCTTCCTCTTAATGGCATTTTGTTAAGGAGATTTGAAAGCAATTTTTTAATGAATCTGGTCTTTAGGTAGATAAGGAACTTCATGAACAAGTCTCTCCCTGAACTTCAGAAAAAAAAAAAAAAAGAGGATCCAGAGACAGGGTGGGAGAGAGTTGACGTTAAGTCAAAGAAACGCTGGTTCTGAGAATGTTTCTTCAGCTCAGCATGTCCTAAAGCCAAACTTTGGAGTGTCATTTTCTCAGTTCCAACATGAACAAGACTACTGATGTAACTCCTTAGCACACGAGACATATGATGCTCAGTTGAATGGATTCTAGGTGTCCTAATTGCTGACTTTGCATCCCTGATATGTCCTTGGGCTGACAGTATAAGGTACTACTCTGATGAGGCGTGGGTAATCTCTGAATTATGAATTAGCTTCAATCTGCATGTTCCCTCTAGGTGTGCAGCATATTGATCACTGAACTCGCAGACATCTGACGTCATCATAATTCCTTAACTAGAAAATTTTAACTAGATTTGGTCATGGGAAACAGGAGCCTTGCCTGTTCGGATGCTTCCAGTCCTCTGCCTATGTAGAGCCCCACCCCCACCCCCACTGGGCCCCAGATTGTCACTTGACATTCAAAGCTCAAGGTCTGGAAATGTAAAACGGTTTTTCAGTTTAACAAGCTTACCCTGAAAATCATCCTGGGGTAAATTAAGACTATAAGTAGCTGCTTCACACCAGTTTGGGTCAGGTTTAGAAGGCCAATGAGCTAGAAAATTTATTTAGATTTTTCTCAGTTTTTGAATGTGATCTAGAACATAAGGGATCATGGATTTGTATAATCCCAACAATAAATGCTGAGCCCACCATTTTGTTCTCTTTTTGGCATTTCTTCAGTGTCTTCAGTTGTGGAAGAGGCTACTCTCCCATCCCACCCAGGAGATTTAGGAAGTCGTCAAACACAGACCCAAACAAACTATCAGAGGGAAGTGGGAGTCCCTTTGTTATTCCGGGAGATACGCAATGCACATAAATAAGCTTCCTGTGTTCTTTTGTAGCAGAAAGTGAGCATTCACTCTTACTGTGGAAAAACAATCATTTGATTCGTCTTGCCTTCCTTTGAAGCACAAGAAAGATGAGATACAAATATGTCCTTCTACAGGGAAGGTTTAAAGATTAGGTGAACTATGTATTTGGTGATTCAAGTTCCAAATTGAAAAGCTACCAACACTCATTGAGAAAAGAGCAGGAGTAGAGCCAGCCAGGAAAGGTGAAGAGATAGAATCCCCAGGACCTGAAAAAGTTACCATGGTGGTGGTCTCTGAGCTGAGAGTGTCTAACTGATGCTCCCAAGTGCTGGCTACAAAGGGAACCCTGGCCCACCACAGAGCAGGTTTAGACTTGTGACACTTGCCCAGGCAAGAATCCAGGGGTCAGGAAGACCTAACAAGCCCAGCAGGGATGGTAATGAGTATCTCAGGATGAATCAGGTTTCACCAATAACTGCCTAATCTCTTACCTTTTTCTTACTGCATGAGACATGAAACAAGAGCAAGGCCTCAGTTGTTTAAGGGAAGTGTCATGCTAAGAATCAAGGGCTAGATTTCTTGCCAATCCAGGAGGTTAAGGGTTCAGAATCAAAATTTAATAAATTTATGGAAAAAAAATTAAGATGCAACACTCCTTGCATACCTGAGTTTGTAATTTAAAGTCAATAACCACTGCAAATTAATTAGAATATTAAATTTTACTGCCACACAGTATGTTTAGTTGGAATGGTAACTAATGGCTCTTAAAGATAAAATTTCAGAATGTCTTTCTAGCTTATTTAACTTTGAGAAAAAAGATTTCAAAAATGGTGTGCTGGGGGGTTTACCACATTCACGCATTAAAACACATAAATACCACACCCACAAATTCAACTATGCAAAACAACTCGTAATATACACATAAAGAAGTGAAAGGCTATTGAAACTGAACCATTTTCCTCTGTTTTTTTTCCCCTCTAATTTTATGTAATATGGTTATGTTATAGTATAAAAGAAGTTAGCATGGCTTTCAGTTTGTATCTAACTGTATCCAAAAGTTCATGGGCCAAAGGTTTGGTCCCCAGGGCAGTAATTTTCAGAAGTGAGACTTTTGGGGTGTGATTGGATCATGAAACATCTAAATTCATCAATGGATTAATCCTTTATGGAGTCGTAATCTGATGGCATTATTGAAAGGTGGTAGAAACTGTAGGAGTGGGAGGTAGTTAGAAGAACCAGGTCCCTGGGGACATGAACTCAGGGACTATGTCTTGACCTCAGCTCTTTCTTCTCTTTTCCTCCCTGACTACC